>NC_060119.1:533729488-534404488 GCF_021461395.2 Schistocerca americana | reverse complement strand
CCCATTTTTAAATAAGTTGCAGCAGAATTTGTGGTTGTTCCTTTCAGTTGGTAGGTTAGAACGGGAAAAGATCATTGTATTTTATGGCCTTTTCCCCAAATTTGGCGGTGTTCTTTTTTTAATAAAAAAGGGGTTGTGTACCTCATTCAGTAAACGTGGAACCCTTATAGGATCAGTCTGTGTGTGTGTGTGTGTGTGTGTGTGTGTGTGTGTGTGTGTGTGTGTGTGTGTGTGTGTTTTTGTTGTTGTTGTTGTTGTGGACATTTTTCCTGTGGGCAGATTGATGAATGAAGTTAAAATTTGTAGAAAACACAATGTTCTGCTACGGTATGTTGGTGGAGTACAAAACCTAAGATTATATGTCAGTGCAATCAAAAGATATGGCCAGTTATGACACACATTTTGGTACTTGCTCATAAAAAAAAGTATATGGTACTTCCTGTTGATGTAGAATTATGAAATCTGGCAGTAAGCAATAGTGCAACAAAAAGGAAAAATCTGCAAACTATTAATTTGTAATTATATTGCACGAAAAATATTTCTTTTGCCATTTGTTATCAGACTTCAGACTCAAAACATTCTCTGAAGCCTTATAAGTCCCGGAACCGATTTGTTGTCAGTATCAGTGCCGATAGCCGGCAACAATCACAAAGATTCTGGATTTTCAGATTGGATGAGTGGTATGGATAATAGGTAAGTTTGTACGAAATCCTCATAGTGAGAGTCGTACTCACATCTGACCAATTTTTTTTTTTCCCCTAAAATTTGCTGATTCTCCAAATCTTTTTTTTTACCAAAGTCGGTGTATCCTTTGCTGTTGCACCTCCCCTTCCCTCCAAATTTGGTGCTTTTTGTTGCCAAAATTGGTGATATTTTTACCCAAATTCAGTGCTGTTTTCATTATCGCATCAAAGCTAGTTACACAGGAAATGAACTGTTACTTCAGCCTTGATGAGATTGGAAGATACAATGCAATTTCAAAGCTGCAGTCTGTATAGCAAAATGAAATTCACTATGTCTTATAAAAATTGCCGATTTTTGCTGCTTCATTTTCGCAAAATTTTCCTGTTCCAATCAATATGTAATTAGTGAGGTTTTCGGTTGATTAACTGGTTTCCAGTTGTAATGTATTTAATTGGAGTTCCCGATGTTTCAGTGGTCTTTGTGAAGTAGGACTATATTGAGCAACTGCATAATCATCAGTGTGTGAAATGTTTAGATTTCTAGTGGAATCATGTTCTTCAGTTTTAGTGTAAAATACTTGCATTTGTGAAATAATATATTAAGTGCAGAGAAATCACCCAAAGTTTGTCAACTTTTATGTTGACACAGTGTTCTAATGCATCTGGTTGTAAATGTCAGCAGTACTTTATCCAATCAGAGCAGAAGAATTTAAAAAAAAAAAAAAACCTCTCAAATTCAATGTGCTGTGTGGTGCAAGCCACGTGGCTGGATGTCACAGACAGTCTCATGGTTTGAATTTGGAATTTCAGTGATCATTTTTAAAAAGCTCCAAAAAAATAAATTTCACATTTTGCCATCACTCTGGTGTAAAAGATCAGCGTGAAATACCTTGCTGATTTATTTTCCTTCATTAATATTACGCTCCACAAAATTGAGATTATTAACGGGTGAACTTCTTACATTCAAACAATTTTAAGGAACAGTGGCTTTGTGATGTCCTGAAGTTAATCTTCCTAATCTTCGGCTGGCCTAGTAGGTTTTATACATAAAAACAGGATCTCCGGAGTTCTGACAGGCTGGTGTTAGTGGGAAGTATCCAGATAACCCGGATGGTGTAACACTGTGCCAAGATGTGCTGGGAGTGCACCAAGGCATATTTAGCCACAGGGTGATCCTCATTACCAACAAACACTGTCTGCCTGTGTCCATTCATGCGAATGGACAGTTTGTTGGTGGTCATTCCCATATAGAAAGCTTCACAATGTAGGCAGGTCAGTTGGTAAATCACGGGGGTGCTTTCACACGTGGCTCTGCCATTGATCGTGTACACCTTCCGGGTTACAGGACTGGAGTAGGTGGTGTGAGGGTGCATGGGACAGGTTTTACACTGGGGGCAGTTACAAGGGCAGGAGCCAGAGGGTAGGGAAGGTGGTTTGGGGATTTCATAGGGATGAACTAAGAGGTTACGAAGGTTAGGTGGACGGCGGAAAGACACTCTTGGTGGAGTGGGGAGGATTTCATGAAGGATGGATCTCATTTCAGGGCAAGATTTGAGGAAGTCGTATCCCTGCTGGAGAGCCACATTCAGAGTCTGATCCAGTCCCGGAAAGTATCCTGTCACAAGTGGGGCACTTTTGTGGTTCTTCTGTGGGAGGTTCTGGGTTTGAGGGGATGAGGAAGTGGCTCTGGTTATTTGCTTCTGTACCAGGTCTGGAGGGTAGTTGTGGGATGCGAAAGCTGTTTTCAGATTGTTGGTGTAATGGTTCAGGGATTCCGGACTGGAGCAGATTCGTTTGCCACGAAGACCTAGGCTGTAGGGAAGGGACTGTTTGATGTTGAATGGGTGGCAGCTGTCATAATGGAGGTACTGTTGCTTGTTGGTGGGTTTGATGTGGACGGACGTTGTTCTTCACTGTGAGTCCAGATTATGAAGATGTCATCAATAAATCTGTACCAATTTTTGGGTTAGCAGGCCTGGGTAACCAAGAAGGCTTCCTCTAAGCGACCCATGAATAGGTTGGTATACGAGGCGGCCATCCTGGTACCCATGGCTGTTCCCTTTAATTGTTGGTATGTCTGGCTTTCAAAAGTGAAGAAGTTGTGGGTCAGGGTGAAGCTGGCTAAGGTAATGAGGAAAGAGGTTTTAGGTAGGGTGGCAGGTGATCGGCGTGAAAGGAAGTGCTCCATCGCAGCGAGGCCCTGGACGTGCGGAATATTTGTGTATAGGGAAGTGGCAGCAATGGTTACAAGTATGGTTTCCGGGGGTTACAGATTGGGTAAGGATTCCAGGCGTTCGAGAAAGTGGTTGATGTCTTTGATGAAGGATGGGAGACTGCATGTAATGGGTTGAAGGTGTTGATCTACGTAGGCAGAGATACGTTCTGTGGGGGCTTGGTAACCAGCTACAATGGGGCGGCCGGGATGATTGGGTTTGTGAATTTTAGGAAGAAGGTAGAAGGTAGGGGTGCGGGTGTTGGTGGGGTCAGGAGGTTGATGGAGTCAGGTGAAAGGTTTTGTAGGGGGCCTAAGGTTCTGAGGATTCCTTGAAGATTCGCCTGGACATCAGGAATGGGATTACCTCGGCAAACTTTGTATGTGGTGTTGTCTGAAAGCTGACTCAGTCCCTCAGCCACATACTCCCGACGATCAAGTACCATGGTCGTGGAACCCTTGTCCGCCAGAAGAATGACGCCTTCAGATCACGGATAGCCTGGGCTTCAGCAGTGGTGATGTTGGGAGTAGGACTAAGGTTTTCTAAGAAGGATTGAGAGGCAAGGCTGGATGTCAGAAATTCCTGGAAGGTTTGGAGAGGGTGATTTTGAGGAAGAGGAGGTGGGTCCCGCTGTGATGGAGGATGGAACTGTTCCAGGCAGGGTTCAATTTGGATAGTGTCTTGGGGATTTCGATCATTAGGAGTAGGATTAGGATCATTTTTCTTCGTGGCAAAGTGATGTTTCCAGCAGAGAGTACGAGTGTAGGACAGTAAATCTTTGACAAGGGCTGTTTGGTTGAATCTGGGAGTGGGGCTGAAGGTGAGGCCTTTGGATAGGACAGAGGTTTCAGATTGGGAGAGAGGTTTGGAGGAAAGGTTAACTACTGAATTGTGGTTCCAGATTGTGTTGATTGGAATTTTGAGGTTTTGGAGGGAGTGGAGCTGGAAGTGGGAGATTGAGTAGATGGAAGAGACTGGGTTTGTGTGCAATGAGAGGAGGTTGAGGTTTATTGGAAAGGTTGTGAAGGGTGAGTGAGTTTCCTTTCCGGAGGTGGGAAACCAGGAGATTGGATAGTTTTTTGAGGTGGAGGGTGGCATGCTATTCTAATTTGCGGTTGGCCTGTAGGAGGATGCTCTGAACAGCCGGTGTGGATGTGGGAGAGGAAAGACTGAAGACTTTTATTAAGGATAGGAGTTGACGGGTGTGTTCATTGGCTGAGTTGATGTGTAGGTGAAGGATTAGGTGGGTGAGGGCAGTGGATTGTTCAGTTTGGAATTGGTATAGGGACTGATGGAAAGAAGGGTTGCAGCCAGAGATGGGAACTTTAAGTGTGAGGCCTTTGGGGGTAATGTCAAATGTCAGACAAGCCTGAGAAAATAAAATATGGGAGCGTAACCTGGATAGGGCGAAGGCATGTTTGTGGAGGGAATGTAAATAAAACTTAATGGGGTCATTGTGGGGGTGTTGTGAGGGTGGCATGGTATTAGAAGGTGGAAAGTGCAACATGAGGCTGAAATGAAAATGAAAATAAAAATATATGGGGAGAGAGAAAGGTGAACTAGAAAGCAACTGGAGATCTGGTGTGAAAAAAGGCGAAAAAGTGTTGGTTAAAGCTGGGCTATGTTGATCCTGTAGTGAACTAGGGTTGGTAGGCAACGATGTGCACAAAGGTTAGGTGGTTGTGTTGCTGCCAAAACACATTAAAGGGTGGAGAAATTCGGGACAATTTCGAAAAAACTGCGTATAAATGTATTAAAAGGCGTGGTTTTGTGGTGGCAGATTATGAAAATGGGGCTAACAATTGTCTGACGAAGAAATAATGACGATAAAACCTGTGGGAAGTGGCTAAAAATGATCAGTGATGTGGGAAAAACGGAAATGGAAATAAAGCGAAAGTTATTAGAACCAGCCGAAATGGTTGTTTAATAGGTGAAAGGAACTGTTAGTGAACTAGAAACGGTGGATTTTATAGCAGCGGTAGTGTTGAAAGCGGATATTTTTATTGTTTTTTTTTTTTTTTTTTTTTTTGTTATGGTTTGGAAGTGGGTTACGTATTATTGGGTGTATATATATAGGCGGGATTAAATTGTATAGTAGTTTACGGTAAAAAGGAGAAGGTGATGTCCAGGCGGAGCTTCAAGGAATCCTCAGAACCTTAGGCCCCCTTCAAAACCTTTCACCTGACTCCATCAACCTCCTGACCCCACCAACACCCCTCACCCCTACCTTCTTCCTAAAATTCACAAACCCAATCATCCCAGCCGCCCCATTGTAGCTGGTTACCAAGCCCCCACATAACGTCTCTCTGCCTACGTAGATCAACACCTTCAACCCATTAAATGCAGGCTCCCATCCTTCATCAAAGACACCAACCACTTTCTCGAACGTCTGGAATCCTTACCCAGTCTGTTACCCCCGGAAACCATCCTTGTAACCATTGCTGCCACTTCCTTATACACAAATATTCCGCACGTCCAGGGCCTCACTGCGATGGAGCACTTCCTTTCACGCCTATCACCTGCCACCCTACCTAAAACCTCTTTCCTCATTACCTTAGCCAGCTTCATCCTGACCCACAACTTCTTCACTTTCGAAGGCCAGGCATACCAACAATTAAAGGGAACAGCCATGGGTACCAGGATGGCCCCCTCGTACGCCAACCTATTCATGGGTCGCTTAGAGGAAGCCTTCTTGGTTACCCAGGCCTGCCAACCCAAAGTTTGGAACAGATTTATTGATGACATTTTCATGATATGGTCTCACAGTGAACAACTACTCCAGAATTTCCTCTCCAACCTCAACTCCTTTGGTTCCATCAGATTCACCTGGTCCTACTCCAAATCCCATGCCACTTTCCTTGACGTTGACCTCAACCTGTCCAATGGCCAGCTTCACATGTCCGTCCACATCAAACCCACCAAGAAGCAACAGTACCTCCATTATGACAGTTGCCACCCATTCCACATCAAACGGTCCCTTCCCTACAGCCTAGGTCTTTGTGGCAAACGAATCTGCTCCAGTCCGGAGTCCCTGAACCATTACACCAACAATCTGAAAACAGCTTTCGCATCCCGCAACTACCCTCCCGACCTGGTACAGAAGCAAATAACCAGAGCCACTTCCTCATCCCCTCAAGCCCAGAACCTCCCACAGAAGAGCCACAAAAGTGCCCCACTTGTGACAGGATACTTTCCGGGACTGGATCAGACTCTGAATGTGGCTCTCCAGCAGGGATACGACTTCCTCAAATCCTGCCCTGAAATGAGATCCATCCTTCATGAAATCCTCCCCACTCCACGAAGAGTGTCTTTCCGCCGTCCACCTAACCTTCGTAACCTCTTAGTTCATCCCTATGAAATCCCCAAACTACCTTCCCTACCCTCTGGCTCCTACCCTTGTAACTGCCCCCAGTGTAAAACCTGTCCCATGCACCCTCCCACCACCTACTCCAGTCCTGTAACCCGGAACATGTACACGATCAAAGGCAGAGCCACGTGTGAAAGCACCCACGTGATTTACCAACTGACCTGCCTACATTGTGAAGCTTTCTATGTAGGGATGACCAGCAACAAACTGTCCATTCGCATGAATGGACACAGGCAGACAGTGTTTGTTGGTAATGAGGATCACCCTGTGGCTAAATATGCCTTGGTGCACGGCCAGCACATCTTGGCACAGTGTTACGCCATCCGGGTTATCTGGATACTTCCCACTAACACCAACCTATCCGAACTCCGGAGATGGGAACTTGCTCTTCAATATATCCTCTCTTCCCGTTATCCACCAGGCCTCAATCTCCGCTAATTTCAAGTTGCCGCCACTCATATCTCACCTGTCATTCAACAACATCTTTGCCTCTACGCTTCCGCCTCGACTGACATCTCTGCCCAAACTCTTTGCCTTTGAATATGTCTGCTTGTGTGTGTGTGCGTGCGTGCGTGCGTGCGTGCGTATACCCGTCCTTTTTTCCCCCTAAGGTAAGTCTTTCCGCTCCCGGGATTGGAATGACTCCTTACCCTCTCCCTTAAAACCCACATCCTTTCGTCTTTCCCTCTCCTTCCCTCTTTGCTGACGAAGCAACCGTGGGTTGCGAAAGCTAGAATTTTGTGTGTATGTTTGTGTTTGTTTGTGTGTCTGTCGACATGCCAGCGCTTTCGTTTGGTAAGTCACATCATCTTTGTTTTTAGATATATTTTTCCCACATGGAATGTTTCTAGACACACAAACATACACACAAAATTCGTGCATAGAAACATGCAACAGAAAATTGTACTAACCACTAGGTTTCGATCCCCAGGTCTTCCGGCATGCGCACATGCACATATAGCGTGCGTGCGCTTGCACACACACAATTGGCTTTGGCACGACTCCATCACAGAATTTCCGTTGTTGTTAGACTGAATTATAATAAATAACAGAAAGTTGAAATTACCTCTGAGTAAGAGGTATCAGCTGTGCTCTGGTGTCAATATTGACACTACACTTGGCCTGAAATCTAATAGTGGGATCAGGACACATTAAGTTTTTTCTGTATAAAATAGTTGTTGAAACAAACAACTCGTAACAAACGTTTACTTTTTGATATCAAGAGGTTTGCTACTGCCAGTCATAATGTTTGATATATCTTGCACCCATTGTATTTCAGATGGTAAATAGATAATTTCAGGTGTGTTGTTTATTAAATTCTGATATGATAATTAATTCTTGCTCTGTGAACTACTTTGTCATTCTAGAAAGTTGAGGTTAATGTAAAAAAAAGCAGAACTTTGTCATTGCTTACTGTAGAGTAAAATTTCTTTCATGTATCCTATTAACCTTGCGAGATGAAGTGTTAGAAACCACAGGATCACATTGCAGTTAAGTTTTCGTAATGATACAGTGGCTCAGACTGCAAGCATGTCATTCAACACCTGATATTTTAATAAAAAGTGCTTTCAAAAAAGGAAATTTTCCTGAAATGTGCACTGCGAATGATAATTTGAACAAAAATTGTGACTGCCTCTTTAGGGCACAAATGAAACCCTCATCTCAGTCTGTTGTCCATCAGAGTGTCGAATTATACCCATGATATTTTCGTCAGTAAACAGCTGACTAATACACATTGAAGACACTCATAATGTTTAACTGCCTGTAATTTCAAAGAGAGGTAGTTCGATGCTGCTTTTTTTTATGCAGTTGATTATTGCCCTTTCCAAATACTAAGGCTGAAGGTTCTTCTACACTGAACACGAAAAATATTGCTGTGTCATTATTCAGAGATTGATATCCTCTTGAAATGACCACCCAAAATAAAGAGTGAAAACATTCCTTTAGGAGGAAATGTAATGCGAGCAGTAGATGGTGGTGACAGTGAAGACAATATTGATGGGGTGGGGGGTGGGGGGGGGGGTGGGGGGAGTGTTCACCCACAAGAAGTTTTCTTGCAGTTGTGCAAGTACTTGATAATGTTAGGATCTAGTTTTCATCAGTTCAGTCAGTTTCTGATACTTCAACTGGTTGAAGGGCAATCACCTGTTACGACATTATAATGGAATAAGGAAGGAAAGTAATCTTTTCAGTACATTTCCTTTTAAAGCAAAAAAGATATATATAATTATCTGGTGTCACTAGTAGAATAAAACCACATGGGAATAAAATCGACTTATTCATTTCGGATACTTTCTGTAAATTGCAATACAAATTGATGATTTGACATGTAACCAAAAACTGAAAACCAGTTTTCAGTTCATTTTAAGCTATAGTATAGTATAGGATCTGGCACCTGATAGCTGGTCATTTATGAACCATTGTATCATCTAACAGGTGTAAGCGAGACAAACCACTGTTTAAGGGGAGAGTCCCATTGTAGGGAAAAAATACAATTTGAATCCCCAGAGATAACTTAGAAAGGGATTTTACTGTATCTACAAATTGTTTTTACTATTTATACTCCTCTCATGAACAAGATTTCTGTACATAGTTTTCTGAAATTGTGTAGCCTAGCCTTTAGATAGAGGGCTCATTTTGTGAAGATTACAATTCAAAAAGTATTTGTAGTTCCCAGTAATTAATAGAACTTAATGTTGTGTGGTTTGATTTAAATGACAATAATGCTACAGTGCTACAACCTGAGTTGAGTTAAATTAATCTTACTATTGTCTTGTGGTTTCTTAGAGGTTTTAAGTTTGCTTGAACTATGTCAAAGTAGTATCTCTTCTAAATTTATCACCTTCACTTTAATTTCTGCGAATTACAGATTTGAAGAAGACAGGAGGTGCTATATCTTCTGCTGTATTGCATTTTGTTTACTGCAGTTAATTTTTATCATGATGACTTAGTGAGTGAGTGTCTGTTATTGATCTGTCACTAATATCCTGAAATTGTCTCTTCTCTGAGAGTCCATAAAATACATTCTCTGATTATATTTATTTATTTTCAGGAATTATTTAGTGCCTATGGACGTATCGTAAATTTACGAATCCATGCAAAACAAAATACAGGAAACAGGCCAAACTACGGTTTCATCATATATGAAGAAGCGAGTTCTGTACAGACATTGCTTAACAAACGGGTGAGTTCAGCTATGTTAAACACTTGTTGAAGATCAGGATACAATATTTAGAGAAATATATATAAGCTAGACCTTGCGTGTTTGGGGTATAGCTGAAGGGGTGGATGGAGACATCAGGAATGGCTATGGTAGGTAGATCACTTTCTCAGACCTAGACACAGGATGTCAGAAATTAAAATTCCTGTTTCAAAATGCTGTAGAAAGGTGGCCACTGCTCAGAATGATGTCAAATATGAACAGCATATTATTGACACAAGGGGGAAATGTCACGGGGTAAAAAATAATGAAAATTTTACTAGTAGATAGTACTCTGTGCATCTTGATGTAAACGGGATTGGCTACAAATGACAGATGAATGGCAATGCGATGACTATGGTTTCTATTGCCATTGCACCATCCGCACTGTTCAATGTGCGTAAGCTCAGCAGTAAACAGATGTGGCAGTGTCAGTTAACATAACCCCGCCGTCCGCGGCAAGATCATATCACATTCCACATTGGATAGGAAACGTACATGTTTAATTGTCATTAGACCAAAAACCACACAAAAAGCAAAATGACAACAGTTTTTAATTTTCCCGTGGCCAAAATTTGCATAAAAAGCACAGTGACATTGGTTTGTGTCATGAGACCAGTGTAAGATGTATTCGGTGTGCTGTACGTGGTTTTCTGCCACCACTTGAAATAGAGAAACAACATTTTCCACAAGAGACCAGAGTTTCTTCAGGGTTCACATTGAAAATTTATTGCACAATATGGCCCTTCGATTCAGCTACATTTGTAATTGGAACACTGAACACTTCATCTTTCAGGTAACCCCATAGCCAGAATTGACACAGATTAAGATCAGGTGATCTGAATGGCTAGGATGTAGGGAAATGACAGCTGATAATTTTAGCATTTCCAAAATGCCTCTGCAGCAGGTGCTTCAGTGACGGTGCATTATGCGGATGAGCCCCATCGTCCATAAAATGATTCTACCCACACATCCACACTGTTCAAGGGTTGGAACGGAGTTGGTGTGCAAGAGACTCTCATAGTGTTCACCAGTGATGGTACAGGTAATAGGACATGCAGAATTCGCCTCCTTGAAAAATATGGCCGTACGATAAATGATGCCCTCAACCTGTACCACACAGTCACCTTTGCAGAATGAAGTGGTACAGGTTGACGTGCCGATGTATATTCTGCTGCCCATATCCTGCAATTTTGCTTATTGACATGTTGGAGATGGAAATTGGTTTCATCCATCCTCAGAATGTCCCATGGCCATTCATTCTCCGCTTCAATGCAAGCAAGAAATTCCAGAGCTAAAAATTGTGTTGCTGGCAGGCTGACAGGAAGCAACTCCTAACAAAGGTGATTTTTGTGTGGGTAGCAATGCAGGATGTTTCGTAGGATTTTATGCATCATGTTCAGTCAGCTCCAATATTTTCGCAATTCCCCATCCATCGCATGTTTGCACACCACTGCTCTACCACTCCTGCAGTGCTGTGGTCACATCCTCGACCAACTTAGGATCAACTGCTTTCCTCTGTCTACACCACATTCCACTTCATTAGAACCTGTCTTTTCGAGTTCTGTAATTGTTTTCTCCAGACCCTTAACTGACATAGGACCAGAGCTTTTTTTCGTACTCGTGAGTGACAAAAACTTCTGCAGGGCTACTGGCGCACAGTCACCATTCTTGAAAAAGAGCTATACCAGCAGTAAGCTGTTCGTGGAGACAGTCATGCTGGGCGGAAACAAACTGAGGAATAGCCTTGTGCCATGCATCTCTTGTTGGGCACATTTCTGTTGCTTACAGTGCCATCTATTGCGCAAATTTTTGTTAATTTTTTTGTCTTCTTCCGTGATGTGTCCCCCCCCCCCCCCCCCCCCCCCCCATGTCAATAATATGCTGTTCAAATTTGATGTCATTCTGAGCAGTGGTTTTCTACAGTGTTTTGAAAGTAGAACATTAATTGTAGACTTCCTGTGTTAGTACCTATGATGATTTAGCAATTGATTGCTACTCTACAACTGGGTGACACAGTCGTCAAATTTCCTACTTGTGAAAGCATGCAGCCAGCAGAAATTTCATCGAGATTGACAGCACGCTGTGGTGAAACAGTTTCAAGACATTGTGTGTTTCTTGGCATGAGGAGTTCCAAAAGGCCATTAACTGGTTAAAAATAAGCCACAATTGTCGTCAACAGTCAAGCATAATGTATTAGAACAGTAGTGACAATTGTGACCTCACTGAAGCTGATAGATTTGACTAGTATTCAAAGTTACTTCCCAGATCATATTAAGTTAAAATAGCATCAAGTCGTCGTCATAAAGTAATTAGGCCACCATGTAGTGTGCACCAGGAAGATGTCTTGATATTTGCAGAACACAAATTTAAATGTCCAAATGTCAGTGAAACACATTCACTGTATTTACTGCAGGAGGGAAGTATTTTTGAGTCATATTGTGATCTGTGATAAAAATAGGGTACACTCTACAGTCAAGACCGATGATGGCAGAGTGAGGCAACCTCAGTGAAAGTCACAACTCGGATGTCATCTGGCAAGGTGCTTACGAATGTGTTCTTCGCGTGGTGCAGTATTTTGCATATTTATTTTTCTTTAAGTTGTTCACCATCAAAACATCACATTACTGTAACTTTAAGTGAGGATAGACTTACTTCTCGCACCAAACTACATGATCAACCAGTACGAGAAGTCATTCTTCATCACATTGCCGACTCTCAAAATGCAGCTTTCACAAGTCAGAAATTAGAAGAAATAAAAAGGACACCATTCAACCAACATCTTATTTCATTTCTTAGTACCTCTCCATTAGGCAGTATGAGGCAAATGATTTGAGGGCTTCAAGTGCATGATTCCATCGGGAAGCTGCCAATGCACTGGGCTACATGTATTTCTAAACCAAAAGACTTGACTAGAAAAGGAATGCATATTGACGTAGTAATATCAAATAAATTTAAAATAAATAAAAACTTTGTATATATTTGACCCACCTTCATATGTATTTTTGCAATGGGTGGAAGTATTTACTAAGTAACACATATCTGTAGTGTTTGATAAGCTGTTCCACCTGACATGATGTTAAGTTTCCAAGCTGCTTGTAGGAGCAAAATGGCACTCCCACCCACAATTTCTGCAAAAATGTTGGCATTGCTTCTGGTGAGATGTTAGATAAAACAAAAACCCAAGCTAATAAATTTGGCGTAGTGGTTATGAATGGAGATACGTCTCTAGGCAGCAGAAAATAAAAGTAATGCAACATACCACTTTCGGCTGGCAGCAGGTGGTAGTACATTTGATAAGGTATTGTCATTCCATATACAGGCAGCATTGTACAGTGTTGAAGAAAATGATGTTGAATGGGACATTTCTTTGATAGCTGCTTCCCCCCATTCACCTCAGAGTCCACTACATTGCTGCTATATGATTCAAGGAAGATGACACCACTTGAAACAAACTTAAACAAATAGCAGGGTTACTTGGTATCACTTAATTAAAAATGTAATGAAAAGTGTAAACTTTGAATGTTAGAAGAAAGCAGTGCTAGTGATCTCATTCTGCGAACTGACGCACTCTGATTCCAGTGAAGGTCAGCTTACAGTTCCACGTAACAGATAGATTGATATTTAAAAGAAGTTGAACATTGCATATAGTTGCAGTGTGAAAAATGCTATAATTACATATGATTGACTGTCACAGTTCGTGTCTGTACATAAAATTCCATGTATTCAAACATCAAAAAGCACAAATAGTTCAACATGATCAGATGAACAAAAGTAGTCATTTACTAGTCAGCATAACGATATTGGATTGTGCACAAAGAATGTTTATCACAACAAACTTTGCTCCATTTTGTGCTGTGCTAGTGATTTCTGAATCTACATCTACATACATACTGTGCAAGCCACCATTTGTTTGATACAGTATAAACCTACCTTTACATTTTCCCACTGTTTACGACATTTGATGGGAACGATAAAAAAATTTCCTATGTCCAGTCCAAAATGTTAATTTGCACCCAATTTTGCGTCAACATATTTATAATTTTCCTGCGATTTAAGCGTTACAAAAAATGTTCATAGAGAAAAAAATGATGTTGGCAAGATATCGGCCATCCAGTAGTGTTTACATATTACGTGGTTAAGTTTCTTGACACCAGGGCATTCTACTCAGCGGATTTGAACTGGTAAACATGTTAAAGTTGGAACAATTCGTGCCGCATCTCCCACATCTGCCAAGCTCTACGTGGGTGGTTACTGATGGGACTAACTATGTTATCACGACCTATCACAACCATTTCCAATCTGTCTCTACTGCGCAAATGCAGTGTTTTGATTGTTGTGATCATCGTGATATCTTTATCGAAATTTCGGTATCTGGCCTCTTGTAGCACTAGTTGACTCAGTTATTCACTTGGTGTTGCTCAAATGTTTTAGTTTAAATGTACCGCCGGTTACGTACTTTTTTCTTACCAAGCAAAACATGTTCTGAGAATCTATTCTTTTTGTCAAGTGCAGTATTTACATATGTATTTTTTGTGATTTTACACAAACAAACAATGTGAGTGATAGTTTCTGTGTATGTGTGTGGTTTTCTGCATAACTGAGGATGCACAGTACCTGATAACTTCAAAAAGATGTCTACAGTGCAAGAGACGCAGAATGATACACATATTCAAACACACAATACTAATGTACATATTTGCAATTGACAACGAGAAAAATTCTCGAAATGTGTTTTACTAAGGGTGAAAAAATACGTAACTAGTGCAGTGTTTCATTATTTAAATAATTAATGAGAGCTGCAGGCTGTCAAAAACATCGATAATGATGTATGAAATTGAATCAAACGTTCCTACTTTGCAGACAGTTATCAGTTCCAGTTACATCAGGGGTTTTTATTATCTAATAAAAAATCTTTATTAGATAGTAAAAATGTCCCTGACAAATTTTTTGAAGCGTGCTATGTACATATATCATACATAAAGTGCGAAAATGCAAGTGGATATCCTGTATGTAACTTTTACAGCCTAAAATGTTGTTTCCCACATTTCACAATTTCCCGCATTTATAACATTTTTTTTTTTAAGTCACTTAATGGGGGGGGAGGGGGGGGTTTCACTGTATCTGTTGTTACAATACTGCCAAGACAACAAATCTAATGTATGTATCTCAACTGCATCCTGAGCAATTTTGGTACAGATATTCTGTCAGTCAACACACAAAAATACTGTTGCGCACTTGGCTGTGTTCAAGCAGTGCGGTCTCAAGGTAATTAATTGTTACAGTTTTCCTAATTTTCATTCCATATTACATAATAATCTGTAAAAGCAAGCTGTTGCACAAACTGAAGATCCATTACACGTTGTCCTTTCATGGTTTGACAATAAAATTTGATAAGAGATATGAAATTCTTGGATTAACGGTACAAATCTAAAGTTAAGCTTTAGCTTGGTAGTGATACAAAGTCTGTCTAGTGATAAGACAGTACACTTCACTGATGATGCTCAAAATGAAATCGGCTTCCTTTTGCCATATGCCCCCCTCCCCTCCCCTTCCTCCTTGAATTGCCTCCCATTGTATACACTGGCTTATTAACTTGTTCATTAGGTTAGTATTGCAGGAAGAAAACAGTGTTACACAAGTACACACCCAACTTGAAATGCAAACATAGGAGTGATTAACGATGGCGTAGGTCTTAAAAAAAAAGGGAGAGGGTGAGGAGGGGGGGGGGGGGGGGGGAGGGAGAGAGAGAGAGAGAGAGAGAGAGAGAGAGAGAGAGAGAGAGAGAGAGAGAGAGAGAGGGGGGGGGGTAACTGGTGCTGTGTTTAAACCGAAAACATATGAGGTTTTGAGCAACGCAAACTGAGCAAAGGTGTTAGCTAGCACTACAAGTGGCCAAATGGTGAAAAATGCTAAATACGATTCAACAAAGGTGTCACAAAAATCATGATGCTGCTCATGTGCAGTACACGGTATGGAAAGGTTGTGATTGGTCATGATACCTCATTACTCCCATCAGTCACCGTGCCAAGTTGAGTGTGACAGTGGCAGTATATATGGCATCAATTGTTACCGGCTGCTGGTTTAGATGTGCTGTGTAGAGTGCACTGGTGTCCAGAATCTTAAAGTTTGTAAATGCTACTCGACTGCCAATGTTGTTTAAGTTTTCTCCCCCAATGGACATTTTTTCATAAAGTGTAAATTGCAAGAAAATTAAATATGTTGATGCAAAATCAGATGCAAATTAACATTGTCAACATAGGAAATTTGACAGGGACAATATAACATGTCAAACAATTGTTCCCCAATCCCCTCTTTTCTTCCCTCTGCACATTTCTATCCTTCTTAGTTTTAGCTAGCTCACTTTTTTCTTCAAGCGTTCACTTAATACATTTTATTTCTACTGTTTATTACCAACAACATAGAGGCGACATTGAGTCGCACTCAGGAACAGCGAAAAGACTGCTTTAAATGTTAGCTTGTCCAAAAGCCATTCAGAGTAGGAAAAACACCACACACACACACACACACACACACACACACACACACACACACACACACACACACACACAGGCCACATATGTGTGTGAGTTGTGTGTGTATGTTTTCTACTGGTGAAGAATGCCTTCTAGTCGATAGCTAAAATGTCTAGTAGTCTCTTCATTGTGCCCGTCTGCAACTAGTGTCTTCTTATTATAGTGAGAGTAACAGTCTATACTTTTCATAATAATGTTATTCCGTCTGGTACTTTCCATTGTTCATTATTATTTGCAGTATGATTCCCAAGTGCTAATTTCTGATTTGTTTCCGTCCCTGTACTTAAATCCCACTCCTGACCTCATCATTTTTTTTTTCATCTGTATAAATCAGTTTTTTAAAGAAAGTCCTTTCTCTTGCCAAGGCAGAATCCTGTATCTTGTCTCAGAATGCTTCCTCAATCTTCTCACTGCTGCATTGGGAAAGTGGATGCAAAACTCGTGCAGCCCCAGAAACGGACTTTCTCGCAACAGCAAAAGCATCGGCCGTTCGTCCTTCAGTTTAAAGAGAGAGATGAGATGCTAGACATATTAAAACTATGTTATTTCTTGCATATGTTCCTTAATTCATGCCTTAAGTTCATCTTCCCTTGTCACTACGTATTTTTAAATTTTTCTGTGTATTTCTGCATCATAATCTGGGGTTTTCCTTTTATTGTCACACACAAGTGAACAATAAACAGAACTTCGCATACTCAACAATAAAGTGTTGCCTGGCACTGTTTATGACAATGCTCTTCACACTGTCACCTTGCAACCATTATTAACACTAGTGTGCATGAATCCACAAGTGTGAAATAAAACACCAGCTGTTTCAATTCCGGAGCTTCTTTTTGCAAGTCCTTTTAAAACCAAAATCCGTAGTTGAGTTTCTGAGAGTTTTTTTTGCTAACCTGCAAGTCCAATTCTGTGTGACAAGAGCTGTGAAGTTTCTGTAAAGATGATTTTGCCTATATAGTTCATAACATTGCCAGAATTGCTGTCTAATGTCATATTTATCTATGTCAAAAAAAGTGTGAATTTTACTTAGTCTGCTGTGGGGCAGATATTTGAATCCTGCTCCATTCAGCATAGTCTCTAATTTTTGCATATTAACATTTGCTCGCACTTGTTGGCACTATCACATCTTCCTTGTTGTTAGGGAAAGTGAAGCCAGTGATATTTGTAGCAAGTTCTCGCAGCTTTCTGTGAAGTCATTTTGTGCAGTCACTTTCCCTGCTTGTAATGTGAGGTAAAACTGTTTACTACTTTGAACTGTAATGTGACTGGACCTAGTCTTGTGACAAAGTTAGTTCATGCAACTATCAGGGTACCAACCAGCTCACTGTGCCAGCTAATACTTTATGTGCTATTGACTGTTAACTGAATGTATTGTTCAAAATTTTCCATATTTGCTCTCATAACTTTAGAATGTTGACAATGAAAATTCAAAAATTTTTCCACAAATGGATCCAAAGGTAAAACACAGTACATTGAAATTCAAATTATTTGTTTGTTATATTTCTTGTACAATACCATTATTACAAAAGTGGACAAACAGTATTTTTACAGAAAGAATTTCTTTGACACTCATCCATGAAGTAACCCAACGCCCGGTACATACTCCTGTTGTGCTTGCAGAATGAGGTGGTGCGTTTGTCATGACGTTAACATTGTATTTGAGAAGGATGTATTTCAGATGTGCATCAAGGCTCTAGTGGTTTTCTGTTGTTTCCGTAAATTAAATAAGGCAGATTTGTGATTATTTTGTAAAGGATACTGCTGATTTCCTTCCCCATCCTTTTCCTATCCGAACTTGATTTTTTTCTAGTGTTCTTATTGTTGGGGTTGAGATTCTAACCATAATCTCAGTTTTCCCACCCTACCTCAGAGTTAAACTCACATACTTCCAACTGTCTGCATTCATAATCCTGTCTTATAATAGCATTGACACCCCTAAAGACTGTATTAATGCTTGGAGAAATCCATAAGCCTCTCGTATAACCTACACCTTGCCTTGCAAGTTTCTTAAACCAGACGTGCCACTAGAAACCTACTCCAGATGCCTACTCAAATTCAAACTGACACTATTACTATCCATCCACCAGAAACCACGATTTTGCAGAAGTTTGTCTACTTCAAATGTCTCATCAGCTAGAATGTCAAGATGCTGGATTATTTAAAGATTTACAGTCCTTCACCCCCTCTTTAGTGGAAACACATCTTCTTAAAAACCTGGCCACATCTGACCAAAAGCATCAAACTTAAGAATGCCTTTGTTCAAACCTTGCCTCTTGTTATATAATTATTTAATGGATTAGTAACCAAGCAAGTGACAAATCATTCAAGAAAGAATGCGTAATTTGCAGCATGTATCATTGGCACACTGAAGACGACCTTGACTGGATTGCAAGCAAAGTGGTTTTTTGTGCTCCCCAAGACAGTCTTGCATTTTCCTTTAAGTGTGAGTTTCCAGAGTGAACTGTATTAAAAACTCTCTAACATTGCAGCCACTGTCGGTATTTTATTTTTTTATATTTTTATTTTATCCCCCCCCCCCCCCCCCTCCCCAAATCAGTCTCTCTGGTGTTGTTGGCAAGATTCGTGCATCGTTTGCCAATAACACAAACCACTTGTCATAAAATAACAGCAACGATCTGTGATCTTAAAACAGACCCCAAATTTGATGGTACTCCTTGCAGTTAATTGCTCAGCAGCTCAGCCTGGGGTATAACATATAAGGGAAAGCGTTTTACTGAGCAGAGCATGAGAGTTTTCAGTGGTTATTTTACAGCGGATAAAGTCCATACACTGTCCTTCAAACACAACCTCTAGTCCTGCAGTCTCTTAGCAGCCCATGGCCTAAACCATCTTTTCCTTTGTGCCTACCCTGTAAATTGCCCATCGATAAGATAAGTGACAATGTTTCAGTTCTTGTCTACGTGCCTGTCTACTACTCAGTACATGCAGTACACAGCGAGTAATCGCATTTACACACACACACACACACACACACAGACAGAGAGAGAGAGAGAGAGAGAGAGAGAGAGAGAGAGAGCTATTTTTATAAAAATTGCTTTTCCATGAGCACACACGTCACTAATAACATGCTTCCCTTATGTTTTTAGCCAATTTACTTTCAAGATCAGAAGCTGAATGTTGAAGAGAAGAAGACATCCTCAAATAGGCTACGTGTTGACCAACAAGGGCGCTTAGGCTCGAGCGGTGACACACTGATTGCTGGTGGTCGTGCCAACAGTGGCCTGGGAGGCCCACGAGGCGGCATGATACGAGGAGGTACGGGCCTTCATCGTGGTGGGGGACGTGGTGGCTTTGGCCGAGGGGAGGGGAGAGGTGGTGGTATGACTAGGGGTAATTACAGACGCTAACGAGTTTAATGTGAGAAGAGTTCTCTCTTCTGCATCATATGGTTTCTCAGTTGTGGAGAACGATCATGTTGAGGCTTTTAATTTTCTGAGCAGGGATTTATTTTGTCATAAAAACAGTACTATTGTTATATAATTATTTAATGGATTAGTAACCAAGCAAGTGACAAATCATTCAAGAAAGAATGCGTAATTTGCAACATGCATCGTTGGCACACTGAAGACGACCTTGACTGAATTGCAAGCAAAGTGGTTTTTTTTTTTTTTTTTTTTTTTTGCCCTCCCCAAGACAGTCTTGCATTTCCCTTTAAGCATGAGTTTCCAGAGTGAACTGTTTTAAAAACTTTCTAACATTGCAACCACTATCGCTGTTGTGGTTTTTTTTTCCCTTTCTTTTTGGCTAAATCAGTCTCATCGGCGTTATTGGTGAGATTTGTGCATTCAGTGTCGAGAGTTTACGTGGAATTTTCCGACAAAACTCTACCTGTGTTTATTTTCGTAGATGTTGTGAGAACTGTGGAAGTGCCAAAGTGTGACTAGGACAGTGATAGAGGCACACTTTAAAGAATACTTTCTGAACATTGGTGCTAATTTTCCTTTTCTTTTAATTACCAGTAGTTGCCTAAAGAGAAAATTGCATTAATGTTATTTGTTCAGTTCATTTCTACAGTTTGTCAAGTTAAAGGGCAGTTCAGACACTTTTTTTCCCAGGTTCTGCCATTTACAGTTCTGAGGGCATTTCTGGTTATGAAGAGGGATGTGGAGGAACCCTCTCTTGGACTGCAGCAACTAGTCGTTCAAATACTTCTTTTGTTGAGTGGCTTTTAACTTAAGTTTTCATGTGAAGAATTTTGGAGACCCTAACTTCGTATTTGTTTGTGTAATTAAAATGCAGACTTGAATCACGGTGTGTTGTGGAAACCAAGTTGTGTGTGTTGTAGGAACTTAAAGAAATAATGTTTTAAGATAAAGTGATGATCGTACGAATTAAACATTTTGTGTAAGAAGAAACTGCAACAAATGTTCCAGCAATTCTTGACATGTTTCATTTCTGATGTTAAATACTGTCAGTGATACAGAAATAGTTGTAATACTTTTAGTATACATTTTTCATGTATTTTGTAATATTTTTCTGCCTGAGAATGAATTACATTTATACGATGTCTCCCTCCATATCTCCCTTCTGTGCCCGTCATCTTTCCTTTAATACTCCCTGTGATAATGTAATAATAAAATACAATGCATACAGAGTTAACAAATCTGTTTTGTTTCTTATTTATGGACTTTGGGCAACATAAACCAGTTATTGAACTATACGTCAATCACATGTTACTTCATGTGACAGTGAGCATACATATCTTCTGGGTATAGGATGGATAAGGATCCATCCTATACCCAGAAGATATGATGTTCAAAATGTAAATAGTAAAATTAATACTGCAAACCTCCACCTGATACAGGCATTGAATTTAGCAAAACATGTATACAAAAAAAAAAAAAAAAAAAAAAAAAAAAAAAAAAAAAAAGTCAGAAACCATAAACAGTTGCTAATAAGCAATTGGATAAAGACAAACAAGATGGGAAATAAAAAGAGTAATAGTGGCCATACCGTGGAAACTACACTAGACAAATGTGTCACGAAGTCACAGAGACGAAACACAAACACCCTGACCCCTCAAAAAGATGAAGAACCTGAAAGGATCAATAATGTGATGGTGATCATTATTGAGACATCCCTCCAAAACGTCAATGTGATGCCTCAGCAGTGTGAAGTGCATGTGGATACTTTTCAGGCCCACCTGGAAGATGAGTTGGCTGCTAAGGATGACCAACAGAAACAGCACAATTGCTCAGAAGTCAACATACCTGGAATACAGCACAATTTAAACTAAAGGTCAGTGACACAGTAAATATGACTTCGAGCCCCCTGAGTAAACCCCACTCAGACCTGAAAATCTATTATCACAATGTCCAATCCTTGAGCAACAAAACTGATGACTTAAGCATTTTGCTGACCAGTGAACTCAATGATATCTCAGTAGTATGCCTAGCAGAGCACTGGCTCTGCACTGATGTAGTTAAGTTAATCTCAGTACCTAACTTCAAATTGTGTGAACACTACTCCAGATCAAATGATGGACATGGTGGGGTTGCCATCTTCATCAAACAACACATTGAATGTAGCCCACTTCCTACCCTAAAGGAAATAGGAACAGACAAGATCTTTGAATATGCAGCCATAAAGCTTACAGATATAAATCTAATTGTAGCTACAATTTACTGTCCCCCCTCCAGTAGTATTAATGATTTTCTGTCATAAAGGACTTGTTTCTATCCAAAATAAGTCAGTGGAAACAGGATGTGATTATATGTGGTGACTTTAATATAGACTTTCTCACCCACAACAGAAACAGGGAAACATTGATTAACATTGCAAAAACTTATTATCTGCATGGCCTTGTAAACGAGCCCACTAGAATAACACCCACATCCAAGACAGCTCTAGATCAAATTTTTGCAAATAGAAATAAACTTAACCCAACTCTAGAAGAATACAATGCAGGCTTCAGTGACCACCGAGCTGTCATTCTAAAGGTCGATGTTAGCAAAGATACCTCAAACCCAGTCCCACCTAAAACTCTACGAAGGTTTTTCACCCAAGAGAACTTGAACAAGCTAAATGCCCTCCTTAGTAAAGAATAGTGGACAGAGATGTACGCAGCCAATGATGTCAACATGAAATTCAACATATTTCTTGACAAAATGATTCACCACTTTGAAGAGGCCTTTCCACAAAAACCAGTAAGAATAAATAATAATAATAATAATAATAATAATAATAATAATAATAATAATAATAATAATAGAAACAAGAGTTGGATAACATCAGCTATAAAAATCTCTTGCAAACATAAAAGAATACTCCACATGTTACGTAAACAAAGTAGTGACTTCCCCCAACTAACAGAATACTATAAAAACTACACATGTATCCTAAGAAGAGTGATCAGGCAAGCAAGAAGGATGCAAAATGATGAGTACATTGACAAATCCAGCAATAAAGTAAAAGAAATGTGAAATATCATAAAGAGGGGAAATGAAAGCTTCACACACGAACATAGAAATCAAACTGAACAATGAATCTATATCTAATCCCGAAGTTGTGGTGAACTCTTTCAACAATTTCTTTATGAGCATAGCTGAAAAATTGGTCAAAAATAATCCTAACACAAATTACCAACCAGCAAACCAAAAATATCACACGTGTGCAGAGTCAATTTTCATTACCAAAGTCACTGAAAATGATGTTGCAAAAGCCCTCAGAGTTAAAAAATTCATGTTCAGCTGGAATTGATGGTATCCCAGCAGCTGTAATCAAAAATTGTGAACACACAATTGCTGAACAATTAAGTCATCTCTGTGACTGTTCTTTCCAGGCAGGTGTCTTCCCTGAAGCTCTGAAACTTTCTAAAGTAATTCCTGTCTTCAAAAAAGGTGATAGCAATATATGAATAACTACAGGCCTATCTAAATCTCATCCTGCTTTTCTAAAGTTTTTGAAAAAAATAATGTACAAAAAAAAATGGACTTCATTGGAGAAAAAAAAAATTACTAAGTTTAGCTCAACGTGGGTTCAGAAGCAACAAATTTACTGAAACTGCAGTATATGATTGCATGAATACGCTATTAGAACGGTTAGATAGAAAACAACCCATAACAGGCATATTTCTCGATTTGTCAAAGGCTTTTGACACTGTTGACCACAAAATATCACTGGAAAAAATAGAACACTATGGTATTAGAGGAATTGCAAACAACTGGATTGCTACATTCCTAACCAATCAGATGCAGAGTGTCAGCATGAAATACACTAATATACAAAGCAACTCAATAATCGAAATTCTATCAAGTAATAAAACTGTAAAGCAAGGTGTTCCACAGGGCTCAGTATTGGTACCCTTACTTTTCCTCCAGTATATTAATGACTTGAGGCTGAATGTTGATGCACACAAAACAATAATATTTGCTGATGACACAACTGTACTACTCAAAGGGGAGAATACAGAGGCTTTGCAAAAAGCTGTGAACTTGGCCACTGAACAACTCACCAAAAAGACAGCTTCCATGATCTTTCACACAACACAAAATGCAAATTCCTCTCAGCCATTTGTCACTGTAAATAACCAGCCAATAGATACCGACACTGTTTTCAAGTTCCTGGGTCTGTGGGTTCAAGATAACTTGAAATAGAATACACAGGAAAGGTAAATGCCAGGATTTGTACT
The DNA here is from genome assembly GCF_021461395.2 of Schistocerca americana. Classification (NCBI taxonomy): domain Eukaryota; kingdom Metazoa; phylum Arthropoda; class Insecta; order Orthoptera; family Acrididae; genus Schistocerca; species Schistocerca americana. The sequence goes on along the minus strand of NC_060119.1, from coordinate 534,380,839 downwards.
GGCTGTTACGCATTGAGTGTTCTGAAAACGTGCTAGCCTGAAAACAACCAGCGCATACTACGCTTATGTACTAGCCCACCTAAAATATGGTGTAATATTCTGGGGAAATTCTCCAACTGCTCTGAGCACGTTCAGAATCCAGAAGAGAGCAATGAGGATTATTACTGGGAGCAAACCCAGAGACTCCTGCAAACCCATCTTCAGAAAGTTGGAAATCCTTACACTGCCTTGGCTCTACATTCTCAAGACTCTAAAATTTTTCAGAAACCACAAAGTGTCAACTGACCCCAGAGTCGTAAAAAATAATGAAATACATGAACACAACACCAGGAAAAACGCAAATCTGCATGTTATATGTACAAACACTCAAAGGGAGCTTTCCACATGGGCCTCCAACTGTTCAACAATCTTCCCACTAATATTAAGTCCATCGAAGACAACATAAAATTTAGCAAAGCCATGAAGTCATATTTGTTGTGTCACTGTTTTTACTCTGTAAATGAATACTTAGAACAGTAATCTTGCTATTTGTGTTAAATTGAAGACATTGAGCAATATAATACATTAGGATACTATAGGCCTATGTTAATATATGTTAACAATGTTAACTGATATTTTCCGACGTGTGCAACACACTGTGTACCATCAGATCACATGGAATAAATAAATATATTAGAGTTGTTAACACGTTGAATGACATATGCCCACTGGTGGGCATTTTGAATTCTGTCAGCTCGTGTGCTAACCTGTGGTCATTCAGTGTATCTTACTTCAAGCCTGTGTGCACAACCTTGGGTGTGTTTTATATATTATAAACATACAGCAGAGGATTTTGTGGTTCCAGTCAATAACAAAGCCATATGCAGACTGAGGAGAACGTGTACACTGATACAAAGTTTCGAGGATCAACATTGACACGTTACACGATTATATTTTTTTGTTTTCCTGAAATGCTACATAGAAGGTTACAAATATGCTCATAAAATAAAAATATGATTTGTGAACTAGCTCTTACAACTAGTAACATATTTATTCATCCAAGTGTTTAAGAGGAAATGAGTGATATTTGTAATAATAAAGGAAATGAGTATCTAAATGAAATGCAGCGAAATTGTGAGACAAAAATTAAACTAATGCTTTGTTTCTGTGATGAAAAGTAAAGCCATTGGAAATGCGAAAAAGGCTTCTGTACCAAGTACATATAGTGATATTTTTGCAAAACATTCAAGGCTCATCGGTAAGTTGCATGTCTCTGAGTGTGTTAATTTTTTTCCCATTTTTGTGAGAATAAGCAGCATTCTGCCATTGGATCATGGTTTTGTAGCATGAGCTGCATGTTTTCTTGGTAACCCTTTCTGCCTCTCCTCGTATTCTTTCAGCAATTGTTAAGGCTTGCAGCTGGAAGGTCTTGACAAATTTGGATCCAGTGTAGGATACGTAAGTACTTCAGTGAGAGTTTCTTGGAAATTATTGATGCCCAGTTTATTGTACAAAGACAGAGCATTTACAATAGATTTAGAAGTGATTAAATGCAAGACAAGTGTCTTTTACTGTTTGACAGGTCTTCTTTTACACATGTGGTATATGAAGCCATCTGGTCTGAGGTCAGTAAAGACCTTTCCGTTTGTATAGTGGGCTTACTTGTTTCTTTTCCTTTTCGGGCAACTAAAGACCATTGAGTCGTCATGTTTAGTACGAAATATTAGCATGTCTTGTTTACCCTTCCACTTTAGGACTACAGTTTTATCTCCACTCTGTTGGGCTGTAATATCTATCTAAGAGTTGATCCATTAATTCTTTTACCGCCCTTGACAACAAATATATTGTCTGCTCTTTGCCAGTGTAGATTTTGAACGACCAAGTATAACCACCTCTAATACAAAACTTTATACAAACCACTTCTTGTGGAGTGTAGAATTCCTTGAATTTCTACCCTAGAATATCCACAGATTGTGAGATTTTGAAGAGCCTGTTTTCTGGACCTCTTTCTTGCTCAATATTTGATAAATGCAACATTGAAAGTAACAACTCAATTCTGTTATGACTCATTACTTTTGGTGTCCCATCTTCATAAATTCTTTTTGGACCAGTAATTCCTCAATTTGGGAAACTGCATAAGTCTAAATCAGAGAATGATCCCCAAGAATGTGTGCATGTCATGAGTATTGGTGTCAAACCATCTTGATAGCCTTTGATTTGGAGTTTCACCTGCAGCAGTGTTTCAAACAGCAAAACCTATGGGTCTGTTCAACTATTAGCAATATGATGTATTAGGAGAAGAAAGTGATATGTATTCTGTCCCCTGCTACAGGTTCCCATTTGTTCCTGTTTGAAAGATTGACAAAGAGGATCGTCGATGTTAGGCTCAGAATCAGTTGAGCCTGCATTATGTTCACAATCATCAACCCCAGAACTCAAACTGAAACCATCATCAGGTGAAACATTCGGGTCTTCAGTGGATTCATCGGAAAAGCCTCTTGCATCATCTTCAGAAAGATTAGCCAGCATTTCAGTGATTTCTGCATCTTAGTGATCTCTACCACCCATTTTAGTTCAGTATCTGAAATGAAATAAATGCGTAAACTAAAAAAACAAGATGCCCATGGGTGGTCATTCGGTTCCACAATGCAAAATTACTTCCTGGGACCATGTGACTACAGGTGGACAACTAAACTAATACATAAAAATACAAAATAAGTCAAAATAACAAAGGATATTGTATATGGTAAAAAAATAATCACTTAAAGTAAAAAAAAAATAATAATTTAGATGTGCGGTCCCACATATCTAATAAAAGAATGCAGCAAGATGTTCAAAGTGTTAAGATATGCACAAACATGCAGCACAGAAGTTTCCTATTAATATTACGAGCTATGTATAAACTGTGTGTGTGTGTGTGTGTGTGTGTGTGTGTGTGTGTGGTGGGGGAGATGTAGCCCGTTTGATCTGTGTGCATCTCACAGATGTGGGATAATTCTTTGGGAAACTTTTGACTCCTGAACTATCTTACACTGACCATGGTTGGCCACTAATCCATTGTTTTTACTCATTGTTCCAATTCTTTAAAGTGACACAGAATCCTGAACCATGTGTGTGTGTGTGTGTGTGTGTGTGTGTGTGTGTGTTTGTGTGTGTGAGAGAGAGAGAGAGAGAGAGAGAGATAGATAGATAGATAGAGAGAGAGAGAGAGAGGGAATTAGTGTAATAGACTGCAGACTGCACCTGCTTAAAGCACATTGTTCTTAGTCAGCATAATAAAATATGTTCCACAAATTTGTAGCAGAGGAGTACCTTAATTGCATTGTGCCACACGATTTGCTGCAATGTCTCAAGATTAACGATATATAAGTTGTTAAACCTTGCTGAAACCAAAAGTGACCAGGTGTAGCTCGTAGCTGTATGTAGGTCACTGAATTTGCAGACCGATCATTCTCTCAGCAGTTAAGATGCCAGTGTTGGACTGCAGTCAGAACAGTTTAGCTCACTCTTGCAGGACAAATCGGATAGCTCTCCCTCTTCTCTGCCAAAGCCCCTGCACATCTGGTGCGTGGATAGTGTCAAATGGAGTGAGATTTAATGGAACCTGCCAAAACTTGCCAAATTAGGCGTTTTAAGTGCAGATGTTATTTGCTTCAGGTAATTCTGTCAATGAATGCAGGAACACCTTGGTACTGCTCTGCAATAACAACCCAGCTGTATAATTTTGACTTACACTCCCAAATACATTGCACGTCTTGAAATGTTGTTATAATGGGAGAATGCTATTAGACAAACTTTTTTTGATAGCTTACAAAAAGGTTGTGCAAGGAGTAGAGGAAGCAAATTCCACCCAAATTGAGATTGCTGCAGTGAGAGGAGCAGTGCAAAGGAGAATAAGCTCTATCTCGTGCAGTGCTGATGTACTCATGTTTGAAAGAATCTTAATGACATCTTTGATGTGGAGAGTGGCAGAACACAATTAGGATGATGCTTTGCTGTGAGAGATTCTTTTCACATAAGACAGAACTACTATTTGCAAAATATATAGTGGAACTTAGCAGCCCACAACTCAGCCTATATTTTCATGGTCCATCGCAAAATTAAGCATTGTGAGTACGATGTGCACCAAGTAACTGCACACATTGCAGAGAAGAAGCGTTCTAGGAATTCACGCATGCACTTTTCATTCTCTTTAATAACGGTTGTGTCTTAATAAAGATCAGTTTGTTGCTTTGTGGTTTACGTAACTGCAGTACAAAACTGAAAAATAATTTTCATGCAGACTTAAGTTCTTTTTCAGGGTTCAGAGTAGGTATTGTGGTGTACTGTTACTCATGCTCTGATATTACGTGGCAAAAAACTGAACCCCTGTCAATCGGAAAAAAAACTTATTGAAGAATCCTGTTTTACTAAATCACAAGCAACCCTCCATTCTTAAGATTTCTATATTACTGATGCTTGATTGTTACCATTGTGGTCATATAGTTATTCAGTTTCCAGTGAGAAACACAGCTCTCTCATGCAAGTGAACAAGTTTCAGCATGTTTTTGTAACGTGCTGTTGATTGAATGGTGTTAAGTGTATTTTAGCTGGCACAAAGAGCTTATCCATGTCGCTGTTGGTGAGAGAGTGAACAGTCATCAAACAGGTTTTTACATAAATTTCAAAATGAAAAAAAATTGTGCCCATTGATACATTTATTGCCTTAATGATTTTGTTTGTTTGCATATCTAGAACTGTTCCTAGCAAAAGTGTGTTTATAGCAACAGGAATTCGCAGTGCAGTTGGCACAAAATGCAAAAATCAGTCCAATAATGCACTTAATACCTATATATTTTTCTTTGCATATGCATGGGCAAAGCTGTAATGAATGATCAGAATTTCTCTTTTCCAAATTGTTCTTTCATATATTTCGCAGTTAAAAACAGGCGCAGAATGTAACATAATTATCTTTATATTCGTAGATTTTTAGAGCATATCAAGGATTTAATATGGAAATAACCTGTTTCAGAAGCTTCACAACTACACTAAATTTCTGGGAAGAAGTAATTTTTCTATATGATGCCTTTTTTTTATTATTTGAAATACACCACACTATTTCAAACAATTTGTGATTTGTTGTTCCAACCGCCCCCCCCCCCCCCCCCACCCACCTGGATATTATCAGATGCATCACTTGATAATGCCTAAAGGATCAAAATTAACAAATTGCAAATGAAGTGCAGTGTTATTTCAAATTAAAAAAACCTACATGATAACGACTGAAAAAGATACCATGTTTGTTGGACGAGGACTCATGTTTGTAATATCCAAACAATATTTAAATTTTTTTGTACTATCTGTAGTTCAGTAAATTCATAAACCATATAAATTGAAGTAGTTTTACAATAAACAATTCTTAAAAAGTGACTGGTTTTTGGTTTTCCTTCTCCTAAAATCAAATGTCCTTTACATATTGGTAAGTTTCCATAAGCTTAAAAATAGCTTTCCATATAAGCTGATCAGAGGGTACATTAAACCGCAATGGAAAAAACCATGGATCACTAGAGGGATTAAAGTATGCCATGAGTGAAAAAGGAAATGTATCTGTTAGCAAGAACAATTAGAGATGCACAACAAAAGTACTCAAAATTATTAAGAAAAGCTATTAAAAAAATCAAGGAATATGCACTTTAACGTCAGAAATCCGTAAGTCGAACAACAGACTTAGGCTGTATGGAATGAAGTAAAACAAGATGCAGGACAACTAGCTGCCGAATGGGATGACATTACTATTGAATTGAATAGGACTATAAATATTAAGTCAAGTAACAAATATATTTAATAATCATATCTTAAATATAGTAGAAAGCTTAGAGATAAACAGATCAAAATTACAGCAGTATGTTGAGAAAGTAGCTCTCTTAAAATTTGGTCAGATGAGTATATAACCAGCTTCATCTACTGAAACTGAGAAAATTAAACATTCTGTCAAAAATAAAAGCTGTAAAGCTGATCTTGTTTTGATGGTGTTCCCAATAGAATACTAAAGATTTGTTCCCAATAAGCCCCAATCTTACCTGAAATATGTAATGTATCACTCACTCGAGGCAGTTCCCATATAGATTGAAGTATGCCATTGTTAAACCCATCTTTAAGAAATATGAAGAGAGATGTGGATAATTACTGACCTGTTTTGCTGCTCAAATCATTTTCCAGAATTTTTGGGAAGGTGATGTATTCTAGAATAGTATCTCCCCTTAAAATTGTCAGCAAACCACAGTTTTTATTTCAGGAAAGATGTTCTACTGAGAATACAATTTACATATACACTTAACAAATTTTACCAAGCATTAAATAATAAAAAGTGCTGGTTAGTATTTTATTTGACCTATCTAAGGCATTTGACTATGCGAATCACTGTTTTATGCAATTGATGGTATAGCCAATGAGTGGATAGTGTCATACTTAATGAAATAATGCAAAAAGTTGTATTTATTAATTCAGCCAAAATAGACTGGGGGCTAATTCTGATTGGGGAGAAATCACATATGGGATTCCCTGAGGCTCAAACTTAGGTCCACTGTTGTTCCTCATATATGTAAACGATCTTCCATATAAGATTAACAAGCAGACTTAGCTCTTTTTGCAGATCTCATTGTCAACAGGATGTTAGACATTAATCTCCCCCATTGTTCTTAAAAGAATCAGTGACTGGTCTCCTGAGAATGGTCTCACTTTTAATTTAAAAAAGACACAACACATTCAGTTCTGCAGATCTAGGCGCACAACACCAATGAGAACTGTGTCGTATTTTGGAGAGAAGAGAAATTTGTGGCACAACTTGACTAGAAGACAGGGTCGGTTGGTAGAACTCATTCTGAGGCACCAAGGGATCACCATTTTAGTATTGGCAGGGAGTGTGAAGGGTAAAAATCGTAGAGCGAGACCAAGAGATGGATACGCTAAGCAGATTCAGGAGAATATAGGGGTATATTAGTACTCAGAGATGAAGAAGCTTGCACACAGTAGGACAGCATGGAAAGCTGCATCAAACCAATCTCTGGACTGAAGAGCATAACAACAACAACAGCTCTGGTGCTATTTTCCAAGTAAGATTCTCTGAATGATACATGTGATACCAACTCAGCAGTACTGCTGGAGTCTGACATCACAATGTGCATAGCGGGCCTCACTGTATGTACAGTCATGCTAAGGAGGCACTCATCTGGAACTTCATCTCAACATACCTTCTAATTACTGAAAGCATTATAACTTTAACTGAGTAATATAAACTCCTGGTAGGAATATCAACATTGTGCGAAAAGACAGAGTACCACTTACCATAAAGATAACATGTTAAGTTCCAGACAGGCACAATTATAAGACACTTACACACAAGCTTTCTGCCACAGTCTTCATTGGAAAAGGAAAGAGACACACACACCATTCATTCACACAAGCAAGCACACCTTACACACGACTGAGAACTCTGGCAGCTCACACCCCCTGCCATCCTTCTGCTGCCCTCTGTCTAACCTCCTGACTGCACCTAGCTGCCCTACCCCCTCTCCATCTCATCCCTGTATGCTCCCACAACCAGCACTCTACCATCTCCATGCTGCACCCTGCTGGCCCTCCCCTCCACATCCCATTTGCCTGCTTACCTCCACCACCCAGATTGCTTCTACCATCATGTGCAGCTGCTCGCAGTCTGGTCTCGACAGCCAGAGACAGTGGCCACATGTGTGTGAGCTGCATTTGCACAAGTGTGTGTGTGTGTGTGTGTGTTATGCCTAGTTCAGAAGAAGGCCTGTTGGGTGAAAGATTACTTGTTTGGCAGATGTTTTGTTGTGCCTACCTGTGACCCAACATCTCCACTGTATGGCGAGTAGAATCTATCCTTTTCATAATATTGTCATGATTCCATCCTGGATTTCCATTGTTAGTTGCAAACATAAAATAGATTTCCTACCCTATTCAGTTCCTATTTTATAACATCTGGAATATATTGTTAGTGACCAAGCTGTGTTCTCATGCAGTTGTATTTGTGTTCTTGAAATGCTTCGATTCATTAATAACACTCATTCCAAAAGATATTCTGGGTGAGGTGTTAGGTAGAGGCTGACGGAGGGGTAAGGGAGCAAGGGGCAGACAGTTAAGTTTCTGCCTTTGTTTTACCCTTATAATCACATTTACTTTCTTGTCTATCTTTATATTCTTAAGTTTCCATTGTTTTCATTTCTTTTACCTCTTCTGCATTACTGGTTTTGTCTGCCCTTTTTCTCTTCTGTTGTTAATCATTATAAATTTGTTTCCATTCCTAGTTTATTCTCCCTATATCTCTGTCACACGAGATCATTCACGTCTGTGAACAGGTTATGATAAAAAAATATGCACCAGACCAGGACTAAAAACCCAGATTTCAAGTTTTTCATAGGCAGTCACCTTAACCAGTAGGCTATCTGAGCACACATCCAGGCCCAATTATTGTCACTGATTTTCCAGCTATGATTTCCAAGTACTGCTACCAAGATCATTTCTAACTTCTTTTGATTTTTAAATATTACCTGTCAGTTACATTCGATTGCTGGGTTTCTTCTTGCTGTTAAAGCTTCTTTATGCATTATCCTGAATAAATTTGTTCACTCTTCTTCTTTTTATAAAAAGAAACACTGTTGTAAACTGTTATTCCAAGGCAACTGAATAACTGCACAGTATTGTTGGTGCTGTTAATTATTCCACGAAATTTGGACAGAGTGGTTATAGCCATGAGTTACAATCAAATTTTCTAGCAGAGGGAAAAAAACAATAACTTTTATGTTGGAAATAAAAATTGGTTCATAATCTCAACATCACAAAATTTATAAAAATAGATGTGACACTGTGGAGTTTAGAATCCAGTTACAATTTCAAATGAACTGATGTTTTGTAACATTCTTTATGTATATACTGTTCAACAAAATTTCAGGAAGGCTGCCTGGTATGGTGGCTTTAATCATCACTATACAGACTTATTCATACGTACCTCCAGGGTTTCAGAAGACAACTATGCAAAACCAAAAGGTATACAAAACAAACTTACATATCAGGGCATCTAACCAAATTTCTAACTTACATTACAGGTGATCAAAATGGGCACTGTTTGTGACATAGCAAATGTCAATACGATGGTTGAACTCTTGCCAAATATGCCCGAACACGTCATTGTCACTATTAGCAACTGCATTATGCATCCTTACGATTCTTCCGCCCCCTCCCCTGCCCCCCCCCCTCCCCCCCCATGAACCATGGACCTTGCCGTTGGTGGTGAGGCTTGTGTGCCTCAGCGATACAGATGGCCGTACGGTAGGTGCAACCACAATGGAGGGGTATCTGTTGAGAGGCCAGACAAACGTGTGGTTCCTGAAGATGGGCAGCAGCCTTTTCAGTAGTTGCAGGGGCAACAGTCTGGATGATTGACTGATCTGGCCTTGTAACAATAACCAAAACAGCCTTGCTGTGCTGGTACTGCAAACGGCTGAAAGCAAGGGGAAGCTACAGCCGTAATTTTTCCCGAGGGCATGCAGCTTTACTGTATGGTTAAACGATGATGGTGTCCTCTTGGGTAAAATATTCCGGAGGTAAAATAGTCCCCCATTTGGATCTCCGGGCGGGGACTACTCAAGAGGACATTGTTATCAGGAGAAAGAAAACTGGCGTTCTACGGATCGGAGCATGGAATGTCAGATCCCTTAATCGAGCAGGTAGGTTAGAAAATTTAAAAAGGGAAATGGATAGGTTAAAGTTAGATATAGTGGGAATTAGTGAAGTTTGGTGGCAGGAGGAACAAGACTTCTGGTCAGGTGAATACAGGGTTATAAATACAAAATCAAATAGAGGTAATGCAGGAGTAGGTTTAATAATAATGAATAAAAAAATAGGCGTGCAGGTAAGCTACTACAAACAGCATAGTGAACACATTATTGTGGCCAAGATAGACACGAAGCCCACTCCTACTACAGCAGTACAGGTTTATATGCAAACTAGCTCTGCAGATGATGAAGAAATTGATGAAATGTATGATGAGATAAAAGAAATTATTCAGATAGTGAAGGGAGACGAAAATTTAATAGTCACGGGTGACTGGAATTCGAGTGTAGGAAAAGGGAGAGAAGGAAACATAATAGGTAAATATGGATAGGGGCTAAGAAATGAGAGAGGAAGCCATCTGGTAGAATTTTGCACAGAGCATAACTTAATCATAGCTAACACTTGGTTCAAGAATCATAAAAGAAGGTTTTATACATGGAAGAATCCCGGAGATACTAAAAGGTATCAGATAGATTATATAATGGTAAGACAGAGATTTAGGAACCGGGTTTTAAATTGTAAGACATTTCCAGGGGCAGATGTGGACTCTGACCACAATCTATTGGTTATGAACTGCAGATTAAAATTGAAGAAATTCCAAAAAGGTGGGAATTTGAAAGGAGATGGGACCTGGATAAACTGAAAGAACCAGAGGTTGTACAGAGTTTCAGGGAGAGCATAAGGGAACATTTGACAGGAATGGGGGAAAGAAATACAGTAGAAGAAGAATGGGTAGCTTTGAGGAATGAAATAGTGAAGGCAGCAGAGGATCAAGTAGGTAAAAAGACGAGGGCTAGTAGAAATCCTTGGGTAACAGAAGAAATATTGAATTTAATTGATGAAAAGAGAAAATATAAAAATGCAGTAAATGAAGCAGGCAAAAAGGAATACAAACGTCTCAAAAATGAGATTGACAGGAAGTGCAAAATGGCTAAGCAGGGATGGCTAGAGGACAAATGTAAGAATGTAGAGGCTTATCTCACTAAGGGTAAGATAGATACCACCTACAGGAAAATTAAAGAGACCTTTGGAGAAAAGAGAACCACTTGTATGAATATCAAGAGCTCAGATGCAAACCCAGTTCTATCCAAAGAAGGGAAAGCAGAAAGATGGAAGGAGTATACAGAGGGTCTATACAAGGGTGATGTACTTGAGGACAATATTATAGAAATGGAAGAGAATGTAGATGAAAATGAAATGGGAGATACGGTACTGCGTGAAGAGTTTGACAGAGCACTGAAAGATTTAAGTCGAAACAAGGCCCCACAGCCTTGGGAGAGCCAGCCCTGACAAAACTCTACCATCTGGTGAGCAAGATGTATGAGACAGGCGAAATCCCTCAGACTTCAAGAAGAAAATAATAATTCCAATCCCAAAGAAAGCAGGTGTTGACAGATGTGAAAAATACCAAACTATCAGTTTAATAAGCCATGGTTGCAAAATACTAACATGAATTCTTTACAGACGAATGGAAAAACTGGTAGAAGCCGACATCGGGGAAGATCAGTTTGGATTCCGTAGAAATATTGGAACACGTGAGGCAATACTGACCTTACAACTTATCTTAGAAGAAAGATTAAGGAAAGGAAAACCTACATTTCTAGCATTTGTAGAGTTAGAGAAAGCTTTTGACAATGTTGACTGGAATACTCTCTTCCAAATTCTAAAGGTGGCAGGGGTAAAATACAGGGAGCGAAAGGCTATTTACAATTTGTGCAGAAACCAGATGGCAGTTATAAGAGTCGAGGGGCATGAAGGGGAAGCAGTGGTTGGGAAGGGAGTGAGACAGGGTTGTAGCCTCTCCCCAATGTTATTCAATCTGTATATTGAGCAAGCAGTAAAGGAAACAAAAGAAAAATTTGGAGTAGGTATTAAAACGCATGGAAAAGAAATAAAAACTTTGAGGTTCGCCGATGACATTGTAATTCCGTCAGGGACAGCAAAGGACTTGGAAGAGCAGTTGAATGGAATGGACAGTGTCTTGAAAGGAGGATATATGATGAACATCAACAAAAGCAAAACGAGGATAATGGAATGTAGTAGAATTAAATCGGGTGATGCTGGGGGAATTAGATTAGAAAATGAGACACTTAAAGTAGTAAATGAGTTTTGCTATTTGGGGAGCAAAATAACTGATGATGGTAGAAGTAGAGAAGATATAAAATGTAGACTGGCAATGGCAAGGAAAGTATTTCTGAAGAAGAGAAATTTGTTAACATCGAGTATAGATTTAAGTGTCAGGAAGTCGTTTCTGAAAGTATTTGTATGGAGTGTAGCCATGTATGGAAGTGAAATATGGATGACAAATAGTTCGGACAGGAGAAGAATAGAAGCTTTTGAAATGTGGTGCTACAGAAGAATGCTGAAGATTAGATGGGTAGATCACATAACTAATGAGGAGGTATTGAATGGAATTGGGGAGAAGAGGAGTTTGTGGCACAACTTGACGAGAAGAAGGGACCGGTTGGTAGGACATGTTCTGAGGCATCAAGGGATCACAAATTTAGCATTGGAGGGCAGCGTGGAGGGTAAAAATCATAGAGGGAGACCAAGAGATGAATACACTAAGCAGATTTAGAAGGATGTAGGTTGCAGGAGGTACTGGGAGATGAAGAAACTTGCACAGGATAGGGTAGCATGGAGAGCTGCATCAAACCAGTCTCAGGACTGAAGACCACAAGAAAGATTCTTCCAAATTAAGTGGCAGTGGAAGCAGGAAAGTATGATTTTTTTAAAAACAATCCAATAAGAGAAAAATAATATAGCGTTGAGACAGGAGACCATTGGGACTACAGAAGAGGCAGTCTGGCATTGAAGTAATCACATCTGTTTGGAGGAAAGTGTGGTGGAGCACTCTCTTATTGCAAAATGAAGTCTCTCATGTCTTGCTAAAATTGTGGCATAAGCCATTGCTGCAGCGTGTCCAGGTCCATGAAACCAGTCCTAATTTTCTCTGCACAGAAAAATGGACCATATATTTCTGAAAAATGCATAACACAAAACATATTAACTTTAGGTGAACCATGACTGCATTCCAAAATCACATGTGAATTTTCTGTGTTCCAAATGTGCATGTTATGACAGTTCACATTTCCAGGCACAAAAAATGTGGCCAGTCACTGAAAATTAACTTCTGCGAAAAACCACCTTCCACCGACGGTTACTGGAAGTCATAGCAAACGTCAGAATGAAGCTCATTGTCCCAAATATCCAGTGCATGTAACAAACAAGTGCAACTAGTACAGTTTTAGACACCGTAGAATGTACAAGAGAATTGATTGTGTTATTTGCAGTTCTCTGTTTGTGTATGTTGTCAGATTCTTCAGGCTGCTAATGAATGATTCTCATATGCACTCCATCTTTTCTGCTGATAGCTAGCCAGCCAGCAGGTTTTCTTTGCACCACATAAGCAACTGGTCTCACAGAATGTGTCACCCATGGATGTTTTGTACATTGGAGATTTTACTTCATATTTGGTATGAAATCATCATTGAACGAACACACTGACTTATATTTAGCAAATTAAGGGACATGAAAGGCACACTTTTTTCCATTATACATCATGTTGAGTTAGAAAACTGCTGCGGAAGGAAAGGGAACTTCACAGCAAACATAAACCTAGGCAAAGCCTTGCAGACAAACAAAAATTACGCGAAGCGAAATGTAGTGTGAGAAGGGCTATGCCTCTCGCATTCAATGAATTCGAAAGTAAAGTTCTATGTACTGACTTGGAGGAAAATCCTAAGAAATTTTGGTCTTATGTCAAAGCGGTAGGTGGATCAAAACAAAATGTTCAGACACTCTGTGACCAAAATGGTACTGAAAAAGAGGATGACAGACTAAAGGCTGAAATACTAAATGTCTTTTTCCAAAGCTGTTTCACAGAGGAAGACTTCACTGTAGTTCCTTCTCTAGATTGTTGCACAGATGACAAAATGGTAGATATCGAAACAGATGACAGAGGGATAGAGAAACAATTAAAATCACTCAAAAGAGGAAAGGCCGCTGGACCTGATGGGATATCAGTTCAATTTTACACAGAGTACGCGAAGGAACTTGGCCCCTCCTTGCAGCTGTGTACTGTAGGTCTCTAGAAGAGCATAGCGTTCCAAAGGATTGGAAAAGGGCACAGGTAATCCGCATTTCCAAGAAGGGACGTCGAACAGATGTGCAGAACTATAGACCTATATCTCTTAACGTCGATCAGTTGTAGAATTTTGGAACACATATTATGTTCGAGTATAGTGACTTTTCTGGAGACTAGAAATCTACTCTGTAGAAATCAGCATGGGTTTTGAAAAAGACAATCGTGTGAAACACAGCTCGTGCTATTTGTCCACGAGACTCAGAGGGCCATAGACACGGGTTCCCAGGTAGATGCCGTGTTTCTTGACTTCCGCAAGACATTCAATACAGTTCCCCACAGTCGTTTAATGAACAAAGTAAGAGCATATGGACTATCAGACCAATGGTGTGATTGGATTGAAGAGTTCCTAAATAACAGAACGCAGAATGTCATTCTCAGTGGAGAGAAGTCTTCCGAAGTACGAGTGATTTCAGGTGTGCCGCAGGGGAGTGTCATAGGACCATTGCTATTCACAATATACATAAATTACCTTGTGGGTAATATCGGAAGTTCACTGAGGCTTTTTGCAGATGATGCTGTGGTATATTGAGAGGTTGTAACGATGGAAAATTGTACTGAAATGCAGTACTGAAATTCGTTGCAGATCTGCAACGAATTGACGCATGGTGCAGGGAATGGCAATTGAATCTCAATGTAGACAAGTGTAATCTACTGCGAATACATAGAAAGAAAGATCCTTTATCATTTAGCTACAATATAGCAGGTCAGCAACTGGAAGCAGTTAATTCCATAAATTATCTGGGAGTAGGCATTAGGAGTGATTTAAAATGGAATGATCATATAAAGTTGATCGTCGGTAAAGCAGATGCCAGACTAAAATTCATTGGAAGAATCCTAAGGAAATGCAATCCGAAAACAAAGGAAGTAGGTTACAGTACACTTGTTCACCCACTGCTTGAATACTGCTCACCAGTGTGGGATCCGTGCCAGATAGGGTTGATAGAAGAGATAGCGAAAATCCAATGGAGAGCAGCGCGCTTCGTTACAGGATCATTTAGTAATCGCGAAAGCGTTGTGGAGATGATAGATAAACTCCAGTGGAAGACTTTGCAGGAGAGACGCTCAGTAGCTTGGTACGGACTTTTGTTGAAGTTTAGAGAACATACCTTCACCGAGGAGTCAAGCAGTATATTGCTCCCTCCTACGTATATCTCGCAAAGAGACCATGAGGATAAAATCAGAGAGATTAGAGCCCACACAGAGGCATACCGACAGTCTTTCTTTCCCCGAACAATACAAGACTGGAATAGAAGGGAGAACCGATAGAGGTATTCAAAGTACCCTCTGCCACACACCATCAGGTCGCTTGCGGAGTATGAATGTAGATGTAGTAGATGTAGATGTTGCAATCCACCTGCCACTAGTGGTGCTCTCCTCAAATACACTACTGTATGTATAGTCAATCGAAACTCTGGGAGATACTACATCCACTGATGTGTGTATTTTTCTGTATGTCTCACAGAAACTTATGAATAACAATATATATTCAGCCAGTAAAATTCTAAACAGCAACAGGTATCTTTTATCTTTTCCTGTCTGTATCACATTTTTGCATTTATAATGGTTCATACAGGAAGTACTAGAGATAAAAAGTATGGTTCCTACACAGAAGCAAGTCAAGCTGTTTGCTTCTTAGAATTTAAATTATGTACTTCCAATCTCAGGTTCTGACAGAGCATAAGTAATTCTTGTGCAAATAGAAAAACTGAGAACATCAGAATTTGCGTCTTTTGGCAAGGTCAGATCTGGACTGGGATAATTTCAACAATTGACATTTCATACAGTTGGAATTCTATGGTCTCTTTCCTCCTGCATTTGTTGATATGGGATTGAGAGGCAGGTGCTACTGTTCACCCCAAAATAAGTAGGAGGTTCCTGCCCAAAAATATAATGTCAGAATACAGAGTCGAGCTTCAGTGCTAATAGAATACAACTGCCCAAGACAATGTAGCTAGTCAAGTGTATGTGTATTCTATTAGCTCTGTAGTAGGATTTTGTCTGAAAGCTTAGCCAATTTCTCAGTTTTGTTTGTGTGCCTATTGATGCCTCAACTAAATGGTGAGTTGTTATCTTCACTCTTTCCATCATTAATGTTCCACCAAGAATGCACAACACTTTGTTAATCATTGTATGTTTTTTTGAAGCCAGATCAAACTACCACATCCACCTTCACCTGTAGCAGACACCCATGTGTATAAAAAGCCTTACAGTCTCTTCAGTCTCACATGCTGCTTGCAGGAAGTAGTCACTTGTGTATTAAAAAAATTACTGTTCTGTTCTGGTTTCAAATTTTTAAAGCTCTAGTTACCTGAGGAATAACACCTTGGGTATTTCATGTATTACTGACTTGTCAATTATCTGTAATAGTGAATTAGAAGAATATCTTTCTGAGAAACAGAAATATGTTAACATCAGATAAAAATTTAAGTGTTAGGATGTCTTTTCTGAAAGTATTTATGTATTAGCCTTATATGGAAGTGAAAAATGATTGATAAATTGTACAGAAAAAAGCTTTTCAAATGTGTTAATAAGAAAGAATGTTGAAGATCAAAGGGGTAGACAGAGTAACTAATGAAAAGGTACTGAATCCAGTTGAGGAGTACGGAGCTTTATGGTACAGCTTTACTAAAAGGAGAGAGAGGTTGACATGAGGTGTTCTTAGACATCAGGAAATACTTTATTTTGTAGGAGACAGTAATGTGTGTAGATATTTGCAGAGTGGAGGGGTGTTGGAAGAGGGGGGGGGGATGTAAAAATTGAAGTGGGAGAACAATGCCTGAATGCAGAAACCAGGAGCAAATGGAAGTATGCTGCAGTAGGTATGCAGACATACAGTGATGAAGGGACTTGCACAAGTTGCAGATAGGCACAGCAAAAAGACTGTCACAAATAAAGTTTTCGGCTCTTGAAGGCTTCGTCAAAAACACACACGCAAGTGCGCGCATGCGCGCGCGCGCACACACACACACACACACACACACACACACACACACACACACACACACAGTGTGGTTGCAGTTGCCCGAGCATCACATTAGTTCTGACAGGAAACTACTGCCTGTATACTTACGGAATATTTCAGGTGAGGTGTTTTCTTTTGTAACTTAACAAAATAATAAATGAAAGGAAATTTATTTAGGTCAGTAAATAAAATAAATATTACTTTTCTGTCGATTTTTGAACATAATTTATGTAGTTAATTTCCAGAAAGTTATAAGACAGGTCATAACTTTTTAACAGAACATTTTTTCTGACATGTAAAAGGTGTACAACCTTGCTTTTGCCATTTTTTTCCCCAACATTTGAGGCTTTAATGAAATAAATTGGTTACACATGTATCATTCAAAGTATTTTAAATCGCTGGCCACTACTTCCTCCCATCTTTCAGGCAGTGTATGAATCCTGCCTCGAAAAAATTGTTCACCTTTTGAAGTGATCCACAAATTGATCCAATTTGCGACTTCTTCATGAGATCAGAAATGTTGGTGAGCCAGGCCTTTGCCATTGATCTAAACAGGTGATAGAGGGAGCAATGTCTGGAGAATACGGCGGGTAGGGTAGGACTTCCCATTTTAACATTTCCAAGTGTGTTTTGACCTCTTTCGCATCGTGGGGTTGAGCGTTGTTGTGCTGCAAAATCACTTTATCATGCCTCTCGCTGTATTGTGGCTGCTTGTCTTTTAATGCTCTGCTCAAATGCATTAATTGCATTTGATAATGAGCACCTGCAATTGTTTCACTTGGTTTTAATACCTCATAGTACATGACGCTGAGCTGGTCCCACCAAATGCAGAGCATGATCTTGGAGCCGTGAATATTTGGTTTGGCCGTCGACGTGGAAGCATGGCCAGGCTATCCCCATGACATTTTGTGTTTAGGGTTATCGTAATGAACCCATTTTTCGTCCCCAGTCACAATGCAATGCAGAAATCCCTTCCGTTTTTGACTCTGAAGCAACTGTTCACAAACACACAAATGCCGTTCAACATCTCTTGGTTTCAGCACACATGGGGCCCAAGTTCCTTCTTTCTGAATCATTCCCAGAGCCTTGAGACATTTTGAAATCGCTTGCTGTGTCACTCACACAAATCATGCCAATTCTTCTTGAGTTTGACGTGAGTCTTCACTCAGCAATGTCTCCAATTCTGCATCTTCAAAAACATTCTCTCTTCCACCACTATGCCAGTATATGACATTAAAATCACCATTCTTGAAGCATTGAAACCACTCATGACATGTTCTTTCACTAATAGCGTCCTTACCATACGTACTTGAGAGCGTTCAATGAGATTCAGCTGCTGTTTTCTTTATAGTGAAACAAAACAGTAACAACTCTCGCAAATGAAGAAAATTAGGCTCGTAAACTGACATTTTCAATCATGAACAACTTTATGATACAGATGCAAATCAACTAATGTTGGAATGAGGTTATGTTGACTGACATTCAAGCTAACTGCCTGACATCTGCGATCTGTTTCTTTTGACCTCTACTTACTGTTGCCGCCACCTATCGGCAAATAGCAGAAGCAAAGTTGTACACCTTGTAGCTGATGTATTTAAACCTACTGAGTGCAGACCATTTTAAATTAAATTTCTATGAATTTTTGTTAGGGAGCTACAAATATTCAGTTTTAGGGTTTGATGCAACATGCTGCACATACTGGGCTGCATTCAGGTGGATGTTCTGATGGCAGAATGTTCATTTAAGTGCGATATTCAAATGAGTGTTCAGTTTCATAAATTTACAACTCAATGCAGCATCTAAATGATCTGCAAACAGTATATAATGTTGTGGTGTCAGGAGCAAAAAGCTTCCCCTATGCACTCTTTGAAGTCATCTGGGGTTGTAGATTCAGTGACGTAAACATTATTCTTCATATACCCTCTAAAAGGAAATCTACTGTGTTAAACTGGGCAACTGTGCAGTCCATTCCTAAGGACCATGTCATTCTAACAAACTTTCATGAATCTGTTATTTACTTATTGCACAATATCATGTGATGAATGGGCTGGGAGATCACTGTGCTGCAGTCATGTACATCCTTTAATATGTGCACTGACATTTTTGAGGAGAGCAGCTAAACTATCAAAGATAAAAGCTCGATACACCTCACAAGGAAGAGAACTTGTGAAGTAGTGTGAACGGGAAATTTCATCTCCAAGGAATCCCACACCACACATTAATTTTAATCTGCAAGCAGGTAGCATTACAAAGGTTTTGCTGATTCAGTAGCGTTCTAATCATAAGCCTGTAAGCCATAAATACAACTTTCCTAATACAAAAGTTTTCTGTTAAAACCAATTGTGAAAAAGAAAACAAAACAGCACATTATTGTGTATACTATTTTTGTTTAAAATTATATACATGTGAAACAATATATGGGGAGAAACAATTTGTCCAATGGCTTAAATCCTCTGCTACCTTAGTTAAGACTGACTGAAAAAGAAAACAAAACTGTACATTTTCACAGCACAACATAGCATTTTCTCACTTGCAGTCAGTTTCAACAGAAAGCCGGCATGTAATTGTTTAAAAAATATATATAGCCTATGTTTGTCCAATGTTTATTAGACTATTGTATAAAAATTTGAAGTAAATGAACTTTCAGGATTTTTCAGAAATAACATTGTTCTCAATTTTTTGTTTAACAATAGACTGTGATCAGGATTCCATTACAATTGCAACAGAATTGCCGCTGTAGAGAAGTTAAATTGTATAAACTCTACTTGTTTTGGTAAAAGAAGCCAAGTTTCACATAGCAACAAGAGAAATGTAGGCATTACTTAGAACTTAACACTGATGACACTTCTCTGAAAGAAAAAGGGGTTTAAAATTCAGATGAAAATAAATCACTATCTCTGTAGCAGTTTTTTTGAAATCCAGTAACCTTATGTGTTTTTAATAAAGAGCAGCTGGATTGGGTGCCCTTGAGAAAAGTAGTCACAAGTTGCTCACAAAATAATAAGCAGTATGTATTCATAATTAATTAATAGAACTATGCTGCTTTTTAGCTCCAGAATAGTAATTATCATTAAGACAATACAACTTTTTTGCAGATTTAAAGCTGTGAATTCACTGATAACTTGCAGAAACCATGTGACTACTCATCAAATCAAAAACATTTTATGAATATCTTTGATGAACTATAAGATATTTCAAGTGAAAAGGTTCAGTCCTTCACCCTGTGCAGTGACAGAACGAAAAGCTGGTACATCATTTGCTGTTAATTTTTTGTTTATAGTTCAGAGATCACTGCAGTACAGAAAGAAAAATCCTTTGGTAAATCTCAGTCCCAGCTGCTCATTAGTAAAAATACACTGAGTCACAGGGTTCCCTGAAACTGCAACAGAGGTGGTGTCACACTCTTTTCTCCCCTATCCCAGAGAGGTTTCATAAATGGCAAGTTCTAAGCAACGGTATTTACATTTCTCTTGTTGCTAAGTTAAATTTAACTTCTTTTGCCAAAACATACTGGAGATTATATAACTTAAAGTCACAAACATGCTAATGCTATTTCAACTACTACACGATTGTAAAACATTATTGAACAAGCAACTGATTAAACACATGTCAACAGTTTATAGGATAAATAATTGTCGGTGTGAAAATAAGTGTGTAGTCACTTCACTTAAGTTGCTGCACACATGCATTTGCATGCGCATTCGCATGCGCATGCACGCAAACACACATACACAATTTCTCCTTTCACCATCTATTGATACTCTTTAAAAAACATCATTCCATTTTTTTTAAACTATCGTTACATCTGTTGCAAAGTATACAAAAGTTTTGCGGATTAACTACATGCCAAAATACTCTTCTCTTTGTGTGTTATTATTTGCCAAAACCTTGTTTCAGTGTCTTGAACCCTTTATGAAATATGATGTAAATGGATAGATAAAAAATCTGCTCACCAAGCAGTGACAGGGGAACGCACACACAAAAGGATTTAACTTTTACAAGCTCTCGGAGCCAGTGACTCCTTCTTCTGGCAGAAGAGTTGAAGGGGAAGGAAGAAGGGTGAAGGAAAAGGACTGGACAGGTTTAGGGAAAGGGATACAGTTCAGGAAAGTCACCCACAATCCTGGATCAGGGGAGACTTACCAGATGTGATGACAAGTCCCATCCAGTAAGTTATAATGATACAGCCTTCCCCAAAATTAATATGAAATGTCTGATACCACCTTTATATATATATATATATATATATATATATATATATGTCTGCTTGTGCCTGTATATGAGTGGATGGATATGTGTGTGTGTGCGAGTGTATACCCGTCCTTTTTTCCCCCTAAGGTAAGTCTTTCCTCTCCCGGGATTGGAATGACTCCTTACCCTCTCCCTTAAAACCCACATCCTTTCGTCTTTCCCTCTCCTTCCCTCTTTCCTGATGAGGCAACAGTTTGTTGCGAAAGCTTGAATTTTGTGTGTATGTTTGTGTTTGTTTGTGTGTCTATCGACTTGCCAGCGCTTTCATTCGGTAAGTCACCTCATCTTTGTTTTTATATATAATTTTTCCCACGTGGAATGTTTATATATATATAGACACACACACACACACACACACACACACACACACACACACACACACACACACACACACACACATCCGGATTGTTATCAGCTGTAGCATCAGTTTCTTTACGTTTAATAATGCTTTATTTTGGAAGTTATTGTTAAAATTCTACATAAAGCGATGCAGCGATACTGCGAGGAGTCAGTTTTGGAAGTCAAAGAGATCAGTGAAGTCTGTCCGTGTTTTGTTTACATGATGAATGTGCAGTTCCGATGTCAATTAATGTGAATCAATTTTGTGAAGCATGAAAATTTCACATTCATTTATCAATGGACCAGACAGAAGAAACTTAAGTTAATTAACATTCAACATGAATTGTTACAATTGGTGGAGTTGAGCTGGGATCAATGGTTGAAATGTGGAAATATGTTTAACAAGTGACTGTCTGAGGTGAACATAACATAAACACCAAACATAAATTGCCTTGAAAAATTTTGTGTTATGGACACACAGAACGAATGTACGTTACAGCAAGGAAAGAGTTGGTGTGGATAAAAAGGACCAAATTCTCTGACAGCGCTGTCAACCATCAGGTGAGTAACAGTTTAGCTTTTTAATTAAATAGTTTTGTGACAGTGACAAACATTTGTGTGGGAAGATTTTATATTTTGTAATTTACCATGGCCGATATCGACAAGGTAAAAACGGGTGAGGAAAAACTTATAAGCCGCGAACCAATGGAAAACACTTCAGAACTAGGAGCAAGTATCAGTGAACTATCACCCAGTAGTAATCAAAGTGTAGACTGAAGCTTTGGTGGAGAGGGTTCCAGTGAAAATGTCGCCACGAGTACTCCAATTGCACAGGGAAGAGTAGGCAGAGATGATTTGTTAATGTTATTAATGCAGCATATGAAAGAAGCAAAGATGGGACAGATTAAACAAGAAGCGAAGGAACAGATGGGATAGATTAAGGATATTGGTCAACGGGGTCTACAGTTAAGTCAGAAATTCAGTGAACAAGTGGTGGAATTAAAGAATACAGTTACTGAAAATACTAATCAGATTAGGGAAAGCCAGGAGGGTTTGGCAGCACTAACGATTACTGTTGAGACAGGACAGGGTGAACTCAGTACTCGTGTAGGAGCAGTAGAAGGAAGGTTAGAGATATTAGAAACTAATTTCACACAAGAGTTGTCCAAAAAGGAGAAGAGATTTGAAAAACTAGATAAACACATAGAAGTAGAAAATTCTAAACCTTAAGTAGAGGTTGTTCAGACTAGGAGACTGTTAGAAGAGAAAGTAGAAGCTTACAACAGGAACGCTGATCTAAAACTTACAGAAATTTCCAATCAAATAAGAAACGTAGAACTAAAGTATGATGTAAAAATAGATTTGTGTAAAAGTAATGTTGTAGATTTAAGTCAGAAAGTTGTAGAACTACATGAGGGTATAGCTCAAGGAAATTTTGTTAGTAATATTAATTGTGTATAAGGTGGCATACCTTTAAAATGCTTTTCTGGAGATGGTAAATTGCATCCTGTTGATTTTTTACAGCTTTGTCAAGATAATTTTAGTAATGACATGACAGACAATGTTAAAATTAAATTTGTTAAGAGATTTTTGGATGGAGAAGCAATCTCATGGGCCAAACACAATGTTACTTGTACCATGTCATATGATGAATTTGAAAGAAAGTTCTGAGCAAGCTAGGATTAAGAATGAGTTTTTGAATGGTCGAATGTACAGAGAAGGTGATGGTAGCTTGAAGTGTTTTTGTGAAAACCAATTGAAATTAGTACACATAGACAAACCTTTTGATGAACTAATACAAATAAATGCCTTAAAAAGGAGATTACCAAAAAGAGTACAGTGGGAGTTGGTTTATGGACCAGACAACTCTGTAGATCAGTTCTTGAGATATGTAGATAAGGTGGATAGAGCCTTGGAGAGAAATGAGATGTTAAGTAATGGCAGATTTGGCAATCAACCACCTGGGGGGTGGAATCAGAGCAGGAATCAAGGTAGGAGTGACAATGAAAATCAGAATAATAATAATAGTGGTTACAATAGAAGTGATAATAGATGGATCAACCATAGAAATGGGAATGGAAACAGAGGATATGACAACAGGGAGAGACCTTGGGAGAATAATAACAGACAATTGGATAATCACCAATCAAGACCAGGCAATTTAAACTGATGGATGCCTCATTGGGAACCTGTCAGTTTGGGGTGAGAAATAAGTACCGAAATCATGCTAAACACAAGTGGCCTAGAGACATCAAAAATAATTACAGAAGACAGAACAATCAAAGATATTGGAGGGGAAATGACAGAACTAATGTAATAAGAGCACATCAGATTAGTGAATTACAGTTTTAGAGTAAATTCTGGAAAAGTATGAATGAAAGTGTTGAAGGTGGAAGTAATAATAATAATGAGCATATGGCATTGGTGGCCGGGAGAACCCTTGCGGGGCGGTTCGGCCGCCGCTCCACAAGTTCTTTAATGGCACTACGGCGACTTGCGAATGAATGAGGATGAAATGATGATGAAAGACACACAACACCTAGTCATCTTGAGGCAGAGAAAATCCCTGACCCCACCGGGAATTGAACCCAGGACCCCGTGCATGGGAAGCGAGAACGCTACTGCAAGAACACGAGCCACAGACAAGGTGGAAGTAATAGCATGTGTAAGAATGTTGAAGAGGTTCCATTAGAGGGGGAAACTATCTCAAGTCTATATAATCAGTGTTCTGATAATAATCCTGAAGAGTTTGGATTAGGTAAATTAATGGAGGAAGAATCTATCACTGTTAAGCATTAAAGTGATGATACTTGTGCTGGCATACTTGTCAACAATTCTGATGATCATTGTAAAGATGTAAAAGTGCCTAGTGTTGGAGATGATAGCATGTGTGAGGATGTTGATAGTGAAAGTAACAGTACGAGGGGCATTTAAAAAGTCCATGCAAAAATAAACACTACTTATGTGTTTGGGGTAAACCTTTTTTATTTTTCAACATACTCTCCTTTTAGACTCATACACTTCATCCAATGCTGTTCTAATTTGTTGATCCCTTCAGAATAATAGGAACTGTCCAAGTCTGCAAAATAGCTATTAGTTGCTGCAACCACATCCTCGTTTGAATAAAATCTTTGTCCCGCCAGCCATTTCTTCAAATCGGGGAACAAATAGTAGTCTGAGGGAGCCAAGTCTGGAGAATAGGGGGATGTGAAACGAGTTGGAATCCTATTTCCAATAATCTTGTGACCACAACTGCATTGTCGTGATGGAAAAGGACTCTTTTGTGGTCCAATCCGCGGCATTTTTCTTGCAGCTCGCTTTTCAAATGGTCTAATAACGATGAATAGTTTTACCCTTTTCCAGCAAGTCAATGAGGATTATCCCTTGCGAATGCCAAAAGAGAGTCGCCATAATCTTTCTGGCCGAAGGAATGGTCTTCGCCTTTTTTGGTGCAGATTCTCTCTTGGTAATCCATTGCTTGACTTTTTGTTTGGTCTCAGGAGTATAGTAATGTATCCATGTTTCATCCCCACTGATGAAACGATGCTTAAAGTCCTGAAGATTCTTCCTGAACATCTGCAAACCATCCTTGCAGCACTTCGCACAATCCCAGTTTTGGTCAAGCGTGAGCAATCGCGGAACCGATCTTGCGGATAGCTTTCTCATGTTCAAATGTTTATGCAAAATATTATGTACCCATTCATTTGAGATGCCCACAGCACTAGCAATCTCACGCACCTTAACTCTTCTGTCATTCATCACCATATCATGGATTTTATCAACGATTTCTGGATTTGTAACCTCCACAGGGCGTCCAGAACGTTCAGCAGCACTTGTGCCCGTATGGCCACTCCAAAAATTTGAAACCACTTATGAACCCTTCTAATCGAAGGTTTATCAAGCTTCTCTTTAGTCTCCTGAGGCATTTGCCTTTCATAAAGTAATGTTCCATCACCACACGAAATTCTTCTTCGTCCATTTTTGACAATCACTCGACTTCCTTGATTCACATGAATGCCAAACACAAATAAATAGACAAATATGGCTGAAACTTGTTGTGAGTTCTTTCCAAAGATACTACTAACTAAACATGACCTCCATACATGCCGGTGATGCAATCTCCACATGGACTTTTCAAACGTCTCTGGTAGTGATGATGAATGGGAGGAAGAATTAGACGGCATGGTGTATATGGAGGTTAAAGAAGATTTAATTAATGGTGAGGAAGATGATGTCAGCAGTATTTCTGAAGAATATGAGAACCAGATTGTACCAATGGAAACTGGGAAGGTATCATCCAAATAAGGACATGTGGACAGACATTGTGATTTAGATGTGATGCTAGAAACTTTATGGGATACTTACAAGGGTTATAGTGACAGCGACAGAGTAAAAAGGGTCATCAAGATTATTTGTAAAGAATTGCACTCCAACTGGGAAGGTTGAACCAGTCAGCAGGCTTACAATGAGATCAGTTCTGGGAAATGTAGACAGTGTGTAAAAGAGGGACATGACATCAAGCAGTCATCTGATGTAGCTCTAAGTAAATTTCAGACAAGTAAGAGAAATTGCCCCCCATGAACCATGGACCTTGCCACTGGTGGGGAGGCTTGAATGCCTCAACGATACAGACGGAGGGGTATTGTTGAGAGGCCAGAGAAACGTGTGGTTCCTGAAGAGTGGCAGCAGCCTATTCAGTAGTTGCAGGGGCAACAGTCTGGATGATTGACTGATCTGGCCTTGTGACACTAACCGAAACAGTCTTGCTGTGCTGGTACTGCAAACGGCTGAAAGCAAGGGGAAAGTACAGCTATAATTTTTCCCGAGGGCATGCAGTTTTACTGTATGGTTAAATGATGATGGCGTCCACTTGGGTAAAATATTCCGGAGGTAAAATAGTCCCCCATTTGGAACTCCAGGTGGGGACTACTCAGGAGGACGTTGTTATCAGGAGAAAGAAAACTGGCGTTCTACGGGTCAGAGCGTGTAATGTCAGATCCCTTAATCAGGCAGGTAGGTTAGAAAATTTAAAAAGGGAAATGTTCAGGTTAAAGTTAGATATAGTGGGAATTAGTGAAGTTTGGTGGCAGGAGGAACAAGACTTCTGGTCAGTTGAATACAGGGTTATAAATACAAAACCAAATAGGGGTAATGCAGGAGTACGTTTAATAATGAATAAAAAAGTAGGAATGTGGGTAAGCTACTACAAACAGCATAGTGAACACATTATTGTGGTGAAGATAGACACGAAGCCCACACCTACCACAGTAGGACAAGTTTATATGCCGACTAGCTCCGCAGAAGACGAAGAGATTGATGAAATGTATGATGAGATAAAAGAAATTATTCAGATAGTGAAGGGAGACGAAAATTTAATAGCCATGGGTGACTGGAATTCGATAGTATGAAAAGGAAGAGAAGGAAACATAGTAGGTGAATATAGAATGGGGGTAAGGAATGAAAGAGGAAGCCGCATGGTAGAATTTTGCACAAAGCATAACTTAATCATAGCTAACACTTGGTTCAAGAACCATAAAAGAAGACTGTATACATGGAAGAAGCCTGGAGATACTGACTGGTTTCAGACAGATTATGTAACGGTAAGACAGAGGTTTAGGAACCAGTTTTTAAATTGTAAAACATTTCCAGGAGTAGATGTGGACTCTGACCAATCTATTGGTTATGAACTGTAGATTAAAACTAAAGAAATTCCAAAAGGGTGGTAATTTAAGGAGATGGGACCTGGATAAACAGACAGAACCAGAGGTTGTAGAGAGTTTCAGGGAGAGCATTAGGGAATGATTGACAAGAAAGGGGGAAAGAAATACAGTAGAAGAAGTATGGGTAGCTTTGAGAGATGGAATAGTGAAGTCAGCAGAGGGTCAAGTAGGTAAAAAGACGACGGCTAATAGAAACCCTTGGGTAACAGAAGAGATACTGAATTTAATTGATGAAAGGAGAAAATATGAAAATGGAGTAAGTGAAGCAGGCAAAAACGAATACAAATGTCTCAAAAATGAGATCGACAGGAAGTGCAAAATGGCTAAACAGGGATGGCTAGAGGACAAATGGAAGAATGTAGAGGTGTATATCTCTAGGGGTAGGATAGATACTGCCTACAGGAAAATTAAAGAGACCTTTGGAGAAAAGAGAACCACTTGCATGAATATCAAGAGCTCAGATGGAAATCCAATTCCAAGCAAAGAAGGGAAAGCAGAAGAAGGAATATATAGAGGGTCTATACAAGGGCGATGTTCTTGAGGACAATATTATGGAAATGGAAGAGGATGTAGATGAAGATGAAATGGGAGATATGATACTGCATGAAGAGTTTGACAGAGCACTGAAAGATTTAAGTCGAAACAAGGCCCCGTGAGTAGACAACGTTCCATTAGAACTACTCACAGCCTTGGGAGAGCCAGCCCTGACAAAATTCTACCATCTGGTGAGCAAGATGTATGAGACAGGCGAAATACCCTCAGACTTCAAGAAGAAAATAATAATTCCAATCCCAAAGAAAGCAGGTGTTGACAGACGTGAAAAATACCAAACTATCAGTTTAATAAGCCATGGTTGAAAAATACTAACATGAATTCTTTACAGACGAATGGAAAACTGGTAGAAGCTGACCTCGGGGAAGATCATTTTGGATTCCATAGAAATGTTTGAACACGTGAGGCAATGCTGACCCTATGACTTATCTTAGAAAATAGATTAAGTAAAGGCAAACCTACATTTATAGCATTTGTAGAGTTAGAGAAAGCTTTTGACAATGTTGACTGGAATACTCTCTTTCAAATTCTGAAGGTGGCAGGGGTAAAATACAGGGAGCAAAAGGCTATGTACAATTTGTACAGAAACCAGATGGCAGTTGTAAGAGTCGAGAGGCATGAAAGGGAAGCAGTGGTTGGGAAGGGAGTGAGACAGGGTTGTAGCCTATCTCCGATGTTATTCAATCTATATATTGAGCAAGCAGTAAAGGAAACAAAAGAAAAATTCCGAGTAGGAATTAAAATCCATGGAGAAGAAATAAAAACTTTGAGGTTTGCCGATGACATTGTAATTCTGTCAGAGACAGCACAGGACCTGGAAGAACAGCTGAACGAAATGGATAGTGTCTTGAAAGGAGGATATAAGATGAACATCAACAAAAGCAAAACGAGGATAATGGAATGTAGTCGAAATAAGCCGGGTGATGCTGAGGGTATTAGATTAGGAAATGAGATGCTTAAAGTAGTAAATGAGTTTTGCTATTTGGGGAGAAAAATAAGTGAGGATGGTCGGAGTAGAGGAGATATAAAATGTAGACTGCCAATGGCAAGGAATGCGTTTCTGAAGAAAAGAAATTTGTTAACATCGAGTATAGATGTAAGTGTAAGGAAGTAATTTCTGATAATATTTGTATGGAGTGTAGCCATGTATGGAAGTGAAACGTCGATGATAAATAGTTTAGACAAAAAGAGAATAGAAGCTTTCAAAATGTGGTGCTACAGAAGGATGCTGAAGATTAGATGGGTAGATCACGTAAGTAATGAGGAGGTACTGAATAGAATTGGGGAGAAGAGAAATTTGTGGCACAACTTGACTAGAAGAATGGATCAGTTGATAGGACATATTCTGAGGCATCAAGGGATCAGCAATTTGGTATTGGAGGGCAGCGCGGAGGGTACAAATTGTAGAGGGAGACCAAGAGATGAATACACTAAACAGATTCAGAAGGATGTAGGTTGCAGTAGGTACTGGGAGGTGAAGAAGCTTGCACAGGATAGAGTAGCATGGAGAGCTGCAGCAAACCAGTCTCTGGACTGAAGATCACAATAACAACAAGAGAAATTGTGCAGACAAGAATGGTGTAAATGAAAATGTTGACTTTAACGAGGGAGACAATGAAGAAGAGTGCAGTGAAGACAAGTATTCTGAATTGGCCACCAAACTAAAAGAAGCTGGAAGTCTAGGTGAAGAACAGGTAGATCAATTAGGTAGTTTGTTGTGGGAATACAATGACGTGTTTAGTGAGAAACCTGAAAAGTGAAAAACTATGAATATAGACTTAATCTAAAACCTCACGTACCATTTTTTATCAAACCAAATGGAATGTCAAACACCAAGAAAATTTAAGATGATGTAAATGCCCTCAGGAGAACACTTCTTTGTGTCAAGCACATGGCGAGCACTAGGTCTCCGAGCTATGTAGCATTCCATTTTTCTTCTTTTTGTTTTCGGATGCTACATTTTTTACTTATCTATAAACCTGTATTGAAGTTATCTCTTACTGAAAATACTGTCCATTCTCTGTAGTATAAGTTTTCTGTATGTAATATGACTGTTGAGTGACATTATTTGAGGAATAATTTGAAAATGTAAACTGTGTACTAAATATGACTTTCCTACAATAGTGATTGACCAGTTATTGTAGTTATACTCTGGAGAGCATGTATTTGATTTGTGGTTCTTCTTTGAGAATTGCATGCATGGTCATGTGTTTATGAATTTGCTAATGAGATGAACAAATGGACAATGGTAAAGATGTGTGTGTGTTGCTAAATGGACAAGTTTCACTGTGAAAAAAGACATTTTGTGGAAAGTTTGTTATTACAAAATGGTGTGATGATGAGCAGTCTGTGAGTTTGTTTGATATGATAAAGAGTTAAATGAGATCTGGGGGGAGGGGGGGGGGGGGTCAAATATACTGTATAGTGGAATATACTGAAATATTAATCAAAAAGAAAGGATACATATATAATTAACTTTTGGTTCATTGACATTAATCTGTACATAGTTACATCTTTACAGTTTAGAGATGCTTAATTTTGTGTGATTTTGTTTGTAAATATGGTGATAGTATAGGAGAATATGTGAATGCTTTTGATATATTCATACCTGATGTGACCTTAATTGTGGCCTACACGAGTACCTTGAGTAATGGGTTCATCCCTGTTCCTACCTAGAGAACTGTATCCTAGATCCTTATCTGACCTGGAAGTATAAATTAAAAAACTGTGAAACTAATAGTGGACTGTGCTATTGCAGCCTAGAGACTGCCAGAAAAAGAGGGGTTGCAGGCATGAGATGGACAGTACAAAAGGACTGATGATTGTGAGTTGCCAACTCCTTAAAATGTGCAATGTGAAAAAATGATTGGATGTATGTATTTAGCTGGGAGAGGGGGGGGGGGGGGGTTTATAACGATACAGCCTTCTTCCCCAAAATTCATATTAAATGTCTGATACCACCTTTTTTTTAAAAAAAATATACATGCATCCAGATAGTTATTGGACAATTGAGTGCTTCCTAAGGCCTTGTATGTGTGTATCTCTGTAGATATTGTTCTGTCCTATTTCATAAAAAAACTTGATACTCATTGCAAAGGTGTGTGGAATGTTCTGCATGGACATGCGGTGTCATAATTGTCGATGGATTGTTGTCATTGATAAAAGTGAGTACATATACTAAATTGAGTAACTAATAAAGAAATTGAAGTCCTTAGAAATAAATAACTAGAGATTGCAGATATATTAGCATGAAAAATCAATGTTTCTAATTAACAAAATGGTAAACTAAAAATCCAGTAACAGAAGACCTCACTATCTTGAGAAACAGCTAAAAAGTTATTACCAACCAATGTATTTTCATTTGTTATCTATTTTTATGTCTTCCTCTGTAATTAATATTCTTTGTAATTACATTTCTAATTAACTCTCCAATTGTTTACATCTCACAGTTTTTCAATTTCCAGTAATTGAGGCCTTATTTGTGCATTTCAGGTACATAATTGGATAAAGCATGAACTCTGTACTATCATTACATGTTAGTAACCAAATCCAAACTGTAATTAATTATGTAACTAAAATAATATGAGAGACATTATTGTAATTAAAGTTCAGAATGATTTTATTATGGAAAACTAGCGATATTACTATAAAAGATTGTCATTGAATATTGTATTTTATACCTTATTTGGCTGTAACATCAGTTTCTTTACGTTTTGTAAATTTTAATTATAACATCACAATTGTACAAAATTAATAATGCTTTATTTTGGAAGTAATTGTTAAAGTTCTACATAAAGCGATGCAGTGATGCTGCGAGGAATCAGTTTTGACGTTAGTTTTGGAAGTCAAAGAGATCAGTAAAGTGTGTCTGTGTTTTGTTTACATGACGAGTGTGCAGTTCGGATGTCAATTAACGTGAATAAATTTTGTGAAGCATGAAAATTTCATATTCATTCAACAATGGACCAGGCAGAAGAAACTTAAGTTAAGGAACATTCTACATGAATCGTTACAAAGTCTCCCCTGCCCCGGGGTCTTGCGTGACTTTTCTGAACTGTATCTCTTTCCCTAAACCTCTCCAGTCTTTTTCCTTTACCTTTCTTCCTTCCCCTTCACTCTTCTGCCAGAAGAAGGAGCCACTGGCTCTGAAAGCTTGTAAAAGTTCAATCCTTTGTGTGTGTGTGTGTGTGTTTGTGTTCCCCTGCTGCCACTTTATGAGCACAGTTTTTTATCTGTCCATTTAAATTATATTATCAATAATTGAAGATTTTTGTTAATACATTTATGAAATATGATAGATTTTACAAATGATTCACGTTTGCTGCAATGTTTGTGTATGTGAGTAGAAATGAGTGTGCTATATAAAATCGATTTTCTCGAGATTTGAGGTAGATAGAAAATCCCTCCCAGTTTAAAACAAAAAACTCATAGCATCTACTGTTTTACATTGCAAACTATTCAAATTTCATGCTGCAGTTTATTTGATTCTGAAATACTGCAATAACTGTATGAAGACATATAGCTTACCATGAAACTGACATAAGGGTGTAAGCAATGAAATAATCAATTGTTTTTAGCAAACAGTTTCTGTCAAACTACTTGATAAAGAGTGCAGAGTAGCAGATGTGTGTGCATCTCTGTTTTGTGAGTGTATAGCACAAGCCTCTTGTCATGCTGAATCGGGCAAAAAATATGTCATTCAGTCTGGCTAGGCAGGCGGCGCTATCTGCTGCGTTCAGTCCTACCACCCACCTGTCACTGTTTTCTGCCCCATTACGTAACAGGGGGATATTCTCTGCAGTGCTTTGAGCTGCCCACAACTGCCCTATACTAGGCAGGTAATATGCACTTTTTGTGTATGCTTGCTAGACTGATACTAGTAAGTGCAGCAACTTCTTGTAAGTTGACAAGCAAATCAAGGTGTATTGCAATCAAAACAAACACTTCCATATCCTCATTTCTTGGAAGACTTCTCAAACTACTTGTTTCTCAAAGCTGTTGTTCAGTCATGACATCGTAAGGGCTGACAGAGCTCTTTCACTGGGATATCTCAGAGTAGAAACCATGGCTGCTTTATTGGCATCAAGGGAGCATTCACTGAATATACTCACTGGATGTGTATGGTATGTTTATTCCACATCTGTGGCAGATCAATCACACATTTTTGTGAATTACAACCTGTCTTGTATACAACAGTGCAAGGATACGTTCCACTATCCATATGCTAGATCATACAGTGCATCGAGAAAGCTTGTTGCTCTGTACCACCAGCGACTTTACAACTTGAAATGTGCATTCAGAAAAATGGCCAGTTGTTCAAACACTTAATTTAAATGAGCATTCCACCACCAGAATATCCATCTGAACACAGCCAAGTATGTACAACATGTTGCATCCACCACTAAAACTTTGAACATTTCTAGCTCCATAATTAAAATTTCTAGAAGTCTGATTTAAAGTGATTTGCACAGTTGGTTTAAGTACATCAGTTTAATTATAAAAAAAGTTCTGTTTATAACATTGTAACTTGTTGCTGTAGCTCTCTGGAAGATAACTAAACAAACTATGTTCAAATGTGAAGTGAGGGAAAAGCAACCACTTACCTGTAGATGATTGGTGCGTATAGCACACAATTAATACTAACTTCCAAGTTCTTGCTCTTTTTCTAGTAGGAATGCATGCGTGCGCACACACACACACACACGCACGCATGCCCGCCCGCCCACACACACACACACACACACACACACACACACACACACACAGAGAGAGAGAGAGAGAGAGAGAGAGAGAGAGAGAGAGAGAGAGAGGCTCAAACGTTAACTGAAAGAGTAGCAATTCTTACATTTGCTCTCCAAATAAGTATTTCTTTCACTTATTATTTTACAAGTTTTTTTGGGTCTCAGTCTTCTGATTGGTTTGATGTGGTCCTCCACAAATTCCTCTCCTGTGTCAACGTCTCATCTCAGGGTAGCATTTACAACCTACATTCTCAATTATTTGCTGGATGTATTCCAATCTCTGTCTTTCTCTACAGTTCTCACCCTCTATACTGTTATAAGTTATAGAGAAAAATACTTTATCTGTTCAGTCATGTATGTATGTGAAGGCAGGGGTCTGGAGGAAGAAGGTATAGGGAGAGGGTCAGACACAAGTTTCCCCTTATTTTCTGACACCAATCATCCTATGGAACTGCAGTCAATCGAAGCTTAAATGAATACTTTGTCACAATATATGGTAGAGTTTTACAATGAAATCTTCTGAAAGCTGGAAGTATTTACAAGTCACTGCTTACATAGGTGGTAAGTACATATCATATGTTAAAGAAAACAATGATTTTTACCAAATTTGGTGACTTTGGTCACAGTAACTGCTGTACAACAATTTTTTGTGTAAATGTCTCCAAATATTTACTGTTTCACATAATAAGGATTTTATTCACTGAATATCTTCACATATATGAGGTAAATCATTTTTTATTCATATTTTTATAAAATTCCTTACATGATTCAACATGAACAATAGGAAGCTACTACCTCTAAAGGCAGGTAATCTTACCAGACTCATAATTTCCATTTTTTATTTTATTTCTGTAAGGAAAGTTATAGTGAAAGGGGATAAATGTTGTTTCTAGAGACAGACAGACAGAGAATGTCAACATTGTTGGTATCAAATATCATGAGATCTATCTTTCAACTTCATTCATAACTTTCATATAAAGCAAATGAGGACAATAGTTATATATTAATTCCTTCTTAATAATATTGAAACTACAAATGTTATCATTTAGCAGAAAATTGCATCCAGATAAAAATAATCATTCAACAATAACAGATAAACAAATACATACGATATCTTTTATATACATTGACTGACAATGTGTGTGATATATTTAACTGTATTATTCAAGAACATATTTTGTGCATTTTCTACGTACCATATAATGTGTGGAGTACTATCAATGAACTTTTAATGGTCTTAGTCCACACATTAGTAACATGTAAAATAAATTTTCTTTCAATATTTTTGTTAATATGATAAATTCTAAATTTTGATTTCTTGCTTTCTTTAAGATTGCATTTGACAATCACAGATCAAATTTTTCACAACAGCTATTTCACTATGGCTCCATGGATTACTATGAAGAATTCTGGTTACATTAACTGTCTATGACAAGTACTTTTTTCATTTTAGAATGTTTACATAAAATAATTTCATAGTGAGTACGGAGTATGTCACAACAGGAACTTCACCTGAGACAGCAGAAGTCTACCTCTGACTAAGCAACATATTTTCATACAATATTAAAAAAGTCTTGGGTGGAATGTATGAGAAAAGAGAAGTAGTGTTACTGACAGAGAAATATGTAAACATAATATTACAATGTTGAACTGTGGAAAATACACACACACACACACACACACACACACACACACACACACACACACAAGGTACTCAATTCTGAGACTGTGACTCAAGAGAAATAGTGTCTCCAGCAGAGAGGCATGTAAACATAATGTTACAGTGTTGAACAATTAAAAAAAAAAAGAAGAGTTACACTATTCTGTGGCTGAGAATCAGGAAAAAGTGCATATATCTGTGTGTGTGTGTGTGTGTGTGTGTGTGTGTGTGTGTGTGTGTGAGAGAGAGAGAGAGATGCATTTCATCTGTGAGAAAGCGAAGGTTAAACACTTCCTTTAAGTCTTTTCTCATACAACAGATAGCATTTTTTTCAAGATGTCCACTGGTAAGCTTAAATGAGTTTCAAAATACAACTGACATGTAGAATTAATACTGATTCCCGTACGCCTACCAATTAAGAATTTTGTTAAGTGGTAACACGTCACTGTCTGCTGATTGGTTGCAAATGATGGTTTTAGTTACGAAGTTTTACACTTTGAATGAATTGTTGGCACCACAAATAAATAAATAATAAAAAATAAAGTAAACTTAAGATTAAAATTACAATATTAGTATAAACACCATTTTTAGCAAATGGAAATCTTTCTTCACTACACCATACAATTAATATTTAAAGTGTCACAGAAATACGAATGTCATGGAGATTGTTTCATACTTCCCTAGTTTCAATCAATCACTCAGTCAAATGCAATCTTAATTTTAATAC
Organism: Schistocerca americana; assembly: GCF_021461395.2. Lineage (NCBI taxonomy): Eukaryota > Metazoa > Arthropoda > Insecta > Orthoptera > Acrididae > Schistocerca > Schistocerca americana. The sequence goes on along the minus strand of NC_060119.1, from coordinate 534,344,930 downwards.
TTTTAAATTAACGCAAGGTTGAAAGATGAACTGCTTGATACAAGTGGGTAATAGACACCTTTCCAGATATGGTATAAAAGTTTGCTGAAAATGTATTTTATTATTTGTGTAACATGAATAACATTACATATTAGGGAAAACAATAACAAAGAATTAGATGAGCAAATACCATTTTGCAAAGATTTTACACTGTACACATTTGTACTGACTATAACAATTTACACACACATACTAGATAACTTCAGTACATAATATTTTGTGTGGTAGATATAGACTGAGCCATAGAAAGCTACCAGTCAAAGTCAATGTAATTCAATTGTATAGTCTTTTAATTTGATGCATATTTAACTTTTTACAACAATTTTTTAGAATTCTCCATACATCCATTAAAATTTCCCATTTTGAAATTAATATCACAAGTTAACAATAATAATAACAACAAAAATCAGTAATTACATTGAAGATAGTGTCCTTTAACTGGCATTTGTAATGACAGAGAGCATAGCGAATATAACAATGTGCTTCATGTTGAGAAATTGAAATAATAAATAAAAGTAATAATAGCAATATGAGATTTCATACAGATATTTACTTTAAAAGTAAAATACAAAAACCACTGAAGTTAGTAGCTTTTGAGATTTGAAATATTACATTAAAAACAGTGTACACTGAAAACAGTATTTATTACAACGTGCACAAAGAATTTTCTGTGCCAGTATAGCTAAAGACGTTTTCATTTGTAGTTTTCCCCTTTGGAATCAATTACAACATACATTAATTAATAAACGAGCAGTTACATGTGCAAGACATGGCAAACAAATGATTTTTCAAAATGCAAAACATTATAACAGAAACAAAATTAATCTACTTTATCTATATCGAAAGAGAGCAGTATAGTAATCAATACAGAAATTTTAAACAAATAAGGAAGGATTGTACTGAATATGACTGTCATTCAAATGCTTTTAAATTAAAATGAAAAAGTAAAGTTCTATTTATAACTTCAGAAAATACATCTGCTTAATTACAAATAAAAATCGACTCCTCATGCACTCTTACCAACAGTACATTTTTATTTGAAACGCTATGAGGTCTCCTCATCTCTAAATGCTCAATACACCCAAATAACATTAAATGTAAAATAAGAGCAAATGAAAATAAAATGGAACCAAAGTAGTTCCAAGCATTTGGGAATGCTCTTAAGGTGAGAGGAAGGGGAAAAAGTAAGAGCAAAGCAAACTGCACAAACAGTTAACTTTGATGTAAGATAAAAAAGAACTATATCTGACATGGTTGTAGGCTACTGATATCTTCTATAACAGCATTATAAGAAACTGCATCTTGTGCACTGCTTCAAACAAACAGCACAAGATCATAAACAAACACAGGAGATAAATACCGTCAAAAGTTCATTTGGTGTTACCAGCAGAAATGCATAGCCTTATTAGTTTAAATGGAAACCAATTATTTGTTCCAATATTATATATAGTGAATAAAAACATACAAAATATTGGGCTATAAGTGTTATACTATACTGGAAGAATACTGCAATGCAAACGATCTTGTACTTGAAATTATTACAAGATTATTAAAGAGAAATCTATACATGTGCATGTAGCATTTTTGGTGGCATTAATTTAATATTAACATCAAAGTGCAAATGAAAGTGTGAAATATTACTTATCTTCTTATGGGAACTGTTATATTGCCCTACAGAATTTATGATGTTGTACTGACACACTAGTATAAAATAATGCAACATATGAATAAAATAAGCAGACGATTTCAGACTTTTAGTAAATATTTTAAGACAAAAAGCTGATGTTATTAACCCAATCTACAACAAACTCTTAAAAATTGAAAGTATGTGAACAAAGGCAATAAAAATGCTTCAAAATGCCTTGCAGAAATTACAAGCAGTAATCTCTTATTTCTTTCTTTCAAAAAGCAAGCTTATGAGTTATTTAATTTGAAATCAATAAAATTACTTCCATTTTCTATAAAAATGGCTAACTTTCAGAAGTTAATAGCATCGATATCATAAATGATAGTCATGGCTGCTGCAAAGGAAGGGTATAGAATTCTATCAGTGTTAGCGAAAAGACAGGAATGAAAATTATCAGATATTAATACAAGCATTTCAACAAATAACTTTAAAATGTGAATTTCATTACAAAAAACCAAATTAATGAGTATTTTTGCTTAAACTGGTTATTAAATGGAATAAGATGCTACCTTGATTTTAAAACCACAATTATTCCTTCAATTATCACAATAGAATTGTGCCTAAACTGATTCTGGAAATGATTGGGAAAAACTGTATTTTATTTCATTTCATTTCTTATAACTATTTTAAAACGTAACACCACCTACATGCAGAGCAGTACACATGATTCAGTCACCACTTCCTGTATTATGCTAACTACTGAAATTCCTCATTTGATTTTTGTCTTAATTTTATTTGCTTCTGGAGTTTTTATTTTCCAAGAGTTTTGCAAAACTTTAAACTCTTTTTTTATTATCATATAATGTGAGTCAATCTAGATTACATTATCATTAAAAAGATAATTATGACAGTTAGGCCAAACGATTAAGTTCGTCAGTTCATAGAACTGATCTTGTATTGTGAGATTAGGGTGAACTGGGATGGATAAGTGGATAAGGCAACTTGAGGACTGGTATTGGAAAGAAGGGAAGGATCTAAGTACTCAAACACCTAATCACTACGTACAACTCGGTTGCACACTCTTACCTTATCAATACCATTTTAATAATATTCCAAAAAGATTTCCTTTAATAGCAATCACATTTAGAAGCATGTTTATTACTATATTTGTTTCAATTACAGTACCAAATTACAATCAAGAGGGTTAACTGTATGACAATTTTTCTTTTAGGAAATGGTAAAATGTTTAGTTTATGTTTTTAATGATGAAATTATGGAATCTGGCCGATAAACCACGATTCAAGTCTTCTGGAAACTTGAAGCAATGCAGATATAAAAAATTATTTTCACTCTAAGCATCTGCATACTTGAGAAACCTATCTCATTTTTAATGGCTTATCTTTCAAATGTGAAATAAGTTATTACATGCAGCTATCATGAAGAAAAGTTTGGCATTTTCAGTAAACACTTATAAAAATGTTGCATGCAAATGTAAAACCATACAGTGTCATTCCTGTTGCAGTTGATACAGATGTTGTCTGTAAAATACTTTCAGTTTTATTAGTTAACAATTTCTGTTGTAATGCATTACTGCAAGACTTAAAAGATACAATGCTTAGATTTAAATGGTATGAAAGGAATCGTCTCTCACAGGTGCCTCTTTATGGAATGTCCTCGCCAAGGACAATGTAAAATTACTTTCACTGAAGGTATATAATTATAGTATGTATACGCCAGTAAAGCTGAGATTCCGACTGGAAAATTCTCATCATACTAAAGTCGTAGAAAAAAGAAAACATTACTATGGAGTACATCAACTGCACACTTTGCACCTCAGCCCATTAAATGTTAGCAGCCAGTTACTTGCAACATATGTGCCTTGCATATCAGCACCTGACCTATTTGTACTGTTTCATTTCATCTTAGGAAATGAAACTATTGGCAACAATATCTTTCACAGCAGCTGCAACTTGCATTCATGCTTGTCAGGTCAGCTTATTACATAACCGATGAATATGTGAGTGCTACAGTAACATTTTGCAATTGGAAATACAGTTCCTAACAACAAGTAGGAAGCTCATCAAAATATTATAATCACTTAAAAAACTAAATAGATCTACAATATTCAGATCTGTAATTAACAAATATGTAAATTAAGAATAACAGCTTAACCTGCATGTGCTTGTGCAGCTGTACACTTCACTTATTATACATAACATGTTGCAAAATAAGTTAATCTATGGGCTTTGGGGTTTCTTTTGAGAATACCCATAATATATCACCAATCTGCAGCCACTGACATACTCCTCAAAGCACCAGAATGCTGAGGTGACTAACACCACAGAACAAGAAGCAGCCAACACTGGAGCCACCAACAGTCAACATTTACTGGGGATGGTGCAAGTGAGTGCCACCAGCTTCAAACTCACATTTGTGCATAGTTCTTATTTATGGGCAAAGCCGAAGGCTGAGTGGCCAGCCACAGACGACCGATGAAAGTGAACATTCTGCCACTTGTTATCTCTCTTATGCCACACACGTGTTTCTTCAGACTGCTGGGTATGAGCTTGTCCTTGCCTGTCATTACAAATGTATGCAACACATTAGATATTACATTTTAAGAAGAGGTATTTCTGTTATTGTATACAAGGCGTGATAAAAATATGGTACTAATTTTATTAGAAATAAATTAATAATTTTACATGAAATTTAATTTAATCTCCTTCAGAGTACTGTCCCTGGCTAGCAATTATTGAATCCATGACTGGAAGCATTTCTGAAAGACTGCTTTTAGAAGGGTGAAAGGGTGTTCAGCAACCCTGTTGTGGCCCCTCTTTGTCAGGAATGGTGTCAAAATTTTTCTTTTAAGCATGGTTTTAATTTTTGGGGAGAGCTAGAAGTCACATGGTGCCAAATCTGGTGAGTAAGGTGGATGTGAACAGTTAAGAACACTTTTGCCATACCCAAAAACTCAAATCAAAAGCAAAGTGTGGCACGCCACACCATTGTGATGAAGAAGGAAATTGTTGGCCCATTTTTCTGGTCTCTTTATTCGTACATTGTGTAAATATTGCAACATGCTCTTGTAAAAATCTGCAGTTATAGCTTTCGAAAAGTAGTCTGGGTCTGTATGAAGATGTCCTTTACCTGCATGCAAACTGACACACGATTTTCCTTCTGTTCATCACACAAAACTATGGGAACAAATGCTGCACTCATTCGTCTTGTCTGCATATGCTTTGTATGGGCCCATACAAGATACTATGTTCTTTGGTAAGCTCTCAGACAGTTATATGCCTGTGTCAGCAAACAGTTTTTTCCACTTTTTGCACATTTCCTTCTGCTTTTGAGGTTAATGGACATTACAAATGTTGCTCATCTTCTACCAATTCATTTCTGCTTTTAAGCTGTTCATAATACTTGTAAACAGTCTTCAAGTTACAGCACGACTGCCATACACCAGTTTCAACAATTTGTTTCTTTGGTACTTTATTGCAAGTGGAAACAGAACTTAATGTTCATGCATTGTTTCAAATCTATGATGTGAGACAGATATGGTAAACACAAACTCAGTCTATCATCTCTTCATGCTGACTGATCAGGCTATCAGACAGATTATATCAAATGGCCATTGAGTAAACTGTTTTGCTCATATCTTGTACTTGTACAAATGAATGCATTAAAATAGTGACTAACTGAAACCCTCAGCAGCCGACAGGTGTTGTTGATATACCTCGATGTGGACAGCTGAAAATGTGTGCCCTGACCGAGACTCGAACCCGGGATCTCCTGCTTACATGACAGACGCTCTATCCATCTGAGCCACCGAGGACACAGATGAATAATGCAACTGCAGGGACTTATCCCTTGCACGCTTCCCATGAGACTCACATTCCCAACTGTCCACAATTCTACATATGTAATGTACCTTATAGACATGCATTAAAATAGAATTAGCAAAGGGCTAATAAGTTTTATTCCAATCTACAGAGAAAGAATAAAATGAGTCCTCAATAAAACTGAAATGAAATGATAAGAAGAGATGCTGAAGAGCACACAGGTAAGTAGAAAATTTGACAAACAGCTGAGCTTTCAAACAGTCATTTTCCTACTGCCACTGCCACTGCCACTGCCAACCCACCCACCCACTCACCCACCCACACACACCCACCCACCCACACACACCCACCCACCCATCCACCCACCCACACCCACCCACACACACACACACACACACACACACACACACACACACACACAGAGAGAGAGAGAGAGAGAGAGAGAGAGAGAGAGAGAGTTATCTGATAGCGCTGTAGCCTACAGCCATACTGAAGTAAACAACTATCTTGGCAGAACAGCAAAAGAGGGTTATGAGAACAAAGAACTTTATTCTCACAGAGTTCACATAAACTGCTGTGCTGTGTAGAGATGGAATCCAGATGGCACAGTTTGTGAAGCAGCTGTTTTACACAACTACACTATGTTGAGAAGCATGCTTGATTTAATTGGTCACTGGATATTTTAGGGATGGGTAGCTGTTTCACCGCCATACCCACACTGAAGCCTGGGCAGTGGTTGCAGTGAAGTTGGTTGGCCCACTTTCAGAAGGGTTTTTCTCATTTTAGCAAATGACTGGAGATACCAGTGGAGAACATGCTTCACTTGTTTATTTATGATGGTATTGAGTGATGAAGGGAGTATGCCTACCAGCAAGTTAAGAGACATATGAAGACATGATATAACTATTTCTGAACAAGGCAGGGATTGTAGTCACAGTCTGAAAAATTATCCAGCAACATTCTTGATTATACTGATGGGAACTTTCCCCAAGGCATATCCTATATTCCCATCTACTCCTTAGCCTTAATCCCTTATCTTACTTCCTTTTCCTGTTTCTTTTCTATGCCACCCTAGATAGCCCATATCTTTTACACTTGCTTGGGACATTCCCCTCTTTCCTCAGTATTTTTCCAGCAGCTCAGCTATGTCCCCTCCCTCTACACAAACTTACATGTTCCACATTTGAAATGTTTCTCACAATTTTCTTCTTCTGCTAGTCGTTCCTCTACCCACCTCATGTTCTGCACTAGCCAGAGACAACTGTCTTCCTATCCCCCCCCCCCCCCCCCGTCAATATCTCCCCCCCCCCTCTCTCTCCATATGAGTGTAATTCAAAAACTAAAGTAAAAAGTCCTCTGCAATGAAAGATATTCTCAGGAAATCAAGGAGATACACAGAGTTGCCGTTATGTACTTCTTTTTTACAGTCACCATTACTGTCCTAGCGTTTTTTCCACCAATAAAGAAATCTGTTGAAACCTGCATAAAAGGAATAAATGTACAGGCCTATGAGCCATTTAACAACAGGCTCCTGAATGTTGTTCTGATGCAGTGACTGGCCACAAGCCTCTTTAATAGTCCTACAAGATGACAATCTCCTGCTGCAACATCCAGGTTACATGAAGGGTATTCCGATAAAGTAATTAGAAGTGCTGGATCAGATCATGAGTTATCAGGGCCCATGTTGTAGGGCATTGCCATGCAACATGACCCTTTTGAAAGCAATTCCAATCATTTCCTCTGAATCATCTTCTGCAAGCATTCAGGCATGACACAATAACTATCATTATCTACACTCTCTGCTTGGATGACGAAGTCAACTAGCAGCACACACTGCATGTTCCAAAAGACTGTTGCCATAACTTTCTTCATAGATGCCATTGTTCTGAAACTCTTTATTGAGGGAGGAAGTGGGGTGGGGAATTCCATGTCATTGACGCTTTCTGCAGCTCAGGCGTCACATGATGTACCCATGTTTTGTCCTGTGTGATGGTACAGAGCAGGAACTGAGCACCCACAACATGATACCACATGAAGTGCTGTAGAGACAACCCCAATGCACTTAGATTTAATATAGTCTCTGAGTTGCTGTGGTACCCAGTAAGAAACCTTCTTGTGGTAGACCAATGTTTTGTGTACAATGTACATAACATTGCCACTGGCAATGTTGTGCACAATGTACTCAACATTGCCACTGGAAACATTGAATTTTGTGCAGTCACACATTGCCATACAAAGTGGATGTGCCTAGCTGCCCTGTTCTTTACTTGTCTCACATATCTGTTCTGCATTTATGGAAGTCTAAGCATCAAAACCTCACTTATTTTCATGACATTACAGTTGCTCCACGAAGTTTCACTACTTTGCAATTAATTGCAGCCGGAGAGTTTTTATTTAAAGGCAAAAATCTTACTACTCACTCTCCACTTAATTGCCAACAACATATCCATAAATGCCTCCCTCTTGAAGGTATTTAGAAGTGCAGTGGCACAGATACAGTTAATTAATGGTGGAATTTGAAAGCTTTGAATGTCTCTGCTAGTTAGGCATGGAACATATTTCATGTGGAACATTTATACACCTGTGAGAGCTCTTATTACTTACTGACTCACTCTCATTTATTAGCTCTGAAGCAAGTCTTTGTCTGAAAGATTAGCAAGTTGTTGTTCTTCTTACATTTCAGTGTTTTCTGACATCTTCTGAGAACATTTTGACCAGATTTGTCTACTGATTTTATGAATTAAGAAAATATGTATTCTCTACCATTGCCATGTCAAACATGTTAAGTTAAAAGCACAGTATATTCACCATTCTCGCCAAATTTTATTTACTGTAACTTATAATTACTTGCACCTTAATAACATTAATAAAATTACTTATAAAAATCATTATGTAGGTTGAGTCATCCAACCTACTCGCTTCAGCTGTTTCAAGAACCATTTAAGATATTGTTGAACATAAGAAAATCTTCATTAAGTAATGTATTATAGTCTCCTATCATAGCTATATTAATTTCAGAGATATTGGTACCAAACTTGCTTTTTCAAATGGAACTATAGTAATTTATGCTGCCAGTATCTAAAATTTCAAAGACATAAATTAAACCACATTAGACTTTTCAAAATCTGACAAGAAGTTTTGGAGAAATTACAATATTTAGAACTTGGGACTTATCTGTCTTGGACATTCAACTCAATGTGTCTTATGTGGGACTATGTTATCATATGAAACTGCAGCATCCAGCTGATGTGGCACTCTAGCTTGAAGCAGCTAAGGAAGTCTAATTACAAATTCACAATAGCTGAGAGTTGTATAATTTTAAACTGATACTAATTGCAATTTGCTACATGTGGTCAGACCAACCCACAAACTGGAAGGCACATGACATGGCATATAAGGATGACTCATCTGTTAACTATGGTAGCAGTTGTGTTTTGGTTTTTCAGAATCTTGAAATAAATGTGGATGTCAGAAATAGAATGGATTTGCAAAACAAGAAATTGATGTTTAGAGATGGATAACCCTCGAGCAGGTGCGCCTGTGTATAAAGTGAGCCAACAAAAAATAAAATGATTTTGCACGGTTCCATTTTTGTTTTATAACTGCAGACCTGTACCCATTCCTTAATTATTGCTTCAGGTAAAACAATGATAGTTTGTGTTGCCATATGTACAACAAGTGAGCAGCAGTAATACAAAATACAATGCGAGCTAGAGAGAAAAAATTTACGATTGTTAAAAAAACATTGATTATGAGCTAGCAGCCTAATGCCACATTGAGGCAGTTGTCTAAGAGACAATTAGTGATCGAATAAGCAGCTGGATGGGATCTGATGCCACTGCATTGCTTAATGCTTCGAGTGGGTCATTACTGTCTCTGTACCACCTGTCCTTGGCAACAGGATGTTGTACTGAAAATTTGTATCATTCTTGTTTAGTAAAACAGTGGTGTAGCTCATATTATGTCAGTTTATTTTCTTCTTGTTTAAATAAACTAAGATTATACTGTGATTTTGATCATACATGACTCATCTTGGCAACATAAATGAAGCTATTCTATACATGTGTACAAAATGTGCCGCACACCCGCTCATGTTGTGATAAATGGCACACCAGCTCGAGGGTTAAGTAATAACTTCACATATGAATATTTTACTCTGCAGTACAATGTCCACTGTTTTGACACATCTTTGAAAATTAAAACATGTGTGGCAGAGGAACTTGAACTTGGAACATTTCATTTTTCAATGCTCTTACTGACTGAACCGAGCGATTCAGGTGTAGATCACAACCCACTGTCATAACTTCACTTGTGCCAGTACCTCTCTCCTTGTTTTCAAACTTGTCAAAAGTCCTTCTGCATATTTGAAAAGTAGGAGACAGCCACCGGCAGAAATGAAGCTGTGTGGGTGGGTCGTGAGTCATGCATGGGAAACTCAGCTGGTAAGAACACTGCCCTTAAAAGTCAAGGTTCCTGGTTCAAGTACTAGTACAGTGCACATTTATAATCTACCAGGATGTTTCAATGACTTCACCTGAATAGAAAAGTTAATATGTGTTTAATGTAAGATACACACTTAATGTTTACATTGTCAAATCACAACATCAACAAAATCACATACAATTCCATTTATTGAACAAGTGTTCAAAATTCTCACTGTCTCCAGCAAGATAGGTTTCTAGTTGCAAGTGCCCAGAACGTCCTGCAGCAATGTGATGATTTAAATCCTCTTGGCTTATTGTAACTTATGCAGAATCGTCTTTGAGTGTAAAAAGTCCTGTGACATCAATTCAGGCAAATACACAGCATGACTTATAACACTGCCACAGTCCATCAAGTGGCCAGAAAATGGCTGGATGAGAACTGTGTTGGTACCACATAAACAGATAAAATTTCAGTTGGTAAATCACCTAGAAGACTTGTCAGAAATTTGCTAAGAAATTCTACGTGTATGTTACCTGATGATGTCTCCTCAATGAACTAAGGAACAATTATATAGTCTCCATCAATTTCACAACCAACTTACTTTCACTCCACTGACTCCAGGGTTAAGCAGGCCTCACTCAGTACACATCCTCAATGGCTTAAAAAGTGTCTTTCTTACTTTCAGCTTTTTATGATTTGTTCACTGGTTAAGAGAATTCTTCAAAGAATGACACCCTTATCCTGTTACATCAGAACCAAATGACAGAATTCTATGCATTTTTGCAAATTAATCTATTGGTATCTGTAACTGCACCCTGCAAATAACTAAAGCACATGGTAGAGGGTACTTCCCATTGTACCATATAAAAGGGCTGTTCAAATAGTAAGGTGACTTTTCAAATTGATTGGGCAATGTACATTCAATTATCAATGTTGTTTTTTTGTTCTGTTTGTACACATGTACCAAACATAGGTTCACAGTTCCACATGTACAGCATACTTCGTATGTTTTTGACAGATAGAAAGATTAGATGTGCTTTAGTCTGCTTGGCGATTTTTGATTATTATAAAAAAAATTAAGCAAAGAATTTGCATCAAAAATTTTGTGTGAAAAATGGAATCAAGTGCTCTAAAACACTTGAAATGTTAGAATTTTTAGCATGTTGCAGTCCCGTCAGCAACTGTGATACACTAATATATTGAAAATCCGCCTCAGTTGCAAAAATTTTCTGGTCTTTACCCAGGTTTCGGCTAGATTAATCTAGCCTTCTTCAGAAGCATAAAATTACTATAACATGCCAGAGTAAGGCACAGTCATCATTAAAAATTACGAGGTGCATTCAAGTTCTAAGGCCTCAGATTTTTTTCTAATTAACTACTCACCCGAAATCGATGAAACTGGCGTTACTTCTCGATGTAATCACCCTGCAGAGGTACACACTTTTCACAATGCTGACGCCATGATTCCATGGCAGCAGCGAAGGCTTCTTTAGGAGTCTGTTTTGACCATTGGAAAATCGCTGATGCAATAGCAGCACGGCTGGTGAATGTGCGGCCACGGAGAGTGTCTTTCATTGTTGGAAAAAGCCAAAAGTCACTAGGAGCCAGGTCAGGTGAGTAGGGAGCATGAGGAATCACTTCAAAGTTGTTATCATGAAGAAACTGTTGCGTAACGTTAGCTCGATGTGCGGGTGCGTTGTCTTGGTGAAACAGCACATGTGCAGCCCTTCCCGGACATTTTTGTTGCAGTGCAGGAAGGAATTTGTTCTTCAAAACATTTTCGTAGGATGCACCTGTTACCGTAGTGCCCTTTGGAACGCAATGGGTAAGGATTACGCCCTTGCTGTCCCAGAACATGGACACCATCATTTTTTCTGCACTGGCGGCTACCCGAAATTTTTTGGTGGCGGTGAATCTGTGTGCTTCCTGACTGGCGCTTTGTTTCTGGATTGAAAAATGGCATCCACGTCTCATCCGCTGTCACAACCGATGAAAAGAGAGTCCCATTCATGCTGTCGTTGCGCGTCAACATTGCTTGGCAACATGCCACACGGGCAGCCATGTGGTCGTCCATCAGCATTCGTGGCACCCACCTGGATGACACTTTTCGCATTTTCAGGTCATCATGCAGGATTGTGTGCACAGAACCCACAGAAATGCCAACTCTGGAGGCAATCTGTTCAACAGTCATTCGGCGATCCCCCAAAACAATCCTCTCCACTTTCTCGATCATGTCGTCAGACCGGCTTGTGCGGGCCTGAGGTTGTTTCAGTTTGTTGTCACACGATGTTCTGCCTTCATTAAACTGTCGCACCCATGAACGCACTTTTGACACATCCATAACTCCATCACCACATGTCTCCTTCAACTGTCGATTAATTTCAATTGGTTTCACACCACGCAAATTCAGAAAACGAATGATTGCACACTGTTCAAGTAAGGAAAAGTTGCCATTTTATGTATTTAAAACAGTTCTCATTCTCGCCGCTGGCGGTAAAATTCCATCTGCCATATGGTGCTGCCATCTCTGGGACATATTGTCAATGAACGCGGCTTCATTTTAAAACAATGTGCATGTTTCTCTCTTTCCAGTCCGGAGAAAAAAAATCGGAGGCCTTAGAACTTGAATGCACCTCGTAAAACCTATAGTACTTTGGTACCATGTCGAATTAAAACTACTCAACTGAAATCCAGCCCCGGCATCACTTCACCACATGGTGGTTGGCAGCAGCAACTATGTCGGCACTGACCATTGCACATGTAATTGCACTGAGAACATAGCAACTCGTGTGTGTATGCATACGGAGAGTCAAGGTTGTATATCATTGGCCATCTGTATATCATGTGTTGGGAGCTGATAACCGTAATTGTAATCAAACTAAATATTATGTAGATGAAGTCCCTATGTGTAATAACTATACACAAATTGTATTAAATGGTAGGAAATTTACTTGTTGGGTATATAAAGTTTAAGGATTACCTTTACGCTTTTAAGCACATATGGTCATCATGTAAAGTATCCTCACTGAGCATGACTAATAGCGGGCACCTTACTTGTCTCCCTTATTTAAAACCTTAATCATTATCTATAATTTAAAACTGCATACAGCGTAAAATAAAAACATTTTAGCCTATGAACTTCAACTTTGATCTCCAGAAAGCAAACACTTTTCTTGGGAGTTTATACCTATTATATACGAAATTTGTTAATATTAACTATTTTTTGTGAAGCCATAAAGAGTGAAAAAACCCAAAAATCATGCTCAAAGTTTGAGCTAGCACCATATCATTACATTTATGGTTATTTCATTGTGGTTAGGTATAAGCACCCATAAATTTAATGTAGTATTGACTGATGTTATGCATTTTTGATTTCAGATAACTACTGAGGGGCTACAGTGGCAGAATCTGCATACTTCAAACTCACAGGCCCTTGATCCAACCATACAGGTAATTACGGGTGCCATTTTTTTTTGTATTGAAAACCCAAACTAAATTTCAAAGTGTGATCAATCATAATCCCAAACAGATCCTTTGTATGTCTTTTCATTGTCTCAAAAAGAATTTTGAAACTTTCCTATTTTTTGCTCATTTGAATGAGAAGCTGGCCTTAAGCCGTGGGATCATGGTGACATCACAGAAAAGCTTTACAAAGACAAACCAGCTTATGGTATATTTCTACATCATTGGGACACCAAGAAGTTGATCTGTAGATGTCTGAAGCAATGTAAAGGTACAACAAGTGTGCTACTAATCACTATAAATACTCTCTGCTTCTAGCATTAGAGCAGCCCAGACTTCTGCCTTGGAGGGCAGCAGTTTGCAGCCAGGGCAGTGCTGCTACCATCCCTTCACACCAGGATGATCTCCTAATCTAGTAGCCATGGCCACCTATGGGAATTCAGTAGATGTACGCATCACTGGCACTCCTTGCTCAGGACCACATAGTGCTAACTCATGCACGTGCTGTCAGGCATGTGCTGCTGAGTGAGTTAAACAGTGTCAGCAAAACATGATGTGGACATCAACTGGCCATCACACTGCTGTGGCTTTCTCACTTGATCAGCATTGTCCATGGACTAAGCACCTGCAGATGGTGTATCCAGGGGCACCACGTACTCTGATGTTGTATTCCAAGACAAATAAAATATGTTGTATCTTGCAGTGGAGTTTTTCTAGACAAGCCCAACCAGCACTTCTGCCTCCACAATCCACCACCTCTGCACCATACTATGTTTTAGCTCAAAAAAGTATACTAAGATTCTACGACAGATGAGTGTCAGTGATATTGAGTGGTGGTTTTGTAGATCACTTCTGCTACCCTTCTCGTAGACGGGTGTAACTGCTGTTTTCTTTAAACAACAGCACCACTTTTTGCTCAAGGGATCTACAGAATATTATGGTGAATGGGGTGGCTAACCAAGTTACAAATTCTGTGTAGAATGTAAAAGGTATTCCATTGTGCACTGACACCTTATTCAACTGTGGTGATTTCAGCTGTTTAGTGACCTCACTAGTGTCAATGTCTGTATGACTCTTTTTTGATGCAAGAGTTAACCTGCGGTAGTCCACCTGGAACTTCCTATGTGAAGAAACATTAGAGAATACAGTTCAGTATTTCTGCTCTTGCTTCCACTGGTTTATCTGCTAGTGAAGTGCCATATAAGAAGCATAGAAGCTGTCTGCACCAAAATTTGAACAATGCTGGACTTGTTTATTTCAGAGGCACTAGATGTTTCTCAGGAGTTAAAAGATGGATTGTAAACAAACGCTTCCAGAACATCTATTTCATTTGCTTTGCTTATAAGCCTCATCCCTAGTGTAACACTTCAATGGCCTTTCAATAACAATTAATTGTACATTTACAGAAATATCGTCAATGACGGGTCTATCTGTCATGGTATGTTTGTGTCTACAGTTCAGTTACACCCTTTATATTCCTTCTGCTTTCTCCATAATGTAGAATATCTTACTTTTAGTGGTTTGTGGAACATATTCCTTTTCCAAAGTAACCAGCATTCAGTATTTCTGAATTTCATATTCAGAATAGACATCTGCAGTTCATCTATGGTCCTTTTACACTAATATTCTAGTGGTCTATTACACTATATTTTCTCCTTATATAACATGATGTAATTCCTTATTTCAGCATGAAATTACAACCTTTCACATAATACATCTATTAATTCGATGTTCAAAACAGAATCTTGTAAGTTCTAAACACAGTAACTTCTCTAAAAGCAGTTATTAGATTTCAAAGAGTGAAACAAGCAAAACTTGATTGTCTTTGTTTCCTTGAGATCTATGATACTGACAGCACAAGTTGCTGTAACTCCATTTGAAAAGTAAACTTCATGTAGCTGTGACTTAAGACTATTGGTTTTTTGTGAGAATTGTCTTACAGATCATCTTGGCGAAAACAAAATCTTATATGGTTCCAGAAACATTTGAGATGAACAGCTTAGCTCAATCATTATATAGATGAGAATTTTAAAGATTTTTCTTCTCTCACATTGTGAATAGTATGTATGTCCAATGTGACAATAACAATTATAGATTTTACCCCACTACTAGTAACAAGCAAAGAAAAAATAGAGACACATTTTTATTTTACAAATTTTTGTCACTTTTACCAAAAGAAAGCACTTACTTGTCCATGTACTGTGTCAAGCGAACATAAGCAATGCACGCTGCATCATCACCAAGTAGGTGAACATGTGGATTCAAGATGATGGTATTGATTGCCTTGCAGTTTTTACCCAGAACTGTAACAGTTTCCACAAAACATTATTAAATAAAAACATAAATGCTTAGCTTTATGCTAGAAAAATTGAAAATTAATCAGTGTAATTTAATGACAGTAGTTGTGGTTAAAGAGGTTATGAATTACATTCCACAGAAACTGATTGAAGATTGTACTGCTTTAGAGAGAAACAGTGGTGGTTGGTTGGAATTCAGTTATGTATGCAGCTCTTACAAAAATACTATGAACAGCAGAGTGGCTACTGATAGAATTATATGTTATGTAATACTTTTCACCTTTTTGTGACAGTTTTAACTTAAATTCATAACAACATCAGTCCAAGTAATTCAGCATATGTTGCTAACAAAAGCTTTATAACAGAGTTACAAGCTAATTACTGTACTACAAAATCAATGAATGTATATGGTTTTGGAGTCAAGATGAAG
This sequence comes from Schistocerca americana, assembly GCF_021461395.2. NCBI lineage: Eukaryota > Metazoa > Arthropoda > Insecta > Orthoptera > Acrididae > Schistocerca > Schistocerca americana. The sequence goes on along the minus strand of NC_060119.1, from coordinate 534,328,811 downwards.
GCAGAGTAGAGCCATGAAGAGGCTAGGAAGAGTGAGGAGGAGAGAGAAGAAAGTGGGAAGTGGTAAGAAGTGGACGGGGAAAATAGTAGGTGTGAGAAGGAGAAGAGCTGAAAGACAGGTCGGGCTGAAAGAGAGGGAGGGCTGAAAGAGAGGGAAAGGTGAAGAGTGGGAGGGGTGAGTAGAACAGGGCAGGGGAGGGCGAGCAACAGCAGGGGAGGGTGAGCAACGGCAGAGGAGGGCGAGCACGGGCCAGGGAGGGTGAACAAAGGCAAAGGAGGACAAGCAAGGGCAGAGGAGAGCAGGCCATGGCATGGGAGGGCCGGGGAGGGCAAGAAAGGGCAGGCAATGAATATGGGAGAAGGAAATGGGAGAAAATGGCATTTGGAAAGGTTGGGAAGCACTGAGGAGTGCAAGAGTTGTGGAGTGCAAGAGGTGAAGAAGGCAAGACATGAGAAGAGATGAAGCATGGGGGAGGAGAGGGCATGGGGGAGGAGAGAGCACAAGGGAGGGGAGGGCAGAGAGGAGGAGAGGGGGTGCTGAAGAAGATGGGATGTGCCAAAGAAGAGGGGGCATGTTGAAGAAGACATGAGGGGGCGTGCCGAAGAAGGGGAGAAGTAGCAAAAGAGAGGGGAAAGGGGAGGTGGCAAAAGAGAGGGGGGGGGGGGTGGCGAACAAGAGGTGCAGTGGGGAAAGAGAGGGGCACAGGCAAAAGAGAGGGATGGTGGCAAAAGAGAGGGGCAGGGGTGAACACTTGGGGCAGGGGCAAACGGGAGGGGTCAAGGCGAATGGGAGAGGTGAGGGCAAACAGGAGAGGCAGGGGAAAAGTGGAGGAACAGTGGCAAAGGGGAGGGGTGGGGACAGTGGCCAAGAAGAGGGGCAGGGGCAGTGGCTAAGAAGAGGGGCAGGGGCAGTGGCTAAGAAGAGGGCTGAGGGCAGTGACCAAGAAGAGGGTTGGGGGCCAGAGGGTTGGGGGCAGTGGCCAAGAAGAGGGGAGGAGGCAGTGGCCAAGAAGAGGGGTGAGGGGCAGTGGCCAAGAAGAGGGGCAAGGACAGTGGCCAAGAAGAGGGTCAGGGGCAGTAGCGAAGAAGAGCGGCAGGGGCAGTGGCGAGGAAGAGCAGCGAGGGCACTGACGACAAAGAGTGGCGGGGGCAGTGGCGAAGAAGAGTGGCAAGGGCAGTGGTGACGAAGAGGGGCAGGGGCTAAGAAGAGGGGAAAGGGCTAAGAAGAGGGGAAAGGGCTAAGAAGAGGGGATAGGGCTAAGAAGAGGGGAAAGGGCTAACTAGAGGATCAGCAGCTAAGAAGAGGGGTAGGGGTTAAGAAGAGGGGTAGGGGCTAAGAAGAGGGGTTGGGGCTAAGAAGACGTGTAGGGGCTAAGAAGAGGGGTAGGGGCTAAGAAGAGGGGTAGGGGCTAAGAAGAGAGGTGGGGGCTGGGAATAGGGGTAGGGGCTAAGAAGAGTGGAAGGGGTGAAGAAGAGGAGTAGGGGCTAATAAGAGGAGTAAGGGCTAAGGAGATGAGTAAGGGCTAAGGAGAGGAGTAGGGGCTAAGAGGAGGGGTAGGGGCTAAGAAGAGGGGTGGGGCTGGGAAGAGGGGAAGGGTCAGGAGTAGGGGTTGGGGGGGGGGCTAGGAGGGGTGGGGGCAAGGAGGAGCTAGTGGTGAGGAGGTGTGGAGGGCAAGGAGGGGCAGGGGTTCAACGAAAGGCAGGGAGGCGAGGAGATGATGAGACGAGGAGGGGATGGGGCAAGGAGGGAACAGATCAAGGAGGGGTAGGAACAAGGAGGGGAAGGGGCAAATGGAAGGGGTGAGGGGAAGGTGCAATCAGGGGAAGGGGTGAGGGGAAAGTGCAAGGAGTGGAAGGGCTGAGGGGAAGGTGCAAGGAGTGGAAGGGGTGAGGAGGGTAAGGAGTGAGGAGGGTAAGAGGCATGGAGGGTAAGGTGCATGGAGGGGTAGGTGCACAGAGGGGAAGGTGCATGGAGGGGAAGGGGCATAGAGGGGAAGGGGCATGGAGGGGAAGGGGCATGGAGGCAAAGGGGCATGGAGGCGAAAGGATATGGAAGGGAAGAGGAGACTCGCATTCGGGAGGACGACGGTTCAATCCCATCTCCAGCCATCCTGATTTAGGTTTTCCGTGATTTCCCTAAATCATTTCAGGCAAATGCTGGGATGGTTCCTTTGAAAGGGCACGCCAATTTCCTTCCCACTCCTTCCCTAACCCGAGCTTGCGCTCTGTCTCTAATGACCTCGTTGTCGACGGGACGTTAAACACTAACCACCACCACCAGGGGAAGAGGAGAGGAGGAGAAGGGGAGAGAAGGGAAAGGACAAGGAGGGGAAGCATTGAGGTGGGGAAGGGGTGAGGAAGGAATGGTGTGAGGTGGGGAAGGGGTGAGAGAGGGAAGAGGGTGTGGTCTGGAAGTAAGGAGATGAGGATGGGAATGATGGGGGGATGTGGTGAATGAAAAGAGAGAAGGGAAGCAGATTAGGAGGGGATAGAGAACTTAAATATTTTGAAATCCAAATGATCCATACATCACAAAGAGTATTTTGAGTATGAAATGTGAAATATCTAAAAAATGAATTAATTCCAGGGATACAAAGTTAACTTTATGATACTACATTGTATGATGATACAGAAGGTGTAGCAGAACTCCAGAGATAAATATTCAGAGGACATTCAGGGATATTTTCTGAGTATTTTTATTAAGGGATCCATGGTCTACAATGGCTCATTACTGAGTAACTATGTTTTATGTGATTTCTTGGGCCTTGTATCAGCAATACATTCAAAACGTCTGCACACTAGTGCCAGTGTCAATGGTTTGTGCTGTCTATCTAGTTTAGAAACAAACCTGTTCCATTCACTCACAGTAATTGTTGTTGACAACAACAATGCTTCCTTTACTCATGGTTTTCAAACTTGCAGTTACTACTGCTCAGATCTGTTTTCTATACAGTAACATGAGAATAACTAATGAGAAGTTGACTGATACATACAGTGGAGCTACACATAGGAAGCATAATTCGTTCCACAATCTTACTCATAGTGCAAAACACTTGTTGAGTGAAACAATTTATCCCATATAAATTAATGGGAAATATGATAATGTCTTCCATGCAAAAAAAGTACTAAAAATTTTATCTTTTTCATGCCATTTATTCAAAGTAAATTATACATACAGTATTGTGTACTTTATTAACCACCATACATAACTACTTCTTTTTTACTAGGAAGCCATCTATAGTCATTTGTTTCTACCAGTGCTTCAACACTTGGCAAAAATGTGACACAGCATTATCGTCAAATAAATTTTTAGCATGTGCAGCCACTGCTCTGTTGGGGCGATGATTTTCAATATATATGATACAACTGATTCCCATGCCTTCAGAATTTCTCTTATAGTGCCAGAAGATTGCTGCTTTGATGTTACCAACACCACCACCACCACCACCACCACCTTCTCCTCCTCCTCCTCTGAACTCCTCTCCGCAACTTCCTGCTGTGAAACACGTTGCAACTCTGTAAGCTCTTCAGTGGTCATTTCTTGGCTGTAATCTTCCACAAGCTCATCAATTTCATTGTTACCCTTACCAGTTTCAGTCAACTCAAAGCAATGCTCGAAGAGTGGTTTAGGGCAGAGCTTCTTAAAGTTAGAACTAAGCTGCTTGTCCATGGGCTGGAGTAACAGAGTGGTGTCGGGAGACAGAAATTGGATCTTGATTAATTGAAATTCTTCAAGGAGGTCATCTTGTAGGCCTGGAGAATGGGCAGAATCATTGTCCATAACAAGTAAGACATGAATGCAGATTCCTTTTCAAGCAAATTTTATGCAATTTGTGTGTTGTGGGAGGTGCTCATTAAGTGAGGTCCCACTGTACTTTGTGTATAGGTTCACTAAATGTAATGGAAGAGTGGAACAATGACGATATGCTCAGCTGTTCCCACAGTGATGGCAATCACATCACAGTAGTTTTGCATCTGTATATAGATGCCCATGAACAATAAGATACTTTTTATGTTGCTATAATTTAGTGATTGAATACTACAGAATTTTTCACTGTTGTGAATGTATTTTCTCAGAAACAAAGTTAATTTTGGTACTAGAGCTGAATAACCCATAATTACATTATTACTCTGTAATGAGCCCCTCGAGACCTCAGGTTCCTTATACCAAAATACTCAGAACATATTTCTGAACAAGCTCTGCATTTTTGTCAGTGGAGTTCTGATTCACCCTATATTTGCCATATGACTAGACTACGTTTATAGTTTATTTATTTTTAATTATATGTCATGTACATGTGATAAGTTTACTCTGTGTAAGTCAGACGTGAACAGAACTACCTGTAAATAATAAAGAATGTTAATATATCATTAACATTTCTACATTTCTTAACAGTTGTATTTTCAGAAATAAAGCTGTGTTGTTGACAATCTGCTGTGGAAACACCCATTCCAAGTAATATTACTGAAAATATTACGACCTTAAATTACAAAACCTAAGTGAATTACCAGAAAAGTCTCAGAAGTATCTGACCTAACAAAGATAATACAGAAATTTTGGAAAAATGCATCTTTATTCCTCTATGTAAACTCCATTCACTCAATACCCTTCTTTTTCCCAGCAGTGTTAATAGCTTCGATACCCGGTTTATATTAAGAAGCGTTGATATCCACAAAATAGCCATTGACTGCAGACTATTCATTTCTGGCTAATATTGTACCACCAAGCCATTTTTTAAGCTTTGAATTAAAAAATAATGAGAGGGGAATAAATGTGGCAAACACGTTGCATGAGGGAGCTGTTTCAACTTTAACTTTGGTTTTGGCCATGGAAATAATGGATGTGTGAACTGGTGCTTTGTTGCGATAAAACAAAATTTTCTCTTTTGCTAAATGCGGCTTTTTTGCTTAATGTCATCACTAAAACATTGCATTAAGTTGACATAATACTCACCACTGATGACTTTTCCTTTTTGAGAATAATCAATGAAAATTATCCCATGCATATACCAAAAAACTGATGCCATGATTTTGCCTGCAGATGGAACTATCTTCATCTTCTTTGGATCTATTCACCAATTTCAGTCCATTGTTTTGACTGTTCCTTCATCCCAGGAATAAAATGATTGATCAGTGCTTCACCTATGGTTATGAGTTGACACAAAAACTCTGCCAGACTGCAGCGAAACATCGCCAGACACTTGACTGAAACATCCTCATGATACTGTTTTTGTTCCAATTTCAGTAAGTGCAGCATGCATCTTGGACACAGCTTTCTCATGTCAAAATTTTCACTCAGTATGTGGTGTACAGCACTTTTTGAAATGTCTATAATGTCTGAAACCTTGCACACTGGTGGCTGGTCGTCAGCCAGTACCATTTTGAGGATTTTATTCAAAATTTCTGCCATGGTCAACTCATTTTGTTGACTAATGTGATGGTTTTCTTGGCAGCTAGTGCAACCTTGTTTTAGGAAGGAGGAAGGAAGATTAGGCTTTAATGTTCCACTGAGATCAAGGTCGTTAGAGATGGGGCTTTGCTTAAACTATGTCATCCAATATTTTACTGTTGTAAACAAAGTGGCAGACTTTCCCACAAATAATCTTGCTCAGCTTTAACATTAGTTGGACTAAGACCTTTCACACTTTATGTCACATAACAATGACCAGCTTTATCCATGTTCACAAATTTGCTGAGAGCATTCACTGTTGATGGTTGCCAAACAAATATTAAACAATGTAGCATCATTACACTTCAAACTTAAGCTTTATAAGGGTGGTACTTTCTACCACACTAACTTGTTTAAAACAACAGTCACTATCTATACGCCAATTGGATACCTCTGGAACAGCCCCTGTACTGTATTCATTATTTGTGAACTTCACTTCATAGAAATCAATGTGTTCTTCATTGAGTGAACCAGAAAATTTATGGGAAATATGCTGTAATTGAATCAGTGTTATGATGGTTTATGTTATATCTAATGAAAAGTATCCCTGCAGTTATTTCAATTAAGGAGAGGAGTTTTGTTCAGTTCTATTTCCATTTTAAGTAGTGTATTCATCTTTCCATGATACAAATCAGAACTACTTTCTTTATAATAGTTTTCAATAGCTAAATTTATATGTCATACTTTCAGAAATGGAAATTTGCACTTAATTTCAGTGCACAATGAATAATGCTTGCTTGACACAGACAGGACTGTTCTCATATTTGAAAAGCTTTCTTTATTAGTAAAAGAATTTATGCCCTACAGTATAGAGGTGCAGCCAACTCTTAAAGTGTGAAGATAATTGATTAAGATTTAGTTGGAGCATATGTAATGAATGTAACTGATTTATTTAGCAATGGTTGACAATTTTACCATGCAATTAACAGAATAACTGGGGTCATAGCTGCACACTGCTTTATCTTTCAACAAATTTCTTCCCACACCCTGTACTTTAATGGGACAGCTATTTATACAGTGACCAATTTCAGACTATTAAAATTACACACTCAGATGTTGCTTGCTCTGATGAAGTATGTTTACATTAGTCCCGTACAACTTGTCATTTTATTAGTGAATTCGGAAACAGGTGTGCTATGTATCCTGTAAAACAGGAACTAAAAAGTAGAGCCACAAAGATACTTTAGTACCATTACGAAATTCAGGGATTGACACTGAGATGGAAAAACCTGTGTTGGCCATTCAGAGTTGTATGGTTTAACAGCTACACCAAAGGCAGCTTGGATAGTGCATGAATTGGCAAGACTCCCTGGCAGCATAGGCAATGAGGAAAGTGAATGCATTCCTCAGCCAATTTTGTTAATGTATCTGTAGCTTTCCAGTCACCAGTGCTACTATTGAAACACAGTGACATACTTGTCTTGGTAATTCCTCTTGTTTTGCTCTTCAGGTTTTTGTTCATATGCTGCTGATAATATTAGGTTTCATATTTGAATTCCTCTTCAGTTTTGCCCTTTCAGATTGGTGTTTGACTTGCCACTGTCCACTCAGTTCTTTCCAGCTGCTTACTGTTTTCTCTGAGACCATCTAATTCACCCATAAATGAAAGTTTGAATGTATGAATATTTTGGTCTTATATGCTTTGATCAGAGGCATAGTTGTCAGATTAGCACTGGACAAGGAGGTACTGTCTAGACCTTTGGAATCATTGAAGCCTGAAATAAGCATGATCGGAAATACTTGCTAAAATGTTTGAGGCTACTGCAGCAGCAGCTAAAAATGAATTTTTAGATAATTTAGGCCTGTTCTCCACTGCATACCAGAAATTTAGTCCTCTGGATGAAGCTCAGGCAGTGAGTCCTGCCCAGGAAGTACTTTTTGTTGCCTAGTATATTACAATGGACTCAGTAAACAGACACAACCTAGCCACATGTTTCGACATAAATCACATACTTTAGATGATGATAAAAGTTCCTCCCTCGGTGTCAGATTTGCCCCCATTGATGCTTAAGTCTCATCTGGCCTGCTGGAAGTGCCACAAACATCACCAGTGTACACATTTTTTCAACACATGTTGTGCCAGTCCCAAGTGAGGGTACTTAGCAGCAATGTGTCTGGGCAGAGAAGTAGCACTGCAGGCTGGTGCGCCAATGTTTGCCAGTACACTGTGGGAAGCAGAACTGGACCAAGCATCAGTGTTCACTTTAACTCCAGTCTTGAAAGAACCCAGCCAAATGGCTAATAAACTCCTGATTTAATTGAATATCAACAGTACTGCTGCCCAATTCCAGGCAGATTCGGTGGCTGTAATTTCTCCAATACACCTATCAGTGTTTGGGCAACCTGCCTGCAGCCACCATAGTGACATGTTATTTCATACAGCTGGCAAAAGACCCATGTGTCAGGGAAAATCACCGTATGGGCAAAATACAAGAACATAGTACGTCAAATCTCTTTGTTGGTCATAATTTCACCATCAACTGTAAACATTTTTGATTTTGATGCATTTACTGTATTTGGTTTCCAAGTATTGGATGAGGTGAACCTGGTATCCAGCTCAGTACCATTCCAGGATTCAGAAACATTATTAGAAATTATGTGCACTTGTTCCAAGCAATGTTGGGTCAGGCCATAAAGTCTGAAGTGCGTGTGTCACTAAAGCAGTCTGATGTGCCTAAATTTTGTTGTGCATGGCCATTACTGTTAACATTGCATGACGAAGTGAAGTCTGAGTTGGATGGGTTACAGGAATTGTGGGTCATTGTGCCAGTCTCAGCTGGTCAATAGGTGGTTACTATGTGTGAAGAAAGCAAAGAGATCTGTCAGTGGGATTTGCAGTGATTTTAAAGCCATGATTATTGCACAAAGTTAGAACAACATTTATTCCTTACCCAGAGGAACTATAACAAAGTTAGCAAGGGGGGGGGGGGGGGGGGGCAGTGTCTTTCAAAGGCTGGTCTGAAGGATGCATACCTCAAGACACAGACATGCAGAAAATCCTGGTACTAAATATGCCTTTTGGAATGTATCAATACAAGAAGTTTCCTTTTGAAGTTGCCTCAGCACACCAGGGATTTTCCAAAGGTACACAGAACAATTAATGCACAGTATTCCAAGGTGTGTGAACTATATGGATGACATTAGAGTGGTGGGTGCTGCTAGGGAAAAGCAAAACTTGCAAACAGCATTTCAGCAGCTGCTGGAGAATGGGCACTACTGTAACCTACACAGTCGCAAATTTTTGGCATCCTTTTTACAGTAGTTGGAACATATATTAAGAAGCAAAAGGATCATGGCAACAGCAGAGCACACTGACGCAATTGAGAAGCTGCTGGCCCTGAAAAACTTTATAGAATTGCTGTCTATTCTGGGAAAAGTGAACTACTATACAACATTCATTCCCCATGCAGCTCATCTCACACATTCATTGAACCATCTGAGGAATTCCATTCATTTGGTCTCCTGAGTGTCACAAAGCATTCTTGCAGTTGAAAACACACCTGTGGTTGGCACCATATTTTGAGATGTTCACGAAAGGCAAGCTCCTGATCTTTGCAACTGAAGCATCACAATACAGGGTCTGGGAAGTTTTCTCAAGTACGAACTCTGATGGTGCAGAGAAAACAAATGCTTTTGTGTTTTAAAATGCTCTTGCAGGCACAACAAAATTATTCAAAAATTGAGGAGGAGTCATTGTTCTTTGCATACGGCATTAAAAAATTCCTTGTTTTCCTGTTTTGGAATAAGCTCCAGTTACTTACAGACCACAAATCCCTCATTTCTCTTTCTGGTCCACATTCTCACATTCCAGGGAAAACAGTACAATGTCGGCAACATTGGGCTCTATTCCTGAGCTGTTACCATTATGACAGTTGGTTTTGGCCCACTGTTCATCATACAAATGCTAATGCATTATCATACCTCTCCATCAACCATAACATTTAGTCTGACCATCTGGAAGCAATGTGTTTAATCCTTGATGAGGTGATGACCTACACATAGCAAGATTTTCCGATCACCACTCATGAAACAGCTGTGGCTACTAGTTAGGACCCTCTCCTGCATAGAGTCATGTCAGCTGTGCAGAGTGGTTGGCTGGAGACTCTCCCAAAAGGATCAGAGCTGGCATTGTGAAATTATTTTGCTGTAGAACATAGGCTGAAGGTTGTTTAGTGAGTAGTATTATTGTCTACAGAGGATGCTGAATGTCACGTCATTGTTCCACTACCACTCCATGTCCACATCCTTAAGTTGCTATATACAAGGGTGGTTTGATATGTCTGCTAAATTTCCATCAAGGAATGGACTTTTTCATTGTGCCTTGATAGTTGGTAAGCTTGACTATTCTAGGGGTTGTAGAAAGATTTCAACAATGTACAGTGTACATTTCATTTTTTACAGCTGTTTGAACTGATCAGTGTCAACTGCAATTGAAAATGGAGAAACCCGAGTTTCATGCTGTTATTAAACATTTTTATTTGAAGGGTTGGGATGCTGCACAGATCAAAACAGAACTGGATGAAGTTCACATGGTCTCTCCACCATCATATGGTAATGCAAGATCAGTGAATAAAAATTAGTAAGATTGCTGAGACTATAGGTATTTCAACTGAGTGAGTGCATAATATCCTGCATGGAGAATTGACTATGAAGAAACTATGTGCACAATCACAACCCAACCTCATAATTGTTGACCAAAAGTGCATTTGGCACAATATTTCAGTACAATGTTTGGATGTCTAGTGATGTTTAATAGCAGTTTGCAAGGTTTTTTGCAACAGTTTGTGACTGTTGATGAAGTCTGGATCCATCATTACAGACCAGAGCCAAAATGGCACACAAAACAATGGCGAAAGGCTGGTGAAAGTGCACCAAAGAAGGCAAAGACCATTTTGTTAGTGGGTAAGGTGATAGGCACCTTTTTGGGACTCCCAAGGAATAATCCTCATAGATTACTTGGAAAAAGGCAGAACCATAACTGGGCCCTCTTACACTTCAATGTTGGATCATTTGAAACTTGCACTGGCTGAAAAAAGACCAAGGTTGGCAAGCAAAACAGTGTTCTTTCATCACCCCGCACATCAGCGATAAAAATGGCGGAAGTGTATGAATTGGTTTCACCCTAGTCACTAGGATTGGCCCCAAGTGGCTTCTCCCTGTTCCCAAACTTGAAACATTGGCTTGCTGGGAAGAAATTTTCATCAAATGAGGCTGCAGTCAATGAGTATTCTTCAGAGTCTGACAGATCCTATTTTTATGATGCGATGAAAAAGCTGAACGATCACTGGGCCAAGTGTATATCCCTAATGGAGACTATGTCAAGAAGTAAGGAGAGTTGTTTACAAAACAAACATTTTTTCTTGCTTTTTTTACCAGACTCATACATCCCACTCATATATCCCACACACACATTACGACTCTCGTACATTCTACTAGAACAGCTGGAGTCATTGGCAGGGCTATCCGCACAACGATCCTCCTTGCTCCAATAGAGGAACCTCAGGTCTGGTCATTTCAAACATAGGGAGCTATTTAGGGAGGAGGGATTTACTGTCATTGCCAGATTCAGATGTCAGTATTGAGATCAACGTACTAGTGTTGGCTGCTCAGAGTTGTACGGTTTCATGGCTGCACTACAGGTGGTGTGAATTCTATGCGAGTTGGTAGGACCCTCTGGTGGCATAGGAAGTGATGAAAGTGAGCGTGCATTCCTCAGCAGTTGTGTTTATGTATCTGAAGCTTTCCAGTTACTGACACTACTATTCACACAAAGTAACACAACTGTCTTAGTTGTTCTTCTTTTTTTACTATTCAGGTTTTTCGCATATGCTGTTGACAATTCTGTGTCTCATATTTGAATTCTTTTAGGTTTTGTTCTTTTGAAATTGTGTTCAGCTTGCCAATGTCCCCTTGGTACTTTTCGGTTGCTTACCATTTTCTCTGCAATAGTCTATTATCACTCTCTATCTGGATAGTGTGTAACTAAAAATATCTACAATTCATGAGTGGTATATTCCCCAAAAATCTGAAAACTGCAGGTAACAACACCACACTAGAAAGGAGACAAATGTAAAACTGCAATCAGTTTCCATCAGGTTGTCAGGCTTTAGAAACTTTCTTAGGAGACTGACAGCCTTAATTAGTAAAGAAATATTAATAAGTAAATTGAAAGATGGATTCAGAGCTGCTAGGTCACTCAAATCAGTCAATTTGCCTTCATAAATAAAACAATGACTGTAAAGGATAGGAAATGAGATGTTTCTGGCATATTCTTTGACATTAGCAAAAATTTTGATGTAACTGATCATGATATTCTGTCGCTGGAACTAAATAATTGTAGAAGTCAAGACCTACCAAACAGATGGATCCATTCTTACCTTCCTGATTGCCAATAAATCACTTGTATGAAATACCAATCGTGCCAAAGGAAGCACCTTAAAAGAAGAAAATAGCTTCAAGGATAATTGTTATTTTTCCACGTGTGATACTAGGCAGAAGTACAACCTACATGTCAATACAGACAGTGCAAAGATTTGTAAAGGAGTAGTATACCATATTGGCATTATGCCGTGGAGCTCCATGCCATCCCACTTGAAACAGATATCAAATGTACAGTGTATATTTTTCAACTGAAGCTGAAAGAGTATTTGCTTGACCACTGCTTCTATTCTGTTTCTGAGTTTTTGGAGAAACATTAGTGTAATTGATCAAGCACTATTAAGCATATTATATTTTTGTTGTAACTATGTTGTTATATCCAGCATGTACTGAATTATCATTTCAAAATTATAAAATGTATAAATTGCATTACTACCTCAAACCTGACCTAGCCTGTATAATATGTGCAAAGTATGTACCAAATTATGAATAACAAGACCAAACAAAATATGTAAATAATTAACAGATTCTCTTTTTGGAGTAAATGGCATCTGTTTCTGATTTTTACTGATGCTCAGTGTCACATTAGGTGGTGTCTGGGACAGAAATTGCAATAGCCTGAAGTCTATTATATTGTAACTTAACTCTCAACAATAAAGTGCAGGTAAGTGGAAAGGAATTTTTTTGCTACATGAAACACGCATTTATCCTTTAGTAAACAACAAATAAGAGGCATGATTATTAATTTATTTTATCTGAGTCTACAAACATGATGTATATTTATCCAAAACGATATGTTTTTAAGGTTTAATTGCTTTAAAGACAAGAATATTTCAACTGTCCCCAAGCCAAGACCTGATTTTAACACCACAGTTTTTTTTCTTAGGCATAGTCCTCCAACTTTTGTAACAACTTACTCATCCAGTTATAAGGGGCCCTGCAGACTAACAACACTTTGAACAATGGTGTAACTTGGCATTCAGTCAACTCATATTTTTCTAGAGGCGACTAAATAATAAGTGATAGAAAAAAAAAATCTTAGAATTCTGTATTTGTAGTTTGACAGTTGCTCACTGAGGCACAAAGTCACATGCTATTATCTTCAACAACAGTGAAAACAAATAGCTATGAAAATCACTACATTTTTTATATTTCACATTTCAGATTTGGGTCAATTGAGACAAAATGAGATTTTTTTTTTTTGGGGGGGGGGGGGGGGGGGAGAAATTGGATGGGCGAGGGCTAAATATCAACCAAAAATCCTCTGTTAACAATCAAAACATATTCAATTAGAAATAGATACAAGATAATTATTCATGTATTAAGAAAACAAACATTGAAGGAAGAAGACCAACAAATCTACATCAAACAAGAAGAATTGTGTTATGAAAAAAGTAAGACTTTGCTTGTGACCTATCAAATTTTAATTCAATTTCTCCAATGTTCTACAAACTTTTAGACCATAAATGAGTTCAGCTTTTTATTTTTATTTTAGTTACATAATTTTTAAATATCATTTTACAGTTAACACATTTTAATAACAAGAATATTCATTTCAGCAAAATCACAGTGCAGGCTGACAGAAATACTTCCTGGTGAATGTACTATGATAAGTATGATCACATGTCCCAAGTACTGAAGACACTGATATAAATGAAGGTATCATTTACATATTAACTAAAATAAATTTATATTTGTAATTACTCTATTTATGCTCATATAATTGTAGGATGCGCTAACAGTTCTGCATCTGAGGTCTGACAAGTGAAGAAGGAAAGAAGAAGAATAGAGTTCAACATTCTGTTGGTATAAAAGTCATAAGGAATGGAACTGAAGGATAGAGCCTTGTGTAAAGGAACACACAAGCATTCACTACATGCAATTTAGGGATACAGTTGACCACAAAATCTTACTTCATAAATTAGGGCAAATAGGAATAAGAGGTGTGACAAAGAAGTGGTTCAAATCATACTTGGAAAACAGAGTTCAACGAGTTGAGATATCACAAGTTTCAAACAATTCCCTTATAAAACACCTGTCTGACCCAGAAAATGTGAATATAGGCGTCCCACAGGGAAGTTTATTAGGCCCAATATTGTTTCTTATATACATTAACGACTTCCCACAAAGTATCAGACATGGCGAAAAAATACTTTTTGCTGATGATAGCAACATAGTAATAACAGGTGAAAATCCAACACAACTGTCAGAAAGAGCAAACGAGGCTCTCAATGATGTCCACAACTGGACATTAAAAAATAAAGTAACCCTAAATGTAAAGAAAACTAACTATATTAACTTCCAATTGAACAAAAAAACACAATGCCACTAGAATAAAAGTTAATAATAATGAATTAGAATGTGTAACAAGTACCAAATTCTTAGGGATGAATGTAGACAGCCAACTGAAATGGACAAACCATGTCAACATTTTGGCAAAGAAATTATCCACAGCATGCTATGCTCTTAGAATCCTTGCACCGGTATGCAATAATACCTGTCTTAAAATAACATATTACGGATATCTACACTCAGTCCTCAGCTATGGGATCATGTTTTGGGGAACAAGTGCCAGTAACATACAAACTGTGTTCAAAGTACAAAAAAGAGCCATAAGGATAATAACAAATAGCAACAACAGGGCCCACTGTCTAGAATTATTTAGAAAGCTAGGAATTCTAACTGTTTCTTGTGAGTATATCTTTCAGAACATAATGTTCATTAAGATAAATCTCAACATGTACAACACAAACAGCCTAATACATGACCATGAAACAAGAGCTTGTCACCACATCCATCTAGATAGAAAGAACAAGGCAAAGATGCAAAAAAGTATATTTTACAATGGGATAAAACTGTACAACAAATTACCACAAGAAATCAAAGAAATAAATGAGCCCCTCTCTTTCAGACAAAAGCTTAAAACCTTTTTAGTAAGTAAAAGTTGTTATACTGTAAAAGAATATTTAACATAGATGTAGATTATTAGCAACATATGACATTATCACCAAAATATTATGTAATTATAAATATGTGTATGACCAGTTATAAAAACTACACAAAATATGAGAAACCTGTTTAATTGTAAATGTAAATGTGTGCTCATGTGTTGTAATCTGACGACATCCATACAATATTTATTGTTCCACGGATGAATAAATAAATAAATAAATAAATAAATAAAAACCCGTTAAAAACCTATAACAGGAAGTTCAGATGTAAATTTGGATTATGTTTTCCCCAAAAAGAAGTGGAGCGAGATAATTTGGATTTCTGTCTGAAGTGAGATAAGTATAAATAAATCAACTTGCACACCTCTTCAACTAAGTGGTGATGCAGTCAATTAATATATAAGTCACTGCTATTTAATAATTGAATTCTGCAAATCCATATCAGGTAATTAACTTCAGTGTATTTTTCTTTAAAATCATATTACTGAGTTGTAAAACAAGCTCAACAATATTAATATCAGTCACAATAAATGGTTAAGCATGGAAAACGTCATCAAGAAGAAAAATATTACATATGTATTGGCTACTCCACTAATGAATTACCTATTTATCATTACTATAATTGTAAACAAGCAGCAGCAAAATTATTTCTCACATAATATGCACAGAAAATACATGCAACATGCAGTTTGCTTTTTGGGAGGAGATACTTGGCAGCAGGTATAAATAATTATCAGCATCCCTTCATGCTATCACCTTATTATTTTAATAATATAAATAAGAGTGATTATATTTCATATACAAACAAATATTCCTTAATTTTAAAGTGATGATTCACACCTAATGTAAGTGCAAATAAAAAGCAGTGATTACCATTATCAAAGTAAAATTTGTGGAAATCCATCCCTTCGACTAAATTACCTAGAGCTTCTGGTTCAAATGCTGTGAGATGTGGATCACATATTTTCCTGAAATTTTAAAGAAATACCAAAACGATTATACATGTATTCTGCATGATATCACTCATATACATACACACACACACACACACACACACACACACACACACAGAGAGAGAGAGAGAGAGAGAGAGAGAGAGAGTGTTCAAACAGGAGTATAATCAAAGTTACTGAAAAGATTATAATTGCTTTGGCACTATGTTTTCCTCTGAAATTCTAAAGCAATGAAAGAGTGTATAATGTATTTATGGGCTGCTGGTATTAATTTTTATATCTTCTTGTACTTATTTTGTCCACAGACACATAACAAATTATTGTAAATTCAATTTTTTATGTTGACAGCATTTGTAGCCTTACAGAAAGATGTTGACAATGTTGACTGGAATGAGATTTTCACTCTGCAGCAGAGTGTGCGCTGATATGAAACTTTCCTGGCAGATTAAAACTGTGTACCGGACCGAGACTTGAACTCACGACGTTTGCCTTCCGTGGGCAAGTGCTCTACCACTGAGCTACCCAAGCACGACTCACGGTCCATCCTAACAGCTGTAGTTCTGCCAGTACCTCGTCTTCGCAGGAGAACTTCGGTAAAGTTTGGAAGGTTGCCCGCGAAAGGCAAAGGTCCCGAGTTCGAGTCTTGGTCCGGCAAACAGTTTTAATCTGCCAGGAAAGTTTCAATGTTGATTGGAATACATTCTTTGAAATTCTGAAGGTAGCATGGATAAAATAAAGTGAGTGAATGCTAACTACAACTTTTACAGTAATCAGATTGCAGTTGCACCTGGGCTTTCTACAGGGATGTGATCCTTGTGACCTGGCTGGGATTGGGAGTGGCATATGGATGGACTAGGATGTTGCAGACAGACAATCAAAACACTACTTTAGTTGGGGTTGGAAGAATCTTGGGTAGGATGACCCTCAGTTCAAGGCATGATGATAATGAAAGCACAGATGATGACTATGGTTCATTTTTTCCAGTCCAATGGGGTGCTGAGTAACAAAGGGGGCACTCCTTTGTAGCTGGGTTTTGGGGGTGGTGGAAGAATCAGGATCTGTGAGGGTATGGCAAGAGAAATTTGTTTGTGGACTAGGTCTGGAGCCAGTGCCTCTTCCTCAAGTTCTTTATGAGTCCTTCAGCATACTGGATAAGGGAGTTCTTGTCACTGCAGATATGTCATCCCCGCGTGGACAGGCTATGGGGGAGGGATTTTCTTCTATCCCACATTCCTGTGATGTTTTCCTTTGTTACTATTCCCTAAACCATTATTCTACTCATCGTATGTTCTTTCCTCTTTTCTGTCTTCTTCTCCTTTTTCTTCTTCTTCTTTTTTCTTCCTTCCAAACCACATACGCTCTGATATCTGAGCCACAATGTACCAATAATCTCAGTCAATGCATATCGGTCATGTGTGTGTGAGGTTATCTGTATGTGTGAACGTGTATGTGTTTTCTTTTTTTTCTGAAGAAGGCTCCATTTGAAAGCTTAGAGTGTAGCAGTCTATTTTTTGTGCACATCCACAACTCAAAATGTCATCTTTATGATGACTAGTGATCTATCCTTTCATAATAGCAGAAGAGTTTTGCAACTGGAGCAGCAATGTAATTGGTGTTGACCAAATTGGACAGAATATAAAGTGAAAACTACCAATAGCAAGAAAAGTATTTAAGGTTTTAGAAAGTTTTTTCTGAACACATAATAAACGGTTCAGACAAGAAAAGACTAGAAGTTTTTCAAAATTTGTGCTACAGAAGAATAACTGTGAAAAGGTACTGAATAGAACTGGGGTAAATAAATTTATGGTGCAACTTAACTGAAAGAAGGAATTGGTTGTTAGTACACAAGCTGAAGCATAAATGAATCATCAGTTTGGGAATAGTTGCAATAGTTCTGCACACATGAAGAGGCTTGCACAGGATAGTCAGGTATGGAAAGCAGCATCCAACCAGTCACTGAACAGAAGACTGCAACAAGAGCATGTCTATAACTTTTGATAATACATGTAACTGAGTTAAATGTGTGTGATTATTATGATAAAAATGATTGTAATATTGGTTTTAACACGATGCTATAACTGATATAAAAGGCACAATTAAAGAATTTCAGAGTGCACATGATCAAACTCCATTCTGTCTGTAATATGACCCATGCTATTATCTGTGGTCCTGGCATAAAGCCTACTTTTTCATTATGATTCATTTGCAGCTCTGACATATATCAGTATCAATGTACTTCTTGCTGGATTCAGGAGGATCTGGGGGTTATACTTGGACGCTGACTACAATATTTATTTAGCAGGATTGTGCATGCACTACTGCTGGACTTTGGATTGTGTATTACAATATTAGCCAATTGAAGTACTATGTTACACTATTCTGTGCTGTGACTTTCTCTTCACTAGTTTTACCTATGTGCAACCACATTACAGCACCATTTTCCATGAACATCTGTTTATCACAGACAGAACAAGGATGATGATAGTCAATATTATGATGGTATTTCTTCCATCAAAGTAAATAACAATTATAGCAAAAGTAATGACCATGAGAATAATTAAGACAAAAACAGAAACAAAAACACTAAAAATTATTGGTCTAGTGGTACTAATTATTATTTATTTCCTTTCTCAGACATTATGTCTGGTTAAAAATGGAAAGTGACACGGACCTTGATCAAGTGTGACTTCCTTTTAACTGTACGATATATGTTACATTGCATTTAGGAACTTTCGGGTAATTGAACATGTCTCAATAATTATAGATTTCTGTAGTTGTATATATACGTTTGGGTCTAGCTGTATTACGTTGATGTACTGGTGGATATTGTGCGGTATGACTCCTGTAGTTGATAGTATAATTGGTATAATGTCAACCTTATCCTGATGCCACATGTCCTTGACTTCCTCAGCCAGTTGGATGTATTTTTAAGTTTTTTCTCCTGTTTTCTTCTGTATATTTGTTGTATTGGGTATGGATATTTCGATTAGTTGTGTTAATTTCTTCTTTTTATTGGTGAGTATGATGTCAGGTTTGTTATGTGGTGTTGTTTTATGTTATAATGGTTTTGTTCTAGTGTTATTATTATTATTATTATTATTATTATTAACTTTACTTTGGATACAAAGATTACTTATATAAATATTGTTAAAGAAAACAAAATACAGGATAGCTTAAACAATTTCATAGCAGGACTTGATCATGAGAAAAAATTACAGTGGAGATTAGACTGAAATAACAGTGGTAGTCAAGGAGTTGAGAGGAGGGCTATTCTAGTACCAGGCTTTGAGGTTAAGGAGAAGGAGGAGTGAGTAATCTGAGAGTAAAGATATGCATCTTGAGAGGGTGCCTTCATGAATGTGCCATGAGACAAGATTTATTTTTACAAGGGAGGCTCCATGTCCCTGTATGATAAACTAACTGCATTAACAAAAGGTGAAGCATTAGAAGTATGAATAAAGTTACTTTTAATTGAAAGTGGTTGCACATTAGTTGCTTACATAACTGATACAAATGTCATTACTTTCAAAATGACTACTGCATTTAAGCATATTTTTCAACAGCTGTTTTGTTTAAGATTACATATATAACAACTACATAAAAATTGACAATGTTTAAGTATAACAACTAGGAGACGGGTGAATGCTAATTTAAAATAATTGATCAGTAATCAAACAGATGAAAATAGTGTGCTGAAATGACACCCAAACCTAGATCATGGTCTTTTGTTAGAATTAAATGATGATTAAATCAAGACCCTAAGCTGTCGACAGGCACTGATATACATCAACGGGGACAGTTCAAAATGTGTGCCCCGACTGGGACTCAGACCAGGGATCTCCTGCTTACATGGCAGATGCTCTATCCATCTGAGCCACCGAGAGCACAGAGGATAGTGTGACTGCAGGGATTTATCCCTTGCATGCTCCCCGTGAGACCCACATTCCCAGCTTAATGTCCACACACTACATTTGTAGTGCTCTTGCCCATTACACTCATTACTTGCGGCAGACAATCTTACCGAGTCCTGTAAGAGTTTGGGCAATGCGTCTGCATCCAGCACAGAAGAAGAAGGTCAATGGCCTTGAAGTTTCTATTCCATCAGGGCTTGAATGTCCAAATCTCCTACAGTAAAAGTATGCATCATTCAATAGTGATATGGACTTCAGTTTAGCTAAATAATTATCTGGTTGGTCCAATGTGTACATTCCATTATCAAGCATTGCTATCATATATGGATTCTTTTTCTTATTGTAAATGTGACAGACTCATTGATAAAAGGTGATGGAAAAATGTCTCTTTCGCACTGTCTTACTTATAGAAGATACACTGATACTTAATTGTGGCAAATAAAGAACATCTGTTGCTTTGAGCCACGACATAGTAATGTTGTGGAATATGAAATCACTTATCAGTCAGAGGTTAAACATTATCCATGATTGTCCTAGAAAAAAATAGAAAACAGTAGCTGCAATTTATCTGAACCTAGAATTATTTATGAACACATGTATGTTTCAGCTATAAAATTCTTGCCTGGTATGCTATTTGCATTGAGAGATCAATACCCACAAGGGAATGGTCCAATAAGACATATTGAAACCTACCCTGAATTTTTTTACACAGGAAGAAAACAACAAAAGAAATTCACTGTCAAAATTTTAGTTGCTAAGAGGTTCTGCAAGTATTAAAAAAATAGCTGAAAATTGCCAAATTCGTAGTGCATCAGGTAGCGGTAGAAATGGACACCCCAACTGGTGCTGTAGCAACTGTGCATGTGCAACTAGGCACACAGACAGCCAAGGTTGGTGGTACATTTGTAAACAGGAAACACAACACAACCAGACTGTAATTTTTAAAGGAAGTTTCAGGTTACCGTTCGTTGAGAATTTCTCTGACACTACAGTGTACAGTTATTATTCTCTTGGATTAGCCACTCAAGTAACATCTATTACAAATTATCAGTTTCTTTTTTCAGTATTGGTAAGTATTGACAATACAGATAAAGCTGCATTAATATTTATTGTGCTTCTGTAAGGCATGCCTGATGATAGTACCCTTTTTTTCCCTTCAAGTTTCACCATAATGAGGAATCAATTAATGTTCTCAATTTAGCAGTGATGAAATATGAAGAATGTGATTTCCAGCCAAAATCATGTACTGCTCCTGAGGATGTACATGTGTGTCATTTATTAATTGATTTCCTTGACATTCATTCGAGTGATATCGACATTTCATTTGAAATTGTGGATAAGTTAGAAGAAATGGGAAATACTGCGACAATTCCATGAATTGTGGTTTGGACAAAATTAGTTGTGCCAGTAACAGTTCTGAAGAAGAATACCTTCCAAGTCTAAAAAAAGACACATACTGACACACCTTTCAGTGACAAATAAAAGGCAATGAGATATTGGTTAAATGAAGGCGAGAAAAAAATGGTTGAAGTTATGCAGTGTGCAAAGGCATTTTTGATTCATGAAATCAGGGCATGAACTGAACAAATGGAAGAATGAATTACATGAAGTAAGAAATATGCACCAAACTGAAACCCAAGACCATCTGAACGAAAAACTGAAAGATTTACAACTACTCATGAGAGGGTATGCACCATTACCGTTGGAGATCTATGAGACTGGGTCCTCCAAATTGCATCTGACATGAACACTGCTAATTTCCAGGCTTTGTCAACCAGGCTATGCAGGTTCAAGAAATTTTATGGAATAGGAAGACAGAAAATTACTAAGTGTACATCACATAAATGTATAGGGCAGCTCTGCCTGTGATAGACACTGCTACAGAGAAGTTCATAGCTGACATAAAGACGAAACTTGCTCTTATCCCTGGAAAAATCAATGAATGCGATGACATAAGCATATACCATAATGCCAGTGATAAGTATGAGTGGGTTACTGTTTCCACAGCTGTATATCCGTCTTCAAGAACTGCAAGACAAATTAGGAACCAAAATAAAAAATGGATTGTTTAGTTGCAAAAATCTTGTAATCAGTGTATCAAAATCTGGAAAAATGGGAAAGAATAATTTTCAACATTTTGTTCAAAACATATTCCTACCAGCTGCAGAAACTAATTCATTGCTTTTGTTGGATTCATGGCCTGGACATAACAATGCCTCTATTTTTGTGGAGGACGACAAAAAAATCTGTACATGTAATGTCTGAAACTACTACTCTGATTCAATCTCCCGATAAAGAATTTTTTCGACAGTGGAAAGCATTTTTCAGGAAATTATCAGACAACATAATTTCCAATGCCTCTCTTTCATTTCAGGTTTATCAGTGGAACAATATTCTTAAGCTCCAGTCATTTGTGCATACCAGTTTTCTTCACCACGCTTTACAAATTTGATCAAGTATGCCTGGTTTGCAGCACAATATGCAGAACAGCAACCAGGACAATTTCTGACTTGATCCTAGTTCTGTCTAAAGAAAACTAGTGGTTACTGCAAAGTATCTGACTGAATCAATTTTTCCTTTGTCCGGTGTGCCTGGTGCAAGAAAAATGTTTGCTTTTGTCATGCAATAGACACTTCATATTTTTGTGATGACTACTGGGAGTAAACAAAGAACTGTTTCACTGATAGTCAAAGGTACAACATTTAAACATTATTATAAGGAATGGCCTACAGGAATTGTTATAAAATGTAGTACTGCAAGACACATTTCATTTAAACAAATTACAAGTCCTCGCTCATGGAAGTCATCTGTGACATCAGTCACTGCAATGATTTTATTTTCTCTGCTAGCCACTTTTATAAGAATTACATTGCAAGAACTGAACTGTAATATGAAGTTATTCAAAAAATGTTTGTATAGTTTAAACCAGGTTTTCAACAGAGCAAACAGGCTAACAAGCATGAGAAAAAGAGAATTCTGTCTGGTGTACACACTAGGCCTCTTGCAGTATTTCAACTGGACATGACTGCAGCTACTTATGTGTCCCTAATCTTCCCCAGTCCCCTAATCAGAAAATGGAGACCTGCAATTTAATGTGGAATCTAAATCACCTGTTTTTCATGGCCACACCAATATCTGTGAGAAGTAAATGCTCAGTTAAAAATCATAGTGAAAAAGTTGTGGTGTGAACAGGATTTGATCCTGAACTCCCTGGATCATGAAGCTCACATTTTGCTACTAGACCATTTTTGTTTCGAAATGAAAACAAAAAAGAATATAAACAGGCTAACAAGCATGAGAAAAAGAGAATTCTGTCTGGTGTACACACTAGGCCTCTTGCAGTATTTCAACTGGACATGACTGCAGCTACTTATGTGTCCCTAATCTTCCCCAGTCCCCTAATCAGAAAATGGAGACCTGCAATTTAATGTGGAATCTAAATCACCTGTTTTTCATGGCCACACCAATATCTGTGAGAAGTAAATGCTCAGTTAAAAATCATAGTGAAAAAGTTGTGGTGTGAACAGGATTTGATCCTGAACTCCCTGGATCATGAAGCTCACATTTTGCTACTAGACCATTTTTGTTTCGAAATGAAAACAAAAAAGAATATAACCATTAGACTTTACAAGTGTAGTGGAAACACTAGCTGTGTCACATCTTTACGTGATGCTCAATGTCAGTAATTAGTATTCTGTTTATAAATTTCTCCTCAATGGTAATGAGAAGCCAGCGAAAAATGGCAGCCGACATACAAGGAAAATTTCGGCCAGTGCTAAAGAGAGATAGAGCTGCAATTTTGAGTAAAGTGCATGATCTCCACACATGTCATGCTTTCATACAGATTAAGACACTTAAATTCTTCCTTCCCTGTGTTATTTTGCATACTCCATCAAGAACAGTGCGCCCTCCACGCAAAATAATTCTCACTGAATAGCAAAGTTTCGCATTGTGGCTCTAACAAGATAGAGTTGCATCCTGTATGCTCAATAATAGCTCCAGAAACTAAAAACTAATAACACAGCATTCATAGGCAATGTTCACTATCTTGTGTTCTCTTCCATTCCCTCTAGTATAAATGATTCTACTCATATACAAATGAATGGTAGTGAATGTTCTGCAAATGCTCATTCGCACGTCTTTGCTTCCATACACTCCATTGTAAACCAGGCTTTACATGCTTAAAACTGGTGTCTGTGAACTCCGGATAAATATGCTATGTGGCGCTGCATGAGTGACTCACCAAGTCGCGTGCTAAGTGGGCAGGTTTGTACAGACTGCTGTTATAAGCTGTTCCTCATGCAGCAAAAAATGTGTAACTTCAACATTTTTTACAAAATACTTGCAGTGCCTCTTAGCAGCTAAAATTTTGACAGTGCATCTCTTTCGTTGTCCTCTTCTTGTGTAAAAATTTTCAGGGTGGAGTTCGACATGTCTTATTGGACCATTCCCTTGTCAGTTTGTTTCACGTTTCATTTTGATGCCACATTTCAGTCATTGCCATGATTTTTGGGTATTGGTATTTATTTTGAGCTATACATATGAAGTGATGTTTTCAATACCTGTGCTGCATTTTGTTAATATTGGTGATATTAGGCTACATGTGTTGGTAATGCCTTCTGACTTTCTGCTGCTACCAGTTTTTAGCTTCTTGAATTGGTAGTGGCATTTCAAGTTGAGGTCAAGAGATGTTTGCTATACCAGTTACAGGTCATTACTTCTTCTAAACCAACCACTGCATTGTGTTTCTGTGGGTGTCTCATTTAATGTATTTTACAGTTACCATGATTTTGTTGCTGTTATTTTAGATTTTAGTTTGTCTCCATGCAAATCTCTTAACTGGTTGTCCAGTTAGCTTCAATATTTATTATTAAGAATTTGTACAATTCTGTATTTTTTGTTTATATTTTGGTGCATGGGAATGGGTAACATCACTGGTTGCCAGTTTGAAATAATGTTTGTATTGCATTTTGGGCTTTTTATGACATCACTGGTTAAAGTTAATGGATAGTACAAAAGTCTGTGATATATCTTTAATTTTTGTCTTCTTTCTGCCAGCCAGTGCATCAACATGTTTGTCACCAATTCCTTGAATGAGCAAATTCTCATCATTTGATACTACCACTCATGAGTTTTATCATCATTCTATTAGGTTGGTGCTTAAGTTCTTAACATTTTTCCACAACTTTAATAGACACAACAGATACACGACAGAGACTTTAGTCATCAATAATATATTCTCCTTCACTATTTACAACTGTCTGCCAACACTAGAGTAGCTTTTTGATTCTGCAACGTAGAAATCACATGGTTTTGAGGTGAAGAACTCATTGAGGCATGTCTGAAGTGCATTTTCATCCAGATCAGGTGAATAAGGTGACATCCCAATCCAACCCCTATATAGTGTTTTTTTATCAGTCTAGCAGAATGTGGGTGGGCATTATCGAGTAGCAGCATCACTTCACTTCCTGATCATTGTTGTTGACAGTAAATGTCAGCAGTGATGGTTACATCTCGAGGAAGCCCCACACTGTCCCTGTTCTCCCAGATGCATAACATTATCTTTTGTGGATGCACACAGGTCTTTGTGTGGAAAGCTGCT
The DNA here is from genome assembly GCF_021461395.2 of Schistocerca americana. Lineage (NCBI taxonomy): Eukaryota > Metazoa > Arthropoda > Insecta > Orthoptera > Acrididae > Schistocerca > Schistocerca americana. Next base: position 534,303,568 of record NC_060119.1, on the reverse strand, counting down.
GCTTTGTTTGGGCTCAACTATTCCTTTCTTTTCCTTATGTTTGCATAAAGACATATTTTGTCATCAGCAGTAACAATACAGGATAGTAATGGTCAGTGTTGTTCACAAGCCAATTAATGATGAGCAAGCAGACATGCACGTATGGCCACCTGCTGATTTTTGTGATTTTGGCTTGGTGCATATTGTACCTTTGCTTCTGATTTTTGAATCTTGTCCATTGCATGAAAATGTTGCACAATGGTGGAATAATTCATTTAAATTATCTCCATCAATCCCTGAAGGTCTCCCTGAATGTGAAAGGTCAATAATGTCAAAACTGTCCTCCATGAAATGTGAAAACCATTTTCTTGTCATGCTCTGTCCAAAGGCATTATCCCCATATACGGCACAAATGTTTCTGGCTACCTCCACTGCTAGAACTTAAACAGAAGAATATCTCTGACATTTCTTGTCCACATCACTAATCGTAGAGTGGCAAACTCTTCACCCTTCACATTCTGCAACAATTTAGTTTTAATAGAGTCTCCAATTATTCGTATTTTGGATTGCTCTAGGTGCATAATAATTGTTTTATAGTCATCTGGTTATGCTGCCCAAAAAAGGATGCATCCTACTTACTCATCTTTCACTTCAAAATTCAAAACATTTCACTTATTAGAATGGAAATTATTTTGTATAAGTATTCTTCTACTGATGTATAGTTCCCCAGTTGAGTTGTGATGAGTGTAGCCAGTAAACAAACTCTTTTGTAAAGTTCTGAGCCTTCATACATGTTTTAATTTGTCCCATGTCTCTTTTGAGATTGTTGTGTTCTGCAGGTGCATGAAATTGATGAATGAAGTTACATCATGATATTAGTTCTAACATTACACACCTTTGCCTCATTCTCCAGTTCACCTGAGATGTATTCCCACAGCTTTGCATGATGAAGGTATGTTTTCATTGCAAACTGCCATGTATTGTGGTTAACTTTTCCTTTCACTTTTTCTGTAAGCAATACCGAATTCAGTTCTGTAATTCCAGTTTCAAATAGATAACTGAAATTGGTTATTTTTGATTTCCTTTTTTGGAATCTTTAGAAATCTGAATTTCCTGTGCTCATAACCCGTTGCTTTTACTTTAATTTTCAGTATTTTTAATTTTGTTTCATACACTGAAGTACCAAAGAAACTGGTATAGGCATACATATTCAAATACTGAGATATGTAAACAGGCAGAATAGGGTGCTGTGCTCAGCAACATCTATATAAGACAACAAGTGTCTGGTGCAGCTGTTAGATCAGTTACTGCTGCTACAATGGCAGGTCATCAAGATTGAAGTGAGTTTGAATGTGGTGTTATAGTCAGCACACAAGCGATGGGACATAGCATCTCCGAGGTAGGGATGAAGTGGGCATTTTCCCGTATGATCATTTCATGAGTGTATCATGAATATCAGGAATCTGGTAAAATATCAAATCTCTGACATTGCTGTGACCAGAAAAAGATCCTGTGAGAATGAGACCAATGACGACTCAAGAGAATTGTTCAACATGACAGAAGTGGAACCCTTCTGAAAACTGCTGCAAATTTCAATACTGGGCCATCAACAAGTGTCAGCGTGCGAACCACTCAACAAAACACACTCAATATGGGCATTTGGAGCTGAGGGCCCACTCATGTGCCCTTGATGACTGCACGACACAAAGCTTTATGCCTTGCCTGGGCCTGTCAACACCGAAATTGGACTGTTGATGACTGAAAACATGTTGGCTAGTCAGTCAAGTCTCATTTCAAATTGTATTGAGTGGATGGACACGTATGGGGATGGAGACAACCTCATGAATGCATGGACCTGCATGTCAGCAGGGGACTGTTCAAGCTGGTTGAGGCTCTGTAATGGTGTGGGGCATGTGCGGTTGGAGTGATATGGGACCCCTGATATGTCTCTGATGGGCGCCATGTACAGAAGCATACTGTCTGATCACCTGCATCCATTCATGTCCATTGTGCGTTCTGATTTGGGCACTTCCAGAAGGACAATCCAACACCCTACAGATTCAGAGTTACTACAGAGTGGTTCCAGGAATATTGTTCTGAGTTTAAACACGTCCACTGGCCACCAAACTCCCCAGACATGAACATTACTGAGGATATCTGGAATGCCTTGCAACATGCTGCTCAGAAGAGATCTCTACCCCCTCATACTCTTACGGTTTATGGACATTCATTGTGTCAATTCCCTCCAGCACTACTTCAGGCATTAGTCAAGTGCATGCCACGATGTGCTGTGGCACTTCTGCATTCTTGCAGGGGTCCTACATGCTATCAAGCAGGTGTACCAGTTTCTTTGGCTTTTCAGTGTATAAACCCTTGTTTTTTGTAAGTAATGTTGTGATAAGTCACTATTTCTGTAAACTTGAAGATGGTTAGAAATTTCTTTGTTTCTTTTTCTGTGCATTATGCCATGAAACAGGCTACAGAAATTATGATACACTGCATGCTTTGCTGGTTATTCATCACATTTCTTATTTCAAGTAAACTGTGCACCTACACATTGGTAAATTTTTCTTGTGTAAGTCTTGATGAATTGTCTACAAATCAGTGAACCTCTATCACCTATGATAACATTTATTTATTTTCTCTCTGTGAGTTCTTTTGTCTCACTCTTTTCAAAGACAAAGGTGACTCATCAAAAATTCAGTTCCAATCTAGCAGACTGAGCAGATGAGTACGGGGTTATCAATACAAAATCAAATCTTTGTAGCACAAGGGTTAGTATAATAATGGGGAAATAAATAAATAAATAAAGATTTGGATGTGCTGCTGAAAACAGCACAATGAACGCATTATCATAGCAAATATAGGCACAAAGCCAACACACACAATGGTAGTACATGTTTATATGCTACTAGCTCTGCAAATAATGAAGAAATGTATCAGATAAAAGAAATTATTCAGATCGCCATGGGGGGACAAAAATTTAACCATTAACGGGCTTGAATTTCAGTAGTAGGCAAGGGAAGAGAAGAAAAATTGTTAGACTTGAGATAAATTATGTATTGATAAGACAGAGATTGCAAAACCAGATTTTAAACTGCAAATGATTCCCATGGGTAGAGTTGGAAACTGATCATAATTAATTGGTCATAAACAGTAGATTTAAATGGAAGAAATAGCAGAAAGGTGGTAAATTATGGAAATGGAGTCTGGATAAGTTAAAAGAAGCAGGGACTGTTTAGAGTTTCAAATGAAAAAAAAAATCCAACAGTTATCAGCTTAAACAGCAAAAAGGAACATAACAGAAGATAAAAGGGTAGTTTAAAGATGGTATAATGAAGGCAGCAGAGGAACAACTAGGTACTGTATGGTTAAATGATGATGGCATCCTCTTAAGTAAAATATTCCTGAGCTAAAATAGTCCCCCATTCGGATTTCTGGGTGGGGACTACTCAGAAGGATGTTGTCATCTGGAGAAACCAAACTGGAATTCTATAGATCAGACTGTGGAATGTTAAATCTCTTAATTGGGCAGGTAGATTAGAAAATGTAAAAAAGGAAATTGATGGTTTGAGTTAGATATATTGCAGTGGGAATTACTGAAGTTTGGTGGCAGGAGGAACAGGACTTCTGGTCAGGTGAATAAAGGGTCATAAATACAAAGTCAAATAAGGGTAATGCACGAGTGTGTTTAATAATGAATAAGAAGACAGGAATGCGAGTAAGCTACTATGAACAGCATATCGGATGCATTGTCATAGACAAAATAGACATGAAGCTCATCCCTATCACATTAGCACAACTTTACATGCCAACTGGCTCAGCAGATCATGAATAGATTGAAGAAATGTGTGATGAGATGAAAGAAATTATTCAGATAGTTAAAGAAGACAACAATTTAATTGTGATGGGGGACTGGAATTCAGTACTAGGATAAGGGAGAGAAGAAAAATATTGGGTGAATATGGACTGAGGGAAAGAAATGGAAGAGGAAGCTATCTGGTAGAATTATACACAGAGCATAGTTTAATCATCACTAACACTTGGTTTAAGAATCATAAAAGAAGGTTGTATACATGGAGGAGACATTGAGCCACCAGAGTATTTAAGATTGATTATATAATGGTTAGGCAGAAATTTAGGAACCAGATTTTAAATTGTAAGATGTTTACAGATGTGGTCTCTGATCACATTTTATTGGTTACGAACAGTAAATTAAAACTGAAGAAATTGGAAAAAGGTAGGAAGTTAAGGAGATGGGGCATAGATAAGTTGAAAGAACCAGAGGTTGTTGAGAGATTCAGAGGGAGCATTAGACATTGATTGACTAGAACAGGCTAAAGGAATACAGTAAAAGATGAATGAGCAGCTTTAGGAGATGAAATAGTTAAGGCAGTATAGGATTAAATAGGTAAGAGGACAAGGTCTAGCAGAAGGATTTGGATAACACAAGAGATATTGAATTTAATTGTTGCAAGGTGAAAAATTTAAAAATGGAGAAAATGAAAGGGAATAAAAATGTTTATGTGTGTATTTGGATCTGATGGGTACCCAATAGCAAAGTCATAGGCAACCTTAGACTTATGAAAATAAACGAATGTGGAGATGAGCTAGAAGTGTTGTACGTGCTTACATTCGAAATGATCACACAGTCACTCTGTACCACATGAGGGAAGAGAGCTAACCAAGAAATTAAAACACAGAGGAAACAAAACACAGAAGAACTAAAAGAAAAGCACAAGGAAATGTGACTGGCTGACCACCTACAAAAAACTAGGGTGAGCCAGCCACCTTTTGACACATTACGAACATCTCCCTAAGATCTTGTTCAAAAAGTTGTACCATTCACAAAACTTTAAAACCCTAACCACATTCATTTGATCATTACATAAAATAGATGGCAAATCTGCCGTAGTCCATGGGTTGGCAAATAAAATGTGATCTCTATGTCACAAACACCACACACTGGAGGGTCATCTCGCTGGAGTAAGAATCCATGTGTCATAGGGCTGTGGCCTATGCAAAGAGGACTAAGAATGACCTTGTCCTGCCATTGTGGCTGAAAGGTAGTACTCCACGGCCGAGTTATGGACTTGATGACACGGAGCTTGTTATCTGTCACTACTAGCCACTCATCTTCCTATTGACATATGACTTTGTACCTCAACAGTGAGGTGATAGCATGCAGGGGGATAGCACACCGAAATACCAGAGGATCATGACATGCCTCCTTGGTTGCTCAATCTGCCCTTTCATTCCCTGCAATGCCAATGTGCCCAGGAACTCAACAGAAAGACACCTCCCTCCACAGTCGCTGTAGTTGTAAGAGGGCTTCCTGGATATTCTGGGTTACTGTACCTGCGGGATAAAAATATTGGAGAGAGTAAAGGGCACTCAGAGAATCTGAGCAGATGAGAAATTTAACACCGGGAAAATGTCTCATCTGCTCCAGTGCTCACAACGTTACATATAATTCTGCGTCAAAAATGGTAAATTCTGGAGGCAGTCTGACCTTAAGGACACAATCCAGGAAAATGACAAAACAACCAACAGAGTCCCCCTGCTTAGACAAATTCATAAAAACAAGTACACGGTCATGGTTCTCAGATAAAATACAGGGAATATTGCATTAAAAATGGAATCATGACTGCTATCTCTCCTGTACCACACCAAATCTAAAATCACTTGGTTCTCTCCAGAACACAGGGTGGCAGATGGTTAAAACCCTGGATTTGGGGTCATACTGGCTCCACACCGAATGACTACATCACACACCGCACGTGGATCCAAAATGGCATCCTGGCTTGTGGATGGTTGGAGAAAAGGTATTCCAGAGGTGGATGAGTGGACAGTATGGTGTGCAGGTGAAGTTGCAGCTGCAAGGAGCTTACATGCCTGACATACCATGAGGAGCTGGCATCAGATGGTAAATGGCAGCTTCCCCACCTCAGCACAGATGCTATGTATGGGACTGGTCTGATAAGCACCCTTGGCCAGCTGAATCCCCTCATGATGGACAATGATCCATGAGTAAGAGGGCCTCGCTGACCTATACACCGTGCAACCGTAGCCTAGCTGCGAACGCACAGAAGCCTGATAAAACTGAAGGAGATGTGCCCTGTCTGCTCCCCAAGACCTGTGGCTAAGGCACTTTACGATGTTCAGTGCCTTCAGGGTTCTGGCTTTCAGGTCTCGCAGGTGTGGGAGTCAAAAATGAGGCCCATAAACTGCACTGTGCCTCTAAAATGTAGGATGGTGTCCCCCATATTCAAGGCAGGCAAATTAAAAAGACAATGAGAATGATTAAAATGAACACACACATACATTTTTCTGCAGAAAACAGGAAACCAGTCTTTGCAACGCACTCCCATAACCTCTGCACTGTAATTTTCAACTGACGGCTCGATGTTGAAACACTGGAGGAGGAACAGAAAACAGCAAAATTGTCTATGAATAAGAAGTACTGTACAGGGCTCCTCACCATAGACATGATACTGTTGATGGCTATGGCAAAGAAGGTAACACTTAAAATACTGCCCTGAGGAACACCATTCTCCTACTCGACTCGATCAGATAACGTGTCACCAATTCAGGTCCTAAAAAACCCCTGAAACAGGAAAGACCGTATGAAGATGAGGAGGTGGCCACAAAAGCCTCATTGAAGCAGTTGTGCAAGAATATAGTGTCTCCAAGTAGTATCATATGCCTTACTTATATCAAAGAATATGCCAATACAGGAAAGCCTGCTGAATAACCACCTCTAGGAGGGTCAGATTGTTGACAGTGGACCGAAATCTTCGGAATCCACACTGAGAACAGCTAAGGAGTTGCCTCATCTCTAACAACCAGACCAGACTATGGTTAACCATTCACTCCTGGGTCTTTCCTACACAGCTCGTTAAGGTGATACTCCAGTAACTACTGGGACATGTGCAGTTCTTTCCTGGTTTGAGGAGAGGGATCAGAATTCCTTTGATGCAAATGTCAAAGCATGCAGTACTGGATTTAGTCATGACCAGGTGCAGTGTCACAGATCTCAGTCAGTGCTGATTTGAGCTCGCACATGGAGAAAGGGGAGTTGTAGGCCTCAGAACTGTTGGAACTGAAGTCCAACTTTTCCCTCTCTACAGTTGCACGATAGCGACAAAATGCCAGATCCTGGCTTGCATTGGCTGTAGTTTGTGCAAAATGTTCAGCCAGCATCAGAGCAATGTCCCTGGGTGTTGTTTGCAAGCACCCCTGTTTCAGCACTGCTGCTATCAGTAAACAACTGCATTTACTGGGAGTCCTCCAGATGGCTTCCCATACGTTTATAGAAGAAGTGGAACAACTGATGGAGTCCAGGAACACTTTCCATGACCTTTTCTTATTCTCCCTAACGACGCGTCGAGCCTTGGCCCTCGTGACTCACAAGGCCCTAAGGTTGTCTGCTGTCAGTCGGTATTTAAAATGTTGAAGAGCCATATGTCTTTCCCAGATTGCAGAACAGAACTCATCTGTCCACCAAGGTGCTGATTGCCTCCTAAGATAACCTGAGGACTGTGGGATCGAGAGACCAGTGGCAAGATGGATCACTCGTGTGACATGGTCCACCCATCCTTGGATATTGCCGCAGTGTTCAAACACAGCCAGCTGGCTGAAATGCATCCAGTTAATGGAAGGAACTTTCTAAGTTGGTCTTCTTATGGAAAGAGGTGGGCCAGTTCAAGATTTGCTGCCACTTTTAGATCAGCTGGATTGCAACTGCAAATGTGATCATCTTAGGTTTTTACTCTGTATAGTTTCCTTATAGTAACAGTGTTTAGTTTGATGTGTGAGAATAGTGCAGTCCTTTTACAAAGTTTAAAATTTGTGGATCATTGCAAGATGTAAGTGAGAAGTTATCTGTTTATCAGTCAGCCAAAGAGAGAAAAAGTGCAGACTACAGACTATACAATCGAGTATGAAGGGTAATGAAGTATCTCCCAGAGATAAAAGAGATGCATATGCTAACTGGCCTGGCTTTTATAACCACATAGGTGCATTTTAGAGAAGAAAGAGTTACTAAGGCAAGGGAAAGAAAGACAGAATTTACCTTCCATAAGAACTATCAATAAAAGAAATGCCATGTGTTATACAAAGAAAAGTACCCTGAACTTCCTGTTGCATATACGACATATCATAAAACATTTAACAGAAAATTCATCCTATCATTTGGGTACCTATGTACCGATTCCTGCTCAATGTAAGACAAATTTCAAGCAGAATTAAAAGATTTGAATCCAATTCTTACACAAAATATCTCTGAAAAAGAACAGTTAGAAATTACAAATAAAATTAATGTACTCAGTAAGGAAGACCAGGTTCACAAGCTATATTTCACTCAAGAAAGTGAAAAGTGAGTCAACAAAGTAAAAAAAGATGGCAGAAAAAGAAGTAATTTGCATGAATGCATGAACTATCAAAAAGACCTACCCTTGCCAAATATCAATGATAATGATATTTATTACAAGTGTTACTTATCATTTTACAGTTTCAACGTCCATCAAATGGCCATCAGTGATGTACCATATTATATTTACACTGAAGGTGCTTGCAGAACACTTCTACTGTCGCCAATATAAAATTCACTTAAGGACCGTGAAGACAAGAAAAGAGAAAATAGGAGCCAAATGGAGGCATATAGACAGTTATTTTTCCCTCATTCCTTTTCAGAGTGGTACAGGAACAGTACCCTCTGCTGTGAACCACATGGTCGCTTGTGGAGTATCTACACAGACATAGATATTACAGAATCATCAGTTCAATAAGTCATGGTTGCAAAATACAGTTATAGATTAATTACAGAAGAATGGAAAAACTGGTAGAAACTGACCTTGGGCAGGATCACTCTGACTTCTGAAAAAATGTGGGAACACATAAGGCAATGCTGATCCTGTGAGCTGTCTTGGAGGATAGACTGGAGAAAGGGAAACCTACATTTGTAACATTACGGAATGGCAATTTGGTAAAGAAGGGATGTGTTGCAACATAAACTGTAGAGGGAGACCAAAGTTGACTACAGCAAGCAGGTTCAAATGACATGTGTTGCAGTAGTTTTGCAGAGATAATGAGGCTTGAACACAATAAATATGTATAGAGACTTGGCATCACAGTAGTTTTCAGGCTGATGATTACAACAACAACAACAATGTGGGGGGGTAACACATATATTTTAGGCCATTATTATATAACACTCTTGCTGGATTTTTATTGCCTTACTACTTACAAGCACATTCACATTATAAAAGATTTTAGTGTGGGAGCTAAGGTCATGATTGTCATGTTCCCAACCCATACAGAAGTATCACCACCACTACCACCACTACCACCACCACCACCACCACCACCACTTCATGTCATGTAGCTTGATTCTTGAGCAACTATCAGCTGATATAGACTAGATACCTTCTTGGTTTGGTTTTTTTTCCTTATTCAATTTTCAATTTATTGCACTCATTCCTACAAACAGTGCTGTATGAAGTGGTTTCTTTGCTGTGTACGCAGAAAAACAAACATGGCTTTGAATGCTGGGTAATGGTATAAAATTCTGCTTCATTTGAAAGGCATCCATTGTCTAAAGATAACATCTTTTCAGCTATAATAAGATTTGGTCAGTGAAAAGATTTTAACATGGATACAATTAACTGCAAGCAACATTACTAATTTTGAAAGCATGTACTTTTCCAGCACAGACACAGTTGTCACTGAAATGAAGCATTCTCCACAGTAATAAAAACATTACAACAAAGATAATATACAAATGTCTACAATGAAGAATGACCAGAAACATAAAAGACAAGCTCAAAATGTCAACTGGACACCCCACAGTAAATGCCCATAAATAAGACTGAATAACAAGAATTTTGAAGAGCTACTGGGAGACATGTTACAATATCCAAAGAACACATGTACCAGAGTGGAATCTTGTCCATATGTGCCCATGGCATTCAGGGGATGAACAGACAGCATGAATAAATACATCTACAGCTTGTGGAAAAGACGAAATTGTGCATGAAAATTGATTTGTCAATTGGGGGTTAAGGCACTAAACAACAAGGTCATCAGTCTGTCATTCACAGCCAGTCCATCTATCTTTAGTTAGTGACATTAGCCAAAGTTTGATCAAACTGTGATAGTATGTAGGACTGGTAAAATTGAGGCACTGGAGAAATATTAAAAGTTCAATTAGTGAGCATGAAAGCATCATCGAGATGATTGACCAAGTCCAGTGGCAGACACTGTAAGAGAGGCATTCTGCATCACAGTGAGTTTTATTGTTAAAGTCTGATATTGTATGTTCCTAAAACAGTCAATAAATATATTACTTCCTCTGACATATATCTCCCAAAAAGACCATTACGATAAAATCAGAGAGAGGCTTGAGCTCACATGGAGGATTACTGGGGGTTGTTCATCCCACAAACTGGAACCAGAAATGGGGGCATGATACTGGTACACAGAGTACCCTTTGCCACACTCTTCTAGGTGGCTTGCAAAGTATAGATGTAGATGAATATTGATACAAAAATCAGAAATAACTGTATGAGAGATAAGAGTATATGGGTTGGGCCACTCTGGAGACCAGAGAGCAGACAAAGACCCTCTCAGCATTCATCTGTGATGAGTTGTACCCCTCTGACCTGACACAGGGGTAAGACAGTAAAGGGATAGACAATTCCTTCTAGCTGGGAGGAGAGGAAATCTGTAAGACTAAACATGAAAACGCTAAAACTACAATGATCTCAGTAGGACTGACAACAGTTAAAGAAGGTAGGTGAATCAATAACAGCCGAGAACCCCTAGTAGCTCAGCATGCAATGGAAGGCAACCCTCATCTCCCACACTAATGGGTTATGCTGAAGTGTTAAAGATGGGAACAGAACCAACTCTCTCACACAAAACATTAAAAATCTGTTCAATTGTTTTTTTTCTTTCAGTGGCTGCCATCAAAGATAAGAATTCATTTGGGTCTAGTATTTATCAAATTGCTATATGAAGGAGCTCTGCTAAAAAGTACAAGAAGGGTGTGGCAGAAAAAGGACCAACTGCATATCAAAGTAATTAAAAAACAGAGTAAAAGAGGGGTGACCGGGATGGCTAGTGGAAGAGGAGGCGCTAAGGTCACACCGAGCCTGGAAGACAGCAATAGGTATTGCAACTCCAATTACCCCAACCCACCATGAAAGCAGTTTAAAACATTATATCTGAGAAGAAAATCACTTTGTTGGTGGAAAGGAAGAACCAATTCAACTGTCCATATGTCTTCAACCAACTTTAGACAGAATGAATCTGGAAGAGCATACTTGGTGTGGAGAGACACTAGGATGGGGGCACTCCACCTGGATGCAAGCTACAGTCTGTACGGCTCTGCAAGTACAATGTGGGGATGGCTCATCACCTAAAACAATGGATTAAATTTGGTATGACCAATACATTGGTGACATAGAATGGTGGTTTCCTTTGGGCAGCACAGAAAGAGGTGAGCTATACAGCTACAGTCTCCTTGATAGCATGCTGTTTATTAGAAGGGGTGGGGGGATATTAGCCCACCAGATGCTATGAAGGAGTAGAGGCCTTACCAGCACCCACAAATCTACACCAGAAGCCATTAAAGAGGGCGAGTAAACTCTTCTCTAACCAAATGATCATGCAGTTCATTTCCCAGAGTACTAACATTACTTTGCGCCCACAGAAAGACAACTGGGCAAATAGTATCGGGAGGTCAGAGAGAAGAAATAAAAAAAAAAAAAACTTACTTGTTTCCGGAAACAATGGTGTTTCTGAATGTTGGAAGATGTAAAAGCATATCCCATCCTAATCATGGTTCAGAGCCTCAATATAAATAATGGTAGCACCCTGATACTCCAAAATAACTCAAAGGAACAGATACTTGAGGTTGTGGGGGTGAGTGAAACTTTAAATCCTGCAAATAATTTGCTCCTAATTTGTGGTCTGGCTACTAACCGAAGAGTATAGTAGGGGAATATGTGGGGAGCAAATGTTAAGGGGGTAAGTGGAGGTCCCAGCACAGGAACTTGAGGCATATTCCAACTGGGAACAACCAGAAGATGAGTTTCAGGGACATTCACACCACATATGAAAAAAGATGGTTAGGAAATTGTCCTGTGGTGACTGTGTAAGTGACCAAGACTTAGTATTTTCAAAACTATAGAGGTAAGATCCCTGCTTTGGCAAGGAATCTGATTGCAAGACTAACCCAGAAGCCAATGGTGACAAGCCATACTTCATTATGATGTGCAATGTTCAGTAATTTAAAAAATGAAGATGCTTCTGAGCTTGCTGTAACTTGGCAACCACAATACAGTCAGGGCTTGGTACACATCAAGTAAAGGAGAAGTGCAAGCAAGGGAGCATTAAGCTTTTGCATGCAGCTATTCTGAAGTTTATGAATAAAAGACAACAATGCCAGCTATTTATCAAAGAGGAGTCCCAGAAATTGTGACTGTGCTTAATGTCTAACTTCTGGATATCCAAGTGGAGCTCTGAGTATTAACTGTGGTACAATGAAAGAAATATTTAATCCATATTTCCATGGGACAAAATTGCAAGCCATGGGAAAGGGACCCAACAGCAGCCCTTCAGAAGGATCCTTGGAGCTGGTGTTTAGCTAAGGTTTCAGATTGGAAGCTATAACAAATGCAAAATTCATCAACATACAGTTCAGGGATGACCACTGGTCCAATGGAGTCCCCAGTTCACTGATGGTGATAAGGAAGCCTGAAACTCTTAGCTTGGTGCTCTAAGTGCAGTAGCCACCAGAAAGATCGCGGGAGGCGCACACTGGCACGAGGCAAAGGATAGGTGTCTACCACCAATTGGGAATTGATGGTGGCCTTGAAATCACCACAAAGACGTAATTTTCCCGAGGGTTTCCTGACAATAACGAGGGGCGAAGCCCACTTACTAGAAGAAATGGGAAGAACGACCCCTAGGTCTGTCAGCCGGTCAAGTTCTTCTTTTACCTGAGGGTGGAGAGCCAAGGGAATCTGCCTCGCACGTAGAAAATGCGGGCGAGCTGACGCCTTCAACGTTAAGTGAGCTTCAAAGTCTGAAACACACCCCAGGCCCTCCTCAAAGATATCTGGAAAGTCAGAGATCAAAGATTCTAATGATTGATGGGGAACGTCTTTGGAGACCAACTGTATGGTGTCAGCGATAGAAAACCCAAAAGCTTGAAAGGCATCCAAGCCAAAACGGCTAGCGGAGCTTGCATCACTGACAACAATAAAAGTAATAGGCCGAGTGACTGATTTGTAAGTCACGTCGGTAGTGAATTGACCCAGTAGGGGAATGAACTGTTAACCATAACTGCGTAGATGCCGGTAAACTGGCGCCAACGGGGACGACCTAAGGTCGGAGTACGTTTGTGCATTCAACAAAGAAACTGCTGCGCCCGTATCTACTTGCAGCTGTAATTGGCACAACCGAACCGACACCTCGATAAAGAGTTTGTGGGCCGATGCGTCGGGAGCCTGGCCCAATGAAACTTCCTGAATGTCAACGTCCATGTCCTCTGTAACTGCTTCCTTCGATTCTTTCGAGGCTGAGCGGCAAACTTTAGCAATGTGTCTTTTTTATTACATTTGTGACAAATGGCCCAACGCTGGGGGCACTTCGACCGATCGTGATGTATATAGCACGATGCACAGGACGGTAACAGGGGCCGGCGGCCGGAACTCCGTTTACGCGCCGTGCGGGAGCGGCCGTAACGGCCGAATTGCACCGCTCACACGTCGTCCACCCTGGATGCAGTGGATGCGGCCACGCCGCCCTGAACCCCTGCGACGTCGCACCACGCTTCCAACTGTTGACCGGCGGCGTGAGGGACTTCATACGATTGAGCAATGGACAGGACTTCCTCGAGGGAAGGGTCTTCTAACTGCAGGGGCCGTTGCCGGACCTCCCTATCAGGGGCCAAACGAACAATGGCGTCGCACACCATAATGTGGGCGTACGACTCTCGCGACTGCTCCGTGACAAAATGACACTTGCGACTAAGACCGTGCAGGGTAGCGGCCCATGCCCGGTAAGACTGATGGGGCTGCTTCTTGCATTGATAGAACTCGACCCTAGCTGCCACAACATGCGTGCAGCGGCGATAATATGAAGACAGTAATGAACACAATGCGTCAAAAGACAAGGACGAGGGTTCCTGCAACGGTGCTAGCTGCCGCAAAACTTGATACAGCGAGGGATATATCCAAGACAAGAAAAGAGCATGACATACCTCCGCATCGGCAACATGAAACGCCTGGAAATGCTGCCGAGGCGATGTTCATATGCGTCCCAATCCTCCGCCGTCTCGTCATACGGGGGAAAGGGAGGAGGGAACGGCACTGGAGCAGACGGCGTGGAGAGCAATGCAGGAAGCACTTGTTTCATGGTGGCCATGTTAACCATGTTAACCCCAAACTTCTTTGTTCTACAGTGGTCGAATGCTACATCGTCAACTCAAACAATGGACTTAGGTTTCATGTCACTGGACTGTACTCGCCAACATGTGAAGTGTGAAGTGGATAATATTCAGAATTTTGTACCTACTGATAGATCGTATAATGTTCAAAGTGATCTACATTCGCACACATAATTTGACTCTCAATGGGCCGCAACAACCATTACTGTTGTGCCACGTGTGCAATGCTGCCATTTGTAGAAAACGCAGCCGGCCACTATCAATCGTGACCTGTTCCAGTTTTGCCTCATTTGCAGACTAGCGATGGACATTTTTGTGCGCAAAATTCTCCTTGCTCACCCCCCAGACCTGTTGCTCAACTTTTCAACCACGTGGGTTCAAGTACATTTTTTAACGTTTCACCTTCCAGGAGCATCTTACCATACCGCAGTGATCTTCCACAAGTTCCACCGGTAATCTACAGTCCGACCCCACGGGGCACGTTTTCAATGTGCACGGAGAACTCATACTTTTGTCACATGAGTTACCAACACATCGCCCCCCCCCCCCCCCTCCTCCCCCACCCCCCATCCCACACTTGCAGGGGGCCCCGGTTCTGACCATTCAGCCGCTCGCCTCTCTCACAGTTCTGCCTGTGTCTGCCACGCTGGCCTTCTGCATTATTTCCGAGGTGGGAAAATTCAAATCAGTACCTGTAACCTATGGTCCAATTTACAGGACCCCTACATGTATCGCAAAAATGCTCATTGCCATGGTGCCGACCGTGCCAGCTGCGTCGTGTTTTCATGACACATCAAGGACAATGCAACCTGCTGTTGCTACAGACGTTTTTACCAGTAACACACCCACGCTTACTGTGCCAGCCTTGTACCTTGCTGCTGAAACTTCAGTCCACAGTACCACTACCTAATCATGTTTCTCCAGCAGACACTAACTCGGACACTCGTCAGGTTAGTCCAAAAACATTAATTGTGTGTGACGATTCACTTCCGGTAGACTCCGCATTCCCATCGTGCTCACCACGTTCACTGCCATATGTGTCAGACAGTGCTTTTAAAAACAGTTGCGTGCGTGATATGACTGTACCCACCATGCGGGCAGCCACCCTACGTGTTGATAAACATTCCCCCTCTCTCGCATGCCAGCCACACGACACAGCTGCCATTGCTGTTCCACGAGCGACGCCAACGGTGCTCTCACCCGCGCTGGGTACCAATTGCAAGGTTCACAGCAGACAGTCGCCGCGCATGCCAACCCTCTCTGCGCTCCACCTGCAGCTGCCCTCTCCAAACAGGTGCATGTCGTGCTCATGTACTAGACATGTGACTTTCATGCTGCCTTTTCCCACTCGCACTAATGGCTATGCCTTTTCGTACCCTGCCCACTTGCATCACATTCAACTGTTCCATAAGTTATTGTTGAGTTTGGTATCATCTTCAGCCAATGAAGCCTGAAATTCATTGTCTTCGAACTATTTTGGTGGTTTCCCACACTCATCATTTCTCACATATCAAAATCACCACTTTTGAATTTTTTGAACCACTCAAAACACTGTGTTTTCCCAAGAACATTATTGCCAAAAGCTTTGACAAGCATTCAGTGGGATTCTGCAGAATTTTATTCAAATGATAAAAGAAAACCAATGCTGTCTGCAAATCAAAGTTCGTAGGCACAAAACTCAACATGTTTTGTATTTTGGGTGAACAACGTAATTTCAGCTTTGTTAAAGTGAAAATTCAAAAGACTTGATGATATACTAAAATGTGACAAAATATATTACCGTAACAACAAAAATTCTGCAACAACAATCTTTCAAATCTATTTAGATCAATTCAGCCATGAGGGCCTAAAATGCAAGAGTTTCAGCTTCTAGAATCAGACTCTTAGACAAGGAGAACTGGAGCCAACTCTACACACATAGCTGTGTAAACTAGAAAGTTTATTCATCATTTGGATTTGCAGCTCTTTGTGTTTACCATGTTTGCAGTTAAAATTGTAGGATGTAACGTCTGCCAGTAATGCAAAACACCGTTTTTTCCAAGTTCCCAAACTTGTTTCAGCATCATGCATCAGTGGATTTCCATTTTATTTATCTGAAATTTGAACATTTTTATTAAATGATTACAAAATTATGTGCAAATTTAGTTTTCGCGACAAACTGAATTACATTTGTATGAAAGGTTAACTCCGAACAAAATTTCTCATCAACATTGTTTGTTTGCAGGTGACAAGCTACCTGTAATAAATAATACACAAGTGGTCCTTAAAAATCATGCACAACAAGTGTAAACATATTAACAAAAAGAAACAAACTATTGTTTGAACTAAATATCCACATAATTTTGTAATCATTTAGTAGAAATGTTCATATTAGAGATTAAATAAAACGGAAACCCACTGATGGAAAGTAGGAGTAATCCACTGAATTACAGGCCCATACCACTAACATCAATTTGCAGTGGGGTTTTGGAACATATACTGTATTCGAACATTATGAAGTAGCACAAAGAAAATGATTTATTGTCACATAGTCAGCATAGTTTCAGAAAATATCGTTCTTGTGAAACACAACTATTTCTTTTTACTCATGAAGTAATAAGTGCTATTGACAGGGGATGTCAAATTGATTCCATATTTTTAGATTTCCAGAAGGCTTTCGACACCATTCCTCACAAGTGTCTTCTAACCAAACTGCGTGCCTATTGAGTATTGCCTCAGTTGTGTGACTGGATTCGTGATTTCCTGTCAGAAAGGTCACAGTTCATAGTAATAGACAGAAAGTCATTAAGTAAAACAGAAGTAATATCCGGCGTTCCCCAAGGAAGTGTTATAGGCCCTCTATTGTTCCTGATCTATATTAATGACAGATGAGTCAATCTGAGTAGCCGTCTTAGATTGTTTGCAGATGATGCTGTCATTTACCGTCTTGTAAAGTCATCAGATGATCAAAACGACTTGCAAAATGATTTAGATAAGATATTGGTATGGTGTGAAAAGTGGCAGTTGACCCTGAATAAGGAAAAGTGTGAAGTTATTTACATGAGCACTAAAAGAAATCAGCTAAATTTTGATTACGCGGTAAGTCACACAAATCTGAAGGCTGTAAATTCAACTAAATATTTAGGGGTTACAATTACAAATAACCTAAATTGGAACGATCACATAGATAATATTGTGGGTAGAGCAAACCAAAGACTGTGATTCATTGGCAGAACACGTAGAAGGTGCAACAGGTCTACTAAAGAGACTGCTTACATCACGCTTGTCCGCCCTATTCTGGAGTATTGCTGTGCAGTGTGGGATCCGTATCAGGTGGGACTGACAGATGACATCAAAAATGTACAAAGAAGGGCAACTCATTTTGTATTATTGCAAAATTGGGGAGATAATGTCACAGACATGATACTTGAAGTGGAGTGGCAATCATTAAAACAAAGGCGTTTTTTGTTGCGATGGGATCTTCTCATGAAATTTCAATCACCAGTTTTCTCCTCCAATTGCGAAAACATTCTGCTGGCACCCACCTACATAGGGAGAAATGATCATCATGATAAAATAAGAGAAATCAGGGCTCGCATAGAAAAATTTAAGTGCTCATTTTTCCCGCATGCCGTTCGAGAGTGGAACAGTAGAGAGACAGATTCAAGGTGGTTCATTGAAGCCTCTGCCAGGCACTCTATTGTGAATAGCAGATGTAGATGTAGATGATGGCACAGTGGGGCTGAAACATGTTTGGGAACTTGGAAAAAATGGTGTTTTGCATAACTGGTGGACCTTGCATCCAACAATTAGAAAGCTTATTGCAATCTTCCCTCCTCTCAAATTTTTCATAACAGAGTTTGCTTGTTCTTGTAACAACTGTTGGCCTGTGCTCCTCCCATGGCTGCTACTCGGCAGCAAAACTTTTCTTTTGCCGTCTGACTTAATTTTCAGTCTAGCTGAAATCTCCTTCCTACCAGTCTGTTGCACTCTGATTTTGTCTACTGGTTGATTGATCCTACTTCAGGTAACAGGTCATATTTATTATTCAATTTGACATTGAATGATCTATGCAAACTATCTCTCCATGCTCATTAAATGTTACATTTTCCCACATCCCAGTTTCTTTCATGCCTAAAAGGTACAAAACCTAGCCTCATTTTTAATGATTTTTCTGTCTCTTCTGCAAATCCTACACATCCTTTTGAAGAGTTTTTTCTACTCCATTGCATTCTGCTACATGAAAGTGTACTTTATTGTCTCCCACAAACCAATCCTTTACAAAGTTAATCAAGGCAGCATCCACATATAGTACATAAGACAGCGCACACATTAAGAGACACTGCTATTAAAGAATGTACAACATTTAAAATGAATTTGAAGTACAAATTCAATGAAAACAAAAGCACTCTTCAGAAGATTGTACTTGTAAGCAGTCCCAAAATCCTGTGTAAAAGCAATGATGTGAGGAGAAGGATGCACCTCTCGATTTATGGTCCCATTCTTGTTTCTTAGAATGTTTACAGACTTTCTCTGTGAACCATTCTAACTTGAGATCGTCCACAACCCAACAATGGAAAATCCCAGTCTGGCCTCAGTGGCCAGAGGCAGTGGTCATATGCGTGTGAGCTGTGTTTTCATGCTTTTGCCTGGAAACTCACATCTTGAGCAGTCTTTTTAGTGTGCCTGTCTGCAACTCAACATCTTCCCTACATGATGAGTATCAGTCTATCCCTTTCATAATTGTCATTGTTACAACCAGTCACAGTTATCTACATTTGCAGATACTTGTCTACTTTCATACACTTAGAACAAGTTACCAAAAGTATGATCAAAATATTGAATGGTCTCTGCTGATTATATTAGATTAGATTTAGATAAGCTCATTAACCTTTTGGAGGGCGTGCCTGCTGCAGATAGCCAGATAGCCGCAAGAATTAGTTTTCTGTTAGTATCACAGATAGCATTACAGTTGCAGCCACATCCAGATACGTATTTGTTGTTCACAATGGATGTCACCACTTACTACATCTGTGCTACTCATACTTTCAGGTGAGTGTTGCATTTGCGGTATGTTTGCCGCTACACACCTTGTGATGCAAGTATTTTCTATAGTAGTGTTTTTCTTTCACCTCAAGGCAATCTTTCTTTTATGTTAGCATATAATGAATATTAAAATTGAATCAAAGCTGCCACATGTAATTTTCATTACTTTTTACAGTCTTGGATATTGATTTGCTACAATATATTACTTTTACAAAAACATGTGTTTCATTACAACTCATAAAAGTGTGGAAATGGAGAAAAAGAAGGCATTTGACAGGCACCGTCTAATTGTACATCCTGAAGACTATGAGAAAGTACTGTGAGAATTGTCAGAAGAAGAATTGTCAGATTCACGTCAATCTGAGTCAGAAGAGGAAGTTATTGAAGAAGAAAACCACAGCAGTGACTCCAAACAATCAACAGAGGTAACAGATGATCACCTGGTTGAAGATAGGAGACAACATACAGAGGATTAACAATTTTATGTAAGAAAAGATAAAGAAACTATTTGGATAAGTGAACCACTTCCTTCTTCTCATAAAACCAAGGTCAAGAACATCGTAAAAATTTTCCCAGGTCCAAAAGCAAGTGCTGAAATTACCGAAAAAGAAATTGATGCATTTTACCTGTTTATTACTGATGGGATGATTATCTTTCCTTAGGTTAAAAATGTAAAACTAATTGCGGTGCAAAAGCCACAACGCACCCACTCATGGAAGTATGAAAGCTGTGCCCACAGAAGGGTTAATACAAAATAGGGCTGTGGCTCTTGATTTGGAGGCTTCAAACTTTGGTGGTGAAAGTATCACCACCTCTATTTGGGTGGAAAGTGAAGGAGAGGTGATGGAATACAGTTCCTGAGCATCACACCTGAAGCCACATCCAGATGTAAAATTCCAACTTTATCTGCAGTGTCTTGTGGAACAAAGCCATATGAAACTGTTGATAACGGTTCATCCCTCGCATGTGGACATTAAGTAGCAATAGCTTGTTTGGTATTATTTGAAAGAAGATGGCTTTGTGTTCCCACTGTGCTTCATCCTCTCTCTTCTCTCCTATTGTCATCAACAATATTAATGGGAATGAAACCCACAAGAACTCATTACTGTCACCAGCAATGAATAGGAACACTTTCTTGGAGGGAGGAACAGGAGGAAAGGAGATGAAGGGGGAGACAGGGAGGGAACAGAGAAAGGGAAGTGGTGGAAAAGGGGAAGGGAGAGGGAGGAGAGAGAGAGAGAGAGAGAGAGAGAGAGAGAGAGAGAGAGAGAGAGAGAGAGAGAGAGAATACCCACATGAGAGAGGAAGTGGGCCAAGGAAGATTGGTGGGAAAAGGCAGTACATTATCTGAAAGGGGGAGGAGTGGTGTGTACAGAAGAGAGAGTGAAAAAGGTAAGGTAAGGCAGTGGGAAACAGGTTAGAATAGGTTTAGGCCAGGAGGATTGCGAGAGTGTAGGACATGCTGAAGAGACAATTCTAACCCGCATAGTTCAGAGAAACTAGTGTGGAATGGGGTATCCAAATGACTTCATCAGCTGCTTCACTATGCGGGTCATTTGGTTACTCCCTTCTAGCACTAGTTTCCCTGAACTACACAGGTGGGAATGTCTCTATAGCATGTCCTGTGTTCTCACAGTCTCCCTGGTCTAAACATACAATAACCTTTTTTCGACTGTCTCTGCTTACCTTTTCCCTTTACTCTTCTGCCCACACCAATCTTTCCCCATCCTGATCATGTACTGCCTCCTCCCACCACTCTTCCTCCTCCATCATGCTAGCATTTTCACATTCTCTCTCTCTCTCTCTCTCTCTCTCTCTTTCTCTGTGTCTGTCTGTCTGTGTGTGTGTGTGTGTGTGTGTGTGTGTGTGTGTGTGTGTGTGTGTGTGTGTGAATGTCCACCTGCTCTTCCTTCCTCCCCCTCTACCCCCTTTTCCATCCATCACCCTTTCTCTCTTCCCTCTCTGATTCACTCTTCACTTCTAGCTTCATCTCTCTCCTTCCCTCCTCCCCTCCCCTTTTCTCTACCTATTATATGCTCTACCTTGGTTGGTTGGTTGTTCCGGGGAAGGAGACCAGACAGCGAGGTCATCGGTCTCATCGGATTAGGGAAGGAGGGGGAAGGAAGTCGGCCGTGCCCTTTGAAAGGAACCATCCCGGCATTTGCCTGGAGCGATTTAGGGAAATCACGGAAAACCTAAATCAGGATGGCCGGACGCGGGATTGAACCGTCGTCCTCCCGAATGCGAGTCCAGTGTCTAACCACTGCGCCACCTCGCTCGGTATGCTCTACCTTCTGGACTCATTTCATCTCATTGTGCATGAATCACCTATGCTGTGCTTCACACTATCCAGCTACCTACTCCTTGCCTCACGCATCCTTCCCTACTCCCTTCCTACATCTGTCTGCCCAGGCAGTTGCTATTGATAATCAACAGTCACTCTCACCATGCCTGTGTGTTGTTTGTGTGTGTGTGTTTTTTTTTGCTGAAGAAAAAAGCAAGTGCTCAAAAGCAAGAATAAATAATGTTTTCTGTGGCAGCTTTCTATGTGCCACACATTAGTCCGCTACAGGTAAGTAGTTGTCTTTCCTTTATTTTATGTATTATTCCATCCAGGAATTTTCACTAATGTTATTTTGAATTTTTGAAACTATAAAATTTTCTATTTAATGAACAATGAAATAGATTTTCAGTAGTACACACAAGACACAATTAATAGACATGGGTGGTACATTTAATATTACATTTTGTTACTGCTATAAGTCTTACGCTGACCAATCGGGCAAAGCAATTCCACTTTGATTGGCCAAGTATAAATTTAGGTAAAAGTTAGGAAGTCTGACTGCATATCACAGCCAAGCAGCCTCAGGTCCTCTACTTGAAAAACAAAGTTTGATGGAAATTCTTCAGATCAAAAAACATCTGATACATAAGTCCCACCTAATTTTACATAATCACACTTAGCAAAGTTCTGTCCCTCTTGTAAGTTTGTCTGATTTAATGACTATTTCTCCACACTTCAAAAGCTGTACCCCATTTTATTTATCCATTTTGATTCATTTTGATTTTTAATGTATCTTACATTTCTGGTCCATTGTTTTAAGACACAGACATCATCCTTGGACTTAAATGTACGTTTACAGAAATGTATCGTGTTACATAATATTTGTAGCTTTCAGTAGCAGTTAAATCCAAAGTTACAAAGTTCAACATACATGTAACATGACTCCAACATGAATTCAATTTGGCTACCCTCTGCAACCTCCTGCCTTTTGCTTGATTTTAAGTTTTCTGCTACCTCTCAACTGCATTATCAAAAATGAATTTTATGCTGAATGTGTTTAGATCATTCCCTTCTGAAGTAATATCTTTTATGAAGTTGCTGACTAGCAAGTTATTATATTTGACAGTAGTCAAGTTGCAGCTGCACTTTTATTGCATTGTGGTTGCAAAGACTCTGGCCTATTTCTCTGGTAGGGGGCACTGTATGTGAAATTATTGCTTCACCCCTTGGTTCCTGCACTTTTCTAGTGAGCCACCACAAACAATGACGAGCTACTACAATAACAGATCAGATACCACCTGAAGATGACGTGAAGTTGTCTAGCTGAAATATTGTGTTTCTTTCTAATTATCTGACATGACACCCATGAACTAAAGCAACAGATTATTTTTATATCTTGTCAGCTTCTTATTTAATGTAGCTGAGCTGCTCTCATTAAACCCAATGCATTACAAAAATTACACTATCCATAAGGTTTCCCTGAAGTGGAAATATTTGGTTCCATAGTTTCTACATCTCCATCTACATTTATACTCCGCAAGCCACCCAATGGTGTGCGGCAGAGGGCACTTTACGTGCCACTGTCATCACCTCCCTTTCCTGTTCCAGTTGTGTATGGTTCGCGGGAAGAACAACAGCCGGAAGGCCTCCGTGCGCACTCAAATCTCTCTAATTTTACATTTGTCATCTCCTCGGGAGGTATAAGTAGGGGGAAGCAATATATTCGATACCTCATCCAGAAACGCACCCTCTCGAAATCTGGACAGCAAGCTACACCACGATGCAGAGCGCCTCTCTTGCAGAGTCTGCCACTTGAGTTTGCTAAACAACTCCGTAACGCTATCACGCTTACCAAATAACCCTGTGACGAAACGCGCCACTCTTCTTTGGATCTTCTCTATCCCGTCTGTCAACCCGACCAGGTACAGATCCCACACTGATGAGCAATACTCAAGTATAGGTCATACGAGTGTTTTGTAAACCACCTCCTTTGTTGATGAACTACATTTTCTGAGGACTCTCCCAATGAATCTCAACCTGCCACCCGCCTTACCAACAATTAATTTTATATGATCATTCCACTTCAAATTGTTCTGCATGCATACTCCCAGATATTTTACAGAAGTAACTGCTACTAGTGTTTGTTCCACTATCATATAATCATACAATAAAGGATCCTTCTTTCTATGTATTCGCAATACATTACATTTGTCTATGTTAAGGGTCAGTTGCCACTCCCTGCACGAAGTGCCTATCCGCTGCAGATCTTTCTGCATTTCGCTGCAATTTTCTAATGCTGCAACTTCTCTGTATACTGCAGCATCATCCACGAAAAGCCGCATGGAACTTCCGACACTATCTACTAGGTCATTTATATATATTGTGAAAAGCAATGGCCCCATAACACTCCCCTGTGGCATGCCATAGGTTACTTTAACGTCTGTAGACGTCTCTCCATTGAGAACAACATGCTGTGTTCTGTCTGCTAAAAACTCTTCAATCCAGCCACACAGCTGGTCTGATATTCTGTAGGCTCTTACTTTGTTTATCCGGATGACAGCGCAGAACTGTATCGAACGCCTTCCGGAATACAAGGAAAATGGCATCTACCTGGGAGCCTGTATCTAATATTTTCTGGGTCTCATGAACAAATAAAGCGAGTTGGGTCTCACACAATCACTGTTTCTGGAATCCATGTTGATTCCTACAGAGTGGATTCTGGGTTTCCAGAAATGACATGATACGCAAGCAAAAAACATGTTCTAAAATTCTACAACAGATCAATGTCAGAGATATAGGTCTATAGTTTTGCGTATCTGCTCGACGACTGGGACTACCTGTGCTCTTTTCCAATCATTTGGAACCTTCCATTCCTCTAGAAACTTGCGGTACACGGCTGTTAGAAGGGGAGCAAGTTTGATACATGTTACAGTGAGCGTAAATTACAGTTCCATAGTTTGATGTATGCTACAGTGTGGGCAAATTACAGTTCACAGAGAAATTAATCAAGTGCCTTCAAAAATATTTTTGAGAATGAGGAAGCTAGTATAAAAAAATTAAGCTCTACCATTAACATTAAACATGCTGCATGATTTTAAAGATACACTCTTAAAGAAGATAGTTAACATTTGACACTGAAACATTGTTTATAAATACACTTACGTGTATGCTTCAAAATCACCTGTGCTGATTGCTTCTATCAACTGTTCTGTCATTTTGATTATCTCTTGCTTACGGGCTGCAAAAGAAGTAAAATAATGTCAACAACTTTTATCCTATTGTTTGAAATTCTGATTAGTGAAACAAGTATGCCACAAAAAAAGAATCCACATAACACACACACACATAAAGAAGCACTCCATACAAGAAAGAAAACACAAACATAAGACAAAAAAAAACAACATCATGATCATCATAAGCAATAATGCAGAATGAAAAAATAAATGACAGCAAGGTTGCAACATCAAACAAACAATCAAGACTGCAACCATCTCATGGTTCAATAATAAACAGAATAATGCATACAAAAATAGCATAAATACACACTGACAAATATGCTACACATATAAAAGCTTTGGGTGTGAATTCCAGTGCCAGTAAACCCTACACTATTAATTTCTTAATACAGCAATGTCAGCTGGCATCACAGAAAATTAGTTTCCTTCTAAACCTCAAGGATGAAAACTACTAGCTAGAGGTTCAATTTCACAAAGAAATAACTTATTAATTTTATTGCCAATTTATTCCCAAGGCATCTTAAACAAATCAAACATTTATAGGTCAAATTTTCCATATCATTATCAATATATTGAAAAAGTCTCAAATAAATAAACTGTACTGAGTATCATAATGTCAAAAGTAGAATGTATCAATAAACTAATTTTGAAATTTACACCAAGTCTTCGCTGATGATGGCACCTGGCAGGAAACTGGACAACACTGTATACCTAATGGAAGAAGAGGTTCACAAGCAGGAAGAATGTATCATAAAAGCATAAAAAAGGAGAACTATAACAGCTGAAAGAAAGAGAAAACAATTTCGTTCTACTAAAACATTCAAGCAGATCATCTAAACAACCGTGATAGACACTGTGTAACAGCAATTAAACACAGATGACACCATGCTTAACAAATCAAATAAATTTATCATATGTATTTACAATGTCTTACAAAACATATGCAATCAGTAACAAAGAAAAACTAAGCTGACACTAAAATTTCTGTCAGTGATTAGGGCTCAAAAGCTGACTTAATTTAGACTAAAGTGAATTTCATGTATAGCCTTCTATACAATGAGTAAATTTATTATCCTTTTTTTCGCATCAAATAGCAAAAATCCTCTAGTGATCTATTGGTCTTGATCATATGACGCATGCAATGAGTACACCTCACACATATAGTTCATAAAAGTTATAGCTTTCACTTATATGTTACACGCAGTGAAAAAAAATCATTCTCTCTCTCTCTCTCTCTCTCTCTCTCTCTCTCTCTCTCTCTCTCTCTCTCACACACACACACACACACACACACACACACACACACTCATATACTGTGACTGAGATGACACTAATTTTTATGAACATGGGCAAATAGTTGTATGGAAAGAGAGGTAAGGCACAAGAGGAGACAACATGTGGTTCTCAGCAGCAACAGAAATAAAATCTAGAATAACTGTGGAAACAATCAATGCTACTGATATCACCGAAAAGTAAGTGTGTGTGTGTGTGTGTGTGTGTGTGTGTGTGTGTGTGTGTGTTTACTGACAGCAGAAAAAGAGTGAAATCTCAAAAGCTAGTGTGATTTTATGATTTGTTACATGTGTGTATGCAAGCATCCTTCATCTGTTTGTGAGTAGTCTCCTTTCTTCTTTTTGTTTTTGTTTCTGTCAAAGAATTTTGACTATCACAATAAATCTCTTAATAACTTATAAGAAGAATAAAGCAAAATATCCAACAAAGACCCCTCGCTGTTTTCACAGTAACAGATTTAAAAATATAACGGATATAAAGATGCCAAAGCTGCGGTCCATAGCTGGCCAAATTCATAAAAAAAAAAAAAAAAAAAAGATGCCAAGAATTTAAGAACCAAAATTTGATGGATTGTACATTGCCCTGTGAAAAGAAAAAAATCCCTCATTTGCAAACATACATGGAAATACTGGCAGGAAAGCTGGTTCAATGCCTGATTGTTATAGTAGTGTAGAGCGCTTTTTTTTTTTTTGAGCGGTGGAAGACTGATACTGTTGGGCAGAATCTCAGAATCTAAATTTACTGTGTTTAGTGTTATTCCTCTCTCTTGGCTCAACCATCCTGAGAAAGATTATTTCTCTACATGGATCATTCTCCTTCCTTTCTTGTCACATAATAATAACTTTTTTAGAAAAATAAAATATTTATTATAGCAAAATGGATTTAGTATTTCGTAATACTTTCACTAGAGCAAGTTTAGTTATTTTATCTGACTTCACATTTTTTTTGTTAGTCTGATAACAGGGACTTAAATTCTGACACCTCCCTTTCGTGATTAGTCTCTTCCTATTGAGCCACTGAGGAAGCTTTGCCAACTTACTAGAAACTTCAACTCACTACTGACCTCTTGCAATTCACTGCAAATTCCACTGAGACAATTCTCAATTGCTGAGACATTAGTGACACTGGGAAAAAGGGCACTGGAGCAGTGAATACAATGCATAAGTGACAACAATGATGTCATCAGAAGTTGCAGTCTTCGCAACATCATTTCTTATAGAATGTCACAAGTGAGCCCATGTGGAGTTCAAAATGGGTGGAGACAAAGTGGTCTCCTGCTGTAGATAAAGAACCAATGTGTGAGCAATACAATGATGAATCAACTAGGTGATAATTATCCTGAGTTCAAATTCTGATCTGTCATATGAATTTACACTACTGGCCATTAAAATTGCTACACCATGAAGATGACGTGCTACAGACGCAAAATTTAACTGACAGGAAGAGGATGATGTGATATGCAAATGATTAGCTTTTAAGAGCATTTACACAAGGTTGCCGCCGGTGACGACACCTACAACGTGCTGACATGAGAAAAGTTTCCAACCGATTTCTCATACACAAACAGCAGTTGACCGGCGGCATTGCCTGGTGAAACGTTTTGATGCCTTGTGTAAGGAGGAGGAATGCGGACCATGACGTTTCCGACTTTGATAGAGGTCGGATTGTAGCCTATCGCGATTGCGGTTTATCGTATAGCGACATTGCTGCTCGCGTTGGTCGAGATCCAATGACTGTTAGCAGAATATGGAATTGTTGGGTTCAGGAGGGTAATATGGAACGCCGTGCTAGATCCCAACAGCCTCATATCACTAGCAGTCGAGGCATTTTATCCGCATGGCTGTAACGGATCGTGCAGCCATGTCTCGATCCCTGAGTCAACAGATGGGGACTTTTAAAAGACAACAACCTTCTGCATGAACAGTTTGAAAACGTTTGCAGCAGCGTGGACTATCAGCTCGGAGACCATGGCTGTCGTTACCCTTGACGCTGCATCACAGACAGGAGTGCCTGTGATGGTGTACTCAACAACAAACCGAATGGCAAAACGTCATTTTTTTGGATGAATCCAGGTTCTGTTGGCAGAATCATGATGATCGCATCCGTGTTTGGTGACATCACGGTGAACGCACATTGGAAGTGTGCATTCGTCTTCACCATACTGGCTTATCACCCGGCGTGATGGTATGGGGTGCCATCGGTTACATGTCTCAGTCACCTCTTGTTCCCATTGACGGCACTTTGAACAGTGGACATTACATTTCAGATGTGTTACAACCCGTGGCTCTACCCTTCATTCAATCCCTGCGAAACCCTACATTTCAGCAGGATAATGCACGACCGCATGTTGCCGGTCCTGTATGGGCCTTTCTGGATACAGAAAATGTTCGATTCCTGCCCTGGCCATCACATTCTCCAGATCTCACACCAATTTAAAACGTCTGGTCAATGGTGGCCAAGCAACTGGCTCATCACAATACGCCAGTTACTACTCTTGATGAACTGTGGTATCATGTTGAAGCTGCATGGGTAGCTGTACCTGTACATGCTATCCAAGCTCTGTTTGACTCAATGCCCAGGTGTATTAAGGCCGTTATTACGACCAGAGGTGGTTGTTCTGGGTACTGGTTTCTCAGGTTCTATGCACCCAAATTGCGTGAAAACGTAATCACACGTCAGTTCTAGTATAATATGTTTGTCCAATGACTACCAGTTTATCATCTGCATTTCTTCTTGGTGTAGCAATTTTAATGGCCAGTAGTGCAATTTTGACTCATGTTTGATGTAGCCTACATGGAAACTAAGACTCCTTTCAGGTCTTTCCTTAGTTTGGAAGTATCTCAATTTCTATTTCAGATTTCATATTTATACTCTTCTAGTCTCCTGCTATTGTTATCCTATCTTGTTGTCATTAGCTTTTACTCTAAATCTTTTCTCCATGCTTCAACATGTTTACTCTTCTAGCCATATTTGCAACTGCCCTGATAACACATTGACAGGTAGAACACAATAAAGTATTATGACTGGAGTGTGCTAAAGGGACATATGATAGGTCTCCAATTTAGTGGATAATACTTGTTGAAATCTAAAGCTTTTCACATATGACACTGTTAACTGTGAGTAAGTGGTATCTGATGAAACCTAGGCAATATCCACCCAAGATCATTGTAAAGCATGATTCCAGTAAAAAGATTAGCAACTAGCTTTTAATGCAAAAATATGTAAAGTTTTGCACATTATGAAATCTAAAACTGTAGTACCTATATAGTAATTCACAAGTAACAATGTACAAGGGTGTGATGAAAAATGAATATATAGGTTCAGTGGTAGAGAAAACAAATGGTGTGGTTCAATTTATGTGTAGGAAACCTTACTGGGAAACTGTAGTTTACAAATGAAATGAAAAATATGTTTACAACAAATAATGGAATATTGGTGACGTGTGTGTTATCTGTACAAGCTTGACGCTTTTTTGGGTCACATGAAGGTTTAACAGAAATGCTCAAAATCTCAAGAAATCTGAAAATGCTCTTCAGCACTCTACATATCACTGTCCTTGAGATTTTAAACAAAAATGTAGACTAATAATAGTTCACAGAGAGGAATCTAGGCATTCGTTATTTCCACAATTATACATATATGGGACAATGAGAAAATTGAATATATTGTTAACTGAAAAGCTTTTTCTACAGCATGATTTATAGTGATTGGACAAAACATAATGTCAAGAATTGGGTGCCAATGCATGAAGTACTGCTGTTGCTGTAAACACTTGGTGATGTATATGCTTAGCACCTGTAATATTTCTTTATAAAATAATGCAGTGTTCCATGAAAGAGAAATATACAGATTGCAAGTTTCTCTCTTCTATCTCATAATATTAAATAATGATTTAAGATGAAGTGTTGAGTGACTGATGTGCACATAAGAAGTATAGAAAAGTGTAGTTTATGTTGGCATTTCAAACTTCAGCTGCTATTCAGAGCAGGAAGTAGTCAATAGACAAAAACGTGCCATAGCAAAAAAAAAGTTTGAAAGCCTAACTAGCACTGATCTCCACTTTTTATGTCACCAAGAGTGAATCAGCACTCCACTCTAAAGGTAAACAATAGTTCATCTTTTGAATAACTGTTTGTATGCAATCCAGAAAGTTTCATGATTTGTAAACTCTACGTCAGCTGATAGGCATATGAATCCTTTTCTTCAAATTTGGTTTTTTCAGTTATTGTATTTTTTCTGTCAAAAAGTATTCACTTTATATTAACTACATGTTTAATTACATAAATTTATAAAAATGCTATTACTTTGCAGATTGCATCATATTACAGAGGGAATTTTCAGATGTGTTAAACATCTTAGATTTACTCTAAAGTCATGTACATCATGACACTGCCATAAAAACCTTCACACATGTGCATTAATTTAAAACACATATACAAATAAAAAGAATTGGTGTCAGAAAGTAATAAATTCGATAAAATGCTAGTTGAAGCTCTACAGTCAATGAAAGTTAGGACTATTGACAGGTCAGCAGCTATACAATAAGACATTATAAAATCACAACTGTCTAGAAATAGCAACTGCTTCCTGAGAAAAATTCACCAGGTTTTGTCCCATAAAGTCAACACAGTACTACACACATTATTAGTCTTTTGTGACTGAGTGACATTCTCTTTCCCTCTTTACATTTTATCAATATTTTCTACTTAATCTTTTTCTCCATCCTCTGGTAAATGAGCATTATTTTGTGAAAATTTTATATTTACTAGGGCATTTTTTCATACTGGAGCCACCAGCCTGTTCACAGGAAATCAGTTTCATTTACAGTGTTGCAGAGCAACTGTCATTAATCTGGTAAGTGATATTTAAACAAAAGTGAGGTATGGAGAACATTAAGGCCATAAGGGGGTCTGTTAACAGAAACTATCTAAATGCTTTACAGAAGTCTGACCTCCCCCCCCTTTCCCTTTCTCTCTCTCTCTCTTTTCCTACCATGACAACTGATAATTGTCATTATATTTATTCAACATTCTGGAAACCAGTATGAGAAATCAAAAAATTTCTGTAATTGCATTTTACTATATATTCTGTATTTCAGGATGAATGAAACATAGAATGTGATGTATAACTGTTGTATATAGAAGCTGGGCTTCTGGACACTCAGCCACCACACTCTCAGATGTACTCCGTGGACTAGGTACACCCCCACTTTACCTTGAGGGATTGTTTGTCATCACAAGATTCACTGTTGAACCTCCTGGAGCTGCCACAGCATCTAGGGGTGTAAGCCATGCCTATTAGTGGCATATAGGTTGGCGTAATCAGTACTGCAGTTGCAGGCATCTATTTGTGTGGTCATGTATGCATGTGACATCAGTCCTGTATTCCTCTGCTGATGATTACCTATGTCACTGGTCAGCCCCACCATAGTGAGCTATGCTCTGAACTCCAGTCTGATTGCCATCTGTTGGAGTTCTCTTTCAGGCTCTAGACTGCCCGTCAGCCATCTCGAGTCTACACTTTGGACCAAAATGCCTGCCACTGCCACTACCCACCAGGCAGTGCCATCTCAAGCATTTGCCAGGATCATCAGCTGCTGGATATCCATGAAGACCAGACTTGTGTCTTGATGGCCCACAAACTCACAGTCAGGTGGTAAAGTAACACTGATCACCCTTTGCACCTCCCAACTCATCACCACTATTGACAATTGTGGACTTTGTCATAGTTAGCACCTGTTACACACTTTTAAGTTCTACTCAAGTATGGGCTTTCCTATAGAGATTCACTGAGTGTAGTTCACGGTTAATAAAAAAAAGAGTTGTTACTGCAATGTGTGAAATCAGTATCAACCTGTTGCACCACTCAACCAAGTATGTAACAGTGGTGATGAGGATAATGGATTCATGATACTGTGCTCTTCTCTCATCCACCTTATACTACAGTGGTGATGAAACTGTCTCTCCCATTTGTGACTGGCTGCAGTGCCAGCTCTTAGTCTCGTCCACTAACTGGCCATTGCCTTCATTCACACTGAGCCAGATGCTGCCATGGCATATTGCATTTCACCTGTACAATGCAGCTTTGGCCAGCCTTCTTCCCAATCCCAAGCATGGCCATGTCCACACAGCACAGGGAACACGATGCTGCTCTGTAGTGTATTTCAGTGTTTCCTGATGTGACTTCATTCATTTTTGCTGGAGCAAGATTTCATTCTCTCTCTCTTGTTTGTGTGTTTTCAAAAACTTACATTTTCACCTGTTTGCTACTTTGTCTTGATGGTGCAGTATATTCATGTTTACTGTGTTGTGACAGCCAGTACACAAATCTTACTACTGAGTGAGGTGTGCCCGCCCATGCGCTAGACATGGACAGTTGCTTTATTGGGTTACATGTCTACATTTATTTGTGCAGCAGTATCACTTTTGGTAGGCATTTGTTTTGCAATTGGTATTCACATTTCTCGGTAAATGCAAGTTCTTGGCAAAGTCCTCTCTTCAGCATAGGTCAGAAAGTCCATTCATGTGTTGGTTCAATGTCCAGTCTCTTGATGTTGTTGGTCTGTTTTGATTTCAGTGGTTCCTTGGTGTATTCCTCGTATTTCTGCATGTGTTCAAGTTGCCTTTCTTCTCCGTGTATTCTCGTGTGGGTCTGAATGTTTTCTGTTTACTATGTCTGGAGCTATAGTTTCCATAGGCCCTTCGATTCTGGAGTCAGGAATTTCTGGACCTGCTGCAGATTGTTTCCCCACTCACTCAGGTTCTACAGTCTTTCCCACAGTGTTCAAGTGGGAATGATCAGGATGAGTGTTCAGACAGGGTGTCCAGGGGTTGTGTGTGGTAAGCTGGGCCACCTTCCATCAAAGTTGCTTACCATGTGGCAATAAGTTGCTTGTTCATGGTGTTCTCTGATGGAAGTCTTCCAGTATTTGCCCAGCCCTTGCTTGTGACACCATCAGATGTTGACCCACTTGTCGCTGACCCTTAGGCATCAGTCCAGTAATCATGACTGGCCCTTCTGTCCTCACTAGACCTGTTGCTGCTGACACCAGCTCTCTCATTGGTTCTATCATGGCTTGCCCTCTGGTCACTGCCAGACCTGTTGTGGCTGCCCCCATGGTCATCCCAGTGGCCAGCTCAACCATCCCCATTGTCACCACTATGGCCATCCCTCCTGGCCCTCTCTACCCTGTAAAGGGATAAAACTATAGGAGAACCTGAAGCACAAGTCTGAGTCCAGAACTGCAATGAGGCCACAACCAGACAGCAGGTGCTGGTCACTGAACTGCATGATAATGTCGCGTGTCGTCACACCAAAAGGGCCAGAACCAAGCACAGCCCAGTGGCACGTAATTAACACAGCTTGATTGAACAACTGCAAATTATGCCATACCTTCCAGTCATTGATTTGCTCCAGATGCTTCAATATAATCTAAAAACACTGCAGTTATCATGAAATGACCAGGGGGAAACAGTATTTAACCATAGCTGAACCAGCTTGTCATCATTCAGGCCTGCTGTGATGGTAGACACTGCTGCCAGGCCTTGCTCCACACCACAGCTATAAGAACACACACAAGGCAACCATGTAACTGTCACTGAGTCAGCACACAGGGTCAACACTCCATCGAGTTAGTAGCTCACCTTCCTTTGCCATTGGTCATGACTGTGGCCTCTGCTTAACCTTGAGTGGTTGTTTCTTTATAGAAGATTTGCTGGACTGTTTATCATCAAGACTCCTGCATCCACCACAGCATCTGCAGATACAAGCCATGCTGATACATGGTGCGCAAGTCACAGTAAACAGCACTGCAGTTGCAGACAACTATTTGCATTTTTTTTGGTAATATGTCCACATGACACCACGCCTGTTTTCATATACTGACAAATACTTTTGTCACTGGTCAGTCCCTTGACAATGAATTACACTCTGGACTCCAGACTGATAGCCAGCTGCCAGAATTCCATTCTGGGCTCCAGACTGACCTGCCCCCTTGATACTACACTTCAGATGACGACAAGTGTCGCTACCCATCAGACAGTACCGTGTCGTGCCTTTGCCCTGATAACCAGCTGCTGGACATCCATTAGTCACTCCTGAAGACCATACCTGCATCTCAACAACCCATGAGCTCACAGCCATGTGATAGAGTGCTGCTGATCATCCTCTGCGTCTCCCAAATCATCACCACTGCAGTGGACTTCATCGTAATGGGCACCTGCTACACATAATCAAGATGGACTTTCATTTAAAAGTAAATGTAGCTCCATCTTTCAATTATGGAGTATGGGACTGCAGCTGGCTGATAAATTGTAAAAATAATATTCTGACATCCATTATTTTGATAGCTTTTTATTTAGGCTACCTGTCCCGACTCCTCAATAGAGTAATCTTCAGGCCCTGTGGCATGAACAACAAAAAGCTTCCGTTTGTAAATGTATATAACAGGGAACCAATATTTCTGCATGGTTTCGATAGAAGATTTCACAAGCAATGTGTTCTTTGCACATATGTTACAACACTGTCAAACGAAACACTAAGAACTTTTAATTGTACTAAAGTGTGGAGTTTCTTCATCTAAAGCTGTAATGAATTAGTTCATGATAAATAAATAAAGATATGTTACTGAAATATGTCAATCCAACCACTAACTGTTACACCACTTGGCCAAAGACATAAAAATAATGTTTGTATTTAACTTTATAGTCTGATTCATGAACAATAGCAATTCTCACAGCTCGAGTCATGTATAGAGACGGCATTGTTGCTAGTTCCAAGGGGCAGTTGTGATATGCACATATACATGCTTTGTGCATGAAAAAAGCATGTATCCTCCACATTATGTCTCTCACTAGCTTATGTAGAATTTGTCCCTTACCACCATCATCAGCAATGACAACTCACAACGAATGGAATAAAAATTCACTAAATAACATGCTACAATCATGTTTAACGCTCACATTGGCAATAAAATTCACAGGACAGCACTCAAAACAGTACTGAATGTTCATTGGCTGTTGGAGATTGCATGACGTAGGTGCACAGAACAAGCATAAACTCAACCACCATCATCTGTGACTCCAACTATAGTAGTTGACAAAGAGTTTGTATGGATACTGTGCACATCATTATATTAATTTGTATAATACAAAGCTGCAATTTGTAAAGTGCAGACCAAATGATATAAAGAAAAATTGAAAGGTGTTGTTTGTAAACGCAGATGGTTAAACGACAATGAGAATTCAATCAATAGTAATAGAAATAATTGTGTTTTTGGGACATGTATAATTGTATTTTTAATGTGTCAGTCTTAATTAATTCTTTTGGCTTATTTTTATCTGCTTTCATGTTTTACTTTCATCAATAGTGAAATGAAACAAAAATCAAGTCAGAGATACTGAAACAAACTCACTGTCAACAGAAAAATATATGAACTAGACTCTTAAATTTCTATTAAGATTCAGTGTCATGTACTGCTCTTCAGCAAAATGCTCAACTACAGTAACACTGTTAATCTTTTTTAAAAAATAGGCTTATGTCAAATCATAATAAAATACCATCAAAGCGTGCAATTTCAAAGACCCACATACAAAGAATGAAATATAACAAATTATTTTTATGCAGTTTCTGCTTATGGCACACTATCTATCTTACCTGATCCGTAAGAGTTTGTTGATAGCTGGGAGCAAGTCTTGTTTGGGCACAGAATCCTTATCTCTACAAGTAATGATCACCCAAAAGATTAGAAAAAATATATAAATATATACAATGCAGAAATCTTCCAGTTTATGGGACCACCAACATACAATACATGTTACTAAAATGGAAACAATCGTAAATTGTTCATTTTAATGAAAATAAGTATCTAGTTTTACCACATTAAAAACACATATTTTTAATTGTATGTTGTTGGCCATGTAATTTTTATGAAATGATACTACACAAGGCTTCCCTGACATCAAGTGAAACAGAAATCAGAAAGTACTCACTCATATTTGCTGATGAGGAACATCACAGGGAAAGATAGAAGTTAATTGAAACAATAACAGAAAAGAAGAGTTTAAAGTAAGGATGCCGATCATATTCGCTAGTAACATTTCTAAAAAGAGAAATTAGTGCACAATGCTGAGACTGCAATTTACTAAACAAAGCTTGACAATATACATCTTCCAGGTAGATATGAAAGTTGTTCTTCTGCATGTAAATAAGGTAGTGTATTTCCCACACTCTCACTACTAATGTGCTCTTCAATAGATTTCTAAATAAAGGAAATAGCACTGTAACTACTAAATGCTTTTTGTTGCAGCTTGTATGCACATGCTTGGATCATGCTTGTCTGATTTTAATTACTCTGTATATTTAGCATTTTATATTGTACCTGAAGAAAAAAATATGAAAATGAGTTTGAAACTTATCTATCTTATACAATGAACATCTATTATATTGGACACAATGGTTCATTTGTATTGAAAATTAGGGAAAAGTCCTGCTAAAAAAAAAGAAAGCAAGCCCTGGATCATGTGAAGTGAACTGTACACATAAGAAAGTGTAGTTACTTTCCAAACTTTGAAAATAAATTGCTACAGAACTAAAAGCATGTCATATTTTGTTACGCTGTAACATCAACATTATTCAGCATCTTACTCTGCACCTTCTACTATTTTGTTCCTCAGTGGATCACTTACTTCAAATTTTCTTTGCAGTCAGATGTACAAATAAGCAAGAACATAATCAGGAACTACAATTTAATCAATAGCTCTAAAATTAGACAGACTGCACAAAATACGCAATAAGTAAGAATTATTATCTGAGTCAGTGAATTTAAAATTATCAATTCATACACATAATTAGGACCATGTGTAAATAAATATGTTCCAAGGAATCCAGAAAAAATATCTTTACTCTTCTAGCTCTGCTGATTACATTATCCAACATGCTAATCTTGATTGCCTCCTTTATCACAATGCTTCCTGTTGCATTTTATGGCCACTGGAAAGGTACAGTATTTGTGACCACTAATTTAGTTGGCTCCTTGAGCCCAGTATGATGCTAGTGTTCTTTACATATTTGTTCCACATTTTTACAGTTTGTCTAAGATGCACCACATCACATGACACATAGTCTGTTATAATCAGTTATAGAGGTATAACCATCTTTAACACACAATAGTTGACCATTCATCTCTGTTGGGGGGGGGGGGGGGGGGGCATCAATATACAGTGGAAACCATGTTTTCCAAGTATCCTTGCATTATTTCCAGAGACTGTGTCAGTAAATGGCATGTATGTCACTCTTGTTTCTCCTTCCTTGGCATCAGTTTCTTTGGAAGTTGCTATTGACTTGTGTCAGCTATGACAGATGTTGAAATATTGTGGGAAAAATATAACTATTTCCACTCCAAACTTGGAACTATGGAGATTTCCAGTTCAATTGGGTAACTGTTCAAGTTCACAGAATTTGAGCCTGGAATATCGTCCACAGTTTCTTCACTATTTGAAAGGATGTATTCAGCCTTAGTAAATCTCTCTGTTTGCTTTTCTTTGAAGAATATGCCTAGAACGTATATTTTATTTTTCTCAGAGGATTCCACTCACATGGTTGTTCTAAAATTTCTGGTTCCAGACGGGGAATGTCCTATAAAGGAATTAGTTTTCTCATTCTAATTTCGGCAGTTTCTTTAAAATCATCTAATTAAATTCAGTTTAAAAGTTTTTGTAACTACTCATGAATATCTTTAATTTCTTCATAAGAGAGTGAGAACATAAGGGTGTAATCTGGAACAAGAACCACAAGAGGAAAATGTGAAAAAATTAAGAAAAAGTTAACACGCATTATAGTGAGGGAAAATCACCTAAGATGATTGATATAAATATTGATTTGAAAGGGAATGAAAGTGGAGAGGAAAAGAGAAATACTTTAATTTGAAGTGTGTCATGTGAATTATTCCAAAAATTTCAATCTCATTAATATAGTAGGTTTTAACCATTATGAAGAGGATATATACACAATAAAGAAATTCTTCTTCAAAAACATCAAGACATGAAGCTGTAGAAGGATATTATGTGAACACCATAAATACTGGAGTTGGTGCTCATTACAATAAAAAAATATGTACTTATTTTACCACTTCATTTGTTGCAGATTGTTATAGTAGTCCAAGTGTGACATGTTCAAAGTGTGGTTGACTGCTACAGCTCTTATACGACAATATGCATGTGGTGCAATTGGCTGCTCTAGAAGTTTCATTAACATGCACTTGTTTATCACTTAACTGTTCAGACCTATGTACTAATTGAACTGCAGTGTTTTTGATGGGCACTCTCCACTACTTTTCACTGGTTTTAGACCACACAGATGATCATTCAACTTTGTTGACATGAATTTTTAATCACTTTGATATAATTACTATGAGATAGATATCATCACATTTGATGCTTCAGAATAAAGACAGATAAAATAAAAAAAGGGGTGTATGATATGCTATGAAACTATCTTTTCTTTTCCTTGCTACAAAATATATTAAAAACGAATCAGTAGTAAATGATATGGTATACACTTGTATTATGAGAATTTAAGAGTATATTACGGCTTGCTCTGAGCAGCCAAAGGATTAATGACCCAAATGGCTTTCTCTTCTGTTATTTGCAAGTGTTAGTTTGCAGCAGCAGTGTAGCCACCTGATTACTTTGTAGTTATTATTGATTTGTCATCTGTCACTAGGCTCAATGCCCTTCTTGTCACAACATTTGTGAACATAGTGCCTATAAAGCTGAGACTGACAGCACTCACAAGTAATAACAAAGTTATGATCTCTATGTAGAAGGATCCTACTCATTAATATACTAGAACTATAATTAGTACGACAAAAACATGAAACACAGAAATATTAACACACAACTGCACGCCTAGAATCACCACTGTAGTATAAACACAAGATTACATCCGTTTAAATTTGTTTATTAAGTCAGAACACAATTGTTCTATCTTTTCCCAAAAATACAGTCAAGTGAATATAACTAATGTACTCCATTCTTGAATGAGACGAGGCACTGGCAGAAGTAAACCTGTGAGGACGGGGAGTGAGTTGTGCTTGGGTAGCTCAGATTGTAGAGCACCTGCCCGCGAAAGGTTAATGTCTCGAGTTCGAGTCTCAGTCCGGCACACAGTTTTAATCTGCCAGGAAGTTTCATACTCCATTCTTGTTTGCAATAATAAAAATCTTTTCATAAAAGTTGTCTGGATTGTAAAATGGGTCATATTGGAAAATATATACACATTTTAGACACTATCACAAGTGGCTTTCATCAAAATATGTAATACAATGAACAGTATAGATGAATTTTTTGGGAATAGAATTTGGCCATGAAAGCCTAAACACTTACAACAAAAATTTTGCTAGTAACTATTTCAGCACTAAAATATTTACACTGCATCATTGTTTTAAAATACACAGAAGTGTTCATAATTTACTACTTTTGCCATTTCTTACCTTCAGAAGGTTCAGCTACCACTACAGCTGACAGAAACACATGAAAATAGCAATCAAAGTTTTTGTAACCACAGATTTCTGCTGTAAAGGAGAAAGAAGAAATACGTGGGAAAAGATTAAGAGGGACCCATGAGGTACATAAATCAATGTTTCTGCAGCAGTTCATTGAAAATGAAGGGGGTCAAATGAGAAATAAAGATTTATATAGAAAAATAAAAGACAATGACTAATGGAAAGAAAAACCAAAAATTGTAGTAAATGATTTGTTTTATTTTCCAGTTTTCTTTTCTCTTTTTCACTACATCTTCCTTTACTTATAAGTCTCTCTCTTCTGTTTCGTATGTTTGAACAAAAGTGGCTATAGTGCTCACTGACATACTATCTTCAACTTCCTACTCTCTCTGGCAGATTTTACTTTGTCTTTGCCCCCTTTCCTTCATACACAACATGGGTTTGTCCTTTTCATTCTCTCACAACTATCTCCTCTTTTCTCAACTGAAGAAGGCCTTGAGGTTCAGAAAGCTAGGAGTACTATTTGTATTTACATGTATGTATTTCTATTTGTTGAATTGAGAGTAGCACTTTTTGAATACAACTGGCAGCTTGCCTGTCTCTCTGTGCACTTAACAAATTTCTCTCTTTATGTAATTTACTAATCCATGAAGATAATGTCTATCTGATCTGAGACGGTCAGACAAATGCAACAAAATGTCTGGCAGATGTGATAATCTGATATTTGATTTAAGCCTGATTTTGACACCTGTGCATGTGAGTGTAATGTTACACTGTTCATTTTACTTAAACACCTATTTCAATAGCATGGTGAAAGCACACACACTTACTCTCAGTCAGATTATTAGAAGAACAGTGAAAGAATAGAGACCAGTGTTTCAGAGAGTTAACAAAACTGGATGTAGAAAAAACTTTTCACTAATTAAATGCACAAGAGTATTTTTGATCCCAATGACAGAATACTACTTCCAAAGGAAAGTATACTTCCAGAGTAAAATTAATGCATTTAAATGTCCAAATACTGATCTAAGTATGCCTTCAATGTTTCCCTCAAACACTTGTTTTACACTGTATTTTCTTTTATTTCTAGCAAAAAATTTTTCTCTTTTTCATTGTGATATGGAACAATTGTTGCATTAATCTGAATGTAGCCCTGTTGAGCTTCTCGGAAGATTACACTTCTTCGTTTCACTTTATGGGAGACACAGCAAATTTGCTTTCAAATCTTTCATTGATTTATAGTAATAATAATATTAATAATAATAATAATAATGCATGTGGCTCAATAGCCAAACACAAGTATTTCACATGGATACCAGTTTGGTGATTTGTGAATCCCTAACCCATACCAACTGTCCAACTGGGTAACAGAGATCTACAGATTAATGTGAATCCAAACCGTGGTCCATGGTCCAACTGGGATCTGATCCCATGATTTCTCAGTTTCCAGGCACATCACTAGCCACCAGATCTACCCCTGGTTTATATTATGAAAAAACAAAAGTTATTGTCTACATTGCTATGAATAATTATTAATCACATTTATTATATCTTACTGAAAAAAGTACTGATTCTTATCTATTTTCCTATCTGTCTCTCTAGTCAATGAAACTTCAAAGAAGCATAGCAAAAACTCATCTAGTAACAAGAAGGACTGAGTTTATGATTTACGGGAATGAGAAATTGCATTTCAAACACAAGAAAACTGCAGATTCACAAATATTATATTTCATGACTTATGCTCATTCAAAATATGTGTATTGTTATACAACTTCCAGTTACTATGCAAATAGGACATTTATTTGAAGCTGTGATAACCAAAAATTGAAAGAAAAACATGAGTCCTCACTATGGTACTAATCCTCAGATATATATAAACTTTACATTAAAGCAATTTTTGTGAATGTCATGCAAGTTTCATAAAAGATCATCGATGATGTCCACATATAAACACATATCTTACAGTAAATTAATAACATGACTATCTACAATGTTTGATATTTAATATGTTATGATTTTGTTAATTATTACTCAAGATGTATTTTTGTGAAACTCCAGTGAAGTTTCATAAAAGACTGTCGATAACAGCAGAATAACATTTTTCTTTAAGATGAGAAGGTGAATTTTGTAGAATATGACACTGTGTGTGTGTATGTGTAAGAGAGAGAGAGAGAGAGAGAGAGAGAGAGAGAGAGAGAGAGAGAGAGAGTGAGTGTGTGTGTGTGTGTGTGTGTGTGTGTGAGAGAGAGAGAGAGAGAGAGAGAGAGAGAGAGAGAGAGAGAGAGAGAGAGAGAGAGAGTGGGGCTGCAGTCTTCATGTTAGTAGCTGGACTCCACGTATAGACAAGGATCTGTTTCATTATTTTATAGTCCAGTTCCCTTATTTCAACTACACTGCCTACAGATAATACAAATGAATAAATGTAACTCAGAATATTGTTGTTAGGCAGCGGAAGACACCTTGGACTTAAAACTGTCTAATGGTATCCTACAATGCAGGCTTTCAAAGCTACTACTTGAATTCTAGGTGGTTTTTGTTTTATGGGCATTAAGCCATGGTGCAAAGCATATTTCTCTGTCTAATATTTCACCTACCATTGCTGGAGATGTCATCAGGGTGTGACGTTCACCTGCTTTATTTCTTCGTTGCTAGTCCTGCATTATTATACTGGCTGAAAAATGGGGGGTGGAAGTTCAACACTGAATACTGTAAATGATGTAGCTGACAGTTGCACAATTGCGTTCCACAGTTCTTTACTTTCACTGTTCACAACACCCTCAATATTACACAATTATATGGCAGTTCACTATTGGTAAATGTTGATAAGTTTCATTAATAGGTCGCAGGTAACATCAGCATGCTGCTACAATACTTTGCTGTTGAACATCTATGAGCAGTAAAAACCTAACCACACAGTTCGCAGTTTTTGTAGAATAATATGGTACATGTGACACTATTTTTCAAACAAATTAAACAGACATTGTCATTAATTGTTCTAACACAAGGCCTATTTGTGTTACACTTATTCCACTGTTAAGTTGATGCTTTGTTGTGAAACAAGCCTGAAAATTGGTCGTGGACAGACTGTCCTGGGACCAAAGTCGGTCCTTTATATATTCTCATAATAATAGGCACTGAAACTATACATTGCTCGATGTTTAAGTTACAGGAATTACAATTAAAACATAATTCATTCAATTAACTGAATACATCGAAAAATTCCTTCTTTTTAACAGTTCTTTCTACTGTAAAGGTTAGGCCAAATTATTTATTTAAATAATGAAGTTAACAATTTATACAAAAAATACTTTTGACAAACTTGATAATTATTTTGGAATTAATTAAGGGCTGGGTTTGCTAATATGTTTCCAAATAGAGCCAAATAAAAAACTTTAAGAATCCTAGTAGCTCTTCTTCCAAATGTTTATTATTAGTAAAGAATTTACATTTGGTTATAAGTCAACAATAGAATCTAAGTCACGAAATAATTACTGATTTCACCCTTTAACAAAAGATGGTAACTAGGAATTGTCAAAATAAATTACGAAATTAATTACATACACAAAACTAAGCACAAAATTAGACCTGGTGCTATATCCCCTAAGGCTGAGGGCCGACCTTTCAATTTTTTGGAAATGCTGATCATGCTCATGCATGTTAATGGTAATTAGGCAAAAATGAAATTAAAATGAATTTATGGGGGCATACAGCAAAACAAGAGAGGAAGTAAAGAGATCCCAGCTTGCTTCGTTGCAAGGGGCTAGACAGACTCAGATAACAGTTTCAAACTTCAGCATGCTCAGAAAGCCAAACTGTTTACGTGCAGTCACACAACAGTTGTTTCATGACCTTATCAAATAACTGCCCGAGATTGTGTAGTTGTTCAACAAATGTTATGGAATTTGTAGCAGAAAAGAGTTGGTGCTCTTTGCTCTTTTAGCACTACTGTAACGTCCACAACTTATCTAATTTCAATCCTTCTTCTTTTCTATTTCAATCTCTATAGCATCTAATAATGTCTCCAGCTTTGGGAGACAAAAATTTTTTCAGAGAAATATGTCCACAGCCCAATGTGCATGAAACAAATATCACCAATGTCCAAAATGAGA
Source organism: Schistocerca americana (assembly GCF_021461395.2). Lineage (NCBI taxonomy): Eukaryota > Metazoa > Arthropoda > Insecta > Orthoptera > Acrididae > Schistocerca > Schistocerca americana. Next base: position 534,259,686 of record NC_060119.1, on the reverse strand, counting down.
TCCACAGGAACTAGTACAGAAGTATTTATATAGCTGTAGCAATAAAGTCGGTCATGAATGCTTAACACCAACCATATTAGTGCGAGAACTCTGAAAATATTTTACTTTCTATTGACAATATAACAAAAAAACATACCAATGTTGTTATAAACTGATTTCTAAATGCCTTGTATTTATTCACAATTGACTATTTATCTGATGAAGTAGCTGGAACATTTACTTCAGACAATCTAACACATATTTTCTTAATCTAATTTCAGCCTTACCCTTCTGCTTAAAATTCATTCTGTTGATACTAGTTGGAATTTATCATGATATACTGATACTCATAGGATGATTTCAGTTAATGCACACATTTATTTATTTGTTTTCAAGGATTTCAATGCTGCTTATCAGAATTTTCTACAATGTAACAAGTTGATGTGTTTTAAACTAGCTAGATACATGATCAAATATGTTTAATACAACTGAATCATCACCAAGTCAGAACTATATAGAGTGTCCCAGGAGGAATAGGCAATATTCAGGGATATGACGGGAATGCTCACTTGAAACAAGAAACTTCATATGGGCATAAGCCCTATTAGAATGGTTTCTGATATAGAACACATTTAATGTACAATTTTTTTTTTGGGCTAATGGCATCCTGTAAAATGTTAAGTGATATTAACATATCACACGACCATTTAATACTCTGTTCACTATATTAAGCACAACACTTTCACTTTCACTTGATCCACTGCAATTAATTTCCAAAAGCATACTAACACATGTCTCACCATTGCCTATTACAGGATATGTTGAGATGCATGCATCATCATGCTTTTGGAAATAAACTGCAATGGAACACATAAAAGGGAAAGTGAATTCCTTAATGTACTGAACAGAGTATTAAATGGAATTTTAGCATGTTAAATAATATTAACATTTAACAGGAAGCCACAAGCCCGAAAACAAATGTACATAAAATGTGTACTACTTCGGGAACCATTTGGAACAAGGCATATGACCACACATAATTTTCTGCTTCAAATAAGCATTACTGTCATATTCCTGAATACTGACCATTCCTCCAGGGACATCAAATATATACCCACTTCAGACTGTTATGTGAAGATACACATACAAAACTGTTGAGCCCTGCTGAAGACTTCTGCACTGATTTTTAGCACAGCATTTAAGCTCAGTGAGTTATGTAGTTTAAAACAATTATAAGTGAAAATGTCAGTAACTTTGAAATTAAACACAATTTAAATAGAATTATATGATCCAGCTTGACCTGCAGAAAATTAACAGACATCTCTCACTCACCATCAGTATCATCTGAATCACAGTCCAAGGGTTGGTAGCCAAGAATCTCAGAGTCCTCTGTTTGACAGTTGTTAAATGCACAAGCAAACAAAACAAGAGAAAAGTAAATTACATGCATCGAAAAAAAATATTTTTAATTTTTGACATAGAAAAAGCTACTGCAATACAGAAAGTGAAAGGAGGGGGCAATATAACTAGAAAAAAGGAGTGGAGAGAAAGTGCAAAGCATGAGGAGGACGGGGTAGCAAGGCAGAGGGAAGCTGTTGAGGGTACAGGACAAGATGAGAGTTTATAATAAATGGTTGTGGGAACAAGATGTGAGAGTGCAGATGGGGTAAAGATGGATGGATGAGCACACGGAAAGGAGAGGGCAAAGTAATGAAGAAATGAAAGGGGGCCAAATGTTGGAGAGATAGTGGGAAGGTGTGGGTGAAGAGAAGGGGTAATGATGGAGAGATGAGTAGGTGAAAAGAAATCAGAAAAAATGCAGAGAAAGTAGAGGAGAGGACTAATGCGAAGGGTGTAGTAGACAATTAAAGTTGTGGGGGAGAAGCATAAAAAGATGGAGAAACTAAGAGGGTAAAGATAGGTTACAAGATTAGAACAGAGAGTAAAAAGATGCTGTGGAAATGAAAAATGATAGTGGGGACAGGGGAAAAGGTGGCAGGGACAAGAGGTAAGGAAAGTTGAAGTAGAGGATTTGGGGGCTAGACAGGGGAAGGTGAAGTGTGGAAACAGCTGAAAGAGAGAAAGGGCATACAGAGGAAGTGAACTATAATATTATTGCAAATAAATTAAACATAACAGCTCCCAGAAAATTAAAACAGTAAGCCATAAAGTGTCAAAATTTACACAGAAATGCATTTGTGCAAATGTGTGTGTGCTCTCAAGGACACACATTTGTTTGTGGAAAAACAAATGCACACACAGATTGCGAGAAGTCACTGGAAACAGTTGCTACATTCAGCTTCTCAAGTATCTGCAGACACACAGTGAGCTGCAGACATATGAAATTAAAATATTGCTCTATTAACTTTGTTACAGAGCATAAAACATGCATCAAAATAAAGTATCAAATAAAAAACTAAGACATCTATATCAGCAATAAAAATGCCAAACTGAAGTACAATAGCAAGATTGCATGTGCACCTCCAATTATACTTAATTATAGCTCCCCAATTACAACACTGAAAAACTCTTGTGCTTAAATTAAATAACTAAAACAACTTCTGCTATGCACTTTACGTGGTATTATAAGAGTATGGCTCCAATTTTTGGCATTTCTCAGAAGCATATGATATTTTGGAATTTAGAAGCAACAACTGTAGTGTACCTCTTTAATATATGTGCAATCACACTTTTTTCTAGTTTTAATAGAAATATAAATAGTGTCTGGCTTGAAAAGTGGAAAAACCTTACTATATTACTCTCATGAGTAAACTTGCATTCCTATATTAAGCAGCCAGCAATTAGCTAACTGCTGAAAAGATCTACTTGATGGGGGAAATAAAACATGCACTATACTAATGAACACTTACTGTAAACCATAAACTTAAATGTAGATGTTTGAAAATGCCTAAATAGCTATTCAGACTTGTGTTAATTCATCATAATCACTCCCATAACACTACTTTGATCACCATCTGACATTATTCATTTATAGCTGTATGGTATAAGAAATATGGGAGGCAGGGAGATGGCAAACACCCACCTGAAAGGTGTAGTATAACAGAATAACAGAGACAATATAATAGTTCTGTTTCCTGACATCCTCTTTGTGGATTCAACATGAGGTTGTATGCTTTAAAGTTATTGTACAAGAAAATATGTTAATTTATAACTTTCATTATAATAATGTATGGGAAGTTAAACATAAAAGAACACACAGTACTGAAACTGATTAAGGACACACCAGAAAGTAGTTTTGACAGATGATCGATCACGTGAAAAATTAAAATAATGTTTATAAGTTTATAGTCTTGTGTGACTACCATGAAAATATATTAGAAAACTGAAATAACAGAGATAAAAGAAAGATAAGAAAAACTCAGTGGTATGGGAAAAGTTATTTAGTGCAGATGTCTGTTAAGAACAGCTGAGAACATTCATAGAGATGTGTACATGACTGACACTCTGAAACAGAATCACACAGTAGGTTTCCTTGGAAGTAAACCTTCTCTAAAAATATTTTATCTTAAACATTGGCTCCACTTAGAATTCATTGTTTTCAACATTGAACAGTTACGGCTCCATCACACAATACAGATACTATAAATCTGATACAATGAAAGTTAGTGGTTGCTAGGTTCATGCTGTATCATAAAGAAAACATATTTTTTCATTTGTAAGAGTTTTCAATCAGTTCAGTTTTTATCTTTCCCTGACAATTATGATTTCAATGTAACTCTGAATCACATTGTAGAACAGTTTCATTTCAATTACCATTTCAGTATAAAGAGTTTTTCAGACTGAACAGAAGGAACTTTCTATAAACAAAGAACAATTCATCAGAGTTCAGTGAAGTCTTATGACATGTACAGGAGTGAAGAACAAAGAGTTTTATGTGTGGGGACCAACACATATTTTTTCAAGGAATAACTTTTGCCCAAGATGGCATCAACTAGAAGACTTAGCAATAATAAAACCAACAATACAGTGTGTAAACTTTTAGATGGCAGACCTCTCCCTAGTCCTGAATCGGCAGAAGTCGGTCAGCGTCGGGAGGCTTCGGTAGGCACGCAGTTTCGACTGTTGCCAACATTACGTAGCTGACTGTGTTGTACAAGGTAGACATTGTCGTCTGCTTCATTATTGTTTTGCGCTGTACTGTCCTGCGTGTTTTATTGTGCTAAACATTATCAAAATGAGTGAAGAGGCAGTTGCTGGCCCATCTCGGGAGTCGCCAACAACCCCTACCGGTAGGCTTGCGGTTAGAATGAAACCAGTATTACGTTGCGATGCTCGCAAAATTATATTGCGTGCGATTGAATGCTGCGAAAGGGAAAGGGAGCAGAAAAAATTGCTTCACCCCTTTTACAAATCTTCAGCGAGAGCTGCTACATGCACAGGGCAAAGCATGCGTAGCATTGGAAGATTCAAACAGTTTCATTGCAATCGGATGAATTGTTTGTGAGCGCATAGTAGACAAACATATTATATATATATAGATTTTAATGTACCTGACGGTTTCAGTTTCATTTACAAACAACATTTAAAGCGAGTTTTACTTCCAAGCCTTTCGTCTGCTTTCGTGTAAGCATGACACGCAATTTGTAGTGCCAGCACTGCAACTGGTAGGCGTGCCTTGTCCCCCCTCCCAATGGCTCCTCTCCCCTCGCCAGCCAATGCTTGCTTCCTACTCTCCCTGCACTCCCCTCACAACTCTGTCATCTTACAGTTAACACACTGTACTTGCCAATTTTGAAGAAAAAGATGACACAATAAAATATTACTGCTGAAATAACAAAATATACTCAGTGAATAAAACTGAGAGAGTTTTAATGTTCTTGTTATTATTATGATGCAAATGGTTACAGGGTTGCATTGTCATTAGAGACAGTGCACAAGTTTTGATTTCATAAGAGTGATAAAGGAAGTGGGCTTTGTCCTTGTTTAAGTAACCATTTAAACATTAACCTCAAATGATTTTAGGGAAATAATTGAAAACCCTGATAAGGATGGCTGGATGGTGATTTGAACCTCTGGCCTCACATGTTCTTGGTCGCAGTTAAGCAAATAATAAAATACTCAAAATATTATATTAGAATATTTCACATTCCTGCAGTTATTTATGAATAATATTTCCACACTTCATTCAAAGGAGATTTGAATATGCATAATATGGGAATATAACATTTGGTGAACTTTTATTTCAACCATCCCAATGGCAATAAAAATATTTGGCACTTGAATTATAGCAGTGTCTGTGATGCCACGTACCATGTATTTTCTTTTATTACTCAAGGGCTATGTGTATGTGGTTGCTGCTAATGTCTGCACTTATCCATAACATCGCTTTCAAAGCATCATGAAGATGTTACTGGTTCAGTCTTGCCTTAGGCATATTCTTTCCAATTAATTTTTGTTAGTATAGAGAAACATCTCATAACAATTATATAAAGTAATTGGATCAATAAAAAATGTACTCACCAAGTGGCGGCAGGAGAACACTGATATAAAAAAAGATTGTACATATGCATCCAGTAAGTCTCCCATGACCCAGGGTCCTGGGAGACTTTTACAAACTCTAACCCTTTTCCTAAAGCTCTCCAGTCATTTTCCTTCACTCTCCTTCCTTTCCCATCAACCATTCTGCTGTAAGAAGGAGCCACTAGCTCCAAAAGCTTGCATGTGTAAATTTTTTTTTAGATGGGTTTTCTCCTGCTGCTGCTTGGTGAGTAGATTTTTTATCCATCCAATTAAACTATATTGTCAAAAATGGATTATTTTCATGGTCATAACATTTGTAGATACTTGAGAATCTTCGTCATTATACATACTCATCATACTTAGAGGTAGCTCTTTGATGACAAACAACTTTTTTATCACAAAATATATATATATTTGTCTAAGCCAATTTACTAACCATATGTACCCAAAACATTTAGTCAGCTTGGAAACTATATGAGGCAAGGGCAGAGGTGAGAAGCTGGGGAGGAGGGAGAGGGGATGCCACATCCTTCAAATTAGCCAGTCAAACTGGATTACAATTATAGGCAACACATTGTAAATCAAATGTAGCTCAATCTATAATTCATTTGTACACAAATAGTTTTTATTCTTGTCTGTTATATATTGAGATGTTTGTTGCCTTTTGCTTTTCTTTCAATGAACAATGGTGCGATGTCATTTTCATAAGAAGCAGAACTACAAATCTGAATGTAGACACTATATCAGATGATGGCTGTTATTAATAAGATATTACCAAACAAGCATACTCTAATGAGAATACTAAATGTCATTTTACAACTAAACTATCATGTGGTGTTGCTCCTTATGCCATTTAAGACAGTGCCTAGAATTTACAAATATCATGTGCTGCATATGGGCAACAGATCAGACACTTCTACATTCTTTGTGCCAAACCATCAATTTGCTAGAATCTACTGATACTGGTACTAATATAGAGAGGAAACTCTGGCAAAGAAAAACTACTAATACATCAGAAAAATTAAAATGTCTGAAAAATGTCTGAAATCACTGAGAGTTGCTGATCTCATCAACTGTGGACTTGGAAGCAAAAGAGTAAGATACATAGCATAATAGTTTCAAATCAGAATTATATATTTTTGTGTAGACAGCTAACTGTGAGAACATGTTTGTTTCATTTGACAAAGGTATAGTCTAGTAGAGTCCTCATTGTTACAAATTATCAGTTTCCAAAGATTGCAAATAGCCTGCTCTAGTCCAACACGAGCTTCAACTAAGGTCATAAACAAAGAGTGCAAGGCTATGATGCTATTGCACTGTGGGTCAGAAAATATTTGATACTTTTACATTACATTTTTGTGAAGTTCTAAAACTGGTGTACAAATGACTGGCGATGGGACATATGGCAAATGATACTCTACAACTCTAAAATTACATCTCCTTGTTTATTTATGCAGGTGTAGGCACACAATTTGCCTTCTTATGATCCAAGAAACTCACCAGTACGATTAGAGATACTAGCACGCTTCAGCTGACTTCGTACATTTCTTGAATTTTCCAAACTCTTTTTATCTGTTAATGATTTATTTAGGGAGCCTGTAGTAACAAAACAGAAAGTATCTAGAAACAAAAATACAGATATTATGAAGCTGCAGTTTGTTCTGTTTACATGAATAAATTACCACTTGGAATGTATCCAAGAAATTAATGGTAATGGTCAAACAAGAAGGTGAATGTGCTTACAACATAACATTTTATTGCTTTGATTGCCTGAATATCATATCTTGAAGGTTCACTACCATTTTAACACCAGTGTATAGTCAAAAAGATTTTTACAATCAAATTACATGCAGCAAATATCATAACATTCAACTGTTAGTATTCAGAACACTTGCTGCTTACTTTTTTTTAACAAAAGTTATTAGAGAGTAGTATGTTGAGGCACTTTATGAATTTAAGGATATCTGTGTTATGAATTTCTTCTGACATCAGCAAAATCAAATAAGAAAAGTTTGCATTCTGAGTCAGGATATTTAAAACTAATGTGTAAGATCATGAGGTTAGTTTACTGATTACACAAATATACTTGGAATTATTGCACCATGAAACAACAGCAAAAGATGGATGTCTGTTAAAAGAATTTTGATTGATCATGAGGTAATGTATACAGCATATGCTGAAATTCACGACTACAGAAGTCAAGAAATGCATACAGTCTACAGGAGATGAATCAAAGCAAACAGTAGTAGACAACTGATACTACACATTCACTCTCCTTCACACAACGTGTCTTGCCAATGAAGGCGAATCTCAAGGATGAAAATGCATAAACAAAAGTAAGCAGCTTTTATAAACTATATCTGTGTTCAATTCTGACTAATGAACTAGTGATTAGGTGGACAGCAAACTGATCATTATATATGGTGTCCCATTATCTGGGCCATCTCAAACATTCTTTTGTTGGCTTTCTTGTAAAATTTTGTCATTACAAAGGTATCAAGAGCAGTAGATCTTTTTTTAAATAGCATCCTATATTTTTTTATTGGGAAATCTACTTCCTCTCCTCAAGAACTGTTCAAAAATGTATCACAGTTTACCATTCCTGTAAACATGACAGTATCAAAAACATGCCACAAAATTAACTTTTTGTCTCCTGTACTAACACAGTTACATCTACATCCATACTCTGCAAACCACTGTTAATTGGATGGCTCAAGGTATGTCCCATTATAACAGTTATTAGGGTTTCCTCACATTCCCATATGGAGCACTGGAAGAATCATTGTTTAAACACCTCTATAAAGACTGTCCTTTACATCCCTACTGGTTTTTCCGTATATTCCTAGATTCGTCATTTAAAAATGGTTCTCAAAAATTTGTGAGGAGGCTGTTGTGGAATAGTTTGTGTCTATCTTAAATCATCTGCCTGTTCGGTTTCTTCAGCATCTCCATGACATTCTCCCATGGGTCAGCTAAACCTATGACCACTCCCACTGCCGTTCTCTGTAAATGTTGAATATCCACTGTTAGTCCTGTCACACACATAGGCAATATCAATATTTCAGGCTGAGTCAGGCAAGTTTCTTCAGACAGTTTCCTTTCTAGACTGATGCATTTCCCCTGTATTCTATAAACAAAGAAAAGTCTGCTACCTGCTTTACCTATGACTCAGGCAGAGCAATTTTTTTCAGGCCGTTCTTCATTGCAGATTACTGCATCACTTGTAAAACATCTGAGGTGTGTGCAGTTCTCTCAGAATGCGAAAGGAGGAGCATCTGTCACAACAAAACATGAGTAGCAACAAATACATATGCAAAACATTTTGTCATACCAAAATCATTTAAAATCAAGGCAGGTGTTATCTCGCTGATAAAATTCACATTTACATCATTTGGTTTACGAATGACAAGGTATCAGTTGAGGACACTACATGGATGGTCCTTCAAAACTGTATAATGTAAAATTAAGGTAATAACAAAAATGAACAAAAAGTGTCTCATTTAGGCCACATTTTGTTAAATCAATTACAACCTAAAATACATTCTCTTTTTACAGTTTTTCAATAAATAAAACCCACCAATGATGACACAGAGGTACTAAAATATGTTTGGATGACAAGAAGAAACAATGTTTTGCATAAAAGATGGAATCTATATCTAATAATTTAAACTGCAAACATGGAAAACATACAAAAGATGCTTATCCAAAAGATGACCATTAATATTGTCTGCAAGATTATAAACATACTCATTAATATGCTTGATATGCCATACAATTGTACCTTTGATAAGTGTTGGTGTGGTACTAATTCATATGCTAATGTCAAGAAATGCTGTAGCTAACTGAGTCACTTGATTAATCGCTTTCAGGATGTCATGTGAAAAATGTGCAAGTTAGGTTTCACATGAGTGATAGATGATTTTAGAATCCATGTAAGTTGGTATGGAAGAAGTCATGCTGTTCAATATACCTCATTACATTTGAACACAGAATATGTTCTAAGATTGTATAACAAATGGATGTCAAGGATTCTGTATGGTGGTTTTGTGGATCACTTCTGCTATCCTTTTTGTAACCAACAGAACTAACTACATAATTCATCCTTGCAGTTGTGCCAGAATTAAAATGGGGCAATACTCCTGAAGTTTCCTTTGTAAAGCAAGATTTGAGAATGGAGTTCAGCATTTCTGATTTTGTTTTGCTGCCCTCAATCACAGTTCCTGTCTCATCCATGAGTGTCTGGATACAAACTTTGATACCATTAGCAGCCTTTATACAGTGCAGTCCATGTGTCTGGGTAACATAACTCAGCCATTTGTGGGCATTCACAGTAAACAAATGGAAAGGCATGGAAAATGTGCACTGACCACAATCAAATGTCTTTAGTAGGAGTTTTGAGTGAGTGCAATGTACATCAACAAAGGGGATGCAGAAATGCTACTAATCCATAGAGAATATAAGTCAGCAGAACAGTAACTTATGCTTATCCATTATGAATATTTTAGAACTGTGACTATATATTGAATGTAAATATGTTATACAAAACTGCAACCAGTCACATTTTTGAATAATTATTTTTTATTTCATTAACTGGTTTTTGAACCTTTTCAGGTTCATCATCAGATGGTTTCAGGTGGTTACATCATTACTGCTAGCATAATGCTTGGTGATACATTAAAGTGTGTTCCATCTTTTCGTCATAGAACAAGTACCCAGCATTATGCTAACAATAATGATGTAACCTCCTGAAACCATCTGAAGATGAACCTGAAAAGGTTTGAAAACCGGTTCATGGAATAAAATATAATTACTCAAAAAAATGACTGGTTGCAGTTTTGTATAACTAATTTACAGAACAGTAACTGCACTAACAGTTGCTTATTTACAGCCATTTGACTGGATGCTGAATGAACAATGTTCATTTTCCTTGTGTTTCCATTTGTTTACTGTCAACTCCAGCAAGTGGATGAGTTCATTAACCTGAGTATGTGCACTGTGTGCTAGTAGGTTAATTTTGCATTATGTTTTTAATAATGTTATCTTTACAGGAGTGGTACACCATGATATGTTTTTGAACATGTCTGGGAAAAGGATGTGGATAATCCAATAAAAAATATAGGGTGCTATTTAAAAATGATGTACTGCCATCCACATCTTCATAATGAACAAAGTTACAAGGAATGTAACCATGGTGGTTAGTGTTCCCTTGAAGTTAAATAATGTTTGCTTGATATATTTTTTTCTTATTTTGCTTCAGGACAGAAAGATATTTGGAACGTTAAGATAAATAGTATACCCTGGATAACGAATACCAACAATGACAGCCAACCAAAATTAATAACATTGGTGATATGAATGCAAAGTATAATAAATTGATAATGCAATTAATAAAATGAGTGCTTGTAAATGAAACAATATTTTAAAACCACTTGGTAAAGTTGTGTCTCAGTCTGTATCTACAACTGTTATATCCAGTGCTCCCACTGGGGTAAACTAGAACACCTCCCAACTTGAAATGTAATTTCATTCTCTATCTATTCCTCCTCTCCTTCTTCTAAAACCTAGCAAATGCTTTTAAATTAATCTTCCTGTAAAATTAAAAGAGGACAAATTTTTCCCAATCAAGGAGTCAATGTCACATTTAGAATTCTACAAGGATAGCTCATTATGTCACATGAAGTTTCTGTGTAATATGCCCAAACCTATTGATTTTAATATAATATTGTTAATCACAATTGTTCTAGCTAATGTTGTGAGCCTAAAATTTAGAATAAAGATTTGTGAGATATTGCACTCTCAATCATTAAAGCTGTTGCAGAAGGGATATTCCAGACAAGGGGCACTGAAGAGTAGCTGCTTTGCCCTCCACCTTAGAAAAAAAATTCTTTGCAAAAATGATAGAAATTTTGATTTAGCATTGCTGTGAAGAAAGCTAGAAAATGTAAAAGATACTGATGAATATCTAGTATCCCCAGAACTATTGGTCACGAAATCTCAAACTATTTCAGCATTCACTGTGAAACTAACATTAACTGGCCATTACCTCCTCCCCATCCCTTCCCTCCCCACAGCACAGCACAGCACAGCACAGCACAGCCCAGCCCAGCCCAGCCCAATGCAGTGCAGCCCAGCCCAAGGCTTCTTACTTTTGAGGGAAAAGGAAATTCACACAGGTCTCGTAGTCAAAAGTAGTACCATCATGTAGGCTCTCAAATAACCTTCAGGTCAACAATAAACCAAAGTGCCAAAAGAACTAAATACAAACAGAAAACCTACAAATAATTTATCATTTTGATTTTGCATTTTAAAAAATGCTATGAATTTATAAACTCTGTAAGAAAGCCATATGTTGAATATTTTCCAATATCAACACATAAAATAACCAAAATCACAGAAAGATGCAACTGCAAAATGGACACAGACAGAGGCATACAAAATGGACACAGACAGAGGCATATGCCACCATCAAACATACTGAAATCATATTTGATAGCCACTGTCATACTAAGGCTTTCTCCACAATTCTCTGTGCTTTACTGTCATTAGTTACACACATCATGTACCCATCTCCCGGTAGATCATCTTCTCAGTTCCTTCTTATTCAATGGAATCCAGTGAAGAACTTAGTTCTTTCATCAGCCATACATTCATCAGATTACATGTCTTGCTCAACTCTATTTCATTATCATTAAATTCACAGTTACACCTTACAGTTCAATTTGTCTCCTTTGTTTGTCTTCCTCTCTCTCAAAATAATTTTCTAAAAAAAATCTGTACACTGCTTAATGGGAAACCTTCAGTTCTGAAAGATTTTCATGTTTGAAGTCCATCTCAAAATTGGTAATGCACAGATTGCAAATTTCACTATTTCAGAACATCTGTTTAGCAGATTTTATTTGATTTTCAAATAGCACTCCTGGTTTTTCTATCTATCTATTTTACTGTCCATCCAGTCATTGTCTACAGTTACCTAACATACAAAAACTCATCAATTGGATGTGCAGGTTCATTGTTAATTTGTATAGTTTTCTTTTTGGTGTATTATTTTGATAATATTATAATCGATTTTCAAACTTGCAGTAATAGTTTCTTTCATTGGTTGTTGACATTTACCTTCACAAAAAGCAAACATTGTCAAATCAACAACAAACAACAAGGATTCAGGTGTTTTCCATTAACACACATTTTTTTCATTTTCTCCAGTTCAGGGGTTTGGAGACTTCTTTTAGTTCTGAATATCCCACTATTCTGAAGGATTCTAATGGAAACTATCATACTATATGTTGCAGAACATTAATGTTTTGCAAGTGTTGTTAGTGCAGATATTGTTAAAAGTGTGTTGAAAACTCTCTCAAGTTCTATGACTCCCTGCCAGGCACTTAATTGTGAATTACAGAGTAATCATGTAGATGAAAGTTGTAATTCACTCTCACTGCTCTGTTATTTAATGAAAAATTTATTACACAAAAATAAAATATAAACTTCTGTTTTATTTACATTTAATTTATCAAATATATATATTTACTACATACTCTTCAACTGATTAAAAACATAAGGAATAGTTACTGAAGTAGAAAATTATTTTACCCTCACTGGTGGCGGTTAGAGCTAACGGAAGTTTTTACTATCAGGCAAGGAATTACTATATGTGTTGTTGTTTTTTAGGCATCTGTAGTGGAGGTCGATTGCAGAATCCATACTGCACCTTATACACATAAGGTTAATAATGATGAAAAATTTTTCATGAATATTTGAGATAGTAAGAATGCTCATGTTGTACACAATTTACATGTCTTTCATTCAAGTTTTGATTGTAAAAGCAAGTGCTGTAGAGGTTACTACCTCCAAATACTCTCATTAAATGCATGGAAAATATATAACTACCACACTTGGAGAATAATCAGAAACTTTTTGATAAAAGCAAACCATCAAAGACTTTAACCTAAAATTGGGGAAGGGTTAAATCAGAATAAAACACATATAATGAGTTAACTAAATTACTCTGGTACAAATTACATCAAATATGAGAACACAACCACAGCATCTGGTTAAACCAAGTGAAAGTCTCAATGTTAGCAGCTGTAAGTTCAACTGAGTTAGTGCAGCATAGAAAAAAATGCAGGTTAAAGGCAAAAGCTGAAGCACACTGAAGTACCTTGCACCTCTTGCAAAAGTGCTGCACTCATGTTAGCGGGAGCTTTTGCACTTGAAGATGCTGAAGATGTTGCAAGAGCGGATGTTAACACCTTAGCCAAAGTCGGTTGAGTTGAGGGTGGTGTTGTGCCACGGATGAAGCCTTATTGAATCACAGGATGAAATGAATACACATCTTATCAGAAAACAGAAATGTAAGGCTAAATGTGTATTTCATTGTAAGAATAATATACAAAGAGCACTTTTAAGAATACATAATGGACGCTGTAGCCTAAAGAAAATAAAATAAAATCTAATACCTATTACACACAAAGAGATACATTACAAATCAGAAGACAAAACTAAATGAACAAGAACTGACTTGAAATTAGTGTATTGCAGTTCATTTCTGCATGAAGCCTGGTGTTAGAAAGACAGTAATATTATCAAATTTGTGAAAAAATTATATATAAAAACAAAGATGAGGTGACTTACCGAACGAAAGCGCTGGCAGGTCGATAGACACACAAACAAACACAAACATACACACAAAATTCAAGCTTTCGCAACAAACTGTTGCCTCATCAGGAAAGAGGGAAGGAGAGGGGAAGACGAAAGGAAGTGGGTTTTAAGGGAGAGGGTAAGGAGTCATTCCAATCCCGGGAGCGGAAAGACTTACCTTTGGGGGAAAAAAGGACAGGTATACACTCGCACGCACGCACATATCCATCCACACATACAGACACAAGCAGACATATTTAAAGACAAAGAGTTTGGGCAGAGATGTCAGTAGAGGCAGAAGTGTAGAGGCAAAGAAGTTGTTGAAAGACAGGTGAGGTATGAGTGGCGGCAACTTGAAATTAGCGGAGATTGAGGCCTGGCGGATGACGAGAAGAGAGGATATACTGAAGGGCAAGTTCCCATCTCCGGAGTTCGGATAGGTTGGTGTTGGTGGGAAGTATCCAGATAACCCGGACAGTGTAACACTGTGCCAAGATGTGCTGGCTGTGCACCAAGGCATGTTTAGCCACAGGGTGATCCTCATTACCAACAAACACTGTCTGCCTGTGTCCATTCATGCGAATGGACACTTTGTTGCTGGTCACAGGCAGACAGTGTTTGTTGGTAATGAGGATCACCCTGTGGCTAAACATGGCTTGGTGCACAGCCAGCACATCTTGGCACAGTGTTACACTGTTCGGGTTATCTGGATACTTCCCACCAACACCAACCTATCCGAACTCCGGAGATGGGAACTTGCCCTTCAGTATATCCTCTCTTCTCATCATCCGCCAGGCCTCAATCTCCGCTAATTTCAAGTTGCCGCCACTCATACCTCACCTGTCTTTCAACAACTTCTTTGCCTCTACACTTCTGCCTCTACTGACATCTCTGCCCAAACTCTTTGTCTTTAAATATGTCTGCTTGTGTCTGTATCTGTGGATGGATATGTGCGTGTGTGCGAGTGTATACCTGTCCTTTTTTCCCCCAAAGGTAAGTCTTTCCGCTCCCGGGATTGGAATGACTCCTTACCCTCTCCCTTAAAACCCACTTCCTTTTGTCTTCCCCTCTCCTTCCCTCTTTCCTGATGAGGCAACAGTTTGTTGCAAAAGCTTGAATTCTGTGTGTATGTTTGTGTTTGTTTGTGTGTCTATCGACCTGCCAGCGCTTTCGTTCGGTAAGTCACCTCATCTTTGTTTTTATATATAATTTTTCCCACGTGGAATGTTTCCTTCTATTATACAAATTTGTGAAAAGCTACAAAGGAAAAGAATAATTAACTTGGAGTTATTAAAAGAAATATTTCTAAACAGCAGCAGTTCCATATAGACATGAGTCACAATACTTGTGGAGAAATATGATTTGTCTATTTCTGAATATAAATTTCTTCAAAAAAGATCGGATGATAATGCTTTCAACACATCTTATCTCATAAAATAAATCCGAATACAGAACATAAATTACCAGCACAAATTCCTTTGTGTAGAAAAATTTGATATTGGCTACCTCCATCCACACAGTTATTTTATTACAAGGTACTGGTGGTATCTCGAAAGATTTTCTGTGAATATAATTTCTTTAACTGATCAAGGTGCCTTAGTCATTCCATAATTACAGAGTTATGGAGTTTTATCCATAATAAATGACCAAGTTGAAATTTTAATCTCACTGGGTAGAGGTAGCAGGTGGAAACATATATAAAGGTTAAGTAAATGTGCAAGGTTTCGGAACAGAGTCTCCTCCTCCTGCCATAAGGATTGAAGTGGAAGGAAGAGGGCTGGTGAGTCTTAGGAAATGTGGTGTGGTGGGGTGGGGGGTTGGAAAACTCACCCAGAACTTCTGGTCAGGGGAGCCGTACCAGTCAGAATGAGGAGGTGAGACTGTTGGGGTCTGTCTGCTGCAGTCCTTTACAATCAGTCTCTCCTCCTCATCCCGTCCAGTATGTCACCCCTAACCCAGGGTTCTGGGCAAGTTTCCAGCCCTCCCCATTTCCTAAAACTCACCAGTTTTTTCCTTCATCCCTATTCATTCCCCTTCAAGCCTTCTGCCAGAAGGCACTGGCTCTGAATGCTTTCACATTTACTTAACCTTTATATATGTTTTCTCCTGACACCACTTCATGTTTTATCTATCCAATTACATCATATTGTCAAAAATTGTTTATTTTTATTGATACATATGCTGAAATTGTGCAACTGAGTGAATATATATTCCAAAGAACTAAAGTACTGAACAAGTTACATCCTTAACATAATTTTGCACCTTTGAATCCATGAATACTAAAATGTAGACTTTCACAGCCGGAAATATCATGTCCATTATAATTATCCGGGCTGTTATGCCGCGGTCGGCTGACGAATTCTGTGTTGGTTCCCAAAGTTTTGTCTCCGACTGCGGGAGACATCTTCAAGGGGGTCCATAGCTCAATGGAAGGTCCAACACACCCACTGGCTCGCTACTGACTGCCGCTAAATTCCGTGTCCGCGTGCTCCCACGCCGCAGCGTGATGTCACGTGTTTTGAAAACGTCAGTGCAATTGGCCGCTGTCCGTCGCTGTCGATCGCCGTTGCCATCACCCAGTAGTGGGCGGGTGGTACACCTCTTCTTTAACACCGGAATCCATACGCTGTTTAATTTCACACCCTCTTCCTTACGGTTGAAATTATTAGGGTGTTTAGCGATTTCGATTGCCTCCCTGTAGAGCCTTTCGTAATAACCGCTTGTGGCCGCTAGTACTTGCGTCTCCTCGAAACGAATATTGTGGTTCCCTGGCTGGAAAGCATGCTCCGCAACATCTGATTGTTCCGTTTCTCCTCTTCTGCAATTCCCCCTATGCTCTTCCAAACGTTTAGAAACAGTTCTTTTAGTGGTACCCACATAAACATCACCACAGCTGCATGGGATCCTATACACTCCAGCTTTTTCCAGTGGTTTCCAAGCGTCCTTGGCAGGCTTAAGGTATTCCTGTATCTTCCTGTTGGGCTTGTAAATTACGGTAATATTCCGCTTCGTCAAGATCCTCCCTATTCTTTCCGTTACATTTTTAGCAAAAGGCAGGAATTAGATTTTGCAGTAGCCTGTACGTCAGTATGATTTCTGCGTGGGTGCCTCAACGCACATTTTATTTCAGCGGACGAATATCCGTTCTTCATTAGTGCATTGTGGAGATGTTCCATCTCAGCGTCGAGCAACTCAGGTTCACAAATATTTTCAGCTCTGTCCGCTAACATCTTGATAACACCCCGCTGCTGTTGTGGGTGGTGGTTCGAATCCCAGTGCAAATAACGGTCCGTGTGCGTGGCTTTGCGGTATACTGAGTGGCCCAAACTACCATTTTCGTTTCTAAAAACAAGCACATCGAGGAAATGTAACTTGCCGTCTACCTCCTCCTCCATTGTAAACTGAATTCTCGAGTTTATACTGTTCAGATGGTCATGGAACCGGCTTAGTTCCTCCCTACCATGTCTCCACAGCACAAACGTGTCATCCACGTATCGGAACCATACATTTGGTTTTTTGCTGGCAGTACCTAAGGCCTGTTCTTCGAATTTCTCCATAAAGAATTTTGCAATTATGGGACTTAGGGGGCTTCCCATAGCCACGCCATCCGTTTGCTCATAAAACTGTTCATTCCACTTGAAGTATGTGGTCATCAAACAACACTTAAACAGTTCTGAAATATCAGCAGGAAAAATTCGATCCAGCTGTTCCAAAACATCATTAAGTGGAACCATGGTAAACAGCGATACCACATCGAAGCTGACCAATACGTCCTCCGGCTGGACCACTGTGCCATTCAATCTGCTGATGAAATGTGTCGAATTCTTTATATAAGAGTCCGAACGGCCCACATGCGGTTTTAGCAGCGTAGTCAAAAACTTGGCTAACGAGTAGGTGGGCGAACCAATGGCAATTAGTATCGGTCTTAACGGCACATTTTCTTTATGAATTTTGGGCAATCCATAAAGCCTTGGTGGTAGCGCAACCGAATTGCGGAGACCTTTCTGTACACTCTCTTCAATGGAGGACTTTTTTTTAACCGCGACACAGTTCTGAGAATGCTGTTAGTGGGGTCCTTATTCAGCTTCCTATATGCTTGCGGATCCAGCAGATCAGTAATTTTACTCCGATAGTCGGCCACATCCATAACCACCGTTGCGCTTCCTTTGTCAGCTGGGAGAACCAAAATACTATCATCGTCATTCAGGAGTTTTAAAGCTCTTCTCTCACCCACAGTTATATTACTTTTCGGCGGTTTTGCATTGGCTAATATTCTTACTGTTTCTATACGGATTTCTTCAGTTGTTACAGAATCCACACTGCGAATTTTTGCTTCTACACTGGCTTGCTTTGCTGTCTAAAAACCAAAACTCATCTTCCACTCTTAGTGTCTCACTTCCTAACCTAAATCCCTCAACATCATTTGATTTAATTAAACTACATTCCATTGCCCTTGTTTTACTTTTGTTGATGCTCATCTTCTTACCTCATCTCAAGACACTGTCCACCACAGGCAACTGTTGTTCCAAGTCCTCTGCTGTGTCTGAGAGACATACTGTGTCACTAACAAATTCAAAGTTTTTATTTCTTTTCCCTGAATACCAACTTCTTCTCAAAATTTCTCTCAGCTTTTCATTACTGCTTGCTCAATGTACAGATTGAACATTGAGGATAGGATACAGCTCTGCCTCCCTTCCTGTTCAACTACTGTTTTCCTTTCATGCCTTATGAATCTTGTACCTGCATTCTGATTTCTATACAAGCTGCATTAATGCTTTCGTTCCCTGTATTTTATCCCTGACATCTTCTTTTCTAAGTCAACAAATGCCATTACAGTAGGTCTGCCTTTTGTTAAACTCTTTTCTAACGTAAATTGTAGGGTGAGTATTGCCTGGGGTCGTTCTACATTTCTCTAGAACCCAAAATGAATTTCCCCTGAGCGTGGTTTGTAGCAGTTTTTCCATTCATCTGCGGAAAATTCGCATCAGTATTTTGCAACCACAACTTTTTGAAGTAACATTCACACTGAAACTTCCTGGCAGATTAAAACTGTGTGCCCGGCTGAGACTCGAACTCGGGACCTTTGCCTTTTGTGGGCAAGTGCTCTACCAACTGAGCTACCCAAGCACAACTCACGCCCCATCCTCACAGCTTTAATACTGCCAGTACCTTGTCTCCTACCTTCCAAACTTCACAGAAGCTCTCCTGCGAACCAGGAGTGCTAGTTCTGCATAACCGAGACCGTATGCTTTGTCTGTGTGAAAAATGCCCCACCAGTTCATTGCTTCAAACACACTTAAAAAATGAAATAGAAGACTATGATCCTGATGAGATTGTTCAGTACAGTCAATGGTTATCAACTGATAGAATGTTCAAATCACTTCTCTATCAGAATTCTGTGACACATTAATTAAGAAAATTGAAAAACTTACTCCACACTCTTTTATTTCTCAATCACAATCTGATTATCTGAAAACGAAGAAGGAAACACCTGATGAAGGATCAGTCTTAATTTTAATGGATTTCAGTGAAAATCTCAATTTTGTTGTTCAAGATGAAGTACAGTGGTATCATTGGAACAATCGCAGCTGCACTATTCATGCTGTCCATATATATTACAAAAAGGGCAAACAGTTGCATGCAAAAAGGAATTATATTGTTTCTTATGATCTAGAACATGATGTTGCCTTGGTGTACCAGACTCAGAAGACTGTATTGAATTTTTTCAAGTGTGAATTTTCAGAAATTCAACTTGCGTATGTTGAATATTTCACTGATGGTTGTGCTGCACAATATAAAAATTGTAAGAATTTCAGAAATATCTGCTCCCATGAACACAACTTCAACATAAATTGCAGCTGTTACTACTTTGCTACCAGCCATGGCAAATCTCCCTGTGACGGTATTGGTGGCACTGTTAAAAAACTTGTCACAAAAATAAGTTTGCAAAGAGTTTATAATGATCGAATACTTACAGGTTCACAGGTATTTGAATTCTGCCACGAGAACCTGCAAGGCTTTTCAGTTTCCTTTGTTTCAAAAGATGAAATGGTACAAGTCAGACATTATCTTGCTCAGCATTTCACAAGTGCACGAACAATTCCTGGAACATGATCTATGCATGACATTGTACCAGTATCATCAACCAAGATTGGAGCAAAAAGGCTGAGCTGTGATATGGATTTTAGTATCATGCATGATTTCTCAGATGCATTTCTGCCACTAATGTCAGAATGTACTGTGCAGCCCAACTGCTATGTTGCATGTGCGTATGACTCTTCTTGGTATTTGGGAATTGTTGAGAAGGTGAATTGTGAATATGATGTTACAGTAAGGTTCATGCATCCTCATGAACCATCCATGTCCTTCAATTGGCCTGATAATGATGTTTGTGATGTTTCTTTCTCTCATATTCTGTGCGAAGTTGGCACCACGACAGCAACAGACCATACTTATTCTCTGAACAAATGGTCCTCAATTTGGTTATGGCATATACATTTAACTGCACAATTCTAACATGTTTTCAGAAACTACATGTCTGAAAGGATATTCAGGGATAAGACTGTCAGCATACTATTTTTTGTTTAAAAACTGCAGACAATTTTCCAATTTTTACAGTTTGCTTTGAAGTAACGCACTGCATCAAACTTTCAACAATTGCTGCCAACAGAATGTATATAAAGCAATAAAAATTGGCAAAAGTTCATGATATTAGATACAAAAGCAGTACACAAAATCTCAGTTTACAACTAGATAATGATTCTCATGGGCTGGATGACTTGACATGGACCCTGTGGTAGATGGACTATGGGACACCTGCTCATTCTGCTGTTAATTTAAGATGACATCTAACAAGCTAGTATGGATAGCTCAAGCAGGGTATATATCTTGGCCTAGAAGATCACCTAACCGCAACCCCTAGATTTTCCTGTTTGTGGTCATTGAAAAGTTAAATGTAGAACATTCTCATTGACTCAGTGGAATCACTGGAACCATAAATTGTACAGAGTCTTGTGAAGATCTATGAGATAATCAGAGGGTATTTGAAAGAATTTGGAATTCACTGCAGAAATGAGTGCAGACAACACATGGGACATCTACTTTACAGGTATAAATGTACAGTCAAGTGTAACACATAATGTGCTGAAGAAGTATTGCATTTCTTGTTAATGCAGGTCATGGATGAATTTTGATTTTGATTGGATGAGGCCTAAACAGTCTCACATGTTATATTGGAAATGCATTTGTACTAACTATGACAATATTTCATACTTAAGACACTGGTGGCCTGTAACTGAACATTCACAGGCTTTTTGAATTGTTTAGTGGATTTTTTCTTTGTTTCCACAAAAATATATTTATTGTGGGCCCACAGTCATAAAGAATTTTTGAAATGACTTCATATTTACAGTGGCTGTATGTTTACTCCAATATTCATTATTGCAATTTCAACCTTTTGGTTATTTTCATGTGGTTGCAACTGCAAAGAATAAATACAGGGTGTACATAAAGTCCGGGAACACTTTCAATTATTTATTGCACAAGAACCAAACATTGTACAGATATCATACATATGTCATTTTGAAGAGAAACCATGAAAGTTTTTTTTTCATGTATACCCACACAGCATAGTTTGGTGATTTACCAACAGTCAGTGCTAGTCGCAAACACGGAGCTGCCGCATTGATGGATCGGCCTTGCTACAGAAGGGGACAGCTATTTCATGAAGTGGTCTCCCCGATCACCAGATCTCACTCCGTATAGTCTTTTCTGGGGGGGGGACACATTAAAGATCTGGCGTATGTAACGCCTCTACCACGTGATGTACCAAGCTCTGGGAGAGAAAATGAGAAGTGACTGCCATAGTCGACGATGCCGTGCTGGGACGGGTATGGCAAGAATTTGATTACTGTACTGACGTCTGCTGGGTCATTCATGGTTCGCATATTGAGTGTCTGTAAAAAAAAAAAGCTTTCAGAGTTTGTCTTCAAAATACAATATGTATGACATCTGTTCAGTGTCTGGTTCTTGTGCAATAAATAATTGAAAGTGTTCCCAGACTTTATGTACAACCTGTGCATCAATGCTAAATATACCACTAACATAAATACAACATTTTTCACAACATAGTAATGAAAAATCTAAGAAAAAATAAACTAAATATTACTCACATGCTGAAAATTTCTTGAAATTAATTTTTAGTTCACTTTAATTCAAGTTCTTCATAGTAGTACTGTGAAACATGACTGTATATTTGTCAATGGTATGATGTATACTGATTGTGCCATCTAAGAGCCATCAGACACATTTTCTCTGATGTTTCAGCAGATATTTGCAATTTAGTTTTTGCAATGTGTAGCTGGAATGAGCCCAAACAAGTGCTGCTCATCATGTCTTTAATGTGACACCCAATGTTGATGGAAAGTGTTGGTTTGTTTCCCATTACAAACAAAATGATTTTTAAAATGGAATTTTGTGTGCCCTTTTGATAGAGCAGTCCCAAATTAGTCTAGTGAGATATTTACTTTATATGTATGTATTAAAAGAAACAGGAAAACACTGAGAATAACCAGTACTCCAGCAGCAACTGAGAATAACCAGTACTGCAGCAGCAACTAAGCAGCTCTGTTGCATTGTGGCAGCAGTCGATACAGGCCAGGGCAGTGCTGTCACTGCTAGAGTACTGGTCATTCTTCATGTTTTACTGTCCCTGTTAATACATTTTGATAGAACAATATCAGATTGATTAATCTGTGACTACTCTATTGAATGGGCACATAGGATTCCAGTTTAAAAATCTTTTTGTTTGTGATGGGATGGAAACCAATGCTTTCCATCAACACTGGACATCACATGAAAGACCTGATGAGCAATATTTGTTTCATCTGACTCCAGGGTACACTGAAAAAATGAAATTACAAATATCTGCCAAAACACCAGAGAATATGAGTCTTACAACTATGATAACGTACTTTCAAGATAAACTACTTGGCTTCATTTTGACTTAAGCTTCATGCATTTCATGGGACTAACAAGGTATTATCGTGATTGACTACTATGAAAAGAAGTAAACAATGATTGGTTTGGATTATACAGTGATTGATTTACTTAGACAGTGAGTTGAGGCAAAACAGCCAAGGCAAGTGTTAAAAAAGTGCTTATGCTTGGAGCAATTGTTTTACTCATTTGTTGCCAGTACACAAGCTGGGCTTTAAAAATAATTCTCAACCCATCCTATGCCCAAGCTTGTTTCCAAGTGAGTTTGATTTGTTTCCTAACCACCAAAAATACATTGCAGGGACAAAATTGTTGTCTTATGTAGACATAATCTTTGATGTAAATGATAAAAAAATAGGCAGACTGTGAAACAAATTTCCTTTTCTGAAGGAATTAAAAATGGAATATTCCTCAAATTAATGGTGTTGAACAATCCTGTTCTGAACTATGTTATTTCTTGTACTTCTTGAAAATGAAAGATGCTTATAATAGTTTCCACAACAAAACTTTGTCTCGAAATCTGGCAGACAATCCAAAGGGATTCTGGTCATATGTGAAGTATGCTAGTAACAAGACACAATTAATGCCTTCTCTATGTGATAGCAATGGAGATACTATTGAAGACTGTGCTGCAAAAGCAGAGTTACTAAACACAGCCTTCCGAAATGCCTTTGCAAAAGAATAGGAAGTAAATATTCCAGAAATCAAATCAAGAACAGCTGCCAATACGAGTAACATAGAAGTAGATATCCTCAGAGTAGTGAAGCAACTTAAATCACTCAATAAAAGCAAGTCTTCTGGTCCTGACCGAATACCAATCAGGTTCCTTTCAGAGTATGCCATACTTAACAGTCATATACAACCGCTCGCTCACTGAAAGATCCATACGCAAAGACTGGAAAGTTGCACAGGTCACACCAACATTCAAGAAAGGTAGTAAGAGTAATCTACTTAACTCCAGGCTCATATCATTAATGTCTATATGCAGCAGGATTTTGGAACATATAGTGTGTTCAGACATTATGAATTACCTCAAAGGAAATGGTCTATTGACACACAGCCAACATGGATTTAGAAAACACTGTTCTTGTAAAACACAACTAGCTCTTTGCTTGCATGAAGTGTTGGGTGCTATTGACAAGGGATTTCAAATTGATTCCGTAGTTCTGGATTTCTGGAAGGCACTTGATACTGTACCACACAACTGGCTTGTAGTGAAATTTCATGCTTATGGAATATCGTCTCAGTTATGTGACTGGATTCTTGATTTCCTGTCAGAGGGGTCAATGTTCATAGTAACTGATGGAAAGCCATTGACTAAAACAGAAGTGATTTCTGGTGTTCCCCAAGGTAGTGTTATAGGCCTCTTGCTGTTCCTTATCTATATAAATGATTTGGGAGACAATCTGAGGAGCCATCTTATGTTGTTGGCAGATGATGCTGTCTTTTATCAACTAGTAAAGTCATCAGAAGATTAAAATAAATTGAAAAATGATTTAGAAAAGATATCTGCATGGTCCAAAAATTGGCAATAACCCTAAATAATGACAAGTCTGAGGTCATCCACGTGAGTGCTAAAAGGAATCCGTTAACCTTTGGTTACATGATAAATCAGTCAAATCTAAAGGCCAACAACTTAAATTGGAAGGAACACACAGAAAATGTTGTGGGGAAGGCTAACCAAAGACTGCATTTTATTGGAAGGACACTTAAAAATGTAACAGCTCTATTAAGGAGACTGCCTACACTATGCTTGTCCATCCTCTCTGCTGTGTGGTGTGGGATCTTTACCAGATAGGATTGCCAGAGTACATCAAAAATGTTCAAAGAAGAGCAGCACGATTTTTATTATTGTGAAATAGGGGAGAGAATGTCACTGAAATGATACAGGATTTGGGATGGACATCATTAACAGAGAGGTGTGTTTTTCGTTGTGGAGGAATCTTCTCACGAAATTTCAATCACCAGCTTTCTCCTCTGAACATGAAAATATTTTGTTGATGCTGACCTAAATAGTGAGAATTGATCACCATGATAAAAGAGGAAAGCTATAGGTGTTTTATTCTTTCCATGCGCTAAATGAGATTGGAATAATAGAGAACTGTGAAGGTGGTTTGATGAACCATCTGCCAGGCACTTAAATGTGATTTGCAGACTATCCATGCAGATGTAGATGTAGAAAAGAAACAGTCTGCTTTCACTGAGTGTCCAATTTGCATGATTACAATATGTATAATTTCTTACTATGACTATGCTCCAACCACTTTTAATTATTTTTATCCTGGTTTGCATACCTGCCAGAGATATAAGACTAAAATCTATTCACTGTTTCAATAAGCCTGTAATGACAGAAGAAAGCAACAACTCCAACAAATTGATAAATATATGAAGAAATGTTGACTAAATCATCAGCTCTCATATTTAAAGTTAACTGCTCCACTGGGAAGAAAGCCAAACAGTATTTAAGAGGAAAAACTTATAAATCATTTTATATATTCAGTGTATTTTATATCTGCTACTGAATAATACACTGATGAATAATACGCTGATTAGTCAGAACATTATGACCACCTACCTAATACATGGTATATCTACCTTTGCCATGGATAACAGCAGTGGCACATCATGCCATGGAGGCAATGAGACCTCCTTCAGTCACAGAAGGAAGTTCAATCACATTCCAGATATGTTTGATCAGATTCATATATGGCGAGTTGGGAGACCAGCATATCAATTGGAACTCACTACAGTGTTCCTTGAACCCCTCCATCACACTCCTGGCTTTGTGGCATGGCTATTTATCTTGCTGAAAAATGCTGCTGCCACTGCAACTGTGAAACATGATCATTATACTCATGGTCATTATGGTGCCTTGTACAAGCTCCACTGGACCCATGGATACCCATGTGAATTCCCCAGAGCATAATGGAGTGGCTGCCAGCTTGTCTCCATCCTGCAGTACATGTGCCAAGGAGCTGTTTCCCTGGAAGACAACAGATTTGCACCCTCCCATCGGCATGATGAAGAGGGTATTGGGATTCACTGACAATACAATGCTCTGCCACAATGCGAACATCCAGTGCAAACATCACTTGCCAATTCAGTCATAGTTGCCAATGTCATGGTATTAACAATGGCAAACCAATGGATTGTCACCTGCAGAGGTCCATCTTTAGGAGTGTTTGGTGCACTGTGTGTTCGGACGCACTTTTACTCTGCCCAGCATTAAAGTCCGACATTCAGCTACAGTTCACCGCCTTCCCATTTTACCAGTCTGCTTAGCCTACAGTTCTGACATCTGTAATGAGGGGTGGCTATTCAACTCCATGATGTCTGGATGTGGTTTCATCTTGGTTTTGTCACATCTTGAAGACACTCACCAGAGCACATCTTGAACATACAATTCACGCAGTTTCCGAAATGCTCATGCTGAGCCTCTGGGCAATCACAATCTGTCCTTGGTCTAACTCAGATAGGTTTCACACCTTCCCCATTCTAGACATGGACTGCATGCTTGCTGATATTACATGCATCATGCATGTTTCTGACTAACAGTCATTCCTCACCAGGTGGCACTACTATTGCCTGGATTGGTTTATATCAGTAGTAGGTCAGCGGGCATAATGTTCTGGCTGATCAGTGTATGTCGACCACACAGAGCTGTAGAAGAGCCAAAAATGAATTTTTCTTGGATTTTCATTTCTAAGATAATTGATTTATTTTTAATTGTAACTTGCTTCACTTAAACCTTGTGGATAAGATCTCTCCCTTCACAAATGCATTGATATTTTTAAACAGGGCTGTTGGGTTAGACTGAAACTTATGATTTTTTCCTGTATCCCTAAACCTTTTTGGTGCTGTCTTTTTGAATTTCAGATTTTAATTTTTATATTTATATTTTTTCTTTGCCATTGAATTATTGGATATTATTTACTTGATACATTTTTCTGATAAAAATACCAATACTTTACTTTTAGACAGATCTTCCTGTTACACATTGTTATTGCACACTGCGTTTCCTATCATTATCATATACTTCTGCAATGAACCTGATACTGCCCTTTTATTCCTGCCACCCTGTGACCATTTTACAGCACTAACATATACTTACTGACCTTTCTCTTACCTATAACTTTACTCTATACATTACAAAAATTTGCTCTTATACCTGATTTTCTCCCTGATAAGACATCACTTTTACATGCTAACACCACATTCATAATCAAAGCATTTGTTACACATTTCTTCATATAACAGGAAAACAGCAGTAACTGCTTCTGTTCATTCGTAACTGTCTGTCTTAGTGGAAACTAACTTTTAACTGTGGAAAGTTTTGTGTCTATTATGGATGATGAACACTAATTTCCACTTTGTTATGAAAAAATAGCATGATCAGCAGTTCTTTGTTTCCTCCCCCTGTTCCATTTTCAAATAAGATACTGAGAGGTATTGTTCAGTAACCACTAATATCAGTAACAAGCAGAAAATTAAAAACTCACTAAACTTTATAAACATAAAAGTTGTTGTTTATATAGGTAAACAAGCATAGCCTACCATATGATAATCGAAAATCTTGGCTGTATATACAATGGTATGGCACAGTCAATGAGAAACAGAGTTATTGTATGTGTGAATGTATTACTGATCAATAGCTCTCAGGTTTCCAGATGGCTGGCAGTGTTGAAACAACATCATGTTTCAAAGGGTATCGTAATCATGATGGTTATGGCACTCTTCAAAACATCACATTATTTTAACACTACTACCTGATTGGAAACCTGAGAGCTCTTCATCAATCAGCATTACTGCACGTAAAAGAAAGTAAATGATGTGCTTTATTCATATTAGTTGATAATCTCACAATAAACTGAAAATGGCAGCTTTACCTCAAATTTCAGATTATCAGAACTGGCAGGTTTGTCAGGATGTGTGGATCAAAACTGTTGTAAGTGCCAAAAACATGACTGCCAGTAGTAGTAACAAATGCAGTGTTCATGGCAGAAAAATGTTTTTCAGAGATGGTTTGTATGAACTTCAGAATGATGTGGACAATTAAAACACAGATAAAGATACTGAATATGTTCCTGTATGCAAAGACACTTCAGAAGTTGTTGCTAATCAGGTAAATGGGGAATTTCTTTAAGCAAGTAAGTAATGTTAAGTTGTGTCCCTTACCACAGTTTATGTGACGAGGTGATGCTAGGAATGTTAAAAGCCATCCTTAACATCATTTACATACTGTAGTAAGGTGCTTGTCAAAAATTAACTATGTATTGTGCTGAATCCTAGATTAATTTTTGTGGCTTTTATATTTTATTATTGCAAAATGAAAATCTAAGAACAGAAAACTGGAACAATTTGCACCTTTGAATTTGTATTTTTGAGAGGTTTCTTAGTAGAAGTTTGTTAAATTGCACAGCAAGTACACAGTAATAAGTCAGTACTAACCTACATTAAGTGCACTCAGTTTGCAAGTAAACAATGGTAAGTATGCTTTCACAAATTTTTCAGAACAAAATTTCCGGTAGGATTTATCATTTTTAAATTGTCATTACTGTAGGTGTATGAGAAAACAAACAATGACTTATCTGATTGAAACAGTCATACTGCAAGTACTTGAAATATTTTTTTGTGATATTGAAACTTTAGTCTGCCATCTCACAAAACAATCAACTTGTCCCTTGCTATTGTTCACAGCTGAGGTCTTCAATTAGTGACAACTTCTTATCACAGAATGCGCAATCAACACAGAAAGGAAAAAAAAAATCAGTACAAAATTCATTAAAAATTTAATAAAATAGAGGTTTTAATATAATGAGAAAAATAAATTGTAATTAGAAGACATGAATGGCAATGAAAGAGATTTACATGGGGACTGTTCTAGTTACTCCGAACTGGGTGGAAGAACATCATATATTATTTTTATCTGTCCTCAGATTGGATAACTACAGTAAGATGAAAAGTTGAAGAACTTAAATATAAATTGCAGGATGAATATAACATAATATGTAGCACTAACTTAAAATAGTTGGAACAGAGATATGCAAATATCATGCGGCATAACAATTATGCAGCAAGCACTTTGTAATAAATGTGCAATTGAGGCTTGGCCATCAACAGTAAAATCTGTTGCCATTTTTAGTAGACATGGTGCTGTATTTTATCCTCAATATACAGCTAATTCGTCCTTCCCCCTCCTCTCTCTCTCTCTCTCTCTCTCTCTCTCTCTCTCTCTCTCTCTCTCTCTCTCTCTCTCTCTCACACACACACACACACACACACGACAGAAGATACTATAACTCTCCAACATCAGACATAAATCATGTTTCTCTAGTTTTGTTGTCCAGTGGGACAGTATTTTATTTTTATATATGAGCACTGGAGGAATGTCGAATAATGAGAGTTACTGTGCTTGAATAAAGTGGGTATTAAAATGCTGACAAAATATTCCATTCTCTTTCAATGTGTTGTTTGTCATTGCTGGACTCCCATGCTACTTTCATTGCATAGCCAGAAAAAAAGTGTGGTTGGAAGTGTGTTCTCTGACTACATAAGCTGATGCTCACATCAGAAAACAAGTGTAAGGCTTCTGTGTATGAAGCATAAATACACCAGCAAGCTGAATGAATGCAGAACAAAGTTTACACTGCATTTCCAAATTTCCAATTCATAATGTGGGTCCTGCAGTATTGTGGCAATCTAGTGTATCAGTAAAATTTCTGCCTACAAAATTATACTTCATATTCTACTACCAAACTTCTTTTGAATCTGTTTCACAATGATAAAAACTGAAGACGGGCAAAACTGAAAATCTATGTGTTAATCACATCAACTTCTAAATAAAAATATTCAGGTCTATTTCCTATTATTTAAATAATAGATTTAATTTCACAATTAAATTTAAGCATTAAGAATGCATGAAGTTCAGTCTTCTCTATTAGATTTTTTAAAAATTAACATTTTGAAAGATCACATTAAAATCACAGATGTTTATTTGTGTGACATAATGGTCACGAAACAGTAAATCAAGATTCTGAAATAGGGTCAATACCAACAGATGTCTGTAACTATTTTAATGGGATGTAATAATAATCAACTGTTATTAATCAGCTATAAACCACCTGAAATCCAAAGGACTATAAATAAGCTAACAAACAGTACAGAATGTTTAAAAATTCATTCAGTTTTGAACTCACCAAACAGTAAAAAGCAGAAATAAATGCAGAGGTAATGAGAAAGCATAAAAGATTTTTAAATCCTATTTCAGGAGAGACCCAAACTACAAAAAATTTGAAAGTAACAATATAGTAAAATTTGAAAGTAACAATAGAGTAAAAGCCAAAATTCAAATTGCACGTCAACTAATGAGTTGTCAGACAAAAGTTAAAAGTTGAGAACTATACTCATAAGAAAAAAAATGTGAACAGGACTATAAATAAATGCTTAAAAGGGCAGGAGGTAGAGGGGAATAATATGAGGGCCACCCAGAAACTTCATACCATGTAGCCATCTGACTATTCAATTCGATTATGACAGCATCCTTCAGGTTTTCATCATTTGTAAAATGTTTACCAGAAAAATGCTCCTTCAATTTTTGAAAGAGGAAAAAGTCCAATGGTGAGAGGTCCAGACTGTAGAGAAGGTGCTCGAGGACGTCCCACCAGAATTTCTCTTGCAGCAAGGCTTGTGCCTACCACGCAGTATACAAATGTGCTTTTTTATGAAATAGAACAATTC
Organism: Schistocerca americana; assembly: GCF_021461395.2. Taxonomy (NCBI): domain Eukaryota; kingdom Metazoa; phylum Arthropoda; class Insecta; order Orthoptera; family Acrididae; genus Schistocerca; species Schistocerca americana. Next base: position 534,228,858 of record NC_060119.1, on the reverse strand, counting down.
CATGCAAGAGCTTGCCTCTTTGGCAGTTCTAGATAGACTGACAAAACCATTCTAGGGTAACACAGTAGGCAATACTATTGACCTACTGACTGTTGTGTTCTGGGGTACAAAATCAATTAGCAGGACTCCTTCACTGACCCAGAATACAAAAGCCATCAGGTTTTGAGTTGATGCAATTTGTTTGAACTTACATGGCTTCTGTGGTGACTGAGGATGATGCCACTCCACAGACTGCCACTTCATTGTGGTGTCTTATGAGAACACATGTTTCATCTCCTAACAATCTAGTCAATGAATGTGTTGCCATTCCTTTCCTAACATTCCAAGAATGGTAATGTAGCACACACTCTTGCAGCTTTCTGGTCACCCAAGAGCATGCATGGAACCCATCGTGCATGGATTTTGTGTTACCCTAAGTGCTGAGTGTCAGTTTTGTGCTCAATTGAAAGAGACAGTTCCTGATATTGTTCATGTGCATCACTAATGATAAATCATGGATTCTCTCGAATGATATGATCTACCTTTTGTTTCAATGCATCTGTGATGGTGGAAAGTTACCCTGATCTGTCTGCATCATGAACATCTGTTTTCCCATTGTTATAAACTTTATACACCACTTTCAGACAATGATTGCATTCATTACACTTTTGCCATCAATGGTAACAAGCCTTCTGTGAACATCACAGGGTCTAACATTTTCTGACTGCAAAAAAGAAATAACACCTTGCATCTCACAGCAGGCAGGGTTTTTGACTAGCACATCTTTGGTCACAGCTCTCTCTGCACTTGCATGTGACAAGGCCCAACTTATGGCTCCATGTGGCAACTGTTCGCATCACAGTGATCACCAAAAACTAATGAGTGGCTGCCACAAGAATGGTGTATGGATTGTATGCACAAATGTTTTTTACTGTCTGGATGGCTCTGGTAATAAGCAAAAATAAAAAAGTACTGAAAATATATAGAATAAAATAATATAAAGGACATTATGAGCAGAGAAACCAACAAAAGGAAATGGGTACTGGTATATACACTATTTGATCAAAAGTTCACGGACACCTCAATGTCATGTGGAATTGACCACTAGATATCATGAGAGGTAGACTCATCAGCATAAAAGCTGGTGGGGAGCATTGTGTTGTCAGTATAGAAGCACTAACAGCAGAGCTCAGTGACTTTGAACATAGGCTAGTCGTTGGGTGTTACTTGAGCAACAGATCCATCAGGGACATTTCAACACTTCTAAAGCTGCCCAAGTTGACTGCTGGTGATGTGATTGTGAAATGGAAACAAGAAGGAACACAACAGCTAAACCAAGACCAGCAAGACCACATGTACTGACAGAGGGGGACCTCCGAGCACTGAGGAGGGTGGTTGTAAGAATTACATAACATCAGCAGGATGTATCACTCAGCTACTTCTATATCTACACCATACTTTGAAAACTGCCATGAAGCGCATGGTAGAGGGTATGTCCCATTATAATAGTTATTAGAATTTCTTCCTCTTCCATCCATGTTCAGAGCATGGGAAGAATGATTGTTTGAGTGCCGCTGTGCATGAGTAATTATTCTAATCTTATCCTCATGATACCTACGTGAGCAAAGTGTAGATGGTTGTAGTATATCCCTAGGGTAATCATTTAAAGCCAGTTCTTGAAACTTTATTCATAGATTTTTTGGGATAGTTTACATCTGATTTCAAGAATCTGACAGTTCAGTTCTTCAGTACCTCTGTGACACACTCCCACAGATTAAACAAACTTGTCAGTTCCAAAGTACTGCCAGCAGTCCAGCTATCACAATGACAGTGTGTAGGGAGTTAAGAAAAATGGTGTGCAATGGTCGAGCAGCTCCTCATGAGGGACACATTTCTATAGTCAATGTTAAGCAAAGCTTGAATGGTGTAATCAGCAATTACACTGGACAGTGGGTGGCCGGAAATGGATGATTTGGAGTGATGAATTATGCAACATCCTGTGGCAATTTGATGGCAGAGACTGGGTTTGGAAAATACCTGGAGAATTTTACTCCCATCATTTACAGTCCAACAGTGAAGTATGGAAGAGGTGGTGTTGTTACATTTCTTTGTTTACTAATTTATTTAGTTATGTTGGTTGGTGCTTTAAGGTGTAAAACTGCTAAGGTCATAAGTGCCCGTATCATAATGTAAGAAAAACCAAGTACTATTTAAAAACCTGAGGCCAAAAAAGGACTTTAAGAGAGAAGCAGCTAAGGACATGGGTGTCCCAAGTGAAATCAAATTTGCCTTGCCATGCTGCTGTGATAAATAAAAAGTAAGGCGCGCTTGACAGAATGGGTGTCGTCCACTAAAACATCTGAGAAAGTAGACGGTAAACATAGATGTAAATGTAAACAGTTAAAAAATGGGCACTAGATCAGAAAATGCCACACCGTCAAGGATTGACATCGCTAGCACAGAATGGGGCAGGGTCACCACTTAATAAATGTTGGTGACTAAAATGACAGTATCCTATATGCAGCCAGGCTAAAAGGACCTCCTTGCAACGTGAGGGGCGAGTGGAAGTCGATCATTCTATTAGAAGAGGTTTAATGTCCCAGAGTTTGCTTCCCTGGAGAGAAGACCATTGTGCACTCCAGTGTGATACCACATATTGACAGATGGTGACATGAAGATCATCTGAGGCAACAGAATGAATAGCAGACCAAGGAAGGAGAGCTGCAGCCTTTGCAGCAGCATCAGCAGCATCATTCCACGGCATGCCAATGTGACCCGGAAGCCACAGGAACACCATGTTGGTTCCCCCAACAGTAAGTAAGCGGAGATATTCCTGGATCTGTTGTACTAAAGGATGGACTGAATACAGCAGATGAAGGCTCTGAAGAACACTGAAAAGATCTGAGAAGAAGACACAATTTGGAAGCCCATGTCACGGACGTACTGAGTGGTCTGAGAAAGGGCATAGAGCTCCACAGTAAAAACTGAGCACTGCTCAAGAAGTCAATATTGAAAACGATCATCACCAAGTATAAAGGCACAACTGACACCATGGTCAGTCTTGGAACGATTGGTGTAGATGAAGACTCTGTCCCCAAGCCACATGCAAAGTGTGAGAAACTCACTGCGAAACACCAACCAGGAGTAGCATCCTTAGGAAGTGAATGGAGTCCAAAGTAAACACATACCTAAGCATGAAGCCAGGGCAGTGAAGAGCTCACACCCATGGGGAATGTGCAGGGAGCAAAAAAGCAAAGCTGTCGAAGCAACAAACAAAAGCAAACTCTGGGAGGCAACAGAGAAGACCTGCGCAGTCCATACTGGTGGGCAAGGGAATCATCAAAAAAGGGAGCTTAAGTTGGTGACTGAGCACAAAAGACAAGACAGTTCGCGTAATGACTGAGGAGAATATCCCACCAGTAGAAAATGGTAAGTCAGCAGCCTCAGCATAAAGACTTTCAACAGGACTAGTACGGAAGGCACCAGTGGCTAAGCATATCCCGCAGTGGTGGATGGTGTTAAGATGATGTAAGATAGATGGACATGCAGATGAATATTGTTTTTGAACAGACAAGAGACCAATATAAGTGGAGGAGGATGGTCTGATCCACTCCCCATGAGGTACAGCATAAAATACATAGAACACCGAGGGAGCGAGTACAACGAGCTGCCTGGTAAGAGATGTGGGAAGACCAACAGAGCTTCCTATCAAACTTGAGTCACAAGAGGTTTGTTGTCTCTACAAACAGAAGAAGGATGGGCCAATATGTAGGGACAGGGGAAGAAACTCTGGCACTGCCAGAAGTTCATACAGACAGTTTTGTCAGTGGAAAAGTGGAAGCTATTGTTCTTGTTCCATGAGTAAAGGTGATAAAGACACTGCTGAAGACACCACTCAAGTAGACGGTTTGTTGAGAGCTGCAATAGTCACAAAGTCACCAACAAAAAAGAGAGCCTGAGATACCCAGCATGAGACAATCTGTAATATGGTTAATCACTATGGCAAACAAAAAGACACTAAGCAGAGAACCCTGAGGTATCCTTTCACTTGAATAAAAGTGTCTGACAGGGCTGAGCCCACACAAACCTTAAAAACACAGTCTTTTAAAAATTCCCAGATAAAAAGGGGCAGGCAGCCCTAGAAGCCCCACTCACACATAATATTGATGATACCTGTCCTCCAGAAAGTGTCATACACCTTCTCCAAATCAAAAAACACAGCCACAGTTTGGCACTTCCACAAAAAAATGTTCATAATAGGAGTTGACAAGGTGAAAGATGATCAACAGCAGATTCCAAGGCTCGAGCCACCACCCCAGTGGACCATTAATCATGCATTCTATCACCTCGCAGACGCTACTTATGAGGGAAATTGGATGGTAGCTGGAAGGAAGGTGTTTTTCCTTGTCAAGCTTAAGTAGGGGAATGACAATGACCTCATGCCAGCAACTGGCATATGTGCCATCTGTCCAAATGCAGTTATATGTATGGAGGAGAAAGGATAGGCCCTCAGGAGATAGGTGTTACAACATCAAAATGAGAATGCCATCCAGTCCCGATGCGGATGACCAGGACAAAGAGAGTGCATGTTTAAGCTCCCTCATAGTACTGTAATGATCACATTTCTGAAAGGAGAAAGACATTGTCCTTTCCTTTGTCACCCATTTCAGAGGGGAGAAGGCAGGATGGTAATGAACAGAACTCAAAATGCCTGCAAAATATCGGCCTACGGTTTTGGAGATGTCATGTGGACCTACAATGACCACGTTCGCTATGGTCAGGCCAGGAACAGGAGAATAAACTGTGGTTCGTGAAAGCTGAGGAGATTATCTCAAACAACAGAAGAAGGAGTAAAACTGTTAAAAGAGCTTTGAAAAGAAAGCTAATTAGCTTTTTTGCAATCTCTGAAAATGCAGTGAAACTGGGCATGTATCTTTTTATAATGGGTACATTTCACCATTGTGTGATGGCATTTGAAAAAACAGAGAGCTCATCTCTGTGTGTGGATTTCATTGCAGCATGCCTCAGTCTACCAGCAGATGGGGCACATTGTGCCTAGAAAGAGGTGCGAGATATGCAACATTACATGGTAGTAAGAGTTTGCAAGTTATTCTACCTGGTCATCAATACAGGGGAAATGGTGTTTAACAAAAGTGGCCAGTGAGGAGTAGCCAGTCAGCTTTAGAAAGCTGCCAGTTGGGTGGACATACAGATGGTATAGGCATTAGCAAATGAATGATACAGGGGAAATAGTCACTCAAGTGCGTGTTGGAGTGAACAGACCACTCGAGACGACAAGCAAGTTGAGTGTACAAATCAAAAAGTCCAAGTGGAAAAAGGCGTGAATGGAATCAGAAAGAAATGTGGATGTATCAATGTTCAAACGGATTAGACTGAGCTGGCTGAAGATATCTACTAGGAGAGAGGCCCTTGGACAGGGGCGTGGAGAGCCCAAAGGGGATGGTAGGCACTGAAGTGGCCAAGCAGCAAAAAGGGAGGGAAGTTCAGCAATAAGTTGCAAAATGTCTGTCCTGGTGACAGCAGAAGATGAGGGTGAGAGGACGGTGCAAAGAGAGAAGGTGAAACCAGGAGGGAAAGATAGACACAACTGCTTGAAGCTGGGTGTGCAAGGAAATGGTGTGACTATTGACAACATCTCGAATGAGCAATATGACTCCTCCATGAGCTGGAATCCCCACCTCAGGGTTAAGGTCAAACTGGACTGAAGTGAAGTGTGGAAGGTGAAAGTGATTGTAATGGTGTAATTTTGTTTCCTGGAGGCAGAAAACAACTGGACAGTATGATCGCAAGAGGACCTGTAATTCACCTCTACTGGATCTGACTGAATCTCTTCAGGTGCAGACTCTGATGCTGGCTGGCTAGATGCGTGCAGAAAGTCATCACTGGAGTACTCCTTTTTGGATTTCTGTGATTCTGTTTGCAAGGAATGGTATTTTGCTGGCAAAGATGAAGGTTTTTTTTGCAATGGGGTGCACCTGTAGCAGATGAAGATGAGGGTATGACCTTGGAGCTAGACAATTTCCCAACTGTGGCACTAAACTGGAAGCCGCAAGTCTGGTAGCCATGTTCTTCATGAGTTGGGATGTTGCAAGGACTGTACTATAACTGTCAGAGGGTGGTGTACAAGGTTTGTAGCTGGCCAAAATTTTCCAAGTAATGCGACCAGGAACCTTTTATTTCATCCAGATCTCCTGAATGGCTCTCACATTGAGGTAGATTGGACAGCCATGAGAGGAAGCAGCATGATCACCTTTGCAGTTGTTACAGTGCGGGGAAGGAGGGGGACACTCACCCTCATGAGCATCCCTGCCGCAGGTTATGCATTTGGCTACATTTTCACAAGATTCATGTATAAGGTTGTAATGTTGACATCTATAGCAACACATGCAATCTGGGATATATGATGTGGCAGTAATAGAGCTTCGTAGCCAGCCTTAATTTTTGATGGAAATACCACATGCTCAAATGTGAGGAACAGGTTGTGGGTTGGTACTAATTCTTTATCCACCTGTTTCATGAAGTGGTGAACTGCAGTCACTCATGCTCCTTCCCGTTGGGGCCTCCCCATTTGGGGGGGGGGGGGGTTCACCTGCCTTAGGTGATAGTCTGCACCTCAGTTCGCACCTCCCGGTCTCCAGACAGAGGGACCAATCAGCATAGACAAAGGTAACAGCTCAGGCAATCACGCCTCCTTGGACCTGGCCTTTCCCAGGGGGTATGTATGAACCCTACTTGTTGACCCAGGGCTGGTTAGTATGGTTTACCCAGTCACCTTTTGTGTGTCAAATACATAGGCCAGCCTTCAGGAATGCACAGGGAGCAAAATAAGGAAAGCAAAAACCTCAAATGCCAAAGTGGAGGAAGGACAGGGAAAGTAAGATGGGTGGACAGGGCAAATCCATATAGAGTTTTGCCAAGAACTTCAGTTTTCTAAAGAAGGCATATGACTCAGTCCCCAAGGGAGCAGCACAGAAAGGGAAGTAGTGCTGCAAAGGCTCGGCACGTACACACCAAAGAGTGGTGAGTCCACTGGGTGGTGGTGGTGGTGGTGGTGGTGGTACAGTGTGCACATGTTTTTTAATGGTTCAAGTGTGGTCCCCTTATCATGCTCAAGAAAATGCTAAATGGAGAAGGATATGAAAATATTTTATAGCAAAGTGTACTGTGTACGATAGAGGAACAGTTCAGAGATGATGAGTGTTTATATCAGCATGACAAAGCACCCTGTCATAAAGCAGCATGTGTGAGGCAATGATCTGTGGGCAATAATACTTCTGAAATGGACTGGAATGCCTGGAGTCTCAACTTGAATGCAATGGCACACCTTTGGTATGAATTAGAATGTTACCCTCACTCCAGACTCCAGTGGCCAACATCACCACCTTCTCAGGTGTGGCTGTTGAAGAAGAATGAGCTGCCATTTGTCCACAGGTATTCAGACACCTACACCTACACCTAAATCTACTTCTATATCTACTGAAATTTTTCAAAGCAGAGTTCAAACTCAGGGTGGACGCAGCCCATATTAATGTCCACCTATGGGCGTTCAGATAATGGATAGAAAGAAAGAAACAGAAAAGAAAATGAGACAGGAAAAAAACCTAGAAAGAGGAAATCTAGGGAATACATACTAGTGACACAAATTATGTGCATAAATTAAGATCAAGTTAAGGTGAGAGCAAAGCATTTTAAGGCCCAAACAACATTTATGGCCAGTTTTGGTGCTAAACCTAGAAGGTACCAGAAGTGCTCTTACCAAGAGCCCAAGACATGCCAACTAATATCTGAGTGGGCATCCAATGATATGTTGCTTGTATGCAAAAATGATCTTTAACTAGCCCTGGTTGAGAGCCATCTTCCTCTTTATTCTTCTTGTTTGCCATGTTTATTGTGATGATAGGATTTCAAAATTGTATTTCACAGTTAAAGACTGAACTGTGTGTGTGTGTGTGTGTGTGTGTGTGTGTGTGTGGGGTGTGTGTGGCTTTTTTTTTTTTTTTTTTTTTTTTTTTTTTTTTTTTTTTTTTTTTTTTTTTTTTTTTTTTAATTGTACATGTATTATTCCTTGTTATAACTATTTCTGTTTCACTAGCTGGATTTCTTGCACTCTTTTTCTGTTTCAATAACTCTTAATGTAATGAGGTGGCTGAAGAATTGCATAGCAGTTGAAAGCTTACAATTATTTTGTTTAGTTAAATTTACAGGACTGTTTGCAGTTATCCCTTCCTTAATTCCTCTGAACTTTTATAATAATTTCTGAAAGCAGAATTTTCTACTCAGAAGCAGTCAGTGTTACTCTTGATATAGTCTGGAAGTAAACAGTTGATCATTCCCTCTGAATTGCACCCTTAATTTCAACAATTGCTCCTTACTGCAAGAGTCCTGATTTTCCCTACAGTCAAACCACTGGATTTTTTACACATATCACTTTATGATCTGGACACACAGAACATTGAAAGACCAAATGAATTAAACATGTTTGAAAGTTAGTAACACACACATTTACATACACAGTCTTAAAAATGATCAGTTATTGTCCTAACAGCAGGAAGAATGCACTGCACTGTCAGTATGGGTGTACCACAAGAAATGCACTACAGAATTAATGAGAAATCCAAATGTGCCTGAAAGATATTTTGTATCACAGTAATAAAATAATCAAATATCATATGTACTGTGTTCTTCTAACACAGTACCTTTGAAAATATTATTATAAACAACAGATTTTACCTAACATTCACCGCCATTGTTTTGTGGCTTTCTTACTCTAATGAACAGACTTTTTATCCAATCACCACTAGTACCAGCTTCACATCAATGCTTGTTTTAGCATAGCACAAGTGCTCACCAAATAAACATATTTGTCATGATGCCATATATCTTTATTCCAATAGATTCTCAAACATGACATTATTATTTGTAATAGATGTTATAGAATGCTGTACATCTGTCTCTTTACTCTACTGTTCAGTATTATGAATTTTTAATTTCTGCTGTGAATACTCTCGCTTGAAAGGTACGAAAACATACAGGAACTTTGTCACAAACTGATAAACAAAATAAATCCCAATAATTGACTGTATTTTCACAAAATTTATCTAAAATTATCCAAACTCATCAAAAATATCCAAGAATGGTTATCATAAAAAATTTAGTTACCTCATACAGTCAAGCATATATATTTTGAGAAACTATGACTTTCTTGTATTACATTACAACAAAATCTGTCAATACTGTGGCAAAGCTTCCAAAAGTGAAGGAAGATGAAAATTTTGTCGGAGCTCAAAGTATTTCAGCATATTAACAGACATGATACTGCCAGCAATTAAATCATTTACGAAGGCAACAGAACCTCAACAAAAACTATTTGATCTGTCTCCAAGTGCCCTAGCTCCATTATTAATTTTTATTATGTTTTAAAGTATTTGCAAAAAAAAGTAGTAGTGTGAATTGTGTGTGGTTATCACCATAACAAAGAAAAGTAGCATCGATTGAAAACATGATCTGTTAGTGATATACATATGGCACTGATCAGATTGACATATCCATTGCAATCTGAAGTGCTGACATTTCAAAATATTCCACAAAACCATAAAGTATTACAGTGCATGAACAATGGACATAAAAGGTAATGAATTATCTTAACAGCAACTGCTGCCTAGGGAAGCTGTAAAAGCAAATTTCCTTGTGCACAGTCCTGCTTCTACTTTCAGAAGGTCTGCATATGTTTCAAAACACATTGCAGAGTGCTTATTTCTTGGTATGATCATTTTAGAGACATGTTATTAACTATGCATGTCCAGCTATTGCCATTCAGTGATTGCTCCGTTAATTTCCCAATATGAGAAGGTCCCACCTCTACTGAGGACTTAGTACAATTGGATACCTCTGATCCCGTGGCTGAGTGAGCTGCCCTTTCTTTTTAACCTTCTTCAATATATCCCTCTTTCCTACCCTTGTAACAAACTATTACTTTGCTAATTCCAAAAGTCAGGAAGTGTACCATTTTTACATTTGTGTGTTCGTCGACAGTATTATACATTTCACTTTTTGAAAGTAAACTTTGGTTAGAAATTTTGTCTCATAATTTATCAACAATTGAATATGTTTCTCCAAAAATTAAAAAGGAGCAACAAATATCATTTTGATGGGAAATGAACACATTTAGATAGTCCTTCCCTTCTAGCTGAATAGATGTGTTACAATGTGCCGAGAGCCCAAATTATCTTTTGACAGTTCAACTAGGTAGTAAAAAACAACACAAAGAATTATTAATCAAAGATTTAGATTTTAAACATTAGAATTATTATGCTGTTTCAGTTTAAGAGGAACTATTAATAAATTTTAACAGGAAAACATGTTAGCAGCATTGATCGGCATCCTTATAGATCATTTTTGCAAAAGCATAGAGAATTACAGTGCGTGAAATTATGTCAAGCATTTCTGTAAGGCCCAATCAGAAAAGAAAAATGAAGGATATCCCATAATAGAGGGAGTTAAAACTGACATTATACAAATACATATTTCCTCAACAGGCATAATGTTTTCCAATTAAGATGTTGCATGCGCATTTAGAATAAATGTTGCTGTATGATATTCAAGAAATTGATTAATGGTTCCATATATCAGAAAAATAATAAAAAAAGTGATAATCAATGAAAGCCTGAAAGTTATCCAAGCATTTCCTGTTTCAGCCTGCATAAATTTATTAAGCATAATTTGAAATTAAAAAAACTCTAATGAACGTAAGTCAAATTGTTGTAGTGTACCTTTTCATCAACAAAAACTGTGAAATATTAAAACTTCATCTGTACTCTGTAAGGAAGTTTCTTTGTTTTGAAACAAGAAGCAAAATTATGAGTTGTTAGTTGCACAGCAGACACTGTTATAATTTGTCATGCAATTTTTTTCATCTCACTGCTTACAATATTAGATATTATATTTAAAAAATTAACTTGCCTTGAATCAAAATGGGAGTTTATAAGTTACTTAAGAACCAATTAATTTCTAAAAAACAAGCAATGTGTGTGCATTAATGAAGATATGTAACTGTTGAAACTAGTGTGAACCACCCAGGAAAATATCTAGGGACCAGTGCTAGCATGGAGGAAAGACTTTTTCCACACACTTCACAATTCTGCTTCTTAGAACATCCTTATAAATGCAGAAACAACATCTAAGCAAGATTTTGAAATCTGAGAAAGTAATCATTTTGTGAGAAACCACTAATGATATATTTTGTCTTCTTTACCTTCTGGATCTTTAGCAATAACTGTAGAGCTCCTGTCTACACCTGTCTTGTTAAGTTTGTCTTCTGTTGGAGAGTTGCGAGAGCCCCACGAACAAAACACACAAACAAAAACAAAAAAATGTTTCAAGAGATAAGTACAATATATACATATGAATAGCAAATCAAAAAGCTTCAATACAACACATTCATTGTAAAACCTCAACTCTAAACAATTTCAGATTCAGACCTGAAAAGCAGATTCAGAATGGAAAAAAAGCTAGCTGTGCATAGAACTGTCAATAAGCAATGTGGCAGAATGCCATCACTTTCAGAATATGCAGTGATCCCTGCAAAAATAAAATATTTCCATTACACATCGTCAAGCAGATTCTGCAGCTCCATTAGATTAACAAACATAGCTTAAGCAAAGTTTGATTTGCTTACTGATGTGTAAATTGTTGCTTCTCTATGACTAGTTGGCACAGCATTGAAATTAACTTACCTTTGATATGTCAATCATAAAATTATTGAGAACATTTTTGATAAGATATCTAAAAACAGAAAATACGATGTTTGTTACTGGATTTCAGGCTTCATCTTCAGCATTTTCTATTGAGAATTGATGAGAGTAAAGCATTGAGCATCCCTGTCACTTGGATGCAAATAATTCTCATATTCGGCTTATGCATTTCATGCAGTATATCAGTGTTAAATAACATATACACTTGCATAATCAATTCACTAGGTGAATATATAGAAATATAAAAAATTTTATGACTGGAGCTAAGCAGATGCTGCTAAATCTTGCTTAACATATAAATAGGTAAGAAAACTTGCTGCACTTCATCAACAACAGAAGGTCTTATGAGAGCAGCAACATCAAAAATATACTCAAAATACAAAAACTAAATGAAGATGAGGTTTTACATGAGTGAAATGCAATTTCAGCAAGCTGCCAAGTAGCTACATTTATTCAGAAAGAACTACCTAGGTACACCTTACTTTCTTAACAGTAAAGTTCTGACTCAAGAAAGAATGCCTTAACATGTAAGATGTCCCTGGTCTCTCTTCATAAATAATGGATACAAAACTCATTTTAAAAAATTCTCTTTCTAGTTGCATGCACAAGATGCTAAACTGTAACTAAACATGGTAGTTAGATAGCAAGCCATAGATGTCTCATACATGAGTTATACACTTGTGAGGTTTGGCCTGTGGAAGATTAATCCTACAACACAGATTAAACAACTTGCAGAATGTTGTATTAATGACTATACATTACTTGTGCAGGCAGATTCATGTTGTACACATATCCAGAACAATAAATTAACTAAGTGCTGTATCATGCATCATTGTACTTAACTGTAGACAGAGCATTCTGTTAAAATTAGAAACTCTTTGAATGTAACTCAATTTTGTATAAAGTTTTATTTAGATATGTAGAAGACTGTTTTGCAAGCAGATTTATTTTGTACATTGGTCTATAACAACAATTAAGTAATCACATAACCATGCATCACTCTGAGCAAATGAATACAGTCTATTTTGTAACATCTGGACATATTTTACTGCAACTGCTTCCTCTTAATAAAATACATAAATATCAGTTTGACAATAAAATCACAGGGGATAAATCTGAAGGAATGCTTTATGTTAACAGCAAATTATCATTTGCTCAGTAAATGCTCAAGAGGCAACTCAATGGCTGTGTAAAACATATCTTGCAATGTTTCTAAAATAATTTTTATTCATGTAGTTTTAATAGTTCTGTAAGGTAGTTGACTGTTTGTGTGTCAGTAATATGATCTGGACACTTTTGAGTAAGTGACTATAAAACCACTTTCAGGGATAATTAACTCAGGAAAGCTTGAGAATTTTCTAACCAACTCTCTTAATTAACCTCAAAGTCTTCCATGCTGAATTTGTTGTATCATATAAAATTATAAGTGGTATATTTGAAAAAAGGCTAAACAGATGCAACAAGGGCACAGAGTATGGGCACAGATAACATTTAATACAACACTTCTATTTACTTCAAAATACACTAATAGTTTCATTTTCATTTATCACTGGTACAGTTGGTACACTATTCGTGTCTCATTTATCAACTTCATATTTTTTTTTTTTTTTGAGAAAAGAGTGAAGCATGTGGTGTTAGATGTGGTCCGAAGTGTGGAAATCATTTAAAGACTTTATAATAGCAATAACTCTTCTTATTTTGAATCATGCTTCAATTGTGCTTCACAGATTGGCATTTACCATGAATCACTTAATATTCTAATAGTGTGCTTAATGTACTTTTAACCTAAATATAAGTCCATCCTACTAATTGGGTAGGTAAGTAAACTTACTATTTACTCACAGAAAATGTGAGGATCTCATGTTTTTCGTGGTTATGTCCTGGGGGCAATTGTTGTCTGAATTTTCACAGAAAAGTGGCCATGATGATATCTTGTCTGAAATAAATGTCTAACCATCAGGATTGATACTTACTGTAAAGAAGACACATCAAGTTACAGGCAGGCACGATTAAAAGACACTCACCTGTACTTTTGGACCATAGCCTTCATCAGTAAACACACACACACACACACACAAGGAAGCACATCTCAGGCATACACAAACACCAACTCCAACATCTTGTGCTAGAATGCAACATCACATGTTATGCATGCAGCAATATGAAGGAGGTGGGGAAGTGGACAGGACCGTAGTGTATGTGGCTGGAGAGAGAGAGAGAGAGAGAGAGAGAGAGAGAGAGAGAGAGAGAGAGACAGAGAGAGAGAGGGGTTGTGAGGCAGGGAGGCGGGGAAAAAAGAAACAAAAAAATGAGAGGAGTGGGAGAAGACAGGTGGATACATTGGCAGAGGGCTGCAAATAAACAGGGTGGGAGATGAGAATGGGGAGGAGATGATAGGACATTGGGTGTGGAAACTGTTGGGTGGAGGTGTGGGGACTGTATGTTACTGTAGGTTGACGACATGAAAATTACAGGAGTGGAGAATATGTTGTAAGGATAACTCCCATTTGTAAAATTCGGAAAAGCTGGTCATGGAGGGAAGGATCCAGATTGCTTGGCTAGTGAAGCAGCCATTGAAATCAAGTGTATTATGTTCAGCAGCATGTTGAACCACAGTGTAGTCTATTTTGCTCTTGGCCATAGGTTTGGTGGTGGTCACTCATCCTGGCAGACAGGTGGTTGGTAGTCATAGCAATATAAAGACCTGCACAATGATTGCAGCAGAGCTGGTAAAAGACAAGGCTGCTTTCACAGGTGGCTTGGCCCCTGATGGGTATGATAAACCTGTGACAGAGTTGGAATAGAATGTGCTGGGTGGATGGATTGGGAGGTTTTGCACCTGGGTCTTCCACAAGGATATGACCCTTGTGGCAAGTGGTTGGGATTTCATGGCACGATGATAGGTAATGAAAGCCCTGGCCAAGGATGTGGTTCAGTTGTTCCAGTCTGGGGTGGTACTCGGTGATGAAGGGGACCTCCATTGTGGCTGGGTTTGGGGGTGGTGAGAGGATTGAGGTTGTGAGGGGAAATGCCATGGGAGATCTGTTTGTGGACTAGGTCTGGGGGATAGTGCCTGTCAGTGAAGGCTTTGGTGGACCTCAGCATACTGAGCAAAGGAGTTTTTGTCACTGCAGACAGACCATCCCCAGGTGGCCAGGCTATATGGGAGGGACTGTTTGGTGTGAAAGGGATGACGGCAGTCAAAATGAAGTTACCACCCAACTGAGGCCAAGAGCACCTACCAGTGCAACACCATGCAGCTCAACATAACACACTTGATTTCAATGGCTGCTTCACTACCCAGGAAACCTGGATCCTTCCCTCCACCACTAGCTTTTCTGAATAATGCAGGTGAGAGTTATCCTTACAACACGTTCTCCACTCCCATAATTATCCTGGTCTCAACCTATGGTAACACAGTGTCCCCACACCCTTCACCCAACAGTTTCCACCACCTATCTCCAATTATCTCCTCCAATTCTTATCTCCCATCCTCTTTATTTGCAGCCCTCTGCCAATGCATTCAACAATCTTTCCCTGCTCCTCTCATTTTTTGTTCCTTTTTTCCCCACCTCACTGCCCCACAACCTCCTAAAACTGTGCCTGTTGGAGTCTAGTCCCCGTACACTCCATCAGACAGCATTTATCTCTCTCTCCACCCATACACTACTATCCCTTCCCTTTTCCCTTCCCCTTCCCCTTCCCCTTCCCCACCCCTCCAGATTCCCGCTTGCCTCCCACGTGATGCTCCATTCATTCCAGCCCGAGGTGATGAAGTTGGTGGTCATGTGTGTGTGAGGTGTGCTTACTTTTGTGTGTGTGTGTGTGTGTGTGTGTGTGTTTTTACTGATGAAGGCTGTGGCCGAAAGCTACATGTGAGTGCCTTTTAATCGTGCCTGTATGCAACAGTGCAACTTGACGTGTCTACCTTTTCCTACATTGTTGATATTCCTACCTGGAGTTTTCACTGTTTGATTTTAATCATCATGATTCCAATCTATCAGGATCAAATGTGGGAATGAATGTCTGCCTTCCCTAAGACCCAATACATGATGCACTGTGTCTTGATAATGTGAAAGTTCTCTGTAATTCATTTCATTAGCTCATAAGGAATACTTTACTGTGAAAGTTACAATCTCAGTTTCATAGCATTTCTATGAAAAGTTACACTTTCCATAGCAGAAACTGAGAAACAATTATCTGCCAGGACTATCACAACAGGAAACTAAATTTTCTGCATTTGAAACAATGAGGACTCCACAGTATAAAGTGAATTTCATCAGCTTGCATAGGGGCCAAGCATTTTAGACTGAAAAACATCCTTTTTGTATAAGGTGGATAGTTTTAATGCTGGCATGATCATGTGAGGATGAGAGGATGGGCTACATAGTAAACAACGTAACAGTAACAGTAGTCAGTAAAATGAGTTAAAGACAAGAGCCACATCAGTCCAATCACATAGGTGTCAAACTGATGTTGCTGAATGCAACATACATTTAAACTTTTTCATGTACTTTGTAGGCATGTGTAGGAAATTCTTTAGGCATTGAGAAGGACACTCATGGAGTGTGAAAAATCAATAAACAGTGCATCCAGCTACTTTTTTTCTAAAAAGCTCACAAAACATATGAAAATAGCAGTCCTTATCCCAAAGAACACTACATTACATGTGTTAGAGGCAGTATGCCACTGTCTTCTTGTGGTCTGAGAAAGCAAGCAATTATTTGTGGACCCACAGCATAATATGAAATTCTGGCCTTAGTGCATATCTTAAACAAAATGTTGGAATATGTAAATGAATATCAACAGCTTTCTGTTTACTCTTTGTTTTTACTGTTTCTCTGTGATTGTTGTGCATTTGGGGTGTCACATATTTGTAGACACTGTAGTGCACACACTTTTCTATTCATTTAATAAACTTTTAAAAAGCTTTCATTTTAATTATAGTACAACATTCAACAAAAAGGTTATGGACCCAGGTGTGAAAGTTATTTTTAGATGATGAAAATAAAAGTCATGGACAGAAATCTGGCATTCATTCCTACGAAAGTTACATGTATCTTGATCAATTTTTTAGTTTCGCTGACTGCTCATTTACATTTAAAAATTCAGAATTGAAAATGACAGGTATAGACTCATCAGGACTTTTGATAGGGGTTGAAGTTCATTTAGTGTGGGAAGTTGGCCAGAATGTTTCAAAGTATGGGATGTGGTAGAAGACTCTCTTTCAGAACTGACAAAAGTTGATTATTTGTGGAAGAAGAGAGACAGAAAATGACATTCCTGGATTGTACTTTTCATAGACAAGACAAAGTATTCACACATACAGGCAGTATGATCATGGCAGCAGAGGCCTGGACAGCCCTGGAAAAAGCATTTGCAGACCTCAGACTTTCACAAACTGTGGTCTTGCTAAGAACATTAATCACAACCACATTAAGTGAATGCAGGATGGTTGATGAATGCTTTGATCAAATTATAAAGAATCTGTTTAAGTTAAATGAAATGAAGTTTCAGGTGGTTTAAGAGAGGATAGTAATCTTGCTCCTGCCTGGATTACATAATCATTAGCAGCTTATGATTAATGCACTTAAAAACAGTGCACACCAGTGAGTCTATTACAGTAAAACTAGTACAAGGTGCCAAACTTGAATACACAAATGAAAATGAAGAATCAGCTTTATATTTAAATCAACAAGGTCATACAAAACACTTTATTTAAATGCCATAAGTGCATCTGATTGAAGCATATTGCCAAATATTGTCCTAGCAAGACTGAAAAAAAGGAATTTCATAATTAATATAAAAAAAATGTTTGGTTGGTTGATTGGTTGGTTATTGGTTGATATGGGGGAGGGCACCAAACAGCAAGGTCATCAGTCCCATCAGATGAGGGAAAGATGGAGAATGAAATCAGCTGTGACCTTTCAAAGGAATAATCCCAGCAATTTCCTGCAGCGAGAGAGAGAGAGAGAGAGAGAGAGAGAGAGAGAGAGAGAGAGAGAGAGAGAGAGAGATGGTATTTAGAGTCTTGTGGTTCAGTTCCATCAATGACGGAAGGAAGCTTCATGACCTCAAGCCGTCTAATAGCTCAAAGGTCAGCCTAGGAGGTAATAGGTGCTGGTGTTAAGTCAACCTTCAATATGGGTGATAGAACAGTGGAAGTAGTAGTATCTGATATCATTCACACCCCAAACTCAGCTATGAATTTGCACTCAGATAGTAAAATTGTAAGCAAAGGGCATAATGTGATCTTTAACAAAAAGGTGGATTCAACAAAACAGGTGGATTAATCTATGATGCAGGTGATAAACTAAATGGTAAAACATCACCTAAGAATGGCAGCTGTTGTTTGAATACAGGTGAAATGTAACAATACTACTACACAAAAAGTAGTGGATTCCCACGGCATCACAGTCTAGGACATATGAATGGCTAAAGTATGCTAAAGTTGGCAAAGGTTTCAATGTGACTACTAATTGATGATATTATGGTCAAGAACCCCGTTGCAAGGGTTCAGTACCCTTGCTTAGTTGTAGGCTTGGCAAACAACAGGCAGTAGATGCCTGAGTGTGGCAAGCCTCAAATTTAATAACAGCCAACTCTTCATCATATAAACATTCTAAAATACACATTCGTTGCTAATGCTGTGTGTTCCTAAATCAAACATGAAACAGTCTTTAATTACCATATTCTCATCTCCAGTTCATAACACCTGAATATGCACTGAGGCAGCTGCAAACTGTTCGTTAGCAAGAGATGTCACCACCATTTACCTCTGTGGAGACCCAAGTCAAGAAACTTATGTCATTCCACCAAAAAATTTTGCAGCTGCTGGATAAGTGTGGAGCCTTATGGTCATAAAAACGCTGGTCACTATTGTAATCAAAAACTGATGAGGTGTTAAGAAAACTGAAACCAGATCAAATACTGATCTATGCATGCATTTACATAGAGACTGCACCAATCTAGTCATCGTGGCTTTATATATTGATGATATGTTGTTATGCTTTGAAGTGATTCTACATGACAGAAGACTTAGGACAGTGAGTCAATGCCTAGAAATGGAAATTCCATGAAAAAAAAGGCAGAATAACTTATGAAGTTATCTCAAGAATCTTATACAAGAAATGTTTCGAAGACACCAGGAATGAGCGAAGCCATGCCAGTGTAGAAACCCTCTAGAACATTGCTTATACTTTGAGGCAGTCAAATCAACTGACATCAATATTTCTTATAAGGAGGCAACAGGAAGTTTTCTATATCTATCCAAAATCTCCAGACTTGACATGTTTTGATGTCAATCTCCTTAGCAGACCTAATAATTGGTTTTTAGAAAATGTTCACTGTTTAAAAGTGTCCACTAGGTGCCAGTAAACAAGATTGTTTAAGTATTTAAAGAGAACCAAATGATCTTTAAGCTAGAATTTTTAGAGATGACCATAGAGAAATTATGGTCTTCAGTGATGTACATTGGGGGAATAAAATAAATAAATAAATAATAAATAGTTTATTTGTCAATAATAACTTTTATGGTTGTGGACATAGTTTGTTCATAAACAAAAGGGTGACAATTATTGAACCATATGAAAAAATAATGTAAATTACTTCCAAACTATGGTGTACATACACTTTATTCAACATGTAAACATCATTACAGGTATTCGGATTTAGGTTATGACATGTTTGATATGCCTGCCACAACTGACGATGATGCAGTGCACACAAATAGCAAAATTCTGCATGAACTGCTGAAGTGTTGGAACACTGATGCTGTCAATGACCTCTTGAATGGCTGTTTTCGGCTCAGCAATGGTTTTGGGGTTATTGCTGCACACCTTGTCTTTAATACAGCCCCACAAAAAAGAGTCACATGCATTCTGATCTGGAGAACATGGTACCCAATCGAGGTCCATGCCAGTGGCCTCTGGGTATCCCAGAACCAGACTGCAGTCCCCAAAGTGCTCCTCCAGCACATCAAACATTCTCCTGCTTCAATGGGGTCGAGCTCTGTCTTGCACGAACCATATCTTGTTGAAATCAGGGTCACTTTGGATAATGGAGATGAAATCATCTTCCAAAACTTTCATGTACCATTGGGTAATCATTGTACCATCAAGGATTATCACACCAATTATTCTGTGACTGGACATTGCACACCACCTTGCTGCTGAGGCTGAAGAGACTTCTCAATTGTGAAATGCAGTTTCTCAGTCCCCCAAAAGCGCAATTTCGCTTATTGACGAACCCATCCAAATGGAAGTGGGCTTTGTTGCTAAATCAAACCATGCATGTGCAAACTAATTCCCATTAAGACCCATGGCCAACCATGCAGTGACGACGTCCCATTGCAAACAGAAGTTATGACAATTTTATTTCATATAGTACAACAACTGTTACCCTGTATGAACATTAGTAAGAGTTTATAAATAAAGATAAATTATACACAACCATGACATATACTCTGTAACTGGTTCATGCATAAAATTACAAAATTCTTTAATTTTTTGGCCTATCAGAAAACAAAAGAATCTTACATTTTACACTTGGGAAGTACACTGTATAGCTTTGGCGTCAACTGTTCACGATTTACTGTGGTTAAGACAACTTGTGTCTGAATTAGATCGAAGTAATGTCATAAAGGTACTTAAAAATATTGTAATAACAAAGGAGTGACTTAGTTAGCTAATAATCTAGTAACAAAATTCAATATCCAAACATATGGATATGAAACATCATCGCATACAAAGGCCAGTTGAGTAATGTGTTGTTGATAATGAACAACTGTCTTCTAAACATATGTTTGCTGATTCTTTCACAAAATCCCCATTTGGAACGTGTATAAGGAACTATGAGCTTGTGAAATAAGTTAGGCAGTGACTGTTAATTTGAACTTCACACAGTGTGCCAATATCAGTTTAAGGGTATGTATTGGAACATGCAAATTAATAATGACAGTTTCCAGCATACTCCTTGTTTTTACTGTTACTCTGTCACTGTTACATGTTTGTATTCATGAAGTCACTACACCCAAAATACAATAAGCACAAAATGAAAATGAGCTTTGAGATGGGTGTTTGACATGGTGATAAAAGGTGAGACAAGAAAGCCCATATATATAATTTGTGTGAGCCCAAGTTTCTCTGGATTTATGACATTGTCATTACATGAGATTTGTGTCTCTCTCACTCATCCTGGAACACATGTTCCAAGAATTTTTAGATTAAGTCTTTACATGATATTCAGTCTTTTTCCTGTGGTGTGTCTCACTGGGGCTAAGTCATGTCTCCGCAATATCCTTTCTTTCAGAAGTGCTAGTTCTGCAAGGTTCGCAGGAGAGCTTCTGTAAAGTTTGGAAGGTAGGAGACGAGGTACTGGCAGAAGTAAAGTTGTGAGTACCGGTCATGAGTCGTGCTTCGGTAGCTCAGATGGTAGAGCACTTGCCTGCCAAAGGCAAAGGTCCCGAGTTCGAGTCTCGGTCGGGCACACAGTTTTAATCTGCCAGGAAGTTTCATATCAGTGCACACTCCGCTGCAGAGTGAAAATCTAATTCTGGAAACATCCCCCAGGCTGTGGCTAAGCCATGTCTCCGCAATATCCTAACTTTCAGGAGTGCTAGTTCTGCAAGGTTCGCAGGAGAGCTTCTGTAAAGTTTGTAAGGTAGGAGACGAGGTACTGGCAGAAGTAAAGTTGTGAGTACCGGTCGTGAGTCGTGCTTCGGTAGCTCAGATGGTAGAGCACTTGCCCGCGAAAGGCAAAGGTCCCCGAGTTCGAGTCTCGGTCGGGCACACAGTTTTAATCTGCCAGGAAGTTTCATATCAGCGCACACTCCGCTGCAGAGTGAAAATCTCATTCTGGACCAATAAAATTATGTTTTTATCTTGTTACTACATCTTGCACAAACATTAAGTGTACACGTGGTTTGTGGGATAGTTTCGTTTATAAGACTTGAATGTAGACATGTTGTGCAATTTTTGTTTGAATGAATAAAGTGAAACTCTGCTGTCACAACAATGTTTACTTTTAATGGTTTATCACCAATACTTCGTCCACAGTTGACCAGACTTTGAGTGTAATACTTGATTTCAGAGTGTTATTAAATGAACTGCTGTATTACCTGATGCCATACTTCTCCTGATGATTCATATGAATGTATTCCCAGTATTGCAAACACAGATAAAAACTTCTAGAAGGTGTACAGTGCAATACTGTGCACTACACAAAGAAAGGTGTATCAAACAGCTGACACCAAACACATATTAGAACAAAGAGTATGAAACGTTTTCACAAGGAACCAAGTATGAGAAAGTTCCAGAGCAAGATGGAAGCCTCATTTGTTGAGTGCTGTCCGAAAGCAAAGGCAGATACAAATTTCTCACCCTTCTTTGGACACAAAGGTTTTCTCAGCATATTTTTTTTCCTTAAAGGTGTGCTTTCAGGGTTTTAGTTGAGTAGTTGATACCATTTGTACACAATATATTTCAACTTCAGCTGTTGTGAGCTGTGCTGTTTTGTGCATTTGCTCTCTGGGCTCCAGCCACCACAATTTATAGCCGAGTTCCGATTCCCAACACACGATATGTCCTTTATGCTGTTTTGTTTCAGAGCTGATACTGTCATTTTGTGAAATACATAACTCCTTAGCATTTTTGAGTTATGGTGCTTGAGATGATCAGCAAGATATTAACAAATTGAGTGTTGGACCCAAAGCCATATTTAAATTGAAACAATGACATCTAAGTATCTGAAAGCCAGGCATATCCTATATGCAGTGGGAATGAGATATGTCTGAGGTGGGGGTAGAGTATTAGAACAGTTGAGGAGAGGTGCACAGAACACCAGTAACACACACAACTAAAGCAAATGAGTAAATCAGCTACAGTTAAATGCTGCCTCAGATATAATTATGAAATGAAATGGGACAATACCACAACAACTGTGTAAATGTCAAGTTTCTGGGATGGTGTAGTTTAGAAGTTTATCAAAATACAGATGTTAGAGAACTTGATAAACTGGAATGGTTGTTTCAATTTAAACAAGACTTGAGGTCTGTCACTCAATTTATTAACATATCACTGGCCACCACCTGGTCCACTAGAAATGGGAAACACTAAGAGAATATGTGTTTTATGGAAAAACAGACCAGGCTCTGAAAAACAAATGCACATCAAAGGAGGTTGAATTTTATTATAAACAGTGATGTGACGACACGAATAGTAGTTCACATTCTGGTTAAAGTACAGGTAGCAAGGACACGTAACAATACAGCTTACAATACTTGAAGAAGACAACTGGGTTGGTTGTCAAAGTAGTTCAAATAAAAATGTAATCACTAACTCAGCAGAACACTCAAATGCAGATAACTGATTTTAGACAACTTAAAAAAAGAAATATAGCTATTTTGGCAGTGGGGAAAATTTTGATTCTGAATAACAAATTTTTTGAACACCCATCCCATTCACTATATTTGGCGTCCTCTGACTTCTACCCTTTCCCACATCTCAGGTGAACAATTTACAAACCTTCCTCAGTCTTATGGAATTTTCTCACTGGAAATATGCTGGGCAAATTGCAGCACATTACATGGAAACTATATTGAAAACAACTACTGTTTTTATCTAAGTAAAGTTTTTTTTCCTTTTTTTCCAAGGTGAGAATTCTTCACCTTCCCTTCTGTGACGTATAGAAATGTCTATCTTCTGAGTTTGTAATAATTATGCAAAACTTACTAAATGAGTACGAACCACACAGCATATGCATTAAATCTTAGAAACACACATCACATCATGCTCATGCAGTTATGAAATTTCTAAACAAATAGACTATGGGAAGGATGGTGATCTCTGCATTAGCAGCAGGACAGTGAGTGGTTGATAAGTGCTGGACAATTGCTGAGCTGAAAAGAAGAAGAAGAAGAAGAAGAAGAATATATGAGATGGGAACAGAAAACACACAGATTAATATCAAACATAAGACTGTGTTTATTGTAACAATGTTAAAAGAAATTCACATCTGTAGAATCTGAGAGCAAAATAATAATTGCAGGTGAGGCAACTTTGAAAGAATATGCATGGCTTATGAAGTACTACGAGGCATATTTAAAACGTTAAGGGCCATTTGCTTATATTTAAATGTCAGGAAAAAAATCACACAAATATAGAACCATGCTGTCAGAGTTAGTAAGTGTTTTTATTTTATATTCCTATGACTTCTGGTTGAAAGAAAATAAAAATGGCTTTGTGAATTGCTTCAATTGACAGCAGTAGTTCAGTTACATTTTTCTCTGCAAAACAGTTGACAGCTGCTAAAAATATCACCAGTATTGCCTAGTTTATGGGCTTACAGTAATGAGTAAAGGAAAAATTAAATAAAAGCATAAATACTTTAAAGAGGCCACACAAACTTGTGTGACGACTGATGTAGCAGACTCAGTATCCAGACCAATGAAATCGTGCAACAATTGGTATAAAAGCAGTGATCTGGTCAATGATTAATGATCAGTGCCTCAGCTATTCAATTTTTTCATATCAGATGTAGCACTACTTACATAATTACCATGGACAGACTCGAATATCACAGACTGAGTGTGAGATGGGTACTGAAAATGCTTGCCAACCACACAAAGAGTAAAGGGAGTCCAGCTTTCAAGTTTTTCAGGCCACTCTCAACAAGAGTAAGAATGTTTGGTTTCCTTCATTGTTAAGTAGTATAAGATGTGGACAAAATGGCTCAAAGATAACAAGGAACTCAAGATTGCTTTTATCAACTGGTTACATTTCCAGACAGAGTACTACTAAGCGGAGGGGGTAAAGGAGCTACTGCAACATTATGAAAAGTGTCTAGAGGCTAATGTTGATTATGTGAAAATGTGAAGCGTGTTTGCAGGACATTAAAACTGAAAATAAATACAGTTTTTAATGATTGAATGGCCCTTACTTTTTAATATTCCTCATGTATAACTGTTTTCTATTCCTCATGTATAACTGTTGTTTATTTTATTGTCAATGATGATACTGTAGTGCACAAATCTCATCTTGGTAGCAATGTTCTCTCAAGACTTTTATATAAGGGGCAGTCAAACAAAAATGAGACAGATTGAAACAAATTAAGAAAACTGTTTATTATTTCAAAAGTAATCGACATAGCTGTTAATACGTTTATCTCAATGTGAGACAACATTGATACCTTCATGGAAAACTGTTTGCGGATGCCTATATAACTGTGATTGTGACCAGGTGTACACATCTTCATCTGAAGCAAACTGTGGCTATGAAAGTTTTACTTCAGGGGCCCAAAAGTATGGAAATGACACTGGAGACATTATGACCTTATGGAGGATGTGTACAGCTTGCCAGCAAAATTTCTGCATTGTTCTTGAACCGGTAACAAGTGGGCTCCTATCTTCTGAAATACAGTTTGAATTTGAAACATGTTTCTCACTTCTTCTCTCTGTATGAGTCACCATTATTGTTAGACTGGTGTCAAAGTTCATAGCATAATTCCACAAGTTAATAAGGACAACAAATGCACAAAACAAAGAAGTTAATTATCAATAATATATTCTCCTTCACTATTTATGACAGTCTACCAATGCTGGGGTAATTTTTTGATTTCATGACCATAGAAATCACATGGTTTTCAGGCAAAGAACTTGTCAAGCTATATTCAGAGAGCATTTTCATCTGGAAAGGGAGTTCCTTGAACATTTTCAATAGAGAGCAGAAAAGTTGAAAATCTGAGAGCTCAAGTTCAGCTGAATCAGGAGGGTGCAGAATGGCTTCCCAACCCAATTCCTGTATAGTGTTTTTTGTCAGTCTCACAGAATGCAGGTAGCTGTTATCATGGAGTAACATCACTTCATGCAGTCTTCCCGGTTATTGCTCTTGAACTGCATCTGCAAGATGTCTCAGTTGTTGACAATAAATGTCAGCAGTGATGGCTACATCTTGGCGAAGCCATTCATAGTACACTATACCTTCAGTATTCCATCAGATGCATATCACCTTCAGTATTCCATCAGATGCATCTTTTGTTGATGCATGCAGGTCTTTCTGTGGAGAGGTGCTGCTTTGTTTGTGGTTAATCATTCCTTTCTTTTCCTTATGTTCGTACAAAGATAGCATTTCTTGCAAACATTAATGATACATACTAGGAATGGTCAGTGTTGTTCATGAGCTAACTGATAATGAACAAGAAGAGATGTACTTACGGCCATTTGCTCATTTTTGTGATTTTGGCTTAGAGCATGCGGTACCCATACATCTGATTTTTGAACCTTTCCCATGGCACACAAATTTCACATCATGGTGGAAAGATCACAGTTCATCACATTTGCCAGTTCTCAAGTACATCAATGTGGACCATTGAGGATTAATGCATTTAAATGATCTTCATCAAACCCCAAACCTGAATCCAGAGAGTCACTAATGTCAAAATGATCTTTCTCAAAATGAGAAAACCCATTTCCTTGCCATGCTCTGTCCAATGGCATTTTTTCCCACACACAGTGCAAATGTTCTTGTGGTCTCCACTGTTATATTGAATTCAAACAGAAGAATATGTTGGAACCATCATTATTTCTCCACTTGGGTCTCAAATTTTCTAGTGTCTGCAGCTCCACTCACTACAGCTTGTAACCCCTCATTACATATCTGGTCTTTTTTCAAATTAAAATTTATTTGAACTGGCCATAAACAATTCCCATATTTCATACTGAATCATGAATTCCCATTTTAAAACAGAAAAATTAAATAAAAGAATAATAAAAGCCAATGGAGTAGAGTATTATATGCAAAGTAGCTAGGGGCTCTATTCAAAGAGTTTCTAATGAACATTTTGTTTTGCAAGTACTATATAAATCTAATGCACACACTTAACGTCTCTAGTGTCTGAGTGTCTTTGGCATCAACAAATCTTAGCATTTGAGATTTTAGTGTCCAATCTTTTAGTGTTTGATTCCTGAGTATTCATGTCTCTTAAGTTCATGCACCACTGTGTGAAACAGTGAAAAAATGTGAAAACTGACAGAACTGTGATAATCTTAACACCCAGCGAACATTTCAGTCGATAAAAGACTGATATCATTAATTCCAATGTCACAACTTCACTTTTTATTATTCAAACATCGTGTTGCAACTTGACTTTCAATTATAGACCCTGTTTGGACATTTATCATTGTGCTTAAATGTGACCATTCATAACACTGAATCACATCAAATAAACTGTGTTAATAAAAGTTGAATTAAGAAAAAACTATAGCATCCTACAATTTCAAGCAGAGTATCACAAGATGTGAACCATATATTGGATTCTCTCTGGACAATAATAACAATAATAGTTTATTCCATATTAATATTAAATTAATTTTTCAACAGACAAAACATTATGCTGTGTGAAAGGAATCCAATGACTTTTGAAGGAGTTGATACTGTGTACATGTCATACACAAATCAAAGGTATCAATTCATTTTGAAATGTGAATCAAGCTGCCCAGTAACTGTTAATGAACATCTTTGCCAGCAACTGCTAAGAAATGCAGCTAGCTGATGGTAGTAATTTGAATCTAAACTTATCGATCAAAACATATTGACTGCAATGACCAATAATGTTGTGGAGGCTCACTTTTACATATCTCAACAAGATGAAGAATACTGACTGGACATAGAAAAAGGGCATTACACTTTTGCTGATTGTGGAAGTGTCAGCAGACAGCAACAGGAGGAGTGACAAGCTCCACTCACTGTCTCCAACTGGAAAAATGTAAACTCAGATAGCAACAATGAACTAAAAATAAAGAACCACAATCAATCAATAAAATGGAATACTAGCACACAAAGCAAAAAGACAGTGAACTTATGTACCAGTCTAATATATTGATATGACATTTATTACAAAATCTCAGGGGTCCAAAATCCAACTGTTATGTTCACACATCTTTATTGCTGCTCACCATATTTCTGTGTAATGTTGTGATACATATATCTCATTCTTTTATTGTCTCATTCAAAATGAATTTTAGTGGCCTTTTTATTTGGAGTATAATTTTTGAACAAAGATCTCAAGGTACTTGACCACATTTTCTTACAATTCTTACCAAACTTTTGTTTGTGTTAAACCAGTTGGAGATCTTACACTACACAATTAGCTTGTTTTTGTTGCATATCAGTTGCTCTATTCTTTCTCGCAACTTTTTGTGTCATGTAACTTGTAGCCCCTTTCTCTCTGTTCATTTTTGATTTTGAAGCACCCCTGTATAAGCAAATGTGACATGACTCACCAACAGACTTTCAAGAAAGGATTGTTTACTTTGCGAATTAATGAACACTGTATCCACTTTTAAGTATATCTGTCAATATATTTTTAATCCCCACTCTTTGTATTATTTAAAAATTTTTTCTGCCCATTTTAAATATTCTAAATTTCGTATACTACTACTATATGATGGCAAAAGAGGACGTTTCCAAATAACAGCAGACTTTGATCTTTACAAGCAGCAACATCATCTGTAAGTCACAGTTAACACAGAATAGCTCAATTCACCAAGCACAGTTCATCATTCACCACAAGTTCAGTAATTCAGCCTTCAACTTTCTTCACATGCACTTTAATTTAACCTATTGGAACAATAATTAGGAAAGAAATATGAATTACATACAGCTACAGTGCTGGTTTCACATAATTATATGTTTTGAATATTTGATGCTAAATTTAGAATCAACTCATCATCCAGCAACCTGAATGTGTTGAACCACGGAGACCACTGTACAAATATCTTGCACCTGATTTATACTGAATGTAAGCCATCTCTCTTATACTTAAAACTGATACCTCACTGCAAATGACTATACAAATGGCACATTTTTATTTGTCAATAGGTAAAGATGTCCTTGATATGAAAGCAACTAAGGAAACAGTAAATGAAAAAAAAAAGAGTACAAACATATAGTGTAACAAAAGTTCTGCATTGACTAACCAAGGAGGACAAATGTTGAAGCATCTATAGTTCATGCACAAATCGCATATGATTAAAGATAAACAAGAACTAGACAAAGACACAAAACTATCTCAGCTATTAATGTAATTTTCTCATCTTTTACATAATATATTGGTAAAACATGTCTGAACTATATACATATTGACATAAACAAAATAAATTAATGTTTATAGAAAATAGAATGCATTAACCTCTGGCACCCAGATTTTATCTGTTGTCCTTGATTAGCAACAGATATTCACAAGAAACTGTTAAAAGATAACATTACATATTAATTCAGACCACAACACACTGATTTGTTTTCACAACCTATTTCACGCGTTGCTTGTGGCAGTTCTATCAAAATTTTTCTTTGTTATGGAATTATTATGTTTTAGTAGTACAACAGTAGAAACTGTTATGACTTCTGGTTTTTAGAGATATATATGATCTGTTTCTGAAGAATCCTGCAGTACTTCGGTTGAATCTATACAAATAAGCAAGCATGTCGGGGCATGAATCCCAGACCCAGTTACAGGTTTTCTATCTAATTACCTCCAGAGACAACAAAATTTTGGCTTTTGATACTTCATATAAATAGAGAGCAAACTTAAAAATGTTCAATGACGACATAATCCAGTCATTAAGAGATGTGATCTTATGTGAAAGGTTCAACACAGTGAGACAAATATTAGTGTTATAAAATGTGTATATGTCTTGAGGCAATGTAACTCATCTCACACAAATACCCAGATTATATTCATCCAGTATTTGAGAAGGAGAACACTTAGTTACCTGCAATAAACTTAACACACAGTTTCAAACCTTTGGAAAACTTTTTCTCACTGTCATCACCCACAAAAATGATGGACGGAAAAGAAGTTTATTGCTTTCTACATTTTCACTGTTCGTGCAGTGAAACTTCTGCATCAGGCATGATATTTTAATTTATTAATTCTTTACTACTAACTGTTTTCAAAACACATTTGGCAGATAGTGTCCATATAAAGCACTGAATGTACCTGCAAAAATATATCATTGTATGGCACATGGTTCAGGATATATGATGTCATAAAAATTGAGATGCATGAAAAATGAGCTTTCACTCAAAATGAAGTGCAAATCACCCAGAATACACTCATCCAGTGTTTGACAATAAGACCACTTGGCAACTTCCAATAAATTTTAAACATAATTTAAAATCTTTTCTAATTTTTTTTTCACTTACATGCTTAACAATCAAGTACCTACTTAACACATCTGTAAAGTAATGGAAGTTTGAAGCTGACCTATACAAGGGAATTCAATTCTTTAATGAATTGGAAGTTTATAGGTAAGATCTATTTGATAAAGGAGGCAAATTCAATGATCAGAATTAACAGAAGATTGCAGAGGTCTTCACAAAATATGGTGTAATGTCATCTGTACAACCCTCTATAATCTACACAGCATGTAGAATATCACAATGGAGTATAGTGATGAGAGTCTAATTCCTACATCCCCAATGAGCTGCAGAAATCAGTATTTCAGATATAACACCTGAAATGTAGCTGATATAATTTTGAGATGGATCTGAAAGATAAGGTGTAAAGGGGGGCTGAGTGGAGAGATAGTGAGGATGAGAAAGCAAGGGGAGACGAAGGCGTGGAAAAAAGAGAGGAGGAAGAGGTAGAGTTTGGGCAGAGAGTGGAGAAGGTGACAGAAAGAGAGATTGAGAAATGAATAGCTGTTAAGTCTCTTAGATTAGCACCCTGCAAAGGAATGAGACAGTAAGTTGATAATGAAAGACTAAGCATAATATGTGATGCTTCACTGTTACTGGACAAAGACAAAAAAATTAACAAAACAAAGGACACTTCCTTCTCCTGTAAGTACATTCAGTATGTCAAGATGGTAATTACACGAGTCCTAATAGTATATCTATAATTACTGTGTGCAGAGAGAGTAGCAACAATATTTAAGAATTAATTGACCCCTCATTTTAGTGCTCTCTAAGTGTGTTGCACATGTCAAGGTCGTGGTTAAGTTTGGGGCCTGGTTGGATAGCATACTGCAATTACTGCGCGAAGAGTTAAAAATTGTGATACTTAATCTGACAATTGTCAACTCTTTTTGAAGGTAAATTAATTCCAATATTTGTAATTGTAGAGATAGCATCCCCTGCTCTCTCCACATTTCCCCTTTGTTTCTCTTTTCTCCTTATGTTTGAACATCTTATAAAGCTATGAAAGACTGGCACTGCATAATAATAATAATAATAATAATAATAATATTTGTTTTGTTTTTGTTGCTTGCTGTCTTTCAGCCCTGCATGTCATTGTTGCTTCAGTAATTATTCCACTAAAAACTGGAACAAGACTGTACATAACCAACATGCAACATAAAACTCTCTCACTTAATAATGCAAAAGAAATTAAGAAACATTATGAAAGAATCTGACCCAATAGAAAAGACACTATCTGTTAGACACATTAAATTCTTCAAACAAAGGTATATGGTAACTTTTAATTCCTTCCCTTATGTTTACCAAAAAAAGCTGCTGTTTGTTTCAAAAGGCTTCACATTTTACTGCCACACCTCTGCCATCATTATAAATCTCTCACAGGATGTGCAGTGTACAGCATGCTGTTCTGCATTGGTCATAAAATTTTATATCAAGCACTGGCATAAAAAGATTACAAAAATCCCACTGAAATAATGAAAGAGCGAATAATGAAAGAGCAAATAATGAAAGAGCACAATGTGCATTTGAAAACTTTAAATAAGGAACTGCAGCAAGGATTAAACTGCCGATGCTCTTAGAATCTATTTTTATGGAACCTTACTAGGTTACTTAGGTGCTACACATTAAATGTTGTGGATATATTGAACTTTCCTTTGTAACTTTCAATCATATATTCAGTTCATTAGCACTGCTCATGCATTTTTAAATTCGTTACACTCAGATAACAGTTGTGAGATATAAATTAGTCCAATCCACATTGTGTTGTTGTTTCTTCCTCGTATTTCTTTTACAATCCATGAATTTTTTATGACACTACTTAAGATTCCTCAAAGAGAATAAAAGTGCCTTTGTACCATTTCTATATGAGAAATACGAATCCTTAATTATCTGATAAGAAGGAGCACTACTGTGCATACAAATGCAATGATTTGTCTAACATTGAATTACTAGCTGTTTTCCTTATCCTTTCGATATTGGCTCTGTTACATCCTTCTCTCAAACGAATAAATTTCTTTTGATATGACTCTCCCTCTCTTCACATTCAGAATGGTCTCATTAACATACAAGATGTATTCATTACCTGAATCATCGCATATGAAATGGAAAGCATCTGCTAATTATTTTTGTCTAAATGATAATGCTTTTGCCAATTGACTTACTTTGTAACAATCAACTGGCAAAAGCATTATTATTTAAAAAATTCTACATGACTGTGACTCCAAATAACAACAGCTTCATTGAGTGCTATTTATTCATTGCCTACAATGTTGTGAAAAGTAGTTAAATTCAACTGATATTAAATACTGTATCCTTTATTTATAAATATTACCCTACCTTTACTCAAATAATTGCCAACAAAAGAACCATTAAAAATGGATAATCTCTTCCATATTTCAATTCATTACTTTTCCAATTCCGGTAGACCTGTTATGAGAAATAGGATAGAAAGAACCTCTATATGTCATGTCTGTGTAGAAACTCTTACTAAGCGAGACAGCACTGTGAATAACATAAGGGACTCATATTCAAGAGGACTCAAATTTCCATCCAGCTATCCTGATTTAGGTTTTTCAAGGTTTCCCTAAGAAAACCATAATATTTCCTCCTTCAGAAACTAGGGTTTATTTTGGTACAACTCATTAGTGGTTCACAGTCTTCTAGTTTGTTATAAGCATTTTCAAGTGAAGCCACTAACTACAACAGAAAAGAATAGAGTTTCTGTAGGAAATGAAAATGTCATATGCATTTCTTTTTAGTGATACAGCTTTTTACCTGATTAAATTATCAGTGGACTACATACAGATAGTTATTAAGAATAATGTATTCTCATATTTAATCTAGATGATGATGGCTGTATTATCGACTGTCAAACATGTAATAATTGCTGCTGTAACAGTTAAGAAACCACATAAAACAGCTACCAGCAATCAGGAGTTGGTCAACGATAAATAAAAGCAACCCCAAAGGATGTCAGATGGAGTAACTGCAATTGTTGGAGAGAAACTTATAATTCAACACAGAGGTAATTAACAGTCAATGATAAATATGTTCTGGCAGAACAGCTACTGTCATACAGTTCCATACTTGCCCTTTTTTTTCAAAGCATAAAGACATAGATGAAAATAGCCTTATACAAATTTATTTTTATGTTTATAAAAGTTATTATACATATGTATTCAGACTAGCTCCAAACCGATGAATATGCATGCTTTTTGAAATGAAAGATACTTTGACTTTCATTGCCATCATTTGCATCATTAGCTCAAATGTCAATAATTACATGCCTACTTTGCTTATAAGATAATGTTTTTGGAGAACAGTAAATCCACACACCAAGGAAAAGAAAAGAATAAAATCCAAATCTTAGAAAGAGTATAAGCATCTTCATACATTTTGGCATTTTCTGAAGTAATATCAATGGATTTATATGCATTATCTTAACAACTGTCTTCATTAAATACTGTTTATATGCAGCAGTGCACATTTGTTTTACTTGCCAAATAAAAGTTCACATTATGGGTTAATAAAGTAATTTGACGCAAATTAAACAATGACACACTAAGAAAGTAACATCCATGCTGTTTAATTTCACTTTAGAGAAGGAACATTAAAATCAAAATAAGATGAAGACTGCACTGAGTGTAACACTATAACAATTAATGGAACTTCAAGATATTGTGTACCAATGCCATTTGAAATGTTCATTATTTCATTAATTTTGATGCATCACCTTCTCTGCAACAAATGTCAAACTACTGTGCATTCAGCACTGAGCTGAACTACACAACATGGAAGAACTGTGTTATTAGCTGCTCATATACAGGATGAAATACATATTCTTAGTTTAAGAAAGAGTTCAAAGATCTGAAACAAGGGTTTTAGCAAACAGTAGTAAGCAAAAGAGCAAGTATTCTTATATAATGGAATTGTGAAAGGCCCATGGCTCTAAATGGAGAGACTGTTTACTTTTGCAGTTCAATTAAAGCAAGGAGCCCACCAGTTGCCATGTCATGCTCTGCCAATGGTGTCATTGTATAAAACAACTGTCAGATTTTGGATCCTTGGAGCCCCTACCCCTCATTCAAATAGTTCCTTAGCTGTGGCCTCATGAGACCAAGTACTCTCCATTCCAGCTCTCCCATCACGACAAATTTCCTGTCAGTACCAGGAATCAAACCTGGATTGTATAAATGGGAAACAGATGCAGAGATCACTCAGCTAAGGTGGTGGACACACTTTTTCTTAATTTTTTTGCAGTATATGATAGCTACTACGAAGAATATTTCAGTTCTATAAAGCATGTCAATCTTTTGAGGGAAAACTTTGGAAAAATAACTGGATAACATTTCATGTATGAATTCTATGTCGGCAAGCAGAGTGTATTTTAATTTCCATTGCCAAGTAAACTTTGTTGAATGAAGGTGTCATTATACTAAACTAGCATCACAATTTAAACTTTTCCATTCTGTGTGCTGACAACATGCCCCTGCATATCTGCATCCGGTGATGCCTGTGGGCTGAGGATGACACAACGGCCAGCCTGATTTGATTTCTTTATTAATCCATGTAACAAATTACATTATGTGGATTTCGTCAGCAAAATCATATACAATACAATATACCTACAATTATACACATAAAATTAGTATTTACACACATTTTTGAAGTTTTATATCCTTGTGTGATTTGTAATTTTCTTATAGTACTGTACAATTTTTGATTTCATATTATAATTATTTCCTCATGTATTACAATGCAGGCTACTTTAATTACACTACATGTTTTAATTCAGCTAGTCCGTTACTGTGTAATAACTTTTATTTAATAAAAAAAAATTTAGTTTTGTTTTGAACTGTCCGATTGTGTCAATATCTTTTATTTTTTGGGGCAATTTATTATATAATTTAACAGCATTGTACAACAAGCTCTGCTGAGTTTTAACTTTATTTTTCCTCTCTAGATGCAGATTGTATTGGTTTCTAGTTTCATAGCTGTGTACTAAAAAATTTTTCATATAGCAGTCAATATTTTTTTTTACATACATAACACTTTGCAAAATGTATTCACAGGGGACAGTTAGGATTTTCAGCTTTTGGAAATGTTCAAGGCAGTGAGCCCTACTGCCACTCATGGTTATTATACAAATTGCTCTTTTCTGTAATTTGAAAACTATTTGAATATTTTTACTGTTGACTCCCCAAAATATTATTCCATAGGTAATAACAGAGTGGATATAAGAAAAATATACAGATCTGACACAAGAAGTATCACAAACTGCAGTCAGAATTCTCAGAGCATAGCATGCTGTAGCGATTCTGTTACTAAGTATTTTAATATGTTCTTCCCACTTTAACTGACTGTCAACATGCATACCAAGAAATTTTGTGTAGTCTACACATTCTATAGTTTCAATGTTTAACTTAAAGTTGTTATAGTGTGGTTTTTTGCAGACATAGAAGTTAACAGCATTTGTTTTTTTAAGATTTAGTGTTAGTTTATTATTGGATGCCCACTCACGTACACTGTTTAGTGTTTGTTCGGCTTTTTCTTTTAGTGCATCTGGTGATTTGTCACTGATTAGAACATTTGAGTCATCTGCAAACAATATTGTTTGTCCATGCTTGATGCTCTGTGGGAAGTCGTTTATGTAAATGAGGAATAGTACTGGGCCAAGGACACTACCCTGTGGGACACCTATATTTACATAATTTGGGTCTGAAGTATGCTTTACAATATAGTTTGAGCAACTTGAAATATGTGAGATTTCAGTTATCTGTCTTCTATTTTTTAGATATGACTGGAACCACTTTTTCACAAGTCCCCTTATTCCAAGTTCATCTAACTTATTTAACAATATGTTGTGGTCTACTGTATCAAACACTTTAGTTAGATCAAGAAATATACCTGTTGTGTAGTTCCCTTTATCTAATGCTTCTAGAATGTGTTTTGTGAGGTGTGCTGTTGCTGATTCTGTGCTTTTCCCTGATCGAAATCCAAACTGGTCAACAGACAGTAAGTTGTATTTATTTAAATAATTCATTAGCCTATCTTTCATAATAGTTTCTAATATTTTTGCAAAGCATGATAGTAGAGAAATTGGCCTATAATTTTCAATTATTCCTGCATCACCTTTTTTGAAGAGAGGTAGTAATTTTGCATATTTTAAATAGTCTGGAAAGTAGCCCTGCTTGAAAGATTGATTTATAATATCAACTAAAGGTGGAAGTAGGCTCTTGATACAGTCCTCAATTATAAAAATGGGGACTTCATCCAGACCAGCTGAGTTTTTGTTTTTCAGTTTGCTGACTGCTTTATAGACTTCTTCCTGTGTTGTAGGGAATAACACCATTGAGTGTGATACACCATTATTTGGCTTTTTGACCTGAGGGGCTGTTAGAAAATTTTCCTGTAATTTTATTCCTATGCTACTAAAATAATCATTTATATAGTTTGCCAAATATATTGGGTCTTTTATTAGAGTCCCTTCCTCTTTGATTTTCAAGTTTGACAGATTCATTTTCCTGGTACCAGTTTCCTGCTTCACAATCTTCCATACTGCCTTATTTTTGTTTTCAGCAGAGTGCACTATTTTGGAGTTATGAGCTCTCTTTGCTGCAATCAATATTTTCCTATATGTTTTTCTATATCTTTTATAAAAGAGTGAGAAAGTAGGATTAGTTTGGCTGTGTTTAATGGAGCTCAGGTACTTTAGTGTTTCAGATGATT
Organism: Schistocerca americana; assembly: GCF_021461395.2. NCBI lineage: Eukaryota > Metazoa > Arthropoda > Insecta > Orthoptera > Acrididae > Schistocerca > Schistocerca americana. Next base: position 534,192,185 of record NC_060119.1, on the reverse strand, counting down.
TTTTGATTCCTTTTGTGACCCACTTGCTTTTCCCTGTTGTTGGTAATGGACATAATACTTTAGGAAGTGTTTCTTCAAAATTTAATTTAAACAATGTCATGAAATTTTTGAATTTTTCATTTGCATCTACCTCTGAGTATACTGAGTCCCATGTTTGTCCTGCTATCTGTTTGGCAAACTCATGTCTATTTTTTTTAGAAAAAATTCGTCTGTAAATATGCATTTTCTTTGTTTCTTCTGGAGCCACTTTTATATTAATGATTTGAGCTGAGTGATCAGATAATCCTAGCTCTGCTACCACCACCTCACAGTTTTCTTTGCCTAAATCTGTTAATACCTGATCAACAGCTGTCTTTGAGTATTTTGTTATTCTGGTTGCACTGTTAACCATTGGAACTAAATTGAAACTTTGAGCAAGACTTTGTAATGAGTCCCATGTAGAATCAGGATTCAGTTTATCCACATTCAGGTCTCCACATACGAGAATGTGGTTCTTTGGAGTGGATATCTTGTCAAGAACATGATTAAGTTTGGAGAAAAAGATATTGAAGTCTCCACTAGGAGATCTGTATATACATAAGATAATCAAATTCCTACACCTGTATTGGTCCCTGATTTCAACTGCTGCCAGTTCAAAATTTTGCTCTTCACTGATTACACATAAATCGCTTCTGGTCTTATATGGATAATTTTGTTTTACATAAATACAACACCCTCCACACTTCATAGAAGTACTGCTGGGTCTTTGTGGCCTGTTTGGGTGGAGTTTAGTTTTAATTACCTTAGTATCATCAATTTTTAAACGGGTGTGAAATGTTATTAATGATGCATCACTCTAGATAAAAACCCTTAAAAACTATTGTTTCTTCTGTGTCTCAATATGTGAAGAATTATGGGTATTCAATACACTGCTAATAATCCTCACATACTTGTTATAAACTTTTTCTTTGATAAATTCAACCATTTATGAGATATCAGAGGTGGTTGTGTTAGAAGAGACACCTTGCATGTTATGACATTATTAAATTACAAGTGTACGACACATTTAAATGTAGAGAACACTAGGTGTATCTTTCAGAGCTGTTGTTACTTTCCTCCTGAGGAAAGAGGGGTAGGTTGGGGAAGGCTGAAAAGGTCACTCAGACTTAAGGTTGAGTAAGGCCCAACTGGTGTAAAAAAGATTCACTCTTCTCCAACTTCCTCAACCTAACCCTCTTTCCTCTGTGAGTAATGAGGTAACAGTTTTGAAAGCTATATATAGTTTTGTTCTGATTTTAAATGTGTTTATAAAGAGTGCTCAACATTTCGCATTATATAGCCATTTTGTCTCCTTGTAGCATATTTATAAGATAAACAACTTTCAGAAGGAAACTGAAATTAATTTTCAAGTAAGTTACTGCAGAAAATACTGTATACAATTTTTACAGCAATGCTGAATATGAGACTTACCAAATTAGGAAACCAATTAAAGGGTATCTACGAGTGTTGCTGAGAAAGTAATGCACCATTTTTTTTTCTCAGCTGAAAACAATGCTACAAATGGAAAACTTAACATATGTATTATTTGAAGTCTCTTGAGTGACTGCAACAAGGTTCTGTCACTTCTGATAGATAGCGTAGCTGCAGGACGGTTTCAAAATGGCATCTAGTGATGTACATTACAAGCAACGTGCCATCGTTGAATTTCTCACTGCAGAAAGAAACTGTGGGGAATGTTCAGAAATGCTTGTGCATGGTCTATGGAGCATCTGATGTTGACAGAAGTACAGTTAGTCACTGGGCATGGAGGATGAGGTCATCAGAAGGCAGTTCGGTGGAGCTCCATGATTTGCAGCAGTCGGGGAGACTTTCCATGGTTGTCACACCTGACATGTTGCAATGAGCTGATTTTGTCATTCACAAGGGCAGATGCCATTAAAGGATTCCATTCATGGATGATGACGAGGTGTTTCATACTCTGAAGCACTGGCTCCACCACCATGACATGGTTTGGTACCAACAGGGCATACATGTCCTTGGTTCACACTGAAGGAAGGCCATATAATGGGATGGAGATTAAATGGAAAAATATGGTGTGAAGATAAAACACCATTCTTCTGTGCGTGCGTGTGTGTGTGTGTGTGTGTGTGTGTGTGTGTGTGTGTGTGTGTGTGTGTGCGTGTGTAATTCTCAGTATGTTCAATAAAGAATTGTCAAAGAAAAAAATGCGGTGTATTACTTTCTGGTCAACCCTCGAAGTAAACATCCCGAATAACTGTCAAGTTCAACAATGGGAAATCCAGGACTGAATAATGAAAATACGGTATTATCAAAAGGATAGACTTCTATGCACCACATAGAGGAGACACTGAGTCTTGGACATGCTCAACAAGAAACTGGTATACATTTGCGCTTTCAGTCACATATGCAGGCTGGCCTCAGTGGCCAGAGACAGTTATAAAGTGCGTGCAAGTTGTGCTTGTGGGAATGTGTATGTGTTTTCTACTTTAGAAGAAGGCCTTTTGCATGAAAGTTCAAATGTAGAACAGTCTTATTGTTGTGTCTGTCTGTGACTCAACTTCTCCTCTATTGGTGACTAACTGCTAAGTGCAGTTCCTTACATATATTTGTCGCAGAATGTTACAGGAATTTCACTGCAATAATTGTTACTCCAAGGCAGCTTAATTTCACATATCTTCCTGTAAATTTCCAGTGTCTTTCTGTAGTTTAGCAAGTTATGAATGACAACTATCTTATCTGAGATATAATTGGTAATATCATTCTACCTATATTTTCAAGTAATTGAATAGAAAATTCAGATTTAACTTCACTACGAGCTAAAATTACTTTTAAAAGAAACATAAACAAGAAATTTAGCTTGATATACTCACACACATTATCTTGCAGATGGTAGATGCAGGTGAACAGATTCAGTCTTCATAGATTTCCAAAAGGCATTCAAAGATGATGTGACTTACTTCCCTACAGCCTAGGTCTTCGTGACAAACGAATATGCTCCAGTCCGGAATCCCTGAACCATTACACCAACAACCTGAAAACAGGTTTCGCATCCCACAACTACCCTCCAGACCTGGTACAGAAGCAAATAACCAGAGCCACTTCCTCATCCCCTCAAACCCAGAACCTCCCACAGAAGAACCACAAAAGTGCTCCACTTGTGACAGGATACTTTCCGGGACTGGATCAGACTCTGAATGTGGCTCTCCAGCAGGGATACGACTTCCTCAAATCTTGCCCTGAAATGAGATCCATCCTTCATGAAATCCTCCCCACTCCACCAAGAGTGTCTTTCCGCCGTCCACCTAACCTTCGTAACCTCTTAGTTCATCCCTATGAAATCCCCAAACCACCTTCCCTACCCTCTGGCTCCTACCCTTGTAACCACGCCCGGTGTAAAACCTGTCCCATGCACCCTCTCACCACCACCTACTCCAGTCCTGTAACCCGGAAGGTGTACACGATCAAAGGCAGAGCCACGTGCGAAAGCACCCACGGGATTTACCAACTGACCTGCCTACATTATGAAGCTTTCTATGTGGGAATGACCAGCAACAAACTGTCCATTCGCATGAATGGACACAGGCAGACAGTGTTTGTTGGTAATGAGGATCACCCTGTGGCTAAACATGCCTTGGTGCACGGCCAGCACATCTTGGCACAGTGTTACACCGTCCGGGTTATCTGGATACTTCCCACTAACACCAACCTGTCAGAACTCCAGAGATGGAAACTTACCCTTCAGTATATCCTCTCTTCTCGTTATCCGCCAGGCCTCAACCTCCACTAATTTCAAGTTGCCGCCGCTCATACCTCACCTGTCTTTCAACAACATCTTTGCCTCTTTACTATCGCCTCGACTGACATCTCTGCCGAAACTCTTTGCCTTTACAAATGTCTGCTTGTGTCTGTGTATTTGTGGATGGATATCTGTGTGTGTGTGCGCGAGTGTATACCTGTCCTTTTTTCCCCTTAAGGTAAGTCTTTCCGCTCCCGGGATTGGAATGACTCCTTACCCTCCTTACCCTCTCCCTTAAAACCCACATCCTTTCGTCTTTCCCTCTCCTTCTCTCTTTCCTGATGAAGCAACCGTGGGTTGTGAAAGCTTGAATTTTGTGTGTGTGTTTGTGTGTCTATCGACCTGCCAGCGATTTTGTTTGAAAAGTCACTTCATCTTTGTTTTTAGATATATTTTTCCCACGTGGAATGTTTCCCTATATATATATATATATATATATATATATATATATATATATATATATATATATATGCCACCAACATGGCGGCCATCTTGAAAGCCGCCATCTTGGATTCAACTCCAAAATTTCAAATGGGAATGTGGTCATCTGACATATCAAACAGATAGAGAATTTCACCAGAAAAACAATGCCGTTATCATTTTAAACATAGCTTTTTTAATTCTCGGATTATAGCGGTGGGATGCTCGGCAGCATGTGTGTTATGTGCCGAAGAGACATTATGCCGATATTACACAGTCCCGAGAGACCACCAACAGTCATAGGAATGGCTTGATATGTTGTCCATTATGCTGGATTGTTAATGCTGTCCTCCATATCCAGTCCTTATGAACTTTGACCAACACATCTGGCTGAATTTGACCACATACATAAACAATGCGCTGATTTAGATGATGCAAATTCTGTATTTTCACAGAATAAACCAGTGCTTTGACATGACCCCAAAGATAAAAATCCAAAGGAGTCAAATCTGGTGAACATGGTGGCCACTCCACAGCACCCCTAAGACCAATCCACTTTTGAGGGAACTTCACATCCAGGTATGCTCACACATTGTGCCCATAATGTGGTGGGGCTCCATCATGCTGGAAGAATTCCGGAAATCTCTCGTCCTCCGTTAACAATGAGGGAAACACTTCTTCATCCAATAACCTCAGATAACTATTGACTGTTAACGTACCATCAATAAAAAAAAGATCCAACGACTTTGGTACCCCACACACCACACCAGACCATCACTTTTTGTGAGTCGACCATTTTGGAAGCATCAATCCAGAGCGAATTTGTGTCGGACCATTACCTGTGATTATGCTTGTTCACTTCACCATTGATAAAGAAATTGGCTTCATCACTGAACAGCACCTGATAGGGGAAATGTGGGTTTATCTGCAGCTGCTGTGTCACCAATTTTGCGAACTGTACCCGACGGTCTGGGTCATCCTCGTTCAGGTGTTGGAGCAGCTGAATTATGTACGGGTGCCATTTGTGCTGCGATAAAATTCGCAGTGTGGAGGTACGGCTAACCCCACATTCTTGATAGGTGATGAGTACTCCGTTGCGGACTCTTGCTAAATGATGCCAACACGCTCACTGTTGTTGCTTCATCAGTGACAGATTTTGGTCTTCCAGTCTTAGGTTTATCTGTGACAGAACCTGTTGCTCGGAATTTGGTCAAAAGCTTGGCAAATGCGCTGTGAGTGATGGGCTGTCTGGTTGGGTGACGACTGCTGAAATCCTCAGCAATGATGCGTGTGCTTTTTTCTCCTGATATCAAGATGATTCCAATGCGTTCTTCATGTGTTAAGGACATTTTGTAACATGTAAATAAGGAAACAATGATTAAAACGATAGCATGAGTAAATGATACCTAACAGTTAAACACATGTAACATATCAGGCATAGGATAGTCACTTTGCACAGTTTCAGACTCCATTTTATGACTTCTCAGTGTGTTATAATCACGTTGCCGAGCGTCCCACTCCTTCCGCAAGTAATTGGCTATAAGCTGAGAATGAATAAAGCTATGTTGAAAATAACAACGGCATTGTTTTTTGGTGAAATTCTCTATCTGTTTGATATGTCACATGACCACATTCCCATTTGAAATTTTGGAGTTGAATCCAAGATGGCGGCTTTCAAGATGGCTGCCATGTTGGTAGCATAGCCTATAAAGTTTCCCCCTTCCCGTTCCTCGTGTGTAGGGACTCTGTTTACTAGTTTGATACTCCATTTGGATTTTATTAGGGTGTTTCCGGACTTTTGGACCACCATATATATATATTATAAAAAAATAGAGGGAAACATTCCACGTGGGAAAAATATATCTACCTCTTAGTTCATCCCTATGAAATCCCCAAACCATCTTCCCTACCCTCTGGCTCCTAACCTTGTAACCGCCCCCGGTGTAAAACCTGTCCCATGCACCCTCCCACCACCACCTACTCCAGTCCTGTAACCCGGAAGGTGTACACGATCAAAGGCAGAGCCACGTGTGAAAGCACCCACGTGATTTACCAACTGACCTGCCTACATTGTGATGCATTCTATGTGGGAATGACCAGCAACAAACTGTCCATTCGCATGAATGAACACAGGCAGACAGTGTTTGTTGGTAATGAGGATCACCCTGTGGCTAAACATGCCTTGGTGCACGACCAGCACATCTTGGCACAGTGTTACACCGTCCGGGTTATCTGGATACTTCCCACTAACACCAACCTATCCGAACTCCGGAGATGGGAACTTGCTCTTCAATATATCCTCTCTTCCCGTTATCCACCAGGCCTCAATCTATGCTAATTTCAAGTTGCCGCCACTCATACCTCATCTGTCATTCAACAACATCTTTGCCTCTGCACTTCCACCTCGACTGACATCGCTGCCCAAACTCTTTGTCTTTAAATATGTCTGCTTGTGTCTGTATATGTGTGGATGGATATGTGTGTGTGTGCGAGTGTATACCCGTCCTTTTTTCCCCCTAAGGTAAGTCTTTCCGCTCCCGGGATTGGAATGACTCCTTACCCTCTCCCTTAAAACCCACATCCTTTCGTCTTTCCCTCTCCTTCCCTCTTTCCTGATGAGGCAACAGTTTGTTGCGAAAGCTTGAATTTTGTGTGTATGTTTGTGTTTGTTTGTGTGTCTATCAACGTGCCAGCACTTTTGTTTGGTAAGTCAGATATATATGTATATATATGATGTGACTTATCAAAATGAAAGCACTGGCAGGTCGATAGACACACAAACACACACAAACATACACACAAAATTCAAGCTTTCACAACCCACGGTTGCTCCGTCAGGAAAGAGGGAAAGAGAGGGAAAGATGAAAGGATGTGGGTTTTAAGGGAGAGGGTTAGGAGTCATTCCAATCCCGGGAGTGGAAAGACTTACCTTAGGGGGAAGAAAGGACAGGTATGCACTCGCGCACACACACCCATATCCAAACTCACATACACAGATACACAGACACAAGCAGACATTTGTAAAAAGGCAAAGAGTTTCGGCAGAGATGTCAGTTGAGGCAGAAGTACAGTGGCAAAGATGTTGTTGAAAGACAGGTGAGGTATGAGTGGCAGCAACTTGAAATTAGCGGAGGTTGAGGCCTAGCAGATAACGAGAAGAGAGGATATACTGAAGGGTAAGTTCCCATCTCCGGAGTTCTGACAGGTTGGTGTTAGTGGGAAGTATCCAGATAACCCGGACGGTGTAACACTGTGCCAAGATGTGCTGGCCGTGCACCAAGGCATATTTAGCCACAGGGTGATCCTCATTACCAACAAACACTGTCTGCCTGTGTCCATTCATGCGAATGGACAGTTTGTTGCTGGTCATTCCCACATAGAAAGCTTCACAATGTAGCCAGGTCAGTTGGTAAATCACGTGGGTGCTTTCACACGTGGCTCTGCCTTTGATCGTGTACACCTTCCGGGTTACAGGACTGGAGTAGGTGGTGGTGGGAGGGTGCATGGGACAGGTTTTACACCGGGGGCGGTTACAAGGGGAGGAGCCAGAGGGTAGGGAAGGTGGTTTGGGGATTTCATAGGGATGAACTAAGAGGTTAAGAAGGTTAGGTGGACGGCAGAAAGACACTCTTGGTGGAGTGGGGAGGATTTCATGAAGGATGGATCTCATTTCAGGGCAGGATTTGAGGAAGTCGTATCCCTGTTGGAGAGCCACATTCAGAGTCTGATCCAGTCCCGGAAAGTATCCTGTCACAAGTGGGGCACTTTTGTGTCTCTTCTGTGGGAGGTTCTGGGTTTGAGGGGATGAGGAAGTGGCTCTGGTTATTTGCTTCTGTACCAGGTCGGGAGGGTAGTTGCGGGATGTGAAAGCTGTTTTCAGATTGTTGGTGTAATGGTTTAGGGATTCCGGACTGGAGGAGATTCATTTGCCACGAAGACCTAGGCTGTAGGGAAGGGACCGTTTGATGTGGAATGGGTGGCAGCTGTCATAATGGAGGTACTGTTGCTTGTTGGTGGGTTTGATGTGGACGAACGTGTGAAGCTGGCCATTGGACAGATGGAGGTCAATGTCAAGGAAAGTGGCAGAGGATTTGGAGTAGGACCAGGTGAATTTGATGGAACCGAAGGAGTTGAGGTTGGAGAGGAAATTCTGGAGTTCTTCTTCACTGTGAGTCCAGATCATGAAGATGTCATCAATAAATCTGTTCCAGACTTTGGGTTGGCAGGCCTGGGTGACCAAGAAGGCTTCCTCTAAGCGACCCATGAATAGGTTGGGTATGTGCGCATGGATATGTGTGTGTGTGTGTGTGCGCGCGAGTGTATACCTGTCCTTTTTTCCCCCTAAGGTAAGTCTTTCCGATCCCGGGATTGGAATGACTCCTTACCCTCTCCCTTAAAACCCACATCCTTTCGTCTTTCCTTCTCCTTCCCTCTTTCCTGACGAAGCAACCGTTGGTTGCGAAAGCTTGAATTTTGTGTATATGTTTGTGTGTCTATCGACGTGCCAGCGCTTTTGTTTGGTAAGTCACATCATCTTTGTTTTATATTGCTTCGTCAGGAAAGAGGGAAGGAGAGGGAAAGACGAAAGGATGTGGGTTTTAAGCGGGATGGTGTGAGGGTGACGTGGTATTAGAAGGTGAAAAGTGTAACATGAGGCTGAAATGAAAATGAAAATAAAAATATAAATATATGGGGAGAGATAAAGGTGAACTGGAAAGCAACTGGAGATCTGGCGTGAAAAAAGGCGAAAAAGTGTTGGTTATAGCTGGGCTTGTTGCTCCTGTGGTGAACTTGGGTTGGTAGACAACGATGTGCACAAAGGTTAGGTGATTGTGTTGCCGCCAAAACACGTTAAAGGGTGGAGCAATTCGGGAAAATTTCGAGAAAACTGCGTGCAAATGTATTAAAAGGAGTGGTTTTGTGGTGGCAGATTGTGAAAATGAGACTAACAATTGTCTGACGAAGAAATAATGACGTTAAAACCTGTGGGAAGCGGCTAAAAAAGATCAGTGATGTGGGAAAAATGGAAATGGAAAAAAAGGCGAAAGTTATTAGAACTGGCCGAAATGGCTGTTTAATAGCTGAAAGGAACTGTTTGTGAACTGGAAACGGTGGATTTTATAGCAGCGGTGGTGTTGAAAGCGGAAAAAAATTTTTTGGTTATGGTTTGGAAGTGGGTTACGTATTATTGAGTATATATAGGCGGGATAAAATTGTATGGTAGATTCGGTAATGAGGAGAAGGTGAATACAAAGTGAAACTACTTGCAAAAACAGAAAGAGAAAATAAGATGACAGGAAAAATTTCGAAATGCAACAGTGACAATAACAAACGTAATTGTTGGGTTCAAATTAATGATATGAATATAATAGAGGGAAACATTCCACGTGGGAAAAATAGAACTAAAAACAAAGATGATGTGACTTACCAAACGAAAGTGCTGGCAGGTCGACAGACACACAAACAAACACAAACATACACACAAAATTCGTCAGGAAAGAGGGAAGGAGAGGGAAAGATGAAAGGATGTGGGTTTTAAGCATCCTTTCGTCTTTCCCTCTCCTTCCCTCTTTCCTGATGAAGCAACCGTTGGTTGCGAAAGCTTGAATTTTGTGTGTATGTTTGTGTTTGTTTGTGTGTCTATCGACCTGCCAGCACTTTTGTTTGGTAAGTCACATCATCTTTGTATATATATATATATATATATATATATATATATATATATATATATATATATATATATATATATATAGGGGGGGGGGGTTATGTGGGGGATGTAAAAATCAGTAGACTCAGATTTGTAGGAAGGGTTCTGGGAATGTGTGGTGCATTTGTACCGGAAATCACATACAAGAGGCAGTTACAACTCATTCTAGAGTGCTGCTACAACATTTGAAATACTTATCATGGTGGCAGGATATCAGGACTTGAATGAACTCAAGGATGTGCAACTAGGATGATGTGAAGTCAAATAAACCAGAGTGTAATAGATATGTTCACAAAATTGTAATGAGAATCTTTGGAAGAAAAGTGATATTGCCCTTATCAAACCGTGTTGGATAAATATACAGAACTCGTATTTGAGAAACCTGTGTCGTGATTTTGCTGCTACCATTGTATATTTCATGTAGAAACCATTAGAATAAGATAATAGAGCTTATGGAATATACAAACATACTAAACAGTCATTTTCCCCTCACTCAGTACATGAATGTAGTAGGACAGAAATCTCCTAACATCGGTACAAAACAGCCTCCACCATTCACTACACAGTGGCTTGCTGAGTACATAATTATGTAGATGTAGAAGCTGCAAGTAGCTAAAAGAGAGGAAATAAACATACACAAACATGATAAATGGAAAATCCAGGATGGAATGTAACAATATTATGAGAAGGAAAGTTGCTACTCACCATATAGTGGAGATGCTGAGCAACAGATACAACTTTCCTTCTCATAATATTGATATATATTGGTATTTATAATTGTGAATAGTGTTGAACATACAAAAAACAAAAGTGACTTTTCAATAAAGAAGTTACTCTAATAAATGAGCATTGTTCATCAATGATACAGCATGTTTCTTGCTTAAAAAAAAAAAAAAAAGTTGCAAAATAGTGAAAGTATCAACAGTTTTGTTGCAGTATTGTCCATCCCCTTTCTCAACAATGCACTATAATCTTAGAATAGTATTGCCTGTCTTCTAAAGTTTCAGTCTACAATGCCCAGTATTTTTCTGATAAAAAAGAACAATTGTTTCATATGAGAATGGATACCTCTACAGCCAATTTTCTATTGGTAACAAGTACCACTTCAGGCCAAGCGATCAGGAATAATTATTTTTAGGAGACACTGATTACATGGAAAAACTAAAACACTAAAGTGTTAAGACCAGTGTTAAGTCCCATAGTGCTCAGAGCCATTTGTTAAGACCAGGCTTGGGGAAAGTGACCACTTTAGCTCATAAAAGATGACTACTTAGTAAAATACTGTCAAAATAAAATTTGTCTCAACAGGATACCAGGTGGAACTTCCCGTGGCAAAAGGCAGTGTGCCAATATAGAAAATGTATAAAATTTAAGATTAACATAATGAAGTGGGACATTTGAAGTCTGGGGAGCTAAGAAGCAGTTTAAAAGAGGTCACCTTGTACTGGTTTAAAGTAAATAAGTGCAGTGAAGCAAGGAATAAACAAAAACACCTTCATGTTTAAAGTTCATCCAGTAATGGGCACATATGATGTGCTAACAATAATCTGAAATTATTGTGATCAGAAATTTGATATGGAGTACCTAAATATCTATGCACTGTAGACTTGTAGAATTACCACCTGCACTAAGAAAATAGATTCAATACTTGCATTACTTCAGACTTGTTGGTAATTTAGAGCCCATGGTTAAGTTTGGAAATGTGAGAAGAAATTTAAATATCAGAACTTAAATTACCTATAAGAAAAAAATGTCCTTAACAATATTCCAAAAGAGACAGAGCAATCCTGTAATTAACATGAATCAGACACTGGAGCACAAAAACAAAAGTTACCACATGTTTTAGTCTTGATTACAGTGTGGCCCTTCAAATAGAATAATAGATAAAAGGGTGAAAGGAAAGTTTACACTTTGCACTACATGTTACAAACTACAGCACATTTCCATTTTATACTCATTATTCATTGTTAATCAGTAGAAGTATTGCAGTAATTTAATTTATGAGATTGTGTTGAAAAGTAATGCCACAGAATTTCATAATGTGAAAAACTCTAAAATTTTTTAACTAAAATAAACTTTATTAACATTCTACATCTTTATTCTTCATGTCTGCATATTTATTTCTCAGCATTGTTGCCCTGGCAACAAACGCATTTTTCCCAACAAGAGAGCAGCTTGTTGATGTGTAGAATATTTAACTTCATCGACATAGCTACAACCTCACCTCTGCTTGGACCACTTAATCACTATCAAAGTGAAGTTCTTGAAGGTGTTCTTTAAGTTCTGGAAACAGATGAAAATTTGATGGTGCCAAGTCAGGACTGTATGCAGGATGATGGATGACAGTGAATCCAATGTGTCAGACTGTTTCAGTTGTCGCAGCACTCAGGTCTGGTATGGAATTGCCATGCTGGAGAAGAGAATGCCCCATGTGTGGGCAAACTCTTCAAATTAAAAACTAGATTAAAACACACTGTTGCTCATGTACCGACAGTTACATTACATACTGCCATGTTGCACACTACAACTGTGAGCCTTTTGGTGGCAGATGGAGGCAAATATGTAGACATGAAAAACGGAGATGTACACTACTGGCCATTAAAATTGCTGTGATATGCAAATAATTAGCTTTTCAGAGCATTCACACAAGGTTGGCACCGGTGGCGACACCTACAACATGCTGACATGAGGAAAGTTTCCAATCAATTTCTCATACACAAACAGCAGTTGACCTGTGTTGCCTGGTGAAATGTTGTTTTGATGCCTCGTGTAAGGATGAGAAATGCGTACCATCATGTTTCCGACTTTGATAAAGGTCGGATTATAGCCTATCGCGATTGCGGTTATCGTATCGCACCATTGCTGCTCGCGTTGGTCGAGATCCAATGACTGTTAGCAGAATATGGAATTGGTGGGTTCAGGAGGGTAATACAGAACGCCGTGCTGGATCCCAATGGGCTCGTATCACTAGCAGTCGAGATGACAGGCATATTATCCACATGGCTGTAACGGATCGTGCAGCCATGTCTTGATCCCTGAGTCAACAGATGGGGACATTTGTAAGACAACAACCATCTGCACGAACAGTTCGACGATGTTAGCAGCAGCATGGACTATCAGCTCAGAGACCATGGCTGCGGTTACCCTTGACACTGCATCACAGACAGGAGCGCCTGCGATGGTGTACTCAGCAATGAACCTGGCTGCACAAATGGCAAAACGTCATTTTTTCAGATGAATCCAGGTTCTGTTTACAGCATCAAGATGGTCGCATCCATGTTTGGCGACATCGCGGTGAATGCACATTGGAAGCATGTATTTGTCATCGCCATACAGGCATATCACCCGGCGTGATGGTATGGGGTACCATTGGTTACACGTCTTGGTCACCTCTTGTTTGCATTGACGGCACTTTGAACAGTGGGCATTACATTTCAAATGTGTTACGACCTGTGGCTCTATCCTTCATTCGATCCCTGCAAAACCCTACATTTCAGCAGGATAATGCACAACCGCATATCGCAGGTCCTGTATGGGCCTTTCTGGATACAGAAAATGTTCGACTGCTGCCCTGGCCAGCACTTTCTCCAGATCTCTCACCAATTGAAAACGTCTGGTCAATGGGGGCTGAGCAACTGGCTCGCCACAATACACCAGTCACTACTCTTGATGAACTGTGGTATTGTGTTGAAGCTGCATGGGCAGCTGTACCTGTACACGCCATGCAGGCTCTGTTTGACTCAATGCCCAGGCATATCAAGGCCATTATTACGGCCAGGGGTGGTAGTCCTGGGTACTGATTTATCAGGATCTGTGCACCCAAATTGCATGAAAATGTAATCACGTCAGTTCTAGTATAATGTATTTGTCCAATGAATACCCATTTATCATCTGCATTTCTTCTTGGTGTAGCAATTTTAATGACCAATAGTGTAAAATGTGAACAACACTTTTTCATTTACAAATCTTTAAGAGTTTTCACATAAAAAATTTAAAGGCTTTACTTTTCAGCACACCCTCTATAATATATGGAGGCTTACAGTACTTTCAGCTTTTTGCAGTGTGATACACACATACAGTGGTTAAATTTTTCTGTTTATAATGTGTGTATGATTATATAATTCTTAAATATTTTGCCTCCGCCACATGGTAAGGAGAGCAGAGAGGGAGGGAGGGAGGGGGGAGGGGGAGGGGGGAGGGAGTGGTGGGAGGGTGAGTGGGGAGGGGGTGGGAGGGGGTGGGGGGGAGAGGGGAACTGGAAGGACAGAGGAGGAGGAGAGTGTAGAAGGAAGGAGAATGAAGAAAAGAGGGGAGGGGGCATAGTATGGTAGAAACACAAGGAGAAAATGAGTTGGACTGACATCAGGTGAAGATTATCCAGTTGAAGAAGAGTAGAGCTTACAAAATGATGGTCACCTGAGGCAAGAAGAGAACATATTTGAGGATTAATGAAGATGAAGAGAAACACTCTTGCAGTTAATAAGGTAGTAATCAAACACACAGGAGGGAGTAATAACCACAACTACAGTTGAGACTCAAAGATGACCCATCTGGAAATATGAAGTATGAAAATTAAAATGGTCAAATAAAAAGTATGAGAGACAGGAAATTAAATGATCCTATGAATAATTTATGGCAGTATTTATAAATTCTCAGCAACAAGTTTATAGAAAATAAGAAATAACAACAGAGACTCTGACATATTGCACCACCATGCAGTTTCCCTTCTTTCCACCTGCTTCTTCCACACTTCTTTCAATTTATTTATTTATTTTTTCCTTGATGTTGCACAAATGCTTGCCTTTTACCCTGGAAACTTGTTGTCTCACTTAACTGTATGCACTTGATACAACAGTAACAATACAAAGTAGAAGAAGGGACATACAAAATAAATGTCTTTATTCACTATGTCTTTTTTTTACTTCTGCAACTAAAATCAAGAAAGTTAACTGCTTAAATTTTTAGAATCAGCCGACAAAAACACACAAAACTGCAAAACAAGCATTTGATAAAGGTGTGCAGATCATCATACTTACCAAACATACAGTTTGTAATGCAGTAACAATAATGAAAATAAAAGTGACACAACTTTCCATGTGATCTACAGTCAAGTCATGGTGCCATTGCCTAGCATATCATAAATGAGAACACACCTATTATTACAGTAACTTGGGGCGTATAAAAGGAAAATTTGTAAAGCTAATACCTTTGAATATGTTTGATGGTATATCATGGGAGAAAATGGAAACATAATAAAGAAATGTGCTGACACCACTTATGATGCACGTATTTATAAAATTAACATACCAACATGAATGCAGACTTATGAAGTTCTAAACTTCATTTATTCATTTACCAATTGGCTACTACCAAAACAGCCATTTTTACCAAGTATCTACTGTTAATTCAGCCAAAGTGAACAAATGTGGAAATTAAGAGACTGCAGACTTCTTGCTTAGGATCTGACAATGATTGAGAGGATGGGCCGTCATTCACCTTTGAGATGAAGTGCTAAATGCCAGATAGAATGCAAAAGAATAGCAATTTTGCTTACATGCTGAATGCTCTTTCTCCAGAGCAGTAATTTGAAAGAGGAATATAACAACTCCTGGTGCTACATAAGCCAAATGAAGGAGTGAATATATGAAAATAAAAGGTACATGTAAGTAATACTCTTATGAAATGAATATAAGAAGTGGCACAATTAATAGATTGTAATGAAGTAGAACAATTAATGGCCACACATATGATTCAGATTATAGAGATTCCAGAAAGCTGTTTGATAAGGCAGCTGAACACTGATTGGTCTGTTTACACTCAGAGTTACTGTTCCACGACCAGCCAGCTGCTATCTCTTCAACTGTGTTTCTTATTGTCCCTATAGGGTGTTTTCGTATAGCTACAATATGGCATGTCAGTTCTTAGAATCTATTTTTAAAAGTTTAAAGTCACTTTGCTACAGTTGGACAGTTAAAATTTTTAAAATCAATGTTTCTATATTTCATCATCCACCTGGGCACTATCAGCAGATTTCAGACTGCGGCCATTATCCTGCACCACAAAAACCAAAACTACAGTTACAATCCATTGTCACTGGTATAAAGTGGGAGTATTAACAAAATTCTTGAGGACTTGTACTGCAACAACCACTATATAAAATGAGCTACCATCAGAAAAAGAGTAAAAGTGCACACTGTGCTGGCAGTCAAGAAGTTAATATATATGTTCCACTTGATTATCCATAATTTTACAAATAATATATGTATGAAATGACCACCATAATGTTATTCCACTAGTGGCACAATACACACTAGGAGTCTTAACAACTAACATGGAGACAGGAGACAGTGAAAGAATTTTACAGAGCTCTCCATGTATTGCAGGAGAAAATGCTAACAGGTGCACACACTCAGTTTTCTTTCTTCTTATAATGACAACTGGCAGATCACTACACTTGAAAGGATTGGATGTTGTGAAATGAAGAGACAGAAGAATGAATCCCTAAGAAATATTGGAAACAGCCAGATAGAGAGTGAGCAAAGGAGAGTGACAGTGTACAAGTGTGAGTGACACAGTGAGGGGAAAGGGGGGGGGGGGGGATTGCATGCAGGTGTGCCTAATGCCGCTTTTGCTAGAATGCATAGGAATGTGCGCCAAAGTAAAACTACTTGACGAGTTGGAACTGTGTGCTGATCTGGGACTTTTACTCAAATCCAGATTCTTGCTTCTTGCATAGAATTCTCTTGGCAACAAGAGATCTCTCTGCAGAGGGTAAAGATTTGGATTCGAGATCTGAGTTTAGAAAACAGTTTTACTCTGTCAGTAAGTTTCACTGCATCTGTTATTTCACATTCATTCTCTGTAATCAAATGTCAAGTGACATTGTACCACTGGTACAATGGGTCATACCCTCTACCATGTACTTCACAACAGATTGTAGAGTACATATGTAGACAGACTGATAGACATTAAAACATAACTGACTGTAATACCTATGAGTACAAATTCAAGTCCTGAAATGCAAACCAACCTTGCCAACACTGCTCAATAAGGACAGTTACCAGCAGATACTTATCAATTCACACTTAAAATATGCTATTATGGAGTGCCTGCACCTATTTCTTTAGAGTTTTCAAGATACAGAGAGATTTTCGCGAAACAAGATTGTATAAATATTTCCATATGCTTTATTAGCTTTCTCTAGAGACAGGGAGCTAATATTATAAATTATTTCATGCTTTCAATTCATGATAATAATGTAGTATTAAGGTTAACAAGATATTCATCCAACTGGCACTGGAACAAATATGTCATTGTAGTTTCAGCAACATTAATCGAATAAGTAAATGCTATAGTTAGCATTCCAATACTGCTTTTAAAGAAGGAAAGGAGGGGAAAAAAGTTATGAATTTTTAGCTTGGTTTTAAATTTTTAATGATATGTTGCACTGTGTAATCTAAATACAGAAAAAGGCTCAACTTATAACACTCATATTTTACAATTAAGTCTTTTGGTCCCAATAACTCTTCAGCCACTTCTTCCTTTAATGTACATTAGCATAGTTTCATTATTTCTCTCCTACTAGTCAGATTTCCTATTCTCTATTCAGCCTTAAGAGCACTGAATAAGTTTGGTCCTCTTTTATACAATAAATTCTGGTTATTATGTAAATGTTGGTAAACAGCCTATAAATTCAATATCAAAGATGTGATATGAGTACCTTTCATTCTGCTAATTTATTATATTTGGATTGAGAGTATATTTGCTGCAGAATTACTAAGCTACAGCATTCCAAGACATAAAAAATAAAGTGAATAACAGTACAAGTGAAATACTAACAGCAATAGCTATACAAACTTCAGTTAAGATCATTCACTTTAATGAATTTCCCATAGTAGAACAGAGGAAATAGCAAATCTTGTGCAGGTACGCTAATGAAATTCAGTCACAACAAACAACACAGCTATGTATGATTACATCAATTATGAAAATTTTCATTTAATTCAGACATGATGTATAAAATAAAATTTCAACACTGCATTAAGCCAAGCAGTAAAATTGTGTAAAAATATGACCCTATTTTAGAAGACAATCTTGAGGTAGCAGAAAATACTACAAAACAGGTGTCACATTGTACTGTTTCAGATTACAGCAACTTTGCTGAAAGCAATCTCTGTGGCATGCCTAGCTCACAAACACACACAAAGGCTCTGTCCTGTAAAAACAGAAATGACATTCTGATATATTTTAAAGTTATGTATGGTATTGAATCTATGCAGTTTGAATTCTATTAGTCTATTAATCATGCAAAGCAAACAAAGAAGAAACAGAAAAGAAAGTAGTATTAAATTACTACATTAATACTTGCTATACTCACTAACTCCTACACTGCAAATATTATATGAGTAGAATGCTCAAATGTAATAGGTAAGCTATCAACTTTGGAAGAACCATGCCAGAGCTCCTTGGTCCTGTCTTCTTATGGTATAAATATTAATTGCAGCATCATGCTTATGTTACAGCTATTCCAGTCTCCTCTGAAAAATTTTCTACATCCAGACCTTTGTTAATTTCCTTCTCTGTTTCCAAAACTTCCTTTTCCAGAACTGTAAGTTTTGTAAACTTTTACCTCATTTAAATGAAATTACAGTATTACATGAAATCATTTTCTTACCTTTAACATCATCGTCTTCCAGAGTTGTGCTGCTGTCTGTTGATTCCTTTACTTGGGACCCATCGCTCTTTTTGGTAATGATACTGCGACCTAAGACAAAAACACAAGATGCCTGAACAGACTGACATTCAAAACCTTTATTTTACATGCATCTGTCATTGGATAAAAATGCATGAATTTAGTGACCATAATATCTAAAAAAAAGTGATGGAACACACTTTACAGGCAACAGATATTTGTCAGATATTAGCAGGCTTAAATAAAATAAGGTAACAGCCTGTTGTCTGTATCCTGTTATTTGCATGAAAATTATTCTTGTAGGATATTCTGACATTTCTAGAATTGTCTACTGAGTGGAGTTATCATCTTCATTACATAATGATTAAATTTCTTTGTTAAATTCACACTCTTTTTCTTGGATTATCAATACCAAATACTAATTACAAGAACATTTATGAAAAAATTAATAGAAAGCTTTATATGATTATTTTAACAATTCAAGACAATATTAAGCAAACAATTAAAGAGTTGTACAGTAAAAAATATGTGTGTGTCAGACCAATTATGCTAGTAAGTCTTTATTGTCCGTTGCTTCATAATAATTTGGAGTATAAAGTTAATTAAGGCCAAGAGCATCAACAATTTATATATGTAGTGTATAGCTAAGGAAATAACTAACCTATACAACATTTCAACTTATAACATGCAATGAAAATTGCAAACTTTTAAAAAAGCACATCATAAAAGAATTGAGAAAGTGATGATGGTACATCAATGTGCAGAAATGTAGAAGAGTGGAAGTTTATTGATGAAAACTCAGGCATGAATTTAACTAGGCTATTGTTTTTTCTCTTTCCTAATTATCTAACATAACCACACTATTTTGTAATAGATGATGGGCCTAATTATTTCTGCATTTCTCTAGATAGAAAATTATGTTGAAATTTTGCTTTCTACTTATACTGAGATGTTGTAAAACACCACACACAGATATTTATTTGCTTGTGGAGCGTATTCCGAAATTAAATGACTTTTATGTTCTTATTATTTGTTATCTGAGAAACTTTAATATTAGGAGAATGATGATGAGCTTATACATCTCACAGCACTGTTCAAGTCTTTCCATTTGACATCACTGTGCCAGCTTGCATCTCAGGTGGCAAATGTACCCACTCTGATGAAAGTGTGGGTAGTGTAGTGCTACAATTTTCTTGTTGATTATGATGATGAGATGTGGCAGCACATAACCTAATCCTAACACCAAAAGAATAATGAACTAATCATGCCTACCCAACAGATCGGGAGATGGATCACGATGAACAATGTCACATGTCCCATTCTGCAAGACACTGTGGTGAAACTTGAAATTTAACCTAGAACTTTACAGTGGAGAGTGTGATGAAGAGGAACCATCTCTCCTCCACTTGCAGTCAGCCAGAGGTTATAATAATATTTTAAATATTTTTCACCACCAGGACTCAGACTGTCTACTGCCAAGCTGAATACCAGTGCTCAAGTATGCTTTTAACAAACTTGGCTGTGGAGGCGGATAATGTATTTATGAAAATAACTATCATGAGTGTATAAATAATGACTCCATAGATTCTTGCAATTTATATCAGATTTAATTTATTATTATCTTTATATTACAGTTTGGAATGGTATCAACGGTATGTTCACTTTCATTCTTAATGTTTATTTTCCTCAAATCCTTTTACATTTCTTCTCATATTTACATCTTTTTCCAGTTAACTTTACCTAATTACCAGTACCCTTAAGAGTATGAACAATTAGTTCTTATGTTCCACATCTCTCTTCCGTATAACAAATTCTGCAATCAGGTCTCAGTTTCCTTGATAATTAGCCATTTTTAAGTAAGTTAATGTTATAATCTTTTTTTTCTGTACTCAGGCTTGTGTACTCTAGACCAGGTAGAAATCAATCTACTGTGAATAGCTCAATGTAACTGACAGATACCCTCAGGGGGGAAAAAATGCATAGTACAGTTTCTTGATGCAGAGAGTGTCTGTGGTACATGTATTTGTAATACAACTTTCTGGAAGAAGTAAAGGTAACAACAATTCATGGTATAGTTGAGATGCTGAGTAAATAACAGGCAGATGAACAAGAATGAAAACCTCACTAAAGTTTCAGGTTTCTCAGAGCCCCCCCCCCCCTCTCTCTCTCTCACACACACACATACACACACACACACACACGCAATCATGGAAGCTGAACAACTTGTCATTCTTTCTACATGACTGATTGCTGCTGTTTAGCACCTCTTTTCTTTTCATATACTGTGCAAACATAAAAAAGAACAGTGTCAATACTTCTGTAAAAATTTTCTTGCAGACCACAAGTATTGACTTTGAAAATGTAGCTGAGCTCTCCAACACATCATATTTTACTGTGTGTAACAATTTATTGTACCTACAAATATTAATTTTTTTATTATCCAGTTGTAGATGCATCAAGAAAGGACAGGACATACTTTACTTGGTTGACTATATACGGTCATTTAAAGGTTTGTAACCTCATATTTCGACCTTTGAAATGAAGATATATGTTACTGTTTTCTGAAACATAAATGGATGTAACAGGATGAGCATAATCTTTCATTTTTATTTGAAATCAGTTTTGATCAGCAATATTTCAATTATTATTGACCTTCTATGTTTCATAGCAGATGTATTAACTTTTAGTAAACTTGACTGAGAATATGGTGTAATATTCTGCAATAAGTGAGGCCAATCATCATGTGAAAATTCAGTTCTGGGAGATAGAATAAAGTTGCCATTTGATTGAAACATCCAAGAATGTCCTCACTTATGGAGATCTATGTGAAGGTACATGTCTTTTTTCATGGACTGAAAGGAGGAAATTTGAAATGGATTTACTTGTGGTGAAAGAAAATTAGTTTTTGGGCCTTCTTTTGATCTTTACTATTTTAACATTCATATTCAGCAGGAGTGTGGTTCAGAGTCCTGTTGAGACTTTGAGATTTAGGTTTTCAGTGCTTTCCTTAATTTCATTAAGGGGAATGCCAGGATAGTTGCTTTGACAAGGACATTGCCTATTCTCTACACCCGCCCCCCTCCACACACACACACACACACACACACACACACACACACACACACACACACACACACACACACGTCTATCCTATTCCTCATGTGCACTGTCCCTTATGACCTTGTTGTAGATGGAATGTTAAACTGTAACCTTCCTTCCTTTCATTTATATTTATGACACAAAACACTACTCAACAGTGGAAGCTTATGGGTGATTGGAAGTGAGGAATGCCAGAGCCAATGAAAATTATGATGGTATTGCTGTTCTGGTAACAGCCAACTTACTTATCTTATCAAGTTGTGTTATACCTCACCCCACCAACCTCCAAGATAACCTCCTCCATTAATCTCTGATTGGTTTCAAGTTCCAGTTTTTGTAATCCATTCTCCTCTTTCACCGAGGAATGAAATTTTAGTTTTTGCCTATTTATCTTTATTAATAAACATTAACTGATACCAGAGAAAACATTTATTTACCAGGTGGCAACCTACTGTTAGTTACATAAATAGCCAACCAACACACTAGCTGTAAGGATGTGGGCTACTTGCATCTACTAAGTGAGTGATGGAGGTATGAGTAAATGTATTAGGTAGTCAAATCTTTCATGATCCATAGTTCAGGGGAATGACGTATGACAAAAATTAAGGAAAATTCTGTCCTATATAAGACTATGCTAGGCCCTGTTCTTCAGTGAGTTTCCTACAATTATCCTACACTGCCTATCACACTGTATATCTAAACATTAGCTAAGTATCTCCCTCACAAAATAAATGACTTTTATTGTAAATCATAATTTTCCTTTATTTCAAACTTATTTTTACTTTTTTGTTTCATTTCTAATGTGTTTCACTTCTTACCACGCCTTACAATAAGGGATATCCAGCCAAAACTCTTGTTTTCATTAATATTTCATTGTGCAAAACACTTACACCATATATTAGTGCATTCCTACACATCCTCTGGTTCCAAACCTACAATGTAAGGGACATTTCACTGTGGATAATCCCACATGTAAGACCTGTTCCATACAACCACACCGGAATTTCGTATACCATGAAAACTAATGACTCACCATTTCCCAGCTTTGGTGCAGTTACTACTCATACAAATGCCAACCACATCACTGTAGCTAAAAAAAAAAAAGAAGAGTAAACAACAAATATAAGAGAGCTGTCTCCTCTTCTCAGATCTCCCAATATTATTCAAACCTCAAATCCTGCCTTGCATGTTTTCCTTATCTCTGCAGCCTCAATCCCCCTCCCATTGTGTGTTTTTCTAAATCACATGAAGGATATTGTCCCATAGCTTAGTCTTCTTTTAAACATACGTTTCATGTGCCTGTCTGCCATTCAGTGCCTCTCCAGTATTGCAAGTAGCAATCTATCCTAACTCACATTGTTGTTATTGCATCCCAAATTTTCATTGTTTGACTGCTTTGGTATTGACACTAAGTGGAGAAGATTTGTTTTATGAGGAGAATAATTTCATTACTTAATCACTTAGTAAACAAGACTTCTTAATAATTAGAGTAATGAAAGTACAGGATATCCAAAATATCAAGTATAGTTTTGAAATTGTGTACTTCGGATGCCTTTTCAATCTTCATTCTTGGGAAGAAAATTAGACTATAAAGTTGTTTCCTGCATATGCAACCTATGGATGACACTATATTGCATTGAAGTCCATATACTGGCAACAGGCTTTACTGTAGGAATGAAAATTAACACAGACACTCCAAGGATTCTGTATAATCTTATTATGAAGCTGTAACGATTTTAACTCTTTATGCTTAGATACTGGCAAATTCAAGATC
This sequence comes from Schistocerca americana, assembly GCF_021461395.2. Classification (NCBI taxonomy): domain Eukaryota; kingdom Metazoa; phylum Arthropoda; class Insecta; order Orthoptera; family Acrididae; genus Schistocerca; species Schistocerca americana. The sequence continues at coordinate 534,168,697 of NC_060119.1, read as the reverse complement.
GTCCACATTCCAGAGATTGAACTAGACAAAGTACGGGAATGGTTAATGTACTATGAACAATAAAACTGTTTAACCAAAGGTTTCAAACCCAATAAAATTACTGGTGTTCTGGTAACAGCCGACTTACTTATCTTATCAAGTTTTGTTACACCTCACCCCACCAACCTCCAAGATAACCTCCTCCATTAATCTCTGATTGGTTTCAAGTTCCAGTTTTTGTAATCCATTCTCCTCTTTCACCGAGGAATGAAATTTTAGTTTTTGCCTATTTAACTTTATTAATAAACATTAACTGATACCAGAGAAAACATTTATTTACCAGGTGGCAACATACTATTAGTTACATAAATAGCCAACAGACACACTAGCTGTAAGGATGTGCGCTACTTGCATCTACTAAGTGAGTGATGGAGGTATGAGTAAATGTATTAGGTAGTTAAATCTTTCAAGATCCATAGTCCAGGGGAATGACGTATGCAAAAATTAAGGAAAATTCTGTCCTATATAAGACTATGCTAGGCCCTGTTCTTCAGTGAGTTTCCTACAATTATCCTACACTACCTTTATTAATATCTCTGCAGATGATTTTTTTCAACATTATGAAAAGGAAAGTTGGTACTCACGATATAGCAGAGATGCTGAGTCGCAGATAGGCACAACAGAAAGACTCTCACAAATAAAGATCTCGTCAAAAATAGATCACACACACACAAATGCTACTCACACACACACATGACTACAGTCTCGGGCAACTGCAACCACACTGTGTGTGTGTGTGTGTGTGTGTGTGTGTGTGTGTGTGCGCGCGCATGCGCGCACTTGCGTGTGTGTTTTTGACGAAGCCTTCAAGAGCCGAAAACTTTATTTGTGCCAGTCTTTTTGCTGTGCCTATCTGCAACTCAGCATCTCCACTATATGGTAAGTGCAACTTTCCTTTTCATAGTATTGTTACATTCCATGCTGGATTTTCCATTGTTTGATATTTTTTTCAAGTTTGACTGATCTGGAATTGGTTAAAGTACTTTTTTACAGATGTGTTTAGAAAAGTAACTGGCTGACACAATGTATGCTGAGATGACAGAAGTCATGGGACAGCAGTATGCAATTATACAGATGGCAGTAGTATTGCATACACAAGGTATAAAGGGCACTGCATTGGTGGACTTGTCCTTTGTTCTCAGGTGATGCATGTGAAAAAGTTTCTGGTGTGATTATGGCCACATGATGGGAATTAACAGACTTTGAATGTGAAATGGTTGTTGGAGCTCGATGCATGGGTCATTCCATTTCAGAAATTGTTAGGGAATTCAATATTCTGAGGTCACAGTGTCATGAGCATGCTGAGAATACCAAATTACAGGGAAAGCCTCTCACCATGGGCTACATAGTGGCTGACAGCCTTCACATAATGAGAGAGAGCAGTGGGATCTGCATAGAGTTGTCGCTGCTAACAGACAAGCAACACTGTGTGAAATAACCATAGAAATAAATGTGGCACATACAATGAATGTATCTCTTAGGACTATGCAGAAAAATTTGGCATTAATGGGCTATGGCAGCAGATGACCGACTTGAGTGCCTTTGCTAATGGCATGACATCGCCTGTACTGCCTCTCCTGGCCCCATTACCAAATCAGTTGGACCCTAGATGACTGGAAAGCCATGGCCTGCTCGGATCAGTCCTGATTACAGTTGGTAAGAGCTGATGGTAGGATTTGAGTGCAGTGCAGACCCCATGAAGCCTCGGACCCAAGTTACCAGCAAGGCGCTGTGCAAGCTAGTGGTGGCTCCACAGTTACGTGGATCATGTTTAAATGGAATGGACTGCGCCCTCTGCTCCAACTGACGCTATCATTGACTGGAAATGGTTATGTTCAGGTACTTGGAGACCATTTGCAGCTTTCATGGACTTCATGGTACCAAACAACAATGGCATTTTTTTGGATGACAATGTGCCATGTCAAAGGCCAACAATTATTCGTGATTGTTTTCAAGAACATTCTGTGCAATTTGAGCGAATGATTTGGCCACCCAGATCACTGATATGGGACATAGTTGAGAGGTCAGTTCATGCACAAAATCCTGCACCAGCAACACTTCTGCAATTATGGATAGCTACAGAGGCAACATGACAATATATTTCTGCAGGGGCTTCCAACGATTTGTTGAATCCATACGACATTCAGTTGTTGCACTACACTGGGCAAAATGAGGTCAAACACAACATTAGGAGATATCTCATGACTTTTGTCATCTCATTGTATAGCTGAATATTTCAATTTTTTCTCAATATACTCCTCCACTAGTTTTCCCACCTTACGTTTAATTAATTAATTTTTATTTATGAAACTTCCTCGCCCTACATGGGCAAGTGCTCTTCTATCTGAGCTACCCATGCACGACTCACAACTCATCCTCATAGCTCTAATTCCACCAGTACCTCATCTCATACATCCCAAACTTCATAGAAGCTCTCACCTTTCTTCCAGGAGTGCCAGTTCTGTGAGGTCTGCAGGAAAGCTTCTGTGAAGTTTGGAAGGTAGGAGACAAGGTAATGGTGGAATTAGAGCTGTGAGGATGGGACGTGAATCATGCTTGGGTTGCTCGGATGGTAGAGCACTTGCCTGTGAAAGGCAAAGGTCCCAAGTTCGAGTCTCGGTCTGGCACACAGTTTTAATCTATCTGGATGTTTCATATCACTGCACACTATGCTGCAGAGTGGGAATTTCATTCTGGATTTTTATTCATGTTTACTGTCTTATTAAGGAAGGTTGTAAGGAGCAACAGTCCATTTTGGAAAGGAAAAGTCAGTGAGTCTACTGTTCCAGTATTTTGTGAAGGAGATTTAAGGCAACTGTTGAAAATATAGATCAGATGACTACATTAGGAACTGCTCCTGTTACACATAAATTCAAAATTTTACCAAAGTGTCACCACACTTAGCTATTTCATGTTATCTGTAACTTCATCTTCATCAGTTAATTCATTTGCAGTCTGCTTACTTTTCACAACATTCCATTACATTGCCACATACTCTTAACATTTTAACTTTGTTGCATGTACAACTGAGAGTTCGTATCTATAGGGCAGTAATAACACCTGACATGTGCGTTTTAATCATTAAAAAATTTTCTTTTCACAACAAACATCATATTTAACATTGTCTCTAGCACTTTTGTTTCATCCTTTTGTTGATCAAATTTTATTACATCATGAACCATTAAGCAACTTCAACCTAAATAGCATAAATTACACCAATTATGGGTAGGTAGCGTTGAACAGTTTTCATAAAGTCTACAAAATACATCATGCAACACACAGTTGTATTTAATTTTTTTAAACAGCTTATTTTGATTACCATCTGACCATACTCAGACCATAAAATATGTATTTAAGTGTGCATTCTATAACTGCAAAATGCTCTAGTTTGGTGTAACTTGTGGTTGTTGTTGTTGTGCTCTTCAGTCCTGAGACTGGTTTGATGCAGCTCTCCATGCTACTCTATCCTGTCCAAGTTTCATCATCTCCCAGTACCTACTGCAACCTACATCCTTCTGAATCTGCTTAGAGTATTCATCTCTTGGTCTCCCTCTACAATTTTTACCCTCCACGCTGCCCTCCAATACTAAATTGGTGATCCCTTGATGCCTCAGAACATGTCCTACCAACCGAGCCTGTCTTCTAGTCAAGTTGTGCCACAAACTTCTCTTCTCCCCAATCTTATTCAATACTTCCTTATTAGTTATGTGATCTACCCATCTAATGTTCAGCATTCTTCTGTAGCACCACATTTCGAAAGCTTCTATTCTCTTCTTGTCCAAACTATTTATCGTCCATGTTACACTTCCATACATGGCTACACTCCATACAAATACTTTCAGAAACGACTTCCTGGCACTTAAATCTATACTCCATGTTAACAAATTTCTCTTCTTCAGAAATGCTTTCCTTGCCATTGCCAGTCTACATTTTATATCCTCTCTACTTCGACCATCATCAGTTATTTTGCTCCCCAAATAGCAAAACTCCTTTACTACTTTAAGTGTCTCATTTCCTAATCTAATTCCCTCAGCATCACCCGACTTAATTCGACTACATTCAATTATCCTCGTTTTGCTTCACCTTATATCCTCCTTTCAAGACACTATCCATTCCATTCAACTGCTCTTCCAAGTCCTTTGCTGTCTCTGACAGAATTACAATGTCATCAGCGAACCTCAAAATTTTTATATCTTCTCCATGGATTTTAATACCTCCTCCAAAATTTTCTTTTGTTTCCTTCCCTGCTTGCTCAATATAGAGATTGAATAACATTGGGGAGAGGCTACAACCCTGTCTCACTCCCTTCCCAACCACTGATTCCCTTTGATGTCCCTCGACTCTTATAACTGCCATCTGGTTTCTGTACAAATTGTAAATAGCTTTTCACTCCCTGTATTTTACCCCTGCCACCTTCAGAATTTGAAAGAAAGTATTCCAGTCAACATTGTCAAAAGCTTTCTCTAAGTCTACAAATGCTAGAAACGTACATCATATACTTCCATCTTCCAGTGCACAGTGTCACTGTAATAGTTTGCATGGAAGACAGATGTACATGATAGTGATATAACAGAATGGAGCATTTCAAGAATGATTAGTTGTTGCACCTCTAGAAAGCGCAGTTAAATGTGTCTTTTATGACCTGAGGATGGTCAGACTCCGACCAAAATTGACTGTCAAAATAAAAATAAGTACTGCTGAGTATTACATGGTACAGTTCAAATCAACAGTTCCTAAGAAATAAGATCTGTACCATATAAGATTTTATCAGATCATGTATTACAGTCACCTAATGCCAACCTTGCAAGATCACATAAAAGAACAACCTCCTTGCTCTCTTGTGTGTCACATAATTATGCAACCACTTCAAACTAAAAACTGGTGTCTTCAAGGCAGTCAGTTGAACACACCATGTGATATATGTGGTACTAAGCTTTCATAAAAAAAATTCCTGTGACAGTAGGTCATCAGGCTATTTTACCCTCATGTAATATTTTGTGGAAAATAATTTGACAGCCTTCATCCCACTATCTTTAACTCTGGGTAAAATAAAAGAACCTGATAATTTTACATTTCATATAGTTGTTTTCAACTGGCTAACTTTCTACAAACATTCACTATGCCCCATCAAATTTAAACAAAAGTCAATGACCAGGTTTTGAATATGATTTTCTCAAATCATCAAATTTCAGCTCACATGAGGTGTATCTACAAGTAACAGTAGTAGAGCAGAAGGTTTGGGAGAAAGAGGGCTCAAGAACTAGTTGGCATTGAATAATTCAGAACTTTATTTGCATGTTAGTTAAAGAAAAGAAGAAAGATTCTGATTTAATGTACTGTTAATGACAAGGCCTTATGAGTTACGTCGCTAGCCCGGATAGAGCAAAGATGGGGTAAGACTTTGATCACATTCTTCTAAAGGAGCCTTTACAACATTTAGGGAACCCTCAGAAAACTTAAACTGAATGGCCTAACGGACATTTCAACTCTGTTTCTCCTGAATGTGAGCCTACAGTGGTAAGCACTGTTCTACCTCATTCATTTGCTTATCAGTTACCCAACAGAGAACTTCTAGTATTTGCACAATGTTATGGCTCCATTATAAATGTGTCATAGTTTGTTCATCTACGTCAAGGTAAACAAAATTTTTTATGTTACCTTCTTTCAGGCTGATCCAATTTGTACAACATTTTCAAGCAAGGAGAAAGTATAAGTCTGAGAGGAATGCTACACATCCACTTACATCTACTCTTGTCCATTCACTGCACTCAAAACATTTTCTAGTCACAAAATAGGGTTCCTTTCACCTCCTACTATTTCTGATGACTCCTTCATTTGTGTCTCCCCTTGTACTTGCAACAGGTGGGTCCCTATCAATTTGGGGCCGAGTGATCTGGTCCTCCTCCTATTCAGCTTCTCCAAACATAATCCCTTTTCCTTCCTGTAGTAAGAACTAGCAGTGCTGAAAGCTAGGAATAGTTTTTTCGCACTTTTGAATGTATCTATTGAAAGCACCAGATTTTTGTCTTCTGTAAGTTAGTACTGGCCACCTATTCTGTCTCACTGTAATTTTGCACTTATTTCTTTTCTCTTTGTTAACGCTATTTCATGCTAGTTTTCACTGTTTTGATTCATGTAGAGGTAAACGTTATCAAAATATCTACCTGATTCCAAAATAGCTTATTGGGTTTCCAATCTTGTCATTCTACAGAATATCTCCAACATTTCGAAAAGAATCTGCACACCAGTTAAATGCTGGTGTAGCTCAGTATCTGCTTATAAAAGATGGTTCAAGTGAAACAATGGGAACTCTGGGTATGAATATCAACAATATAGGAAACAACTGATCGCTACTTACCATAAAGAAGGCATGTCAGGTTGCAGATAGGAACAATTAAAAGGCACTTACACAAAGCTTTCCACCACAGCCTTCATCATTAAAGGCCAGACACACACACACAAGCAAGAAAGCAAGCAAGCATACCTTAGGCACATACAACTGCCAACTCCAGCATCTCGGGCCAGAATGCATCTATTATATGGGATGCAAGCAGCGATCTGGAGCAAGTGGGGAAGGGGAAGGGATAGTAGTGTGTGGGTGGAGAGAGAGACAACACCATCTGGCAGTGTCCAGGGACTAAAAAGCCAACAGGTGCAGCATCAGGAGGTTGTGGGGCAAGGAGGTGGGGGAAAAAAAGGAGGTTGAGGCACGAATAGTTACGGGAGCGGGGAATGTGTTTTACGGATAACTCCAATCTGCAGAGTTCGGAAAAGCTGGTGGTGGAGTGAAGAATCCAGATGGCTCAGATAGTGAAGCAACCATTGAAATCAAGTGTTTCATGTTCAGCTGCATGTCGTGGCATAGGGTGGTCTACTCTGCTCTTGGCCACAATCAGGCAGTGACCATTTACCCTGGTACACAGTTGGCTGGTAGTTATACCGATATAAAAAGCTGTCCAATGATTGCAGCAGAACTGGTAAATGACATGGCTGCCTTCACAGGCGGCCCAGTCCCTGACGGGACTAGAATAGGAACTGCTGGGTGGATGGATTGGGCAGGTTTTGCATCTGGGTCTTCCAGGGGGATATGATCCTTGTGGCAAGGGGTTGGGATTGGGAATGGCATAGGGATGGACTAGGATGTTGTGGAGGTTGGGTGGGAAGTGTCTCAGATAGGATGACCCTGATTTCAGGGCATGATAATAGGTAATCAAAGCCCTGGCGTAGGATGTGATTCAGTTGTTCCAGTCTGGGGTGGTACTGGGTGACGAAGGGGATGCTCCTTTGTGGCTGGTTCTTGGGAGTGATGGGAAGATTTGGGGTGTGAGGGGAAATGGCATGGGAGATCTGTTTGTGGACTAGATCTGGGGGATAGTGCCTATCTGTGAAGACCTTGGTGGACCTCAGCATACTGAGCAAGGGAGTTTTTGTCAGTGGAAATACACCATCCCCAGGTGGCCAGTCTATATGGCAGGGATTTTTTGGTGTGAAAGGTATGACAGCTGTAAAACTGCAGGTATCACCCAATTGTGGCCAAGAGAACAGCAGACCACCATGTGCCACAACATGCAGCTGAATGTGACACACTTAATTTCAATGGTAGCTTCACTACCGAAGACATCTGGGTCCTTCCCTCCACCTCTAGCTTTTCTGAACTGCGCAGATGGAATTTTCCTTATGACACACTCTCCACTCTTGTAAATATCCCTGCCTCAACGTATGGTAACATACTATCCCCACACCCTCCATCCAACAGTTCCTGCACCCTCTGTCCTATAATCTCCTCCCCATTGTCATCTCCCAACCTGTTTATTTGCAACCCTCTACCAATGCATCTGCCCATTTTTGCCAGCTCCTCTCCTTTTCTGCTCCTTTTTCCCCCACCTTCCTTCCCCACAACCTCCTGAAGCTGCACCTGTTGGCAGTCCCAGCCTTGCACATTCCACCAGGCAGTGTTCATCTCTCTCCTCACCCACACACTGCTATCCCTTCCCCTTCCCCACTCCCTTCAGATTGCTGCTTGTATCCCATGTGATAGCTGTATTCCAACCCAAGATGCTGGAGTTGCCAGTTATATATGCATAAGGTGTGTTTGCTTGTGTGTATGAATGGTGTGTGTGTGTGTCTCTCTCTTTTACTGATGAAGGCTGTGGCAGAAAGCTTTATGTAAGTGTCTTTTAATTGTGCTCATCTGCAATTTGACACGTCTTCTTTATGGTAACTATAAAAGACAGCTATTAGCTACAGGATAATCTCATACACCTGTTGTTTCATTAATGTTGAACATAAGCATATGCTCCCCACTTTCTCAACCAGGTAAGTTTGAAGCCCTGATGTTAGTATTTGATTCTGTATTACATATAATGGGGAACTGTGTGAGATTGTTAAAAAGCACAGAAGTTCAATCAGTTGGTCCTAAATGGTATCTATTAGAATGTTCATAAAGAGACAGTGTGACTGTGGTTTGATGAAAATTTAGGTCATGATTTTGATGCAGTGGACTGGTTATCTCACAAAAATCAGTCTTACGGAGGAGTTATAGGTAATTTTTCCACCACAGGATACCACTGTTATTTAGGGAGAGAATAAACTTTGATGATGAGTGGGACAGAGAGAATGTAGTATAAAATATGGAAAATAGTACAGATGAAGGTTCCCATAAAATGTTAACAAGTCTGTGTGGAAGTCAATGAACAGCTACACTAATGAATCTCAACATTGAGGAAGGTTCAAAGTAAATGCCAATTAGCATCTCACTAAGTGCGATCAAATGTATGCCTCATTCAATGAGGGGGGGACAGTGACCCGAGCTGCTACTGACAAGAACATTTGCAAGATTTAATGGGCCAGTTCCTCTACTGTGTCTAAAGAAATATGGATGTGGATGCATTGGCACTTTGAAAGAAGAGGCCAAGACTGGTATACCTTGTGAAGATTTTGGAAATCTGAAAACTGAAATTCAGCATTTATGTTTATGTTTGTAGATGAACAGTGCAGCTGAAAACCCTCAAGATCAAATCGTAAAATGTAAGCAATCTCTTCACCATTTAAGAATGCTGCATAAAAGCAAATGCACTAATAAATACTGGGGGAAAGACAAAGATTATGAACAATATTATTAATTAATTAGTACTAAATAGAGCAGAATCAACATTTTTAGATTTTTTCTAAAATTCATTTGAACTATGATATAATCAACAGTGACATAATATAAATATGTTGATGCAAGTGGTCCCTTTAAGACTTTTTTCCTATGATGAACTTTTAACAAATTTTTTACTATAATATTTTGTAAGTTGAATATTGATTGCTTGACAAAGCACAGATGCAAGACTAAAACAGTCATTAGAATTACTGTCTAAACTGCTGCTCTGACAATTTTTGGACATTCATGCACAAGCTGATACTGATACAGCTTTCCATGCAAATGGCTGCCAAAAAGCAAATAATTATGGAAAGCTTAGCATCAAACTTGTAACATAAAAGCACCAAATAAATTAGTAAAACAGTTCTGTTTCCTCTACCAAGATGTCAGTGTAATGAAATGCAATTATTCCCTCCAAAATCTGACATGCCAGCAAACACATATTATATACATGAAAAACAAACATTAAAAGCAATTTAATGAATCTATAGTTTGAATGTGGGCCTTTAGCATTAAAAATGTTCTAAACTTTTAGTGTAGTGTTGTTCATATAAGAACCCATATTCCTACAAAATTCATTCATTTTAGAAATACAGAAGGCATATTATTTGAGATTTTTTAGCTTGAAAATGAAACAGGTACTGTAGCCTGATAGTTTAATGCAAGTGTAAAATGCAGTTTGGCAGTTACATGGATGTATGATACAAATTTTGAAATCCCATTTATTCAGAGAATGTTTAACACTGAAATAAAATTAGTATTAACCACACACCATTAGACAATACAACTCTAGCAAGAGTATGAATAAATATGTGTTCTTTAGCTTTCCTTTCTTGTATGTCTGATGATTAGGGTAATGAAAACAAAAGCTCCCAAGGCACCTAATATTCTTCCTAAAATATACTTCAAGGCAAATAAAATTTAATCAATACTTGGCAGACACTTCCCTCTTTTTATAATTACACACTTCCTGCCCTATATTCATAGGTGCACTGCATCATCAGAGCCTGTTCATATTAACATTTTAATGCACTTGGAAGAAAATGCTTCTCTTTTTTCAACATTAATATCCTCATTATTTGCAATGAACTTAAACAGTGCAACTTTGAATATGTATTCACAATATAAACCTCATAACTGCAGCTGTATATCACAATGTCGTTTTGATATGTGCACCTCCACTGCATGGAAAAAGCAGTTTGAGTGGAAAATACACAATGTTAATGTCTGGAACCTTAAAAATCCTGTTGTCAGCCATGGTGTATGTACTGCCATTTTGAATTATGTGGATGCACATGAACCTGGAGAATTTTATGGGACATAAACCTATTATTAGAGCTTCTGTCTGACTGTGTGGTTCATTTAAACAGACACCTTTGGTAATGCCAATCTCAAGTGCAAAATTTCTAAAACTTCATGTAAAAAGTAGTACTAACTTATTGATATTGTTTTCACACAATTGCATTAAAATTAATGTGGACTGATGTATTATTCAAAAAATTATGTGAGTGGTAATGTGCACCAGCAGGTAAAGTGAATATTTCAAATATTTTCACGTGTACAGTGCTCATAGAATATAAATCATAGAGGAGAGACACTTGATAATGCAAGAGAGAACTGGTTTATTCATGCATACAGTCATAAAATAGAACATACAAAATGAACACATCAGTCAAACAGAAAAAGTGAGTCTCAAAATTGACGGCGAAGTTATGTTCAGTACTACATCTTACCACTTTCTGGAGGAAGGTTGGAGCAGTTACATCAGTTACCACGGCAACAAAGATAAAACAAGAGCAACATTAAAGCTACATCTACAAAGGAATTAAGCAATATGGTGGAATAAAATTTTTATGGAAAAGAACACACACACTAAAAGATTACACAGATAAGGCATAAAACATACTGGTTCAACTCTACTGAAAACAATTCAGGCACTGTCACACAAATCATGTTACCCTCACGACATTTATTACATGGCATTCCTCTTACATGTGATTATCTAAGAAATTAATAAATATCATTTATTTACACATATACACAAAAAAGAGGTGCGGTACCTACAGGGACATAATTACAAGCAGAAAAGAAAAAAAACAATACATACATTTCTCTCCCTCCCTCTCACTCTCTCTCTCTCTCTCTCTCTCTCTCTCTCTCTCTCTCACACACACACACACACACACACACAAAAATAAAGCTGTAAGTTTGTGTTCTTCACTTTTTCAGTTGTACAAGTACTCTTTCTTCCAATTCAGCTCCAGCAATTTAGCTTTCTGGCCCTACAATCTGTCAAAGCAACCAAGGTTAGAAAAGACTAATGCTACCAGAACATCTTCTTTCACAATCTTAATTCTATACATCATCTTTCTCTCTATACAACTGTCTAAATCAGCACTGGGCACACTCAGTCAGAATGGAATGACTTAACAATAATTAATTAGATAAAGGGAAAAGAAATAGCTTCAGTTTACAAGGGAGTGCAATTTTCGTTGCAAGTGAAATCCTTCTACAACTGTTCTGCATGGTATTGACAATAATATATCTTTGAAAACACTCCCCTCTAAAGCGTCACTTTCATTTTCCAGCTGACATATACATATTTATATCTGGCATTTGACAGAAGGTGAGAAAAATGATTTAGAGTTTATTATCTTTTCAATGAAGAGATCAGTAGAAACTGAACACAAGCTCTGACTGGACAAAAATAGGGCAGGAAATTATTAGGGCTTTTTCAAATGAACCAATCGAGCACTTGCTTGAAGTGATTTAAGAAAGACCTAAATCCTAATTTCTGTAAAGGGGGCTGAATCCTTCTACTCCTTAAAGAAGGCACAATGCTTTCACTAGTCCTCATGTTATTCGTTGGCGGCCTTGGATAAGCAGTGACTGAATTTGACTTACAAATATTAATTGCTATTACTAACCAAGAACAAAAAGCTTAGAAATTATTTCAACTGTTCCCTTGAAACAGTTTTTCCTTATTCTTACACATGACAGATATGTTTTGTAGCTTGTTTTCCAGTGTAATTTATCAGAAAATTATCATTACCACTAATATTATTTCCATTTCCTGTTATACTATTTAAGTGGGCACAACTAAATGTTTATGTAAACCACTAGATGGAAGAAGTTAGATGCAACCACTAAATGTACGAACAAGATACAGTGTTGATATCAATCACAATTTTGTGATGTATATATGAAGACTGAAGCGAAGAATAAAATTTAGAACCTGGATCTCATGCTCACCAGGCAGATGTGCTAACCACTTTGCCACCCTGGCACAGTAGCTTTGCACAGCTGCATGGACTAGTATGCCTTCCTCCTCAGTCCAAATTCCCATTCATGCCTCGGCCCACCTGATATTCCCCCTAAACTTGAACAGCACTGCAGAGGCTCTCCAAACATATTTCCAAATTTATTGGTAGAATACTAGGGAAATGCAATCAGTCTACAAAAAAGACAGCATAAAACCACTTGTGTGCACTAACTTAGAATATGATTCAAGAATGTGGGACCCATATTAAATAGGACTACATTGACTGGATACAAGGAAAGCCCCAGCACAAATGGTGACAGGTTTGCTTGATCAATGGGAGCGTGTCGTGAGTATGCAGAAAGAACTGAACTGGCAGACAACTGAAGACAGCTGTGCACTATCCCATGAAAATCTATTTAGAAATTTTTTAGAACCAACTGTAAGGGTTTAATCTAGACCTATACTACAGACACTTACATATTGCTTCCATGTGGAAGGTGAAGATCAGATTGTACTTATTACAGCTTGCACAGAGACAGTGAAGCAATTACTCTTCCCCACTCCATATGTGAATGGAATGAGAAAACATTAGGAGGTGTGGATTATATCCCTATACTGTGTTTTAATGTGCGTATTGCTACTTGTGGTATAGAAAACCTTGTTATACATAATTATAACTTAGCAACATTATTCTGCAGAAAATGTAAAGAAAGGTTGGTGCGCCAGCTATGGTAAAAGGAATGTCATAAGTAGTGCAATTTATGTGCACAGTTTTTGTCTACACCATCATTTTGAAGAGAGGGGCCTGGAAATGCCATTAAATAATTCTTATTATTGATATTAACAATGTACAGGGCACCTTCAAGAAATTTTAGTCTCTTTTTGAAACAGTTTGACTCTCTCCTAATGTACATCTTTAAATGCAGAAGAGATGTATGTGATAGTGCTAGGTGACTTCAATGTAAATTTTCTACCTAATTCCAGAGATAGATTACACCTGGAAAATTTGATGTCCATATACAGTCCTGCTTCTGTTGTCACTCCCCTACAAGAATAACTTCATGTATGAGCACACTACCTCACAGTATATTTACATACCAGACTAAAATAGGTGATGTAATTACTGGTCAAATCCTGAATGATCTCTCTGACCAAGATGGATAAGGACTCACTATTAACAGTGCAAGTATTCATGAGAATGAAAGTGGACATGACTGGAAAGTAGCTAGGGCAGTTAATTACGAAATTATTCTGGCTTTTAAATCATGTCTAGAAGACATAAACTGGAGACCTGATATAACTTAAACAATGCCAATGTTCATTAACAAAGTGGTGCTGTTATCTGAAAGCATTGTTGCAAAAAGGATATACATCGTGCAAATTAAAGAACCCACCAAAACACCATTGATCACCACTCATATAAAGAGTTCATGCAAAAGAAATCTAGAGCTATACATTCCATCAAAAAATTAAGACAATCCCACTCAGTGTAATCGCTTTAAAATGTTGTAATATGCTAAGTAAAGTTATACTGAAGTTTAAAAGTTTGTACTTGTGCTCCATTACTAAAAGGCCGTTTAGCCCTTTTGACTACATTTTCTAAAGTAGAAAAATTAATACAAGCCAGAATTGTTAATCACCTTCCCAACTTTCACATCGTCAGCAAAAACCAGTTTGGATTCAGAACATGTATCTCCAAACAAAAACCATATTTTCATTTACAAATAACATTTTGAAATGCCTTAACAAGATGGCATTGCCTATTGGCATATTTTGTGACCTATTTACAGCTTGTCAAATCTAGGATACCTGTAGAGAAACCATGTCACTATGGAATCAAAGACAATTGGGTAACTGGCTAAAATCATATGTACATGACAGGCAACAGAAAATCATGTTAGACGGAACAACATGCAGGTATGAGGTGTAGAGTCCAACTGCGTAACAGCACATTAAGGAGTTCTCCAAAGTTCTGTCCTTGTTACCCTGCTGTTTCTCATTGATATCAACAACCTACCTCAGTCCCCAAATAAAACAAGCAACTTCAGAATAGTTGGAAAGGATACAAGCATTGTGATAGACAATAAAACATCCAAAGATTTACAAGATGAACACCAATCAATCACTTCCATATGTTCTAAACTGGGCTACAGTAAATTCTCGATCAATAAATCTCAGCAAAACCAATTACAGTAAATTCCATTCTGATCAGAAAAACTAACAAGAAATTAATATAATATTGTACAGGAGACCCAGCAAATGTAAAGGGTATACTGTTTCAAATTCTTAGGCATCCTTGTAGATAACAGGCTTAAATGTGAACGTCACAGCATCCAAATCTTGATTTAGATCAGCAACATTTGTCATTCAGGTAATGTGCAAAATTGGAGATATCAATGTCTCAAAATCTACCTATTTTGGCTACTTCCATTGATGATGTGTTATGGAATCATCATCTGGGCAATACACTACTATCAAAAAAAGTTTTTTCCATTCATAAAAAAGTTGTCAAAATATTTTTAAGCAAACAGGGATATTAACTACTACCTGGCAGTCTCCTTTATATCACAAAATTCATCTCAATATGAAACAAAATCATGTCATCATCATAACACAAGAAGGAAATGTGACATACACTGTCACCTGAAGACTTTGTCTCTGGTCCAAAAAGCTGTAAAACACACTAGCACAAAAATCTTCAAAATATTAATTCCCCAAAAAGTAATAATCGATTGTTTAAAAATAAGCTAAAGGTGTTTTTGCTAGAAAA
This sequence comes from Schistocerca americana, assembly GCF_021461395.2. NCBI lineage: Eukaryota > Metazoa > Arthropoda > Insecta > Orthoptera > Acrididae > Schistocerca > Schistocerca americana. The sequence goes on along the minus strand of NC_060119.1, from coordinate 534,153,481 downwards.
AGTGTTTCTATTCTTTATATGAATTCTTAAACAGAGAGATAAGTTTACTTCCAATACATTAATGTGTGTGTGTGTGTGTGTGTGTGTGTGTGTTTTTTTAATTCAGTGCCTTTTTCTGCTTTAATTATTACCATATAAATCATAATGTTTGTGTTCTGTAAGTAATGAACACAGTCTTTGCACTTCATAGATCAAACTCTGTGTTCATATACTATCTAAAATTTGTATTTCTAACCTTTGTATGTGATTGTACACGACATTAACATTATAATGAGTTAAATATTTTGAATCATTACCCACTCATGTACTATCTTGCAATAATGATCTATGCTAAATGTGTCACAACAATTAATAAATAAATACTAGATTACATTGTGATGGACATAATGCACAAAAACTGGATTTGTTGTTCCTCTACGGTCAATGTCATAAGAAGATTGAATGTTAGTGCGTAGATGAAACATTAAATGCCAGTAACAGTGAAGTCTTAATGTTTCATAAATATTAAATTGCATTTATTCATAGATTTGCAGGCCTCCATGGTGAATGTCAATTTGGAAAAAAAATTGTTTCATATCAGACCAAGGCATTTTGAAATAAGAAAAATAACAAAAACACCAAAATTTTGACTCTTTGCAAGAGTCACTATAAATCTAATAGAAACATTGGTTGTATAGTTGTTTTTGCTGTTTCAAAATGATGCAGCTTGGTACCCAAAAGGATTTTATTCAAACATGTTCAGTCATGATGAAGGAATTCCATAAAAATGTTAATGTCTGCTATAAGCAACAGGGAGGAGAAAAAAAACCACAAATGCAATTCAGCAATCATATATGGTTCTTTCACAAATTAAATTGCAGTTCAATTAAAAAAATTAGAAGTACAGCATTATTCAGAAACAAATTTAAATTTAGTAGACAGGGTGCCATTGCTTTCTAAATGTGAAATATATGTATTCTTTGCACACGAGGATGCCCTCTCTTCAAACTGGATACAGCATCATGGCAAACAATGTTATGGGACACACTGCTCTTGCAAATCTTGGAACAATGTGTGTTGTTACAGGCTGGTCAATATGCAGCTATTTTAGATGTTTCTTCACAAAACATAATACAAAGCTTTACACAAGTTAGGAAATTTAATACACTTTTTCTTATTATTTTTAGTTGAATTTGTATGTATCTGAATTTCTTGAATTTTCATCCCACTACAATGCTTCTCCACAACTTTTTCAAACCATTAATATTAGTAGCACTATTTATTTTTCAAAGATTCTGGAAAAATGGCAAGGAGATAGTGACAATATTGTAAAAATAATGACTTTCTTTTTCAGGTTTAATTTCAGGAAAGCAACTGACATTAATTTCCACATTGACTTCCAAATCTCAATATGTTAGTACAGTTCTGAGCTAGATGTAGTTTTGTAGTACAAGAACTAACAAAATGTGCTTTCTGTCTATAAATGAAGAAGAGTTAGAATGAGTTTTCTTCCTTTGAAGCTGTCACATTGAGAAGACATATTCTAATTTTTGCACTATTAGCATGTCACAATGTGTTTAACGAGATGTAAACCGATAAAAAGTCTACTCACCAAGTGGTGGCAGGAGAAAACACACACACACACACACACACACACACACACACACACACACACAAAGGTTTTACTTTTACAAGCTTCTGGAGCCATCACTCCTCCCCCTGGCAGAAGAGTTGAAGAGGAGGAAGACAGTGAAGGAAAAGAACTGGAGAGGTTTAGGGAAAGCGGTACAGTTCAGAAAAGTCACCCAGAACTCCGCATCAGGGGAGACTTACCAGACAGGATGAGAAGTAAAGACTGATTGTTGGAGAGTGCTCCGGATGAGATTTGAAAACCTGAAAGCTTATAGGTGGAAGATAGGGTAATATGAAAGACAGAGATTATTACTAAAATATCATGCATGAGTTAATAAGAATGAAAAGCTAAGTGCATTGTATGTAGCAGAGGTGAGGGGTGGAAGGGGGGTGGGTCAGTGGTGAAAAATTGGGAGGTCAGAAAATGAAAGATGTAGAAATCTAAAGTGGAGTGAAGAAAGGAATAGTTACTGTGAAGAAATGTTGAGACTGAAAGAATTTAAGTAAATTAAGGCCAGGTGGGTGGTGAGAACCAAGGAAACATTGTAGCACTGGTTACCACCTGCAGAGTTCTGAGAAACTGATGGCTGGGGGAAGCACCCAGATGGCGTGTGTGGTGTAACAGGCACTGAGGTCATTACTGTCATGTTGTAGAGCATATTCTACAACAGGATATTGTGTGTTGCTGATATACACCCTCTGCCTATGTCCATTCATCCTGACTGATAACTGGGTGGTAGGCATGCCAATGTGAAACAATGGCCAATGTTTACATAACAGCTGGTATATGACGTGTCATTCCACAAATGAATTTCCCTTTGATAGAATGTATTTTGCCAGTTACAGCGCTGGAACATGTGGTGGCAGGATGGTTCATAGAGCAAGTCTTGCAGCAGGGATGGTCACAGGGGGTGGGAGCCAGAGGGTAGGGAGATGGGTGCAGAAGAAGCATACCATCTGACTAGGGTATTGAAGAGATTGGGAGGGAGACAAAAAGCTATTCTAAATGTGGAGGGCAAAATCTCAGACAGAATGGAACTCATTTCAGGGCATGTTTTACGAAGTCATGGCCTGGTTGAAGTAGCTGATTAATACATTCAAGACCAGGATAATACCGGGTGACAAGTGGTGTGCTCTGAAGTTGCTTCTTGAAGGAAATCTGATTTTGAACTAGGCTGTTGGGATAATTACATCCAGTGAAGGCTGAGGTGAGAATGGTTGTGTAATGCTGCAAAGAGTCTGCATCCGCACAAATATGTTTGCCTCAAATGCCAAGGCTGTATGGGAGAGCATTTAACACGGAACTGTCAAAATATAAGTACTTCTGAAACTTCCTGGCAGATTAAAACTGTGTGCCGGCACAAGGCTCTAACTTCAGACCTTTACCTTTCACAGGCAAGTGCTCTTGGAAAGTCAGAGACGAGCTACTGGCAGATGTAAAGCTGTGAGGATGGGGCATGAGTCAAGCTTGAATAGCTCAGATGGTAGAGCACTTGCCGGCAAAAGGCAAAGGTCTCGAATTTGAGTCTCGGTCCAGCACACAGCTTTAATCTGCCAGGAATTTTCATATCAGTGCTCACTCCACTGCAGAGTGAAAATCTCATTCTGATAAGTACTCCTGTTTGTTAGTAGGTTTAATGTGGATGGAAGTGTGTATCTGGCGTTCGGAGAGGATGAGCCCTACATCAATGATCAAACTCTTTAAGGTTGGGTGGGTGACAAAAAGCCATGATGCTGTATTCAGTTTGAAAGGAGGGCATCCTCATGTAAAAAGAAAACAGACCTTTCACATTCAGAAAGAAATGACACTCTGTCTACTACATTTAACTTATTTCTGAATAATGCTATACTTCTAATTTTTTAAATTAAACTACAATTTAATTTTTGAAAGAACCATAGATGATTGCTGAAGTGAATAATTCACTACTTTCAGTAGGTACCAGCAGTACATCATCGTTAGCCCTTTCAGTCAATAAAATATGTATGTACTGTTGTTTATTAGTAGGTTTAATATCGATGGAAGTGTGTAGCTAGCCTTTGTTGAGGATGAGATCCACATCAAGGATTTTCAGTCATGTTGAAGGAATCTCATAAAAATGTTAGTTTCTGCTGTAAGTAACAGGGAGGAGGAAAAAAATCACAGATACTCTTAACAAGAGGCATAACAATTGGACAATTTTCCAATGCCCCATATACTGTCCTAAGAAGCATGAGGGAAGGCCCTAAGTATAAATCACTGTGATGCATCCCTTCGGTCCCAATATATAATTTTTCTCATCTTATGATAAATACAAATTGGCCCTTCTGCATACATTAAAAAACTTGCTATCCATTAAATCATCTTATATGACAGGAAAGGCAATCACTCACCTACAGAAGATCAATGTGTGGAGCCTGTAGCACATAACAGAAAACAGCACTCATACTAGCTCTTTTTCTAGCAATAGTGCACGCATTAATACATGAACCCCCCCCCACATACACACCCATACAGCAAAACACTTGAGCTGTGCTGCTCACATCGATCCACTATAGATGAGAGGTTGTCTTGCCCTTATTTTATATACTGCTCCATCCATGAATTTCCATTATTGTTTTATGACAGTATTTATTTCCTTTTCTCAGGCGTTTTTGTGACTACTATGATATTCATACTTACATTTATTTTTTCACTGCCTTGAGTCATTCAATTAGTTTTCTCCTTATCCTGTGCCCCTGATTTTTAATCTTTTTTAAAAACCTTTGAGGTACATGACAATATGTAACATTCTCTTCTTAGCATTACTTTTCAGTTATCAGTTATCTGTTGTTCATAATGAGGTGTAGCCAAATTTCAAACTTGATTAAACCCATTGGCATTTACAGTTCCTTATCAGCAAAAGATGATTACTAAGAGAAAGCCCTTAATTACATATTAGTGAAAATTAAGGAACCCGTCTGCATAGATTCGAATGTCTACTCCAAATGTTCACATCATGCAACTGTTAGTACCCCTAATGTAGGCTAAATGGAACATTCTGTAGGGAACAAATATGAATATGATGCTCACTAACACGCACTAAATACCATTTGATGAGTCAAAGTGTACTATCATCTCAACCAAATTTATGTTGTCTGACACAAAAGTTGCTTAACAGTTTACTGACATTAAGTAGACATATGAGGGCTGTGCTGGCACATGATCAGTAGGTAAACTAGTCATGTTGCTCCCAGGCTCTGAGAGTCAGAACAATTCAGGTCGTGGCAAGCATAGCTCTGCTGAGGTTTAGCATTGTTCATGTATCATGATAAACTCTTCAAGTCTTGGCAGGGCAGGCTAGTGTACAATGAGTAGGGTTTTCAGAGAACTCACTATCATATACAAAGTTCTTGAGCCACCGATATTCTGGTACAAGTGAAAGGATATTGGGAATGATGGACAGAGGGTACTTGCCCAAGTATCCTCAGATCACAGTGCACATTCAATTTTTTCTATACCTGCACCTTGCTACATGAAGGATGCTTTACAAAAAACATAAAAGAATTGTACAGGAACTATTTTAAAAAGTGATCATATATGCATATGAAGCATAGTAAAAATACACCACTAGAAACAGACAGACTTATCAAGAGAATGTCTGGAGTGTACATTATGATGATTTATCTATAAATAATGAGGTATAACAGACTAATAAAAGCACTTAGACAAATATCAATGTGTATGTTGCACGTATGAAGAAACAACAGAAAACAAAATCTTAAATGGAATAAGGCAGCTATTAAAGGTAAGTCAAGGGTTTCAAGCACATGACACAATATACTGGATTAAAAAAGATGTATCTGAAAATATCTTGGAAGAAGATTAGTTGAAAATCTGATAATGAAAGCAACTGGAAGTGATAAGAGTGTAAAGAAAGCAAAACAGAAAATTATGTTGTGTAGAGAGCACAAATCAGCACGTTGTATGGCAGAAACACAATAACTAATAACAGAGAGAAAACTGTGCAAGCATTTGAAGATGTCTTTAAATATTTATATAGTATAAGGCATGAATCAAGAATACAGACTGTTTGTAATGAAAATAATGACAATTCAGTACTGAAACCAGATGAGGAGCTTAAGGTCATTTGAGGTATACAAAAAAGGAAAGGTGCCAGGAGATGCTGGGTGTTCCAGTAAAAATGATTCAAAGAGGAGTAAAAGTTACAAAAAAGGAAACTCAAAATTATTAATAGAATTCTTGTAGAAGAAAATAAATCCCTGGACTCTGGAACAATGCTGTAATTATTCTTCTTCACAAGTAAGGGGTCAGACCTGTCGGCCTCATATCTTTAATGTACAAGATTCCGTAAATTATCACCATCAACTGTGTAGCAAAAACACATTTCAAGGGAACAAGTGAGCTTTAGGATCATATAGAGCGCAACAAACAACTTACAAGACAAGAGCAGAATTATAGCATAGAGCAGTAAGCATGAAATATTACATTGTGTGATATTCATAGATTTTGAGACACCTTGTGACTCAGAAAGTACAAAATCATTACTATCAGTCACTGAGAAAGAAGGCACTGGGTTAACTTGCATCATTGTACCGAAGAAAATATACATCAGTGCTACAGACTCCATTAGAATTTATCAGAAGTGTGAGAAATTAAAAGTTGGAAGATGACTCAAACTACAATTTTTGTTAATTATAAGGAAGACTGCCTAACAATGGAAAGTCCAGGACGTAATAAAAAAATTGTTATGAAAAGGTCAGATTCCTACTCACTACATAAAGGAGGCATTTAAGTTTTTGGATACAAGGCTTTCTTTGGAAATAGAATGCATGCACGTATTCCCTAAAAAGACAACACACACATATGGCCAGAGGTGGGTGGTGGGGTAAGGTGGAGGCACGGGGTGGGGAGGGGCAGGATTAGCAGGGTTTGGGCAGGGGAAGTTGGTGTGCTGCCTGTAAGAGCAAGCAGGGACTTGCTGTGGACTGGATAGGGCTGCTGTTGCAGAGTCATGATTGTGGGAACAAAGGATACTTTGTACAATTCTGAAAAGCTCATGTTGGTTGGAAGGATCCAGGTGGCACAGGCATTGTGTTGGACAGCATATCCAGGAGCTGGGTGGTCCAGCTGTCTCATAGCCATAGCTTGGCAGTGACCATTCATGCAGAGTTAGTTGTCACGCCCACATGCCACCAGAGAGAGAACCTCTGCTCTAATGAGTCAACACCTTCAACCTATACCCATCACCTACAATCCTATAGAAAAGACGCTAAACTTTTTCTCCAAAGACTCTCCACAATTCCTGTTCCTTTTCATCCAGTGCCCTGCACATCACAGTTGATGTTACCTTCCTCTACACCAAAATCCCCAATGCCCATGCCCTTGTCGCTGTTGCATTATACATTTCCCAGTGTCAGACTCCAAACATACAACCTCCTTCCTCGTCACTATGACCAAATATATTCTAATCCACAATTACTTCACTTTTGAAGACATCACCTACATACAAAACCACATTACAGCAATCGGCACCTGCATGACACCAACCTATGCCAAACTATTCACTTATCATTTATAGGAGTTGTTACAAACTACCCAGAATTCCAATCTCCTCACCTGATCCAAATTCACTGATGACATCTTCATGTTCTGAACCAAGGTGAGACCCTTTCCTCCAGAACCTCAACACCTTCTCCCAAATTCACTTTACTTGGTCCTCCTCAACTTTTCATAATATTGCAAGTAATACTGTCTAAATCATTCAATGAGTCTTTAAATTTATTACTATATTTTATAACATATTTTCAGCTAATGACATCATAAGACCTTATGTAAAATTAATATAAAAAATGAGAAGTGTTTTGTATGGGTGTTAAAAAGCATTCCACATTTTGTTGGGTGGTAGCATGGACTAAAAGAAGGAAAAAAGTCTAGTAAACATGGGCTCTAAAATGCATATCTGAAGAGCTATGAGCACATCTACACCTTTGTTACTGTGAAACACATCTCTTCTACTGCAAGCTATTTGCTATTATGAATGACCTGCAGAAAGCCCTAAACAAATTAGAACACATTACTCTGTTACTTTGAACCAGCAGAGCTTCTAATGTAAACTGTTTGCTATTACTTGCAATCTGCACTTGTCAGCCACCACTAAAATAGGTTCTCAGTATGATATTTGTCATTTCCTGTATGGAATAACAGCATTTCATTTTATTTGTGAGTGAAAAGATAGAACTGCAATATATGTGCATCACGTAGCCAGAACTGTGAATACAGTTAATAGTCACAACATTAATAGATGTTTACTGTATGCTGTATCTGTGGACAGAAAAAGAGGAATATATCCTCATTTGTTTACTGCATTCAGTAGGTCATTCATAATAGCAAACAGCTTACAGTTGAAGAGACATGTTTCACAGCACTGCAGGTGAACAAGTGCTCATAACTCTTCAGATGTACATTATAGAGCCCGTGTTTATTTGGCATTTTTGTCATGTTTAGGTCCACATCAACACCTCTCAAAATATGGAAAACATTTTTAACACCCTGAATACAGTGCTAGTCAACAACTGCAAAATATCACCACTTGGAACAAAGTTCAGTGTCACTGTGCAGAGAAACCTATGTCGAATCAGGGGATCAACTGCCAATTCAGTTCAGTTACACACATGCAAGTGCTAGCCAAAAGACAAGAGGCAATGCCAGTGGGAAATATATTGCTTTCATCTTACTGGACATGTACACATAAAATGACAGAGGGTATTTTAACAGTTAATACTGTAAGTTAAATTATTGAACATGACCTTAGTATGTATGATATTTCAATAGTGAGGTTAACATTTCAAATAAAAAAATGGAAATGTCGTGTGGCTAGGGCCTCCCGTCGGGTAGACCGTTCGCCTGGTGCAGGTCTTTCGATTTGACGCCACTTCGGCGACCTGCGTGTCGATGGGGATGAAATGATGATGATTAGGACAACACAACACCCAGTCCCTGTGCGGAGAAAATTTCCGACCCAGCCGGGAATCGAACCCGGGCCCTTAGGATTGACAGTCTGTCACGCTGACCACTCAGCTACCGGGGCGGACAACATTTCAAATGACAGCAACAGAGATACATGTAGAATCAACCAAAAAATTAGAACACTGTTTTAATCATCTTGCTTTATACTTCTATAAATGAATGCATTATCATATACAGGTGACTGTAATTTGATACTAGGAAGAGGAAGAGAAGGAAAACCTGTCTGGCAGATTTTTGTGCAGGATAATTGAATCATTACTAACATTTTGCTTAAGAATCATGTAAGAAGGTCATATTCATGAAGGAAACCTGGAGACACTGGAAGGTTTCAGATTGATTACACAGTGATAGGTAGAGATTTCAAAACTAAATTTTAAACTGCAAGACATTTCTAGAAAATGAAGCAGGCAAGCTGTAACATGGACGTCTAAAAAATGAGATAGACAGGTTAGTGCAAACTGGCTAAGCAGGATGGCTAGAGGGGACATGTAAGTCCACGAACAAAGTGTAACTAGTAGAAAGATAGATACCTCCAACAGGAAAGTTACATCTACATCTACATCCGCAAACCACTGTACGGTACATGGCGCATAACTTGTACCACAACTAGTCGCTTCCTTTCCTGATCCACTCATAAATACAGAATAATCCTGAAGAATAGATGGGTAGATCGCATAACTAATGAGGAGGAATTGAATAGAATTGGAGAGAAGAGAAATTTGTAGCACAACTTGACTAGAAAAAGGGATCGGTTGGTAGGGCATATTCTGAGGCATCAAGGGTTCACCAATTTAGTATTGGTGGGCAGTGTGGAGGATAAAAATCGTAGAGGGAGACCAAGAGATAAACACACTAAACAGATTTAGAAGGATGTAGGTTGCAGTAGTTACTGGGAGATTAAGAAGCTTGCACAGGGTAGAGAAGCATGGAGAGCTGCATCAAACCAGTCTCTGGACTGAATACTACAACAACAACAACAACAACAACATGCAGGAGTCACCTGCATTTTTTCCATTCACTTGGAATTTTCAGTGGCTGCGAGATTTGTGATAAATGCACACTAAGCAAGGGGCCAGTGCCAGAGAATACTCTGTGAAAAACCACATTGGGACCCATCTAGATGCAATGATTTATTTGTTTTCAGCTGTTTCAGTCACTTCTCTATGCCATAAAAGCCAACTTTTATATCCTCAATGTAGGAGTCTGTACGTCTTTCAGATGGTGGTATGTTTGTGTGACTGTCCTGCATGACTGATTTGTTAAACACATAATTTAAAACTTCTTCTTTCCTTTTGTTGTCTTCTGTTGCAATTCTTCACTGGTCAGCATGCTCAGTGATTTTATGTATGACAAGAATTTTCTTGGATTATCGGCATGATCTTTCACTAACGTACGACGGTGGAAGCTGTTGTATGCTTTAAGCCTTGGTCTTCTTATGGTTGCAAGAATTTCTATTAACTTACATCAATATTTGCATGTTCTTCTTCTTCTCTTTTTTTTAACCAAGAGTTAAACACTCTCTGTTTCCTCAGCACTTTCCAGATTTTATTATTGAACCATGGAGGGTCCTCTTCATTCTTAATCCACTTACTTGGCATAAAGGTCTCCAGAGCATGATTTACAATCAGTTTAAACTTTGCCCATAATCTCTCTGTGTCCATTACACTGGAGCTAAATGATGTCCATTCATTACCTGAGTGTGGTGCTAACAATTGTTTGTCTCCTTTTTCTAGCATAAACACTCTCCTGGCTTTCTTGATGGATTTATTAATGTTAGTAACCATCATAACTATGATGACATCATGATCACTAATCCCTGTTTCTATACTGGTATTGTCAATAAGGTCAGTCTCATTTATAGTTACAAGGTATGTGAATCCATAGATATTCCAGTCTATACTCAGTAGGTTAAAGTCACCTCCAACTAATATTGCATGATCTGGGTCTTTCAGTGATACTGCCCATAGAGTTTCCTTGAATGACTCTAAAACAGTCACAGCAGAATCAGGTGGGCAGTAAAAACATCCAACAATTAACTTGATTTCACTGTCATGCTTCAATTTGAGCCCAATGGTGACAATATTTTTATCAACTGCAATGAACACTCCCCATCCTATGGCATCTAATCTGTTTTTCTAATTAATGTTCTATGGACTGCTAAATATCTCAGACTTTACTACTTCAAGATTCAGCCAACTCTTGGTCCCGAGAATAATCTGAACTTGAGAAATTTCCTGGAGGGAAGTAAATTCAAAGCTTTGTTATGAACACTTCCACAACTTACTGTTAAGATTTTGGCAGTCAAAGCATCTCTAATTTGTACACAATTTGACTTTGCTCTCAACATATTGACTGGTGAGCACACTTCAGAGGACCTATAACTACCACATAGCTTAAAAAAAGCCCATATTCATTCACCAAATACTCTGCTACCTGAGTAGCTGGATCCTTTGTGTAGTGCACTGCTGAGCTGCCAACAGATGTCCAACAAATCTGCATCCTACAACACAGGTCCAAAAATCTAAAGTCGTGACAGTCACAGAATCGATGAAGCATCTGGATGAGATCCTCCACTGTGGAGAAAAGTGAAACACCTATAGGAATATCAAAAGCTACAATGGAAAACCAGTGCTAATTTAAGAGAGGAAAGCTGAAATGTGGAACGAATATATAGAGAGACTATGCGAGGAAATAGTACAGAAAGGGAAGAGGAAGTAGATGAAGATGATGTGGGAGATATGACACTGAGAGAAGAATTTGACAGAGCTATGAAAGAGCTGAGAGAAAACAAGGCTCCCTTGGAGTAGATGACATTACCTCAGAAATGCTAACATCCATGGGAGAGCCAGCGAGGACAAACTTGTGCACAAGATACCTGAGCCGAGCCAGGGGAAGCACCCTCAGACTTCAATAAAAATATAATAATTTCATTTCTATAAAAAGCAGCTGCTAACAGGTAAGAAGAATATTACTGAACTGTCAGTTGCATCATTGTGAAATACCAAGATGAATTATTTACAGAATAATGGAAGAACTGGTAGAAGCTAACCTTGGGGAAGATCAGTTTTCGTTCTGGAGAAATGTTGGAAAAAGAAAGGCAATTCTGACCGTACAACTTATCTTAGTAGACAAGTTAAAGAAAGGCAAATATACCTTTATAGTTTTTGTAGACTTAAAGAAATCTTTCAACAATGTTGACTGGAATATACTGTTAAATTCTGAAGGCACCAGGTATGAAATAAAAATATAGGGATTGAAAGATTATATACAACTTGTATGGAAACCAGATGGGATTTGAAAGGGAAGCAGTGGTTGAATAGGGAGTGAGACAGGGTTGTAGTCCAACCCCAATGTTATTCATTCTGTACACTGAGCAAGCAATAAAGGAAGCCAAAGAAAGATTTGTAGCCAGAATTAAAATTAAGGGAGAAGAAACAAAAACTTCGAGTTTTGCCGATGACATAATTTTATCACAAAAGCAAAAGACTTAGAAGTGCTGTTGAATGTAGTGGACAGAGGCTTGAAAGAGGAATATAAGATTAACATTAACAAAAGTAAAACAATAGCACAGGAATGTAGCTGAGTTAAATCGGGTGATGTTGACAAAATTAGATTAAGAAATGGGACATTAAAAGTAGCAGATGAATTTTCTTATTTGAGTAGTAAAATAGTTGATTATGGCCAAAGTAGAGAGGATGTAAAATGTAGACTGGCAAAGAAAGTATTAAAATTTAATAAAATTTAAGTCAGTTCTGAAGGCACTTGACTTTTATGGAAGTGAAATGTGGATGATAAGCAGTTCAGATTGGAAATATGGTACTACAGAAAAATACTGAAGATAGAGAATAGATTATGTAGTTAATAAGCAGACACTGAATTAATTTGTGTGTGGCAAATGTATGGCATAACTTGTTCAAAAGAAGGGATTGATTGATAGGGAACGTTCTGAGGCCTCATGGAATCATAATTATAGCACTGGAAGGAAATGTGGAGGGTAAAAATCATAGAGGGAGACCAAGAGACTTGTACAGTACATAGCTTCAAATGTATGACTGTTGCAGTAATTACTCAGAGATGTAGAGGCCCACACAGGATAGAGTAGCATGGAGAGCTGCATCAAACCATCGTCTGACTGAAGATCAAAACAACAACAACAGTACTGTATTACTAACCTCCAGTAAACTTTTATTTTCTATATATTTTTTTCTTAACATCTCGCTGTGGTGTAAATCCCTACAACACCATTTCTCAGAAAACAACTGCATTCATAAAGACCTTCAAGTCGAGCTGACAGTTGACACTCCATTTCAGCAAAAGTTGTATGGCACACTGGCATTGAACACTGTGACAGAGCTTCCAACATGGGAAGTACCCATTGAGAATAGCAAAAAAAAATAAAAATATTTAGAAATATGGAGAAGTGCCCATTCTAGCACCCACTGAGTTCATTTATCCATAAAACTCTGTGTGTTCAGTCAATGCTTGTAGGTTACTGAGTCAAAAGTTTATGCAAGTCCAAGTCACCAAAGAAGCAATACCAGGTAACAGACAATTATGACCAGAAAATTCACAGGTCATAAACTACATATTATTTGGCGAAATGCTAAAAACATTGCTTGAACCAATATATGGACATGTGGTGGCACCTTGGACTCTGTTTAATGAAAGTTGGACACTAAGCAAACATTACACCATCTCAAGGTGAACCGCATTCACCCCATGGCTCCTAAAACAGTGAGTGAGGAGGAGCACTGCAACCACACACATAATATGCTAGCACCTACCTCGAGTTGTAGTGCCACCATCAACATCAGCTGTCTGTCCACTGACCTCACTCGTTCTCCTACCAATGCATTAATACCCTTGAGGGGCACTTCCTTACAGAATAATACAATCAAACCAATGCATTTGGCACGAAGGGGGTTGTGGTGTTTCACCCCTAAAATTACTTTGACCGTATTAATTGCAACTTATTTATTTTACATCTTACTACTACCATACAGAATTCTTACTGTAATTTCTGCCAGGCATAAAAGAAATGGAAGCCATCACTGTCAACAATGACACCAAAGTGGTATTTTATTTTTGACACTCTTCTGCCAGACATAATTGTTGTCATGGAACATTTCTGCTGTCAGATATGTTCCACAGTTTCAATGTTAAATTTAAGTACTTCAAGTGTTAACACACATTTTTCAAGAAAATGTTCAGCTCTTTGCCAAATAATACCTAATTTATGACTGCTGAATATACTGGTCACAACTATCTGTTACACAGTATTGTTTCTTCTGTGGCATATGCTTCTGCAGCCTTTAAAGTCATTAACCTTTGGTCACCACTTTGAAGATTTTTTTTTAGAGATAAATAACCTTGATAGGTGGTAGAACAGAGACATTTATGTACTTTAAAATAATTTTTGTTTGATCAGTCTTGTAAACTTGTTATATATCAGTATTTAACAACATAGCACAAGCCTGGAAATCACTAAATTTAATCTCATTTGTAATTCAAAGAGCACAGTTTCATACATTTCCATCAGTAACGGTGCACTTCTCCCTGATGTGGAGTTTTATATCTTTGGCATAAGCTTTCTTTCTGGTTTTACTAGTTGTCATTTTGAAGCATTTCCTTTTTCACACAATTGTTTCTGCTATCCATGTAGTTTACAAAATGGATTTTCTTAACACTGTGTAACTTAGTATATATTCCCTCCTTCGTACAACTAAAAATTTACAGGCTTCTTTAATCACTATTTATATGTGCTACGAAGGTACAGCAATTTTGTCCCAGACTAGTTTTGTCTTTTGCATCACATTTTCCTGAGTTACTTGTCAAAGTTTTTCTGCTTTCAGAGTTTCTATGGAAATATCAACCTCATCTGACATTAGTGGCCAGTTAATTGAACTGTAAATCACACATGTGTAAGGTTCTGGAGAATTAGCTAATTCAGTTTCAAATGATCATCCCCCCTTTTATCTTTCAAAAATTAAGAGCAATAACAGGTCTTTCCTACTCGTCCCCTACCGCATGTCTCCCCTGACCTGGGGTTGTGGGCAACTTCTACAAACTCTCCTCATTTCCTAAACTGCACCAGTCCTTTTTCATCATCCATGTTCCTTCTCCTTCAACCCTTCTTCCAGAGAAAGAAGCCACTGGCTCGAAAAGGTTGCACATTTCTATAACCTTTATATGTGTTTCCTTATGCCACTTTTTGGTGAGTAGATTCTTTTTATGACTACAATTACATTATGTTTTCAAAAATAGATTATTGCCATGAATGAATGTTAATAGCTGAAACTGAGTTTTAAGATGGTGTCGAATGAAACTTTGTTCTGCAATGATGTAACAGTTTCCTTAAAATGTGATAGTGATGTGTGTAAAATATGCGTAAAAAAGGTAAAGAGAGGTAGCCTATGCACCGAGTGCAGGTTGTGGTATCACGATATATGTGTTAAAGTGAATCTAAAATATATAAAAGACAAACATGACTGGACATGCCATCAGTGCGTTTTGAGTGTCACAAAAAATGAGGTAATGGACACGATAAAACAAAAAAAAACAAAAAAATAATAAGTGTCCTTACAGATGATTTAATGACTATACATGCGAAATATGAACTTCAGCAGAAATATCAAGAACTGGAAACAAAACACAAAGAGATAGAGCGAGATCATCGCCTAGCACAAGACAGTGTTGTTAACCATTGTTTTGCGCAAAAAACGTGGCATGTGCCAGGGGGAAAAAAAAAGAAGACAATGAGTACAGTTCCAGCAATACCGCTATCAAATAAATTCACAGCACTAGATGAAGATTGTGATAAGACAATAAACAATGACGAACTAAAATCAGTGAGAAAATTTCCAATCGAGTGCACAGTCAAGGAAACGTCTAATACGAAAAACAAACCAGTGAACATCAAACTATACTTGGTGATAGCCATGCCAAGAAAATTGCTGAAAAAATAAATGTATGCAGTACGTTATTCATGGCAACAGATATGATGAAACCCAGTGCACCTTTGACTGAGATAATGAAGAACAGCAACTCACTTAATGAGCTATCTAAGAATGATGCTGTCATAATCATGGGTGGATGTAATGATGTATACAGAAATGAGAACCAACATATGGCCCATGATCTGAAAGTTCTGAACATCATAGTTACTAGCTTGCCTCAGTGATATGACCTGCAAGACAATTCCATCATAAATCTGGAGCTTGCAAAAGTAAACAGACAGTTCTACGAAATTTGCAAGTCCCATCAAAATGTAACATTTTTTGATCTTCTGATGCAAGAGATTTGTTTACAAAACATGTACTACATATATAATGCTGGCAAGTAATACGTTGGCAAAATGCTAGTGAAATTAATACAAAAAGATGATGACGTTGCAAGAAAACCAATTGCCGTGCAACCAGTTTCGACCAAGGAAATGGAAAAACGGGAAAACAATTTCAAAATCACACACATAGTTGCAGCCACAGCGCCAGCTCAAACAGGACCATCACGTCCAGAAGATGAGACGGTGTCAGAACCAGCCTCAGAAGATACAGCAGAGATTGAAATTATTGTCAAGAAAGCTCGTCATCCAGACGCTAACACACAGGGAAACTGATGAAAGGGGCTAATTCTTTCCGAATTTGGCCCAATACAATGAATCCAGAACAAGCAGTCAACACTCAGGTCGACACTCTATTACTTTATAGTCAAATTAGTTTTAAAGACCCTCTACCTAAGATGTATTCCATGGAAAGTTCCCACCTGCACAATTCAGAAAAGCTGGTGTTGGTGGGAGGGATCCATATGGCACAGGCTGTGAAGCAGTCATTGAGATGAGGGCTATCATGTTTGGCAGTGTGTTCAGCTACAGGGTGGTCCACTTGTTTTTTGGCCACAGTTTGTTGGTGGCCATTCATACGGACAGACAGCTTGTTGGTTGTCATGCCTACATAGAATGCAGCACAGTGGTTGTAGCTTAGCTTGTAAATCACATGACTGGTTTCACAGGTAGCCCTGCCTTTGATTGGATAGGTGATGCTAGTGACCGGACTTGAGTAGGTGGTGGTAGCATGATGTATGGGACAGGTATTGCATGTAGGTCTGCTACAGGGGTATGAGCCATGAGGTAAGGGATTGGGAGCAGGGGTTGTGTAAGGATGGATGAGTATATTGTGTAGGTTCGGTGGATGGCGGAATACCACGGTAGGAAGGGTGGGAAGGATAGTGGGCAGGACATTTCTCATTTCAGGGCATGACAAGAGGTAATTGAAACCCTGGCAGAGAATGTAATGCAGTTGCTCCAGTCCTGGATGGTACTGAGTTACGAGGGGAATGCTCCTTGGTGGCCGAATTGTGGGACTTTGGGAAGTGGTGGGAGGCTGGAAAGATAAGGCACGGGAGATTTGTTTTTGTTCAAGGATGGGAGGATAATTATGGTCAGTGAAGGCTTCAGTGAGGCCCTCGATATGTTTTGAGAGGGACTGATCATCACTGCAGATGTGACAACCACAGCTGGCTAGGCTGTACGGAAGGGACTTCTTGGTATGGAATGGGTGGCAGCTGTCGAACTGGAGGTATTGCTGGTGGTTAGTAGGTTTGATACAGACGTAAATACTGATGTAGCCATCTCTGAGGTGGAGGTCAAGATCTAGGAAGGTGGCTTGTTGGGTTGAGTAGGACCAGGTGAAGCAAATGGGGGAGAAGTTGTTGAGGTTCTGGAGGAATGTGAATAAGGTGTCCTCACCTTCAATCCAGATAGCAAAGATGTCATCAATGAACCTGAACCAGGTGAGAGGTTTAGGATTCTGGGTTTTTAGGAAGTATTCATCTAGATGGCCCATGAATAGGTTAGCATAGGATGGTGCTATGCAGGTGCCCATAGCCATACTGCAGATTTGTTTGTAGGTAATGCCTTCAAAGGAGAAGTAATTGTGGGTGAGGACAAAGTTGGCCATGGAGACTAGAAAGGAGGTTGTTGGTTTGGAATCCATAGGGCATCTAGAAAGGTAGTGTTTGATAGCAGTAAGGCCATGGGTATTAGAAATGTTAGGGTACAGGGAGGTGGCGTCAACAGTGGCGAGCAGGACACCGTGTGGTAAAGGGACAGGAACTGTGGAGAGTTGCTCGAGGAAATGGTTGGTATCTTTTATATAGGAGGATAGGTTCTGGGTAATAGGTTGAAGGTGTTGGTTATGAGAGCAGAGATTTTCTCAGTGGGGGCACAGTAACCAGCCACAATGAGGCATCCTGGGTGGTTGGGTTTATGGACTTTAGGAAGCATGTAGAAGGTGAGAGTGCGGGGAGTGGTAGGGGTAAGTAGAGAGAGGGACTCTGGGGACAGGTTCTGGGATGAGCCTAAGGATTTGAGTAGTGACTGGGGATCCTGCTGGATTACTGGAATGGGATTACTGTGGCACAGTTTGTAGGCAGAAGTATCTGACAGCTGACGGAGTCCTTCTGCCATATATGCTTGCAGTTCAAAACAACAGTGGTGGATCCTTTGTCTGCAGGTAGGATTATAAGGTTGGGATCAGTTTTTAGATGGTGGACTGTGGTTCTTTCTGTGGATGTAAGGTTAGTTTGCATGTTGAGGGACTTGGGGAATGATGGTGAGGCAAGGTTCAAGGTTAAGAAATTCTGGAAAGTTAACAGGGGGTGGTTTGGAGGCAGTGGGGATGGATCACGGTTGGATAGAGGAGTGAACTGAGTTATGTGGTGGTGGTGTGTTGGGGCATATGGGCGCTCAACATCGAGGTCATCAGCGCTCTGACACACATTAGAAGGAAAGTGAACTGAGTTAGGCATGGTTCAATATCAGTCTTTGGTTGAGTCTGATTGGTCAGGTTGGTGGCGAAAAAGTGTTTCCACTGTAGGGACCGGGAGAAGGAGAGAAGGTCTTTAACTAGTCCTGCATGGTTGAATTTGGAAGTGGAGCAAAAGGTGAGGCCTTTGGAAAGGATTGACATTTCTGTGGGACTAAGGCTTCTGGAGGAAAGGTTCAAAACTGTGTTGCAGGTCTGTTTAGGTTCTGGATTCTGTGTGGTGGTGGGAGGGAGTTTTGGAGGGTGGGGTAAATGTAGTAGGTCTGAGAGACAGGGCTTGTCAGCTATGAGGGAGCATGGGGGAGGTTTGGAGGTTGTTATAGAAGTGGTGGACAGTGGTACTCCGAGGCAAGAATAGGAAGTGAGCAGGATGGAGGGCTTTTTGAGGTGGCATTGTGCATGTTGCTCAAATTCCTGCAGGGCAAGAATTTCAATGTGTGTTATGGGTTCCAGGAATTTGGGATTGCACAGCAGGAGATTTTTGAAGATGGAGAGAAGGTACTGCAAGGAGGATTGGGCTTGGTTGATATGGTTTTGCAGGACTATGTTTGTGAGGGCTAAAGATTGGCAGAATCTGAACAGGTGAAGGTCATTGTGGAAAGAGGTGTGGCAACCAGAGATGGGTAATTTGATGGTAAGGCCATTAGGGGGGATTTCATGAGCCAAGCAACAACGTAGGAACAGTATGTGGGACTGGGATCTGGCTAGGGATAAGGAAACTTTTCTGTATTGACACAGATGGAAGGATCAAGGATCCATGGTGGTGGAAAAAAAAAGACCGAGATGAAATCTGAGGAAGATGATGATAGTGGGAGGTGAAAACTCAGTAAAATTGGCAAGAAGTCACAAGGGTCAAAGTAGAGAATAACTAATCAATAATAAATATACGAGGTGTGGCTAGAAAAAAACCGGACTAGTACTGGTGAAACAATAAAACGAATGCAATAAGGCTGAAAGTCGTGTGGCCTGTCACGTGACTCTCGCTCCGCCTACTGCTCGAGTTTCATCTGCCTCCTGCACTCAGTCTGCCCGTGGCGTCTGTTTTAAGTAGTTGACGTTTTGTCTGTGCGTCGGAAAATGTTGAGTGTACAGAAAGAACAGCGTGTTAACATCAAATTTTGTTTCAAACTAGGAAAATCTGCAAGTGAAACGTTTGTAATGTTACAAACAGTGTACGGCGATGATTTTTTATCGCGAACACAAGTGTTTGAGTGGTTTAAACGATTTAAAGATGGCCGCGAAGACACCAGTGATGACACTCGCACTGGCAGACCATTGTCAGCAAAAACTGATGATTGGGTACCAGAGGAACAAACAGTGAATCAGCATTACTACATTAGCGTCCTGGCTACCTTACGTGAGCGAGTACGGAGAAAACGGAACGATTTGTGGAGAAAAAAGTCATGGATCCTTCACCAAGACAATGCCCCAGCTCACAGTGCGTTGTCAGTGAAGATGTTTTTGGCAAAACACAACATTCCCATCTTAGATCATCCACCCTACTCACCTGATTTGGCCCCCTGTGACTTTTTTCTTTTCCCTAAAGTCAAGTCAGCTTTGAAAGGAACTAGATTTGAGACTGTTGAAGCAGTAAAAGAAAAAGCAACGAAAGTAATGTATGGACTTACCGAAAATGATCTGCAGCATTGCTATGAACAGTGGAAAATTCGTATGGAGCGGTGTAGAGACCGAGGAGGAGAGTACATTGAAGGAGATAACATGAAATTGTAAATAATTGTAAATAAATGTTTTTTCCAGCATCAGTCCGGTTTTTTTCTAGCCGCACCTCGTATGTATATTACTGTGGGTCGCAAGTTTGTGTGCGGATAAGCGTAAAGAAGGCGGATGGCAGATGTGACTGGATGAGGTGGATTTAGTGGGTGCGAGCAGAGATAGAACGGAGAAAGTGTGGGGGGTGGGGAGGGGTTTGTAGGTAGAGATGTAAGATTGTGTGGCACCGGGAAACTGCGGGAGATAACATGCAAAAATATGGGAAGTGACACAGGGAGAGTGATCAGTTTGAAGGCATAGGATAATTATATCGGCGGGAGTAATGTGGGACATAAGATGCTGCACTAACAATCATAGTGGTCTTAAGGCCGTCTGTTACACGCGGCTGAAATGGTTGATACAATGTGGCTCATAAGTAGAGAGTGCAGTGTGGTTCGTAAGGAGAGAAACACAGGAAAGAAAAGAAAGGAGGATGAACACTGAGTATAGCGATGCAAAAGAAAGTAGTTACAAAGGAAAACAGCACAGGGTTGGTATTGAAGAAAAGCCATCAGGCAAAAATCAAACAATGAAAAATCCAGGATGGAATGTAACAATACCAGAGAAGGAAAGTTGCTACCAGTCTCCCTGAGACTGCAGACATGTGTGCAAGTTGTGTGTGTGTGTGTGTGTGTGTGTGTGTGTGTGTGTGTGTGTGTGTGTGTGTGTGTGTGTGCATGCGCCTACTGCTGACAAAGGCCTTTATGGCTGAAAGCTACAATTGTTGAATCATTTTGTTGTGCCTATCACGACTCAGCATCTCCGCTATATGGTGAGTATTTTTTAAAAGAAAAGTTTCTTTTAGATTTAGGAGTATCAGACCATAAAGCACTATTTGCATCACTACCGAAGCAAAATTCAGTCAGCACAACAAAAAGATGTAGGAATTTCAGTCAAGAAAATGTGGAAGTATTTTGTAAAAAACTAAGCCAAACCAAGTGGACAGTCAGCAAACACACTTCCACAAAAGACAATTACAATAACTTTTTAACCGAATTCTTGGGTATATTCAATGAATGCTTCTCTTCTGTAACAGTGAGGACCAGGTCCCATAGAAGTAGATCATGGGTTGTTGTTATTGTGGTCTTCAGTCCTGAGACTGGTTTGATGCAGCTCTCCATGCTACTCTATCCTGTGCAAGCTTCTTCATCTCCCAGTAACAAAAAGGAATTAGAGTGTCTAGTGCTACTAAGAGGAAACTGCATATGGAGGCAAAAGTAAATCGAAGCCCTGAATTTCTTAAGGATGTAAGCAAACACACACACACACACACACACACACACACACACACACACACACACACACACAAAAAAAAAAAAAAATCAAAAGCTGTTTAGTATGTTATAAAAAGCAAAGTTGGCAGTGAGGCAGAGAGAAAATGCCCCTCTAAAATAGTGATAAATAGTAGAGCTGTTACAGAACCCAGTGCCATTTGTGAATCATTCAATCATTTTTTCATAAACTGTAACAAATTTGGTGACTGTTCACCACCAAAAACAAAGCCCAATATGACAGACAGTAAGTTTTCTCATGTTTCCATCTCAGACGTCATAAAAATCATAATGTGCCTAAAAAATTCAAAATCTGTGGGGTGGGATGAGGACCCCATTGAAATAACAAAAATAGTCTGTCACAGTATTGCATATCCACTCTCTTTCATAATCAACCAGTCTTTTGAAGAGGGATGTTTCCCAGATCGATTAAAATATGCAGTAGTTTGGCCAGTACATAAAAAAGGCAAACAAGATGAATTGGGCAACTATAGGTCAATCTCACTGTTACCAATTGTCTCAAAAATATTTGAAAGAGCTGCATGTGATCAGATCGAAAATCACAATTCATCTAACAGCATTATCTTATGCAATCAATATGGTTTCAGAAAAGGCCGCAGCACAATCCATGCAATAAATGAATTAGTCAAAAAAGTCAGCAGATGTCTTGATGATAGAATGTTTGTGTCAGGCATCTTTTCTGACCTGTCCAAAGTCTTTGACACAGTAAATCATGAGCTGCTCCTCCAAAACTTGGCACACTATGGTTTTCAGGGCAAATCTCTTAGCTGGATATCATCATACTTGGAAAATAGAAAACAAAGAGTACTTATTAACACCAATGGCAAGAAATTTATCTCTGGCTGGAAACACATTCAATAAGGTGTTCCACAAGGTTCAATATTAGGGCGACTACTTTTTCTGTATTATATTAATGATATGCCATGCCAGGCCCAGTCTGATACTATCCTCTATGCAGATGACTCAACAGCTGTAGTCATTTCAAAAATGAGGTAGACCTAATTCATCATACTGAACAAACACTTGGGGAAGTGGAGGCATGGGTCAGAAACAATAACTTGACATCAAATTTTATAAAAACAGAAAATGTTCATTTCACCACAAAACAATCTGCACAGTCTATAAGTGAAATAAGGTATATGGACAGAAAATTAGAGACTGCAGACTGTGTCAAATTCCTCGGTGTATTAGTCAATAAAAACCTGTTATGGAGTCACCATGTGGACAACATACTGGGTCGACTGGATAGTCTTGTATATATTATGAATATGTTGTACAGTACTACTGATTTAGCTGTAAGAAAAACTGTATATAATGCATATTTTGCTTCAGTCATTAGGTATAGCATAATTTTCTGGGGGTCCGAAAAAACAAATTTACTTAGAGCTTTTAGACTACAAAAAAGAATCTGAGCAATGGTGGGAGCAAAACCAAACCAACATTGTAAACCTTTATTTGTACAACTAAATTTAATGAGCATTCCAAACATATACATCTATGTAACTCTCACTTCCCTGAAAAGAAACCCACAACTATTTGAGGGCAACTGCTTCTTGCATCAATATGATACTAAATATACATTTTACCTACCACCAATTAAAATCATAGGAAAAAACCCCATACTATATGGGCATCAAATTTGTAAATAAAATATGGAAAGGTATGGATGACCCAAATGTAAAAGGTACCAAATGAGACTTGGAAAAATATCTTAAAGATAAATGTTACTATAGTGTAGAAGATTTCTTGAATGGCAACAAAGCATTATAATTGTAATTAAAATACCTCTCTGAAGATGTTACACCATATGTATTACTAGTTTATTTTTAGTATTATTATATATAGTGTAAAACTGACAAGTCACCTATGTCACAATCTTTGATTGTATAAGGCATGTTATGTGATGATAAAAATGGAAATGGATATAGTTTTATTTCCACTTTTAACAGTTTCCTCAAGATAAGGTGGTGGCATTGTGCCGTTTTGGGCAGTAAATCATTTGAAAATCTGGACAAACCATTAACAATGATAATTTCAGCCAAAGAAACTACCAATACAAAAACTGAATTAATTTTTCAAATTACAATGGATTTTATATGTCATTTCTCAACCAATGCAATGGCAGCCAGTCCTCTGTCAGCCATATCATGTAGATTAAGGTCTGCTACGAATTAATGTTTCTGCACTGGTCTGATACCCGAAAATGTAGTCCATTGGCATATTTGTTTTAGCATCTAAAATTTTATCACTGTATTTTGTTAGGTATACGCTCAGTCTTTAATAAATTTCAGAGTAGGTTCTCATAAGTCAGTTTGACTTGTATCTTTGTTAGAACATTCTGTGAAAGCAGGTACTTCGGAAAAGTTATAAGATGTAGCAACAAAGCTACTTTCTAACATTCTCATCAGCACGGAAACTAGTTTGAAACGGATTATGTAAGTAAACAGAGACAGCCTCCCCAATTCTTGTCAACTATATGGTAGGCTGATTATATCTAACTTATTAAAACTGCACTAGTTGGTGCTTAGAAATACCTTCACAGTTCCTATTAAGGATAGTTTTATTTCCTGAACCTGAAGACCTTGTGAATGACATCTCTTGCTGGGAAAGACTTGGAAATTTGGTACGAACTAGAATTACGCTGTTTCCTTAAATGAAAAGGGAGAAAACATAAAGAAAGGAAGAAAGAAAAAAGTTGAGTGACTCATCTATTTCATAAAAATGATATATCTGATGCTGTTGGGGTCACTGGATTATGAAAAAAAAATCATCTTCCATATTCCTGACTCAGATTATCATTTATTCCAACCATTAATACCCAGTTGCAAAACTGGGAGCACAGAACACGCACTAAAAAAGAAAGTAATGTAAAACATGAATTCAGTGTATTACATTCTGACACATAAAACTGTATTCACTATTAACAACGTTTCTTGTTATAGCACAATTTATTACTTTATATCCTCTGTATTTTGTCCATCACCAGTTGTTAGACTGTCATAATAACAAAACACATCCTCTACTTTTAGTGGCTCTGTCTCATTTCCGAGTCTAATTCCTGTAGCACAATCTAATATAATTCAACTATATTCCATTACTTGCTTTACTTTTATTGAATTCCATCATTTAATTTCTTTTCAAGACACTGTGCATTCTGTTTTACTGGTCTTCCTTCCAGGTCGTTTGCTGTTTCTGATGAATTACAATGTAATCAGCAACCTTCAAAGATTTTATTTGTGCTTCTTGAACTTAAATACCTTTCAGAATTTGTCACTGGTTTCCTTCACAGATAGAATAGCATGAGGGATGGGGTTCAACCCTGTCCCACTCTCTTCTCAACCACTGCATCCTTTTCATGTCCTTTGACTCTTACAACTGCTGTCTCATTTCTGTACAAGCTGTAAATCACCTTTTGCATCCTATTTTATACCTGATACCTGAAGAACTTCAAAGGATGTAGTCCAGTCAACATTTTCAAGAGCTTTCTCTAAATCTACAAATGCTATAAACATATATTTGGCCTTGGTTCAACCTATCTTCTAACATTAGTCACACGAACTGTACTGCTCTGGTAGTGCTACATTTCTCCAGAACACAAAGTGATCACCAATGTCAGTTTCTACAAGCTTTTTTCATTATTTTGTATATAATGTGTCTTGTTGTTCTTAACCATGACTTATTAAACCCATGGTTTAGTACCTGTCTTCTCTGGAACTGGAATTGTTACATTCTTCTTGAAGTCTGAGGCTATGTGGCTGTCTCATTTCTTGTATAGCACATGGAATGGTATTCTCACGGTATGCTGTCCAAAAGATCACAATAATTCTCAGAGAAAGTCATCTGCTCTGAGGAGCTCATTTCAACTCAGGTCTTTAAGTTCTTCACCAAATTATTCTTGTAGTATCAAATCTCCAATTTCATCTTCATCTTCGTTTCTATACAACAGTTAGTAATATTCTGAGTGATTTATTACACAGAATAATTAGGTTTTCAATAAGACAAGAGTGTAACAGTTCAGAAACAAATGAAAAGTAATTTGATTTGTCAAAGTTTTCGGTTTATCTATGTTTGACTTAGTTAAAATTTAATAGGATATTCACAACTTGCTCTCAAAGCACATTAATCCATCTGTTTTGATCCTGCTGATATGTAGACCACGGGGGTAGACTAATACTGCTGAACATTCACTCACTCAGACTCTCACATTTTGGAGACCAAGTAGGAATTCTATTAAAGGGTGAAGATAAAGGTTATGAAGGATAAAGGGTGATACGAAAATAGTAGACACACTACACAGAGACTATTTCAAAGTTATCAGTAATGACGAAAGATGGAATCTATCATTCCTTTCTTGTATCTCCATATCTGTTTCTTTCAATACTTACCTTTAGTTACAGAAGTTAAAGGTCTCATACTTATCACAAAAACAAGCCAACAATTTTGTAAATATAGCTATATTCATAACTGTAGCCTTCAGTATTAATTTTTTTATAATAATAGCTTTTTCCAGGTAGAGAGGAGAAGATCTTTAAACAATGGAAAGTCCAGTAAGGAATATCAGCAATAACAGAAAGAATAGACAGCTACTCACCATAAAGACGACATGTTGAGTTGCAAACAGGCACAACAAAAAGTGGTTACATGTTAAACTTTCAGCCAAAGTCTTCATCAGACAAAAAAAGAAAAGGAAAGAAAGGAAAAGAAAAGAAAAACACATACACACACACACACACACACACACACACACACACACACACACACACACGACTTGCGGCTCAGGTCAAACTGCCTGACCTGAGCAGCCTGAGATAGCAGCCATGTGTGTGTGATGTGCACTTGCTTGTGTGAATGCATGTGCACTTTCTCTTTTCTGATGAATACTTAATGTTTAACAGTACTTTCATCTTTTCATTGTGCCTGTCTGCAACTCAATGTGTCATCTGTACAGTGAGTAGATATCTATGCTTACCAGAATTGTTGAGATCTCTAAATTAATTGAAAATGTAATATAAATGCAATATAAATATTTACATCATGAGTATTATGACTCACTGAATAGAAGATGCATTGGGCAGCTGATAACTACATAGGAGTGAGTGATTTCTAGATGAGATTACACACAAAATTCTTCATCAAAGAGCTGACAAATTGAGTGAACAAAAATAAGCCGCCCCCCCCCCCCCCCCCCCTCTCCAAAACACAATCGAGTTCCATTCTAATTTTTACTTCTTTGACTTCTTCGTTCCTCTCGTATTTCCAATATATGTCTAGTGTCTTTCACAATAAATTCTTTTTCCTTTTTCCATGTGGTTACAATAACAGTCAACCAACACTAACAATGACAGCTTGCATGAAATAAATGAATAATGTTGAACTTAATTAACTTCCTTTGTACAGGATGATTGTGATTAAACTTTCACTACTTGAGTGGGCCCTCATGAAAGACAAGTGACTGTAGGACAATTAAACTTTTGTGGAAACCTTTATAAGTTCATGCAGAAGATTAATAATGCACAAACCAGTGAAAGAAATACATTTTAATTTCCACATTAGAGAATAACATTTGTTAATTGCGTCTTATGTTCCACATTACAAATGTTAATCAATATGACAATGATCTGCATCCACGACAGCCTGGGATCATACTAGAGATTGCTCTACTGCTGCCTGATATATCTCAGGTGAGATGTTGGCTACCTTCCTTGCTATGCTATCTTCAGCTTCCAACATGTGTTAGTGTCCCATTTATAAATGCTGTACTTCAAGTAACCCCACAGCTAGAAATCACATGCGTTCAGATCTGGTGATGTTGGAACGATTGGCCAATGCTTCGGTTTTTGCCAAATTATTACAGATTAACAGAGAGACCTCACAAATAATGTGAAGTGGAGCTCCTCAGTGGATCAAAACAGTTAAGTACAAAGCACCTCTGTTTTGTAGTACCAAGAGAGGTGGCACAGTGGTTAGCTCTCTGGGCTTGCATTTGAGAGGATGACAGTTCAAACCTGTGTCCGGCAATCCTGATTTAGGTTTTCCATCATTTCCCTAAATTGATACAGGCAAATGCTGGGATGGTTCCTGTGAAATGGCATGGCGGTCCTTGTCCTTCCTACCCTAATCCAAGCTTGTGCTCTGTCTTTAATGACCTCGTTGTCAACGGAACGTTAAGCACTAATCTCCTCCTCCTCTTCTGTAGTGCATGTATACCATGTTGGCGAAGCACATCACAGCAACTTGGGTGATTCACACTGCATATGCCTGATTCTTGCAGTTCCTCAAAGAAAAATGGACCAATCATGTATTAAGTCATGAAGCCACACCACACAGAGGTGCATTCACTATGCATGGGAATTTCATGAAAGTTTGTTGGCAGTGATGATCCCAAAATGTTGCAATTGTGAGTGTTCACTGTCTCACTGAACATAAAATGTGCTTCATTACTTCAAAAAGTGTTTCAAGGCCACATGTCATTGACTCCAACACTTGCAAAACTGTAAATTCAAAGCCTACTCAAAGGTCTGCATCAACTAGCAAAAGTTGGTGAGTAATGCAAACTTTGAACAGATACCGTTTCACAGTTGTTCGCAGCACTTTTCAAACAGTGGACCTTGGAATGTTCAGCTGCCATGACAGCTGGTGCTGTGCCTGAAGATCACACATTGCATCCAGCATTCTCAGCTATGGCAACAGTAACTTCTTCAATAACGTATAGCAGAATTGGCCAGCAGCCTCTCCCAAGAGCAACTCTCAAATCACCAAATATTTCAAACTTCCAAACCATGGTCTTCAACTCCAGAGCAGAAAGAGAGCCTCTCCATATTCTTTTACTGTGCCAGTACCCATCAGTTTTATTAAACAGCTTTATGAGTAAAGCCCTGTTCACCTTGTCCAGACCCATTTGTCTGTCTGCAACTGTAATTCACACTGATGCTCATGTTTAACCCTATGCAGCCATACCAGCTTGGTGCCTAATAATAAGTCATAATAATAACAGTACTAACATTGCAGATCCTGCTGTGCACAGTCTGAACATAATTCCTATGAAGTTGAGTACCTGTATGATAACTGGTTTCCTGTCTACACTGGCTCAAGTATTGGAAGTTTAATTACAACCATTCCATGCTTCAAAACCACTGCAAATGAATATATTTTTTATCACCAGTGTAATGCGGATATTTATCATTTGTATGCACAGAATTAAGTACACTTTTCATTTTTTAATTCCTGTGGATCTTTAATTTTACCTGCTGGAATTTTCTAAAGATTTTTGTACCAACACACCCAGCTCCTCCATAAATGCTTACATGGAAGAATGGAAGTCATTTTTATTACTTTAATGGGAACTTCAGGATGACAACAACAAACAAGGACCACCCACTGATGGTGAATACGGGGTTTCACAAAGATGTACTTAAAAGATTATATAATAACACTAGCTTTCAAAGTTTTCCTTTGCCTATACTCATCAGCAACAGAGAGTTTACCTCAAGAGTGTATTAGACACCTACTTTCCTTCTCATCCCATATGGTAAATCTCTGCAGACCCATGGTTCTGGGTGAATTTGCCAAAATCTACTCCTTTTCCTAGACTTCTCCAGTCATTTTCCTCCTCCTTCTTCCTTCCCCTTCAACCCTTCTGCCTGAAGAAGGAGCCACTGGCTCCTAAAGCTTGCCAACCACAACACACTTTTATGTGTGTGTTCTGCCGCTGCTTTGTGAGTAGATTTTTTATCTATCCAGTTATATAATTTTATCAATAATTAATTGTTTTCATTGTTATATTAGCCCATGTGCACATTGTTTGCTACACGAACATTTATGACAAATGCAATACAGAGAAAGGCTGATCTGATTGAAATAAAATTTGAAGGACATTATACCAACGACATGTTTTTTTAAAGAATGATGAGATAAAGTACACACACAGGCTCAGCAATGCCCTCTCTTATAGAACCAGCAAGGTCAGTGCTATGTCAGTGGGTAACGAGCTGTCAAACAAAGTCTAAACAAAAAAGCAAGGACAAGTATGCTTCACTGACACCGAATGACGCAGATGCAAGTGAGTTAAATGCATTTTACATGCTGTGACATTTTGGAGGCCATGAGGCATACAGCATCTGGCCACAATGACTTGACAATTGTACAGTGGCTGGTGGGAATGGCAAGAGGTATGCTTATGCTCTCCTCTGCATTAGGACTGCCAAAGAGAGAGGACTGGTGAAGGGATGCTAGCTCCCTTTCCTTACCACAGTGATGCACAGTGATGACCCTATTACCCATGTCTGTGCTTATATGAAAGCAAAGGTGACACACGTGGAAATGTTGCCAGCACTCGGAGGCAAATGAATATCTTCCAACCAGTTCCAATTTTCTTTGCTACTGGTGGCACCAATGAAATGGGTCAACTTATTGGGTCCAAATATAATTTTACTTTGGCCGCATTGCCACCAAACAATACTGAGATTCATCCTTCATATTTCAAAATGGATTAAATATTCTGAGAATGATATAAAAATTATACTGGAACTACAAATTTTGAGAAACAACATGAAAACTATGTTCAATAAGTATTTTTCAGAGGGAAGAATCATGCACAAATATGTCGACTTTTCATATGCACCAATATTTTGTGCATATTCACTTGTCATATGTACCCAGTTCTAGATATATTTTGTTTCATATTGTAACAAAAAAATTCATTTCCTTTAACAAACTTGTTGATAGGCAGTGACTGAACAATGTAATAAATAAAAATATTTGCAATCTAGGCTGAATATTTTCTTAAAAGCACCAACTATTATTGCTGCCTTACTCACAAATTATGTCATCTAATAATTCACCCAAAGTTTTGGTTAGACCCCTGAGTACTATAGTGGGTGTTAACTGGACGATGATGTTGATCCAACACACTCTGATGTGGCTCAACTGGCACCATTTCCTCAGAATGCTCTAGGTAGCAATATGTAGTCTTTTGTGATAATTACTGCATCAAAGTGTTCTACCTTTATTCTCAACCTCCACTCCCCCCCTCCAACTCACTCCTTTCCTCCATGTTGGTCAGATGCTACCTTTGAGACTCCAATTTGCCAGTCAGAATTGTTGAGCATGGTGAACAAAGAAATGTTACAATTTGTAGAGCCATTAGATACAACATAATATCTTGTCTCCTACATACCGAGAACAATCTGAACATCAGCCGTTACATCAAAAAGGTTTTACAGCCCAAGCAAATGGCCATCCATCTGGTAGTTTTAAACAACCTGTTTCAGTAGGCCAGTGTCCAGCTATACGGGGTGTACAAGCCTTCTTAAATGAGTGATAGGTACCACTACTTTCGTAATGGCATGTTTGTTCACCTGATATTTCACTCATAAAGTATAACAAATCTAGATCTGGATGGTTCAAACCCCATTCTTGTTGAATATGGCCACTATACTATTCACACAGTTTGTCTTATTGGACAACTAAGTAATTATTCTATTGTAGGATGAAAAGTATGAGGCAGCACTCACTAGCTGAGAAAATTAGACACAGTGAGTTTCTGTAGTTTTAAGCTATCCCCTTTATCATCTCAAAAGTGATAATCTTACAATTATTCCACTAAATGACAATAGACAAGCAGTAGTACACTGATGACTGATACACTGACGACTGTCCTTCAGAGTAAGAAAACAGGAGAATGTGAAGCTAATGTTTCTAGTAAAGTGTGGAAGTGTAGACAGGGGCTTGTATGCAGTGATAAGGGTAGTTGAGCAACAATGATAACCAGATGAACCATTTGTAACAGATGTAGACTGACACAGAGTGATGGTTGTAGGAAGTCACATTGCAAAAATGTGATGTTTTTTGGTTACATTGTCCCATCAAAGCTACAAAAGGAATGATAAACTTTGAGTGCCCAATGCTAGGTGAAAACTGGCAGATTAAAGGAAAAGTAAAAGTAGAACAAGTGGCTGTTGACCTTGATTATAGATAGGAATGTAAATGTTTGCTCAGAATACAAGAACAGTGAATTACCGAAACAATGTTAAGGATATAAATCTAGCAAAAACAAACATAGGATAAGTAGGTCAATATGAATGCTCATCAACCTTCTTATCTGTCACAACAATTAACAACCTTTGCCATCAAAGGGATAAAGCTTGTTGGCAGCCATGACCAAACAGAATACAAAATGGAACACCTGATTACAGATTATGGTGCATACAACAACATACTCAAATTTGTCACCTATCAGCAACAACAACACATAATAGTAATAAAGCTCATACCACATTTCCCCACACATGCTGCATGCTAATAGGATGTGACACATAACAAGTTACTATGTGAAACAAATTCCACCAGTCTCAAACGGCATCCATTCTTTCTACTGTGTACAAACCACTGCGACACAATCCATTCAGCAACTTATGTAATCTTTTCTTATGGTAAAATTTCAGTTAACACTAAATTTAAGCCATTTCCTTATTTCTCTCCTCTCCAAGCCATATATCGTTCTGTGTGTCCATTCACTATATTTGAGGCAACTTTTCTGGCCAACTTTTTCAAGAAAGAGTGACTGAATAAACAGAGTTCTTCTGCATCTCCTTGATACTTTTCTTTGCCTGTTGTTCACACGGAGTAAGGAAAATTAAAGGGCCTCCAATTCTTCACTAAACAATGCCACACTGATATCTCATTTCCCATTCTCCTTGATATTAGGACATAGTTGTCGCATTATTAGTGACTTCAGAAAGTTAGCTGTACACAAGACATGTAAAGCACACATGATGGAAAGAAGATTTTGACCCAGTAATCACGTATATCTCCTAATGTTGGAATCATATTACACACTGTCTTCTCTTCCTTAGAAGAAGAAAACACATTCCTTCAAGTATTGCACCTTACCAAAGCAGTTATCACATTTCAACCCAGATATTGTATTTCAGTTCTATAAACTGATGTAATTTGTATTTACATTACTTATTTTTTTCCAATGCACTGCGGTTCTTGTCAGTGGACAACTATTTTAGTTAAGACACAACTACAAATGGTACGAAAAGTTTTGGCAGAATGAAAACAATTTAGGAGTAAAGAAGACAACTCATTGAGTACTGGAAGTGCTGAGTCATCGACAGGCATGCAAAAAATAACAAAAAATAAAACACACACACACACACACACTTGTGCAGCTACAACTGAACACACAATGCTTGAACTGCAATTTGGCAGGTAGACTCATACGGGGGACTGGGTCAGCTGGAGTGAGTAAAGGAAGAAACAGGCAGGAACTGGGAGGAGGGGTTAGGGAAGGGTAGTTGATGACTCAGAGGGAGACAGCAGGTATGTGAGGTAGGAACACAGGAGGAAGAGGCAAGAGAAGCACAGGATATGAATGTGACACACAGACAATGGGGCCTGTCAGTTCGTGCGGCACACGCAGACTGTTGGTAGAGACTGCTGAGCGTGGGTGCAGTGGGTTGGTGGGGATTGAGGTCCGATCCACATAGTTCAGAAAAGTTTGTCTTTTTTTTTTTGGTGTGTGTGTGTGTGTGTGTGTGTGTGTGTGTGTGTGTGTGTCTTGTTTCTTTCAACAAAGGCCTTGTTGGTCAAAAGCTCCTTTTCTTACAGTCTATTTATTGTGCTTTCATGCAACTCAGCTTCTCTGCTCTATGGTGAGTAGCAACTATCCTTTTCATAATATTGTTACATTCCAGTCTATGCTTGGTAGGTTAAAGTCACCTCCAACTAATATCATATTATCTGGGTATTTCCACACTGCTGACCACAGACTTTCTAAAACTTTCACAGCAGAATTGAGTGGCTGGTACAAATATCCTATAATTAATCTGAGTTTGCCTAGACCTGTTACAAACGTCCAGATAACTTCACAGTCAGACCCAATTTCGACATTGATAAACACATTACTTTTTTCAACTGCAATGATTGTGTCCTGTCCTATTGCATCTAATCTGCATTTTGATTTATTTTCCATGCCTTGCTAAATATTTCAAAGATTTGTAGTTTATATTTCAGCCAACTGGTCCCATGAATAATTTAAGTGTGACAACTTTCCTGGAGGGCAGTAAATTCAGCTACTTTGTAATGATTGCTTTGATGATTTACTGTTAAAATTTTGACAGATTAAGTGTCTTAGCTTTGCATGTGATCTGCGTTCACTTTTTGGGGTTTTGGGAGGGGGGGGGGGGGGTTGGAGGAGGTGAAGGGTGATAGGTAGGATAGGATGTTCCTCATTTCCCATCATGAGGAAGGACATTGTTCTTGCTCCAGTTTAGAATAGTATTGGTTGATTGGAGAGAGGATGAGGTGCTCCTTTTACATGTGTTTCTTGAGGTTGTGAGAGGATTAAGTGTGTGAGGATATGGTGTGGAAATCTGTTTGGAATTAGGTTTAGGAGATAGTGCCTGTCTGTTAAGGCTTTGCACAGCCTTCAGCATAATGGGCAAGCGAATTCTCTTCACAGCAGATAATCTGTCCACAAGTGGATGGGTTATATTGGAGCAATTTTTTGGTGTGGAAGAGATGGCACTTTTCAAAATGCAGGTGCTGCCCACAGTTAGCAGGCTTGACATGGGCAGATATGTGTATTTTAGAGTTTTCCTGGTGAACTGAATGCCCAAATAAAATTTGGGCTTGCAGCCATTCATCATCTAATTCATCCCATCATATTTCAACTGTGCATCTGCAAGTCACCTTCAGACGAGTCAACGAAGATGGTGTTGGTTGAGCCATAAGAGAAGTGGAGGTCAACAGTGTGTGTGGGGAGGGGGGGACAAGGTGATGACAAAGGACATTCAAACACACGCATATGTATGTGTACTCTAGCTTGTTATGGAATTTGTTCTTTTTTGCATGCCCATAGATGATGCAACACTTCTACTACTCAGTCAGTTGTTCCCTTTAGTCCTAAATTATGTAAAATACAATTATTTCATCATGTTTGTTTGTAGATACATAAGAATATTCAGTACCACACAATTTGAAAGGAGAGGTGTTGAAGCTATTTGTCAACTACATTAGGAAGTGCTTTCAAATATGAAAAGTATCAACTTATACTGCAGAACAGAATATTTGTGACATAACAATATAGTTATTGGGGAAGTGCATAATTTTCTAGCATTCAGCTACAATGATATATTCCTCATTATTTATTTGTGGAAACCAAACCTAAACCTCCAAAAAACATATGAAACACACACACACACGCACGCGCACACACACACACACACACACACACACACACACACACACACACACACAGATATAAACAAATCCACTCATCAAACTGTTTTTCATTTAAAATTGTTCATTTGAATGATTCAACTTGAATATTTTCTTATTTTTCACATGAGACTTCTTCCAACTGACATGGTTTAAAATTTTTATGAGGTAAATTAATGTAATCAACACTAATTTAAAAAAGTTTAAGAAGATAACTGGATGTTTCAACTGTGTAGTTTAACTGTACGAATATACTTCACACATTATCTATGCACTTATTTGACAATGCAAATTCAAGTTCCATCAGTAGTGGTGTACTTTAAAAATTATGTTTAATAACATATATAGGAAGAGAGTTTATAAAGAAATGAGTCATGAGTACCTATAATCATGCAATTTTATGGACAGTTTATTTATGAAATAAAATTTATTTGTATAAAAATTAAGTGTTGAGTATCAAAATATCTATTAGTTTAATAAGACATCATCTATAACAAAGCTACAAATATAATATAAATACTAAAGTATTAACTGTCAATACCTCCGTACCCCACATCTTGGTAATCAGTTTTGAACAGGAATTTTACATTCACAGCCTGAAAATTTTGAGGAGAAGAAAAAATGAACTCACATACGTTCGATTATTGTTTGGTTCTCATTAGATTGCAGTAAAGGGTAAGAAATAATTCTAACCGTTTGTCTGCAACCAGTAATTTTTTAAAAACACTTATGTTTTACTTTTAAAAATTATTTATGATTACTTTTAACTGCAGGCTTATTTTGCTTCAGTTGCAGTAATGTGCTGAAAATGGTATATAATTATCTTCCATTGGAAAACTGAACCTAACTGCCAAAAATTTTTAAAAAGTACAAGATTACATGAATTTTTAACACACAAAGCTTTTATCACAAATTGAGATGAATAAAATGTCACTAGATGTTACACTTTGTACTCTCTCATTTTCACAGTTTGTACGATATATCAGATTAAGAACAAAGAAGAGAGAAATAATTACACCAAGTGA
The DNA here is from genome assembly GCF_021461395.2 of Schistocerca americana. Taxonomy (NCBI): domain Eukaryota; kingdom Metazoa; phylum Arthropoda; class Insecta; order Orthoptera; family Acrididae; genus Schistocerca; species Schistocerca americana. Next base: position 534,117,732 of record NC_060119.1, on the reverse strand, counting down.
CAAAATGTCTTGTGCCCTCCTCCTCAAATCACATAGTAGAAGGAAGTCACCTCTGGTTCATCAAAAAAAAATATAAACTGTTTTATAATCTCATTTTATATCTTTCAAAGGCAATTAACATATTTATGTTACCTTATTTCTCTCCTTTTATGATAATTTATTATTAACACAGTAATCTCAAAGTACACTTAAAACAAAGCAAACTATCTGATCCAATCCTAACAAAAGTTACAATGAAATGGGGCACCCATTGTGATATGTTCTTCATCGTATATGTCATAAATTAGTTCTAATGGCGACAATTACAACTCTCTTTTTTGGCTACTCTGGTATAAAAACAATGTTATAATCTAACTTCTAGCATTCATACCGACTATTAAAATGCTGTATTAGCAAACTCTCAGCAGACTATCTAGCAATAACACACAAACCATTACTTATAAACATAGCTACAGATAACAGTAAACTAAAATTGTATGGTATCTAACAGTTATCTGAAAAAATAACTTCATTTTAATCATACTACAGCACTCAAGAATTAACACAAAGTTCCACATGACAATGTTCTATGTAACAGTAACGTTTCTTTTATATTTGCAGACACAAAAATCAATTTTCACACTGGATCTCACAAAGAAAGAATGAGATAGGAAATATATTGAATTTATTCCACAGTTTTGACAGATCAAGTACATCATTCCACATATGTTTACTATGACACAATTCAGAACAGGGCTGTTTTCTTGTTAACATTGTTTTATTACATCATGCCTGTTGTGTTGCTGGTGCAGTCTACCACAAACTTTAAATTTGAAACAGGTCATTTATCCAATCAAAAACTGGGAGAAATGAAAGGTGGCTGCACTATGCATACTAAAGGTAATCCAGTAAAAACCACTACAGCAAACATTTAAATGCATTGTAGTCCTCAGCATGTATCTAAGAATTGTGCAAGAGTCATACCAGATTTTACTCTATGGAAAAATGAAGTGACCACATTATCACTGGGCTGAGATGACGATGTCAAAAGTTGATGAGCCTTGAAGAACACCACCTATGTGTCATACTACATTTATCAAAATGACAAGAGAAATTTCATTTAGATTCCTTAGGAAGTTTCAGTGGAAATCCTAGATGTGAAGATCAATGGAGAATTTAAAACAACTTATTGGGAAAACAGTGAAGTTCCACACTAACTGATCAACAGAGCACAATACAAAACATTAGAGTTTACCATTTACTTTTTAGTCTTACATGCAGTAACAGAACAAATAAATACACTAGTAAGAGGGTATGAACTGACTGACCAGCTTGCAGGAACTTAGTAAACTGCCAAAGAGACTGGAACAAACAAGCAAAATGAAAAAATAAAATAATTTTGAAAACAAATTCTAAACCATTGACTTATCAATGGTATAGTAAAAACACAGTGGAAATGGAAGAGGGGGGGGGGGGGGAGGGAGGGAGGGAGGGCGACATGGATCCACCATAACTTCAATGAGTGATGTCATGGGGTAGGTAGGTGGTTAGTGTTTAACGTCCCATCGACAACGAGGTCATTAGAGACGGAGCCCAAGCTCGGGTTAGGGAAGGATTGGGAAGGAAATCGGCGGTGCCCTTTCAAAGGAACATCCCGGCATTTGCCTGAAACGATTTAGGGAAATCACGGAAAACCTAAATCAGGATGGTTGGAGACGGGATTGAACCGTCGTGCTCCCGAATGCGAGTCCAGTGTGCTAACCACTGCGCCACCTCGCTCGGTATGATGTCATATGGGTCTGTCTGGGGAAGAACAGGAGAGAGAATCCAGTACATAAATACACAGGGATTTACAAGATTAAGTATGAGTACCAGCAATGAAAAGAAAGAAAGTGTGGATAGATGAGGGATTGAAAACCACAAATGGACAACCAGTTGGTCTAAAATAAAATAGGAAAGGAAGAGAAACAGAATGAAGGTACGTAAAGGACTTGTCAACAACAGCATAAGCAATGCTGACAATACAAGCCACAACATAAACTGTGTTGCTGGATCAGATCCCATCATCATGTAAAGGGTTAAGAGGGTTCACTATATGAAAAAAGACACTAATTACCTGAAATAATCAATGAGTTTTGTTACTGTGGATCCAAATAATTAAGCCACACACAGTTCACACTGCAGAATTTCTCAGTGAGAATTTCCTGGGAGAAACTTTGTGATCATCTCGTTGAAAGTCAATGTAAATTTTTCACTCTAGTTAACAAATGGGACAGTGTTACCACACTCAGAACTTTACAGGAGCAGATGATCCTAACAATGACAGGTATAAATGCAGAAAACGACTACTTGTTTGATGTTTGCACTGTAATGTCAGAAGGCCAGAAATGACACTGGAATACACCATATTAAACAAATTTGTCAAGAACTGTATGAGAAGGATGAAACTGAATTGATATGACTACATTTGAGAAATTTGTTATGCAGTAGGTACGAGATGTTTCTTTCAATACCCAGATGACGGAAAGCTGTATCTGCAGTATATTCTTAAGATTTTTAGCAGTAAACGCATGGTGAGACATTGTATACCTAAGGAAATGTAAGATACACAATACACATATTTTTGTCATGTCAACATCTTTCCTTGGAGGAGAAATACTTGTATTAAAATGTAGTAACTGACACAACTTGTCCCATATAGAATGTTAGTGTTTTTGAGAAAATCTCTGAGTAAAGCGTGTCATAAGTATGATTATGACATTAGTTTGTATATAGTTAGGTGCCAGTCAATGAAAAAAACTAGCGGATCATAGGGAAACGACAAATAGTTTTTAAAGAGAGAATGATGATATCATCTTGTAGCTTTACTTCCCATGTACACTCATATTATTTAGTTGTGTAGTGGTGTTTTACATGTTTATAATGTGGAATGGCTGAAAATTTTATATAACATCAAGCTGGTCCACCAATATACTTTTTCCTGCTTAATATACTGGTGTCCTAAAATAAAGCTGTGTTGCTTGGTAATGGAGGTACAGTATATTGTTGAATCACTGTGCAATTTCAATGAACTTACCAAACAGATTACTCAGCAACCACTAACTTGAATCATCTCTTTAATATCCTTTAATGTTGGAGATTTGGTGTTTATTCATCTTTATACATAGAAGTCTGAGACATAAGATCTAAGATCTTTGCAATCACCATGGCTAAATCATCTATTTAGAGGATCTCATGAGTAGAACATAATATGGCTCTTTGAAACATAATGTGTCTCATGAAACAAAAACAGCAGCTTGTTTGCAGTTGGTTGCTATAATAGGCTTTGACAGAATAAAATGCCTCATTAACTGTTATCTGTTCACACAGCAACACTGCTGTAGTGATTGCATGATGAGTGAATCAACATCTCATGATACTACCATTTTTCTGCATAAAACTCTTTCAGATTTATAGGGAAAATGAATGCCGTAATTCAGAATCACAAGATTTCATGAATCAGCCAAATAAAAATCCTTGGACCACATCAGTCATATTTAATTAACTATGAAGCCACAAGAGACAGTTATATTCATCTGCCCGAATAGCCACCTGTGTTAGCATGCTGCTTCCAAGATTTGTGTGTGTGTCAGTCGGGAAGGGAAGAACCAATCAATTAAAACTGATACCATTATTTTAGTTCTGCATCACCAGTATTTTTAGATATTTATTTGGTCATGGTTATAACAGGTTTTTCAAATTTTTTAAATTAGAATTGTGTAAAAAACCTTCATATAAATTTGCCATAGTAGCAGTTCTAAAATTTTTGGTTTTTAAATAACTTTTTGTAAACATAGAGTAATGTTAATTCATAAAATTTCCATTGCTTTGAAATACTAGGTTATAATAGAAAATGGGAAAAGTGATGAATCCAATTTTAATACCAACACTGACAATTAGAAACCAGTAAGAAACATACAAGAATTTGTACAGCAATGCTGAGATGATAATATACTTGTTGCCCTATGACATGGTGCATTCAAGACTGTACATGTATGTGCAGTGTGCAAGACTTGCCCCTATATGATCTGTACAGTACTTCCTCGCTGTCGTCACCAGACATTGGTTGTATTGTACAATGGCACCATCTGTAACTTCGATGTATTTTAGAAAGTATGGTAGGAATGAAGCACAATGCTCCATTTTTTTTAGTTGATTAAAAATGAGAGGAGACACACTAAATGTGGAATGTCATATAAGAAGAAAAGATTCACAAAGTTCCTTGGAAGAGAAGGTAAAGATGTTTGATTTATCCATGATTTTATTGGCTTACTATAAACTTGGGATAATATCTGAACTATAATTTTGTGGTTGCTTCATGTTGAAAAATTGATACCATCCAAAAATGATAAGTCAGAAACTTGTGAACTTTTGTTCTCACCATCACTACATCTGTATTCTTCACCTTTTCACCTTTGGCTAGAGATAGAGAGAGACTGATTTCTATCAAAGTCTCAACCCTGTATCAATTGAGATCTCCTACTCCTTCATCTCCCTTAGAATTTTTCACTCTTGGTTCAAGGGCAATGTTTATTACTGGAAATAATAGCAATAAAAAACTGAAAATTGTTTATTTCAGAAACCAGTTATCTTGAGCTTTAAAAACTGTTGTTTCAGCTGTAGCCACCATCCCTATGTTCCAGGCTCTGATCAAATCTATCCAGTGGATCAATGCTGAGGGCCTGCATGCTGAACTGCTTGGGTGTGGTTTTTAGACAGTTTCTCCACACACAACTAGGTGGGTACCATGCTGATACCCAAGTCCCATCTCAGTTATGAGTCACAAACATTTAGAAAAAGTTACCACACTTCCACATGGATAACACTACACACAGACAGTTATGGTACACAGACCCCACCCCTACAATGGGTGGGGAGGAGGGGGGCGGAGGAGGAATGTAAGGGGATCTGGCCACCCTCTAACACTAACAGTGCCAAATCCGATAATAGCCATGCCAACTTTGTGTAGGTCTGGGATAAATACAGAAGAAGAAGAAGAATAGATATTTATATTCATGATATGAAAGCAATTAAAATAAAGTCATGAAACATTCACTGAAGTTTAGAGCTACTTCTGATAAATATCATGAAACTACAATGAAATCTTGTGTTGAAATGCTGGCAATACTGTCCTTGCATATGACACATTCAAGACACTAATCACTAAAGAATGACATTTGGAGAGCCCCCACTTGTATAACTTTTGTGATGGGTCTCTTTATCAGCAACTCTGATCGTAATATAAGGCACTGTACCAACTTCTGACAGTGCCATTTCCACACTTTCCCCAAACTGAATCTGCTCTCACAATGACAGAAATATCTAACTAGGCAGAATTTGTTAGCTTTTTTCATGACTGAAATCCAGAAGTGTAATGTGAATGCAGAAATTTGGACATTGTCGTAATCCATGGAGAAGCCATCCTCAATGCAGTGTTCTACAATTGCCAACTCCCTGAGTGCAGGAGCTGGATTTACCCAACCTATTCTACATATATTTCTTGAATAATTCATTCCATTTGCCCATGGTATGATAGCCTGCAGCCACATTAGGTCTTTTACACACCCACAGTGTGAGCCATCAGACTATCCTTCATGGAAATTGTCTTTGGAGTCAGGTGAAAGGTTACTAAAATTTTAAGTCTGGTAATGATTCAACAAATTTCAAAAGGAAGTTTCCCTAACTTGTTGTAGGAAGGTAATTGATATAATTTTTTCCTCTTCATCTTTTTATTCAGGAGCTCCTCCACCTTCAATCTGAACAGCAAAGCTATGCAGATTTTATGCAGTGGGCAATCAATATCCTCAAATACTCTCAAAAATACCAGAAAATGGGAAGTATCAATACTTTAAAGTCTACATAATAAAAGAGATATTTCCATGAACAGAAGCGTGTTACTCCAAAAGTTGAAACAGTCTATCCTAGCCATGGGGTCATATTACAAATGTATCATTCACATATGCCCTGAATACTATAGTTTTGAAACAGGCAGAATCTAGTGCCGTCTCCTCAAAATAATGCATGCAGAAATTGGCCACCAAGGCTAATTACAGCCATTCTCTTGATTTAATAATTAAATTCATAGGTGAAGAAAAAATATCTAAAAAAATCATATGCTGAAACAAGGCTCTGAACAATGTATCAAAGTATCTGGGATGAGACAGGGCATAGTAAGGGGAATTTTGATATATTGTATATATTGTCACCACATATGTCAGTGCATAAAATGTGGCAGTGACATGTTATATACCTGTCCACACTCAGTTAAAAAATTATCTTACATAATCTCTTAAGCAGAGGGAAACTCTTAACTTATTGTAGAATAGATCACTAAATATGCAGCTGAAATTCGATTAACAAATCTGAATTGTTGAGTTCAAGAGTTTTCACTCTGTTGGTACATTTAGATGAGTTGCAGATACTATGAGTAGAGTTACAATATATAAGGTTACAGATAAGGAGCCAAATACATTCGAAACCCACTATTATTTTCTATGGTTGGCAAGGGCCCATCATGAATGTGAACTTTTGGCAGCCTATATAACCTTGGTAGCACCACACACACATTTTTCAGTATTTTCACTTGTTGAGGGAAGGAGAAAGCATTCAAAAATACAACTGCTTTTCAAATTGTGGTTATTTGGGTCTTTGTCTATCTTATGATATGTAAAATCATATGGTAGCAAAACAGTTGTATTGCCTATTATCTGCTAGTAGGTGTTAGCACACCGTTAAGTTTTCACAGTGTTGTCCTTTCTGCAGCAAGGACATCATTTCTTTTTGAATATTGCTTCTTAATATACTTGCAGGTCTCCTGCCTTATTTCATCTGTTGAAGTCACAGAAAGTTTCTGGAAAGATGATTAGTCAGTTATTTGCATGTTCTGTGTATCATATTTATGATATTATAATGTATAATGTGCTAGTTAAGTTTACAAACATGATACATTTCCTTGGTGAAAATATTGCTAAATGTTGGATATGTAAATTATCAGGTTTCTACTTTAATATGATTTTCAGTAACATTTAATAACTGTAATCCAATCAAACAACGATACTGTTTAATCAGAAAGTCATTCACTGAGTACCTGGATTGTCAATCAGAAATAAGTGTTACTTCCTGAAACAGTTTTTAGCACCTGTAGTATGGAAGGGAGATGGTAGCCTAACATATTTTTATAATACATGTTTTTGCTCTTTTCTGAGCAAAAGTCAGGTTAAGTTGTTCATAGTGCCATATTTATGAATGCTGCTATTATATTGAAATCATGACTAGTCCATCACAACACACTTCATAAGACAGTAAATGTACTGTGAAACTGTTTTTACTATGCTTAGTGTTTTTAAACATGATTCAAAATGAACAACTTTCACAGCACTGATGCATGCTGGGAAAAAGTAATTATTATAGTGTGGGGTAAAGTTTAAGCCTTCACCTAGGTCTGTTGAAATAGTGTTGTCAAACTATCTGTCCATTATGTTAATAGAAGAGCACTGTATCACCATTCCTCTGTTCACACACATGGTCAAACTTTGTTGTCTGGCTAACAGTAGTCACCTCATGCAACAAATCTGATTTAGCCCAAATGCAATCACATAATTCTGTAAACTGTGGATGAGTATATCACTGATGTTTAACTGACTGTTCTGGAATGGTTCATTTCATGACATGCGGCACTCTACACTCACATAAAATTTTGTACACATCTGCCTAGCAAAATATTGCATCATCCTTCATGAAACCAACAAGAGTGGCTGTCTTTGGCACTGGTCATAATATTACTTTCACTGTATGTTTGACAAGGATAAAGATTCATGTAACACTGATTGTACACCTGCCTTCTACACCCAGACAAATCAGTACTGGATAACACACTGCACTGTGATGTATCGCTACATGGACTATGATCACATCAAAATTCTGATACCAACAACACATCAAAAGTCATCTTGTGTAGGACTTTCTCAATTAAAATGATTATTTCAATTTACATGGAAAGTAGAGTCTGGCAGCTGGCTCTCAAACACAATGGTACAATATCCCAGCAATGTTGCCTAAGTTTAAGATCATAACTGATGAAACCACAGCGATTTTGCCTCAGCTGTTAGTGTGGCAATATCACTGGTCAATTGTTTTGATGGTAAAACTTCAAATGAAAGAATCAAAAGTTAGTGGAGTGAATTTGGTGTGTTTTTGGAATTAGCAACAACATTTTGTTACCTCTACAAATAGGTCACAATACCAAATAAGATTTTGACTGATATAATTTTAACCACCTGGATAAAATAATAGTGCAACAAATCCCAACATGAGCAGGTATTGTTACGTAATATGAGGATTGGAAGGCATAGTTTACAAGGTGCAATCAGAAATGTTTGGATCAGTGTAAGTTTGAATGAAGAAGCATGTTTCACTATTAGTGGATTAACATATGCCTTGTGAATGTAATGTTAATAAAATATAGAAGAATGCATGGACACACAATGGAACTTAAAAACAAACTGTTCTGAAAACAGGTAGTTAAACTTGTCTGATTCGTGTTGGTGAACTTACATGTGCAGTCAAGATCACCATACTGTCACAGTGGCATACATCATGTACTGAAGGAAAAATTTCACAACAACAGAACCATGTACTCTTATATGGTTGCTTAAATCCAAGGTCTACAGTAAAACCACAAATTAATGGACCCAATTGTAAGGAAATCCCAATTTTAATGAATATTCCTATTGGTCACGGGAAAACTCCCAAAAGTACAATGTTATTTCTCCCTGCTTTTAACAAACGTAAAGAAAAAGTCCACTTTTAAGTAATAAACATGAAACATTTTGCAAACTGAAATTCATTTTTTACATAATTCCTAACAGGTTTTAGTGAGTGTCTAATTTCTTTCCAGTTCACATAGGTTACAATATTTGCTGTGTAACATAGTACATGGTGACTGATTCAACCTGTTGACGTGTGTCTAGATCGTTGTCAGTAACTTGATTTCCCTTGTAATGATACTGACAGATGTGTTGAAAAAATTGGAAATTGATTTACAAGTGACTTTGTGCACTTGATCTGATGTCAAAGTCACTGAGTGAGCCTACAAAGTGCAAATAATGTAGTTGTTTAGTTGCTGGAGTGTCTCTTGTGGAGTATAACTTACTGATAACAATTCAGAAAAAGCTGATGATGACAATCTTAACAAAAATTTTCCAAAACCGTGAAGAAATGTGGTTTAGTACAGTCTATATGAGCATCATATTCAAAAATAAGAAGTATTCTTTAATGCCAAAGCTAAGCATTCCTGTGGATCCAAAAAAAGAACATGTGTATGTCTACATTCAATGATGTGGAAAATATTCTTCTAAAGTTGTTTCAAGGACTGAGAAGTGGAAGAATTCCTATAAGCAGAGACCCACTATGAGGGAAGTCTCATGAAATTGCTCTGAAGATCAACATTGCAAATATCAGTGCATCAATTGGCTGGTTGAATCATTTAAAAAAATATCATAATCTGTCGTTTCAAAGAGTAAGTGAGTCTCTGATTACAGAAAGTGTGAACTATTGGAAGAACATTGCATTGCCATGATTGGTACATGGTGACAAGCTCAGATGCATTATGAAATCTGATGAAACTGACGTCTTTCATAATTTATTTCCTGCAAAATCATATTCTGTAAAGGGCAAAAAATGTCACAGAGGTAAAAAAAAAGTGAAGCAAGGATGACAATGCTACTATGTGTCAGTTATGATGGAAGTGAAAAGATGACACCATTACTAATTCCCAGGTGTTTCCAAGACATAAAAAGACTACCAGTACTTTGTACTTACAAGTACAACATCAGTCCCTGCAGATGTCAGAAATCTTTACGACTTCTTCAGGTGTTTGGATGTTAAGATCAGTTTACCATGAAGGAAAATTGTGACCAATGTCCTGTAGGCCCATATATCTAAGAAACAATTTCTGAGAAATGTAAATGTTGTGTTTCTTTTGCCAAATTTTGCAAGTCACTTGCAGCCTCTGTCATAGTACAGTCTGTGAAAGCCAGTGGGGGTGGGGTGGAAGACAATCTGAGCCTCCTAACATATCCCCCTGCCCCCTCCCATTCCTACCAATCCCCAGTTCACCCAGTTGGAAAAATTACTATTTTGTGATAGGTTTTCGGTTTTAGACATGACCCATCTGTGGTCTCAACAGGTTGAAGCTTGCTCACTTTGTTTGGAAAATTGTAATTAAAAATTGAAATGTCTTCCTTTATAATGGTGGCTGCCTTTACATTGTTCTCTCTCTTGATGGAATATTTGGACACTGTGCCTAGTTGCCTAGTGTGCTGTACAATCTTTGTACATGTCCCAAGACAGTTTTTGAGTCTACATTATGAGTTTTAGTTTTTCATTGACTATATGACACTTATTGTAAAAAAACATGGTGGGAATAATTACGTTGATTTGTACATTATAAAGCTATCTTGTGGTTTGCCTCAACCTTTGACAAATGAGTCACCTGGCACCCAGTTGAAATAATATGGTCCTAGAGTCAGCTGTCTTCAGTCTGACAAGTGATGTCTCAAACTAACATCTTTTGCAACTAAGCCTATTGGCAATTGCACATGACAGTGTATGTTTTTCTCATATTGCTCAATTTTATGAGTTTTCATAGGCCTATTGTAACTACTTGTACCTAGTATGTACTTCCATTCCTGATGATACATGGCCTTGTATTAATTATATATTGTCTTTTGTGTTAGTTTTCCACAGTTAGCTGATGATGATTACTCAAAACATGTCATTAATAAAGTTTTTAGTGATCAAAATGTTTCCATGAAATTCTACATGCCAACTGGAGATAAAACCTACATCATCTGTTTCACAGTTAGGGGCAATGATGGCTAAGTATTTGAGATAGACTACTCTAGCTTTTTAGTGTGCAACAATTACAGTCAAACTTACAAGAAAGAAATGTTCTAATCTTCGTGTTACTTCTTGGTACTCTTGACCTAATAAACAGTAGAACATTGGCCACCATTTCAGAAATATGCATGTAGGGATAAATAATGCCTGATCTTTGTATAACAAGTGTGCAACTTCAATACTAAGAGCACACACATGCAAAATGGCATTTAGGAATTATTATGACACATACAGAAGAATTCGAGATGAAACACATACAGTTCATAGCAAATGCCTTCTCCCATTGCTGCCATCTGACTGAGGTGAAGATTGATCTTGACTGGTGTGGAATATATAGGAGCCTGTAGAGCCAGGGTAGCAGATTGCTGGGAGGAAATGCTGCAGCCATTGCATAGCTTTTTATTTGAGAATGGTTCTGAACAAACTAGTCATTTGAATAAAAGATAACTTGCCCATTTAGTTGTGAGCACATTATACAACTCATCATGGTCAGCTTCAATAGCCTCTTCAAAACACAAGTCATTTGGACCCTCCCCACACAATAACTTTTTATGAACTGCTCTGGTGAAAACACCCCCTGCCATATATTCCTCATCCCTGCAACATCTCTGGCTTCAGTATCTGTCAGTCCCTATTCTTTATCTGCTTTCTGCCATGCTGTTCACAGCCCATTCAATCCTTCTGCAAAACTTTTTCACTTCCCTGTTCCTACTCCCCTTAGTCAGGGATTACTGTCACTGTGTGTGTGTGTGTGTGTGTGTGTGTGTGTGTGTGAGGGAGGGAGGGAGCGTAAACTATGAAATTTTGCTTTCTTTCCTATGTGCCCTCCACTGCTCAGAACCTTGCCAATTTGGTGATTAGTTGTCTATCTTCATAGAAATATTATGTCTCGAGAAGTGCACAAACATTAATGGAACATTCACCTACCTCCTAGGACAGAGGAAAAACTGTATTTAAAATTGCAGAATGAAGGAGATGATACCATCAATAAGATTTTTTATTCTCTTGTGTAATACATGAAGTTGAAATCAAAACATCTGCTTTCAAATAAATGTAGCCCTATCAAACAATCGCACTACATGAGCTAATGGCAAATCACCCGAAATGCTTTACTCCACAGATATAAACTATAGCACAAAGTAGGTGATCAATTAATCAGCAAAATACAACAGCTACAGTCTCAACAGTACATATACACACACATAATGTAATACCAGACTGCGAATGCTCCAAGTATGTACAATGTAAGAGACTATTGAGAATTAAAATTGACTTTCTTTGATACGAAATAACTGTTTATTTGAAGAATCACTTCATAACCATGTCTGAAAAACAGGGAACAATATTACAGGGATTTCATGACTTACTTAAAGCAGATACCTAACTCTTCTCATTTTGCCAAATTTATTTCTATTTTGGGAAAATGGGTGACACACATGAGAACCTTCAACATTGTATGATAAGATGCAAGATTCTGTCTTCTTATGTTCCTCACCCAGTCCCATGATCAATGATCAATAAGTATGGGATTTTAAATATCTAGTCCCTTCTTGTCAATACTCATTCTCTTCTACATTATTTTTCACATAAGTAGTGATCTACCTTCAAACCAAATATAAATGACACCTATCAATTTTATTCACAACTAGAACTTTTAAGTCACACTATTTGACATTACTACACAAGGACAAAAAGAAGCTAAAATTTACACCTGTAGGAACACAAAATATAATTCCTCTCAAAGTCTTTCAGATTAAGAAAGTTCCAAACACATTTTCTCTTAATAATTATGTAATAAAATAATAGTTGCAATAAAACAATACTTGTACTGATGCACATCAACAGTTAATGAATGATATGTATATGGAATGTTTATTTCACTGCATTTGTACCAACTTACTAACACAAATCTGTTGTTAACTTTCGTTAATAATTAACACTTTCTGTTGTACCATCATTTATTTCCTTTCAGTCTGAACTGTGTGGCTGAGCACTCTTCCCTTTGCTATCAGCATTCCCAAAATATAGGTTCTGATGCAACATCTGTTGATATTTAACACATTCTGAATTTTGTCCAGTATATCTGTCACAGAAGCCTGCATAATGACGAAGCACACTGCACCTCTTCATAGCTTTTCACAACTAAATTAGAAACAACAAATATATAAGACAAAATCTCATTAGATGTAAGCCAGAAGCAAACTTTCTATACTGTGCAAACTTTCGCAGTGCTTTTGCATGGTACAGTTCTGTTCTCTGAACTAAGTCCATTGCATCATTTAAAGCAATAACAATTGCAACTTTGTGGTAGTAACAGTGAAGTAATACAGAAACATTCATGTTGAAACTATACTTATTGTGTTATGGTGCAACTTTTAAGCACTAAGAGGTATGCAGCAAGAAAAAACGCTATTTGTCAAGAGAGCACAAAAATTGAAAGAAATAAATTACACATCTACAAGCTGTGCCTAGACTATTTCCTCAGAGATAGTCCTGAAGCCTGTTATATGCTAGCATTATCGAATATTTACCTCACTACACTTTTCTACAGACATACCACAACTAACAACATTATCAATGAGATATATTTTGATAGGTGAATGTTTAAACCCTTCTGTTGACAAATATAGGACTGAAGAGCACTTTGGACCACAATAAACACCGAGAGGAATATATGGCATAAAACAAACCATCATGTCTAGTCTTTTTCAGATTTTTGTATGATTACATTATGACCATTTACTTCAGTGTCTATGCACTAAAAATGTGTTCTACTTAAAATATGAGATTAATGATATATAATTATCACCTTTCTAACCAAAGAGATGAACAAAAAGCTAAATTTAAAAATAAGGGAAATGATAAGACCATGAAGATACAAGAAGATGACAAACAACATAAAAAAGACTAACAAAAAATGTGAAAGAGCAGTAAATAATTCAGAAAAAGAGTAACATGGAGTTGTAAAGGAGAAGAATGAAATGAGTTAATCAACAGCTGAGAAGACCTCAATAAAGGTAAATTCTAGATGTGCCTAAAATGAAAAATGTACATTCCAGAGTAAAGTAATTACGCATAATTTGCTGTAGATATTATTGGCAGGCAAATAGGGTAGTTCAATGTATCATGTAACTAAGTTGTCATCAGACATTGTATGTTGCATTGCATCTTCAAGGCTATATATGTATTGGACTATCCATATGCTATCTGTCAAATGTGTATCATGAGTATCTCATCTGCCACCAGAGCCTACTGGCATGGCCACAAACTGTTGACAATAAAAGTTATTTTTTACTATGATAGATTTAACACAATATTGGAGGGCTGCAATAAAGCAAATTACTTGACAATGATCAACAACAACTGCTGATTAGCAGTCATGTAATTCAAAACCCCCTTGCAATGGGATACAGAAGCCACTGCCTCACAAGTGTATGTCTGCTCCAAGTGTATGTCTGCTCATACCCTGTCGGGGGTCACAGAGACTAGCTGCATTTTAAGTGGGAATGACGATTCATGGACCAGGGGTAGTGTCTATGAACAGGAATCAAAATTTCCTGGATCCTGGGTTTGAACCCAGTGACTACTTAAATGTTGAATAAAAAACATCAGCAATGGCAGCCAAAGACCTCCATTATAAGAAGTAATCCTCATTCTGCAATGGTCCCGTGAAAGACGGCAGAGGAGTGGACACAATTTCAGGTTAACTTCTTGCCCTTGAGGTGGTGAACTGCTGCAATAATGCAGAAGTATCAGCAACAATGAATGGGAACAGAATGCAGAGGGCAATGGGAACCACTGTATTATAGACATATAATGTGTATCCACAGGACATGTGGCCTGTAATTGAAAAATATCACGATGATCTCTCCACTGGCAAAAGACTCCAAACTAATCTCTTATTCAGATCTCCAGGAAGCGACTGCCAAGGGAGAGGTGACCATGAGAAAAGGACGCATAACCAATGAAAGGGTAACAGTCTATGAGTCAGGGTGTGAACTGTCAGAAGTTTGAACATGGCAGGGAAACTAGAAAATCTGAAAAGCAGAATGCAAAGGTTCAGTCTAGATATAACGGAGTCAGTGGAGTGAAATCAAAAGAACACAAGGATTTCTGGTCAGATGAATGCAAGAAAATATCAATAGCTGCAGAAAATGGTATAACAGGAGGAGGAGGAAGGTAGCGTAGAGTGTAAGTTACTGGGAAAATTTCAGTAATAAGATTTTTCTAACCAGAATCGGCAGCAAACCAACATCAACAACAACAGTTCAGGCATGCATGCCAATGTCACAAGTAGAAGATGAAGATATAGAGAAAGCATATGAGGATATTGAATGAATAATTTAGTATGTAGAAGGAGATGATAATCTAAGAATCATGGGAGACATAAATGTGGTTGTAGGGAAAGTTAGGAGAGAATATGAGCTTGGTAGTAGGAATGAAAGAGCAGAAAGACTAACTGTGTTCTGCAAAAAATTTCAGATGGTAATTGTTGTGACAGTGCCCTCGACATTTAACAGTGCCGCCACGACAGTACGCGCAAACGGCGATAGAGGCGCTCCGCAACTAGGATGAGCGCGGGAGCGCCAACTAGCTACGAACAGCGCCAGCCGCATGTCACGGCACGGCAGTCGAATGACAGATACTGAGTTGTTAGCATGTAACCAGCTACTGTTTCTACGTTTGTATATCCATGCACTTATTGGTGATTAAAGGTTATAACACTTTTTGGTGACGAGGGCGGATTATTTTTTTTTTTTTTCACTGCATTGTGGATTTGTGTATTCGTGACGGTGCAGACATGGAACAGCTTATGCAAACGCTCATTGAACAACAAACACAGCTGACGGCTGCTATTCAGGCGTTGTCGACGTCACTTACTCATCGTCTGTCTTCCTCTTCTCCGCCTCCCTTCCCTCCTTATGACGAGGCCGCTGAAGACTGGGAGGATTATGAGAAGCATTTGTGGCAACACTTCTTGGCTTTCGGGGTTGTCGACGCTCCTAAGTGTAAGTCATTATTTCTATCTTGGGTTTCCCCACGGATCTATTAGCTGCTATCTCAGTTAGCCCCTCTGTGGGAACCTGCCTCTCTGTCCTTCCAGGAAATGTGTGACTTATTGTCTAACTATTACTGAAAAAACACCCACGTCGTTGCCGCCCGCATGGCATTCTACCAGTGTCGTAAACAGCCCCATCAATCTTACCGGGCTTGGGCGGCGGAACTACACGGGCTGAGTAGGAAATGTCAGTTTGTCACGGACACTCATCATGAGTCTTACGCTGATTCAATGGTTAGGGATGCTATTCTATGGCTTGCTCCTGATAAAGAAGTTCGGCAACGTGCCTTACAACTGCCAAACCCGTCGTTGTCAGACGTTCTCAGCATCGCTCAATCCTTTGAAGTGTCTCACACTAGACACGTGGTGTGATGTAGGCCCTGTACAGTCAACTTTCGACACGGACAATTTGTCTGTTTCACAGGAGAATGAAGATGTGGCGGCGGTTCACTCACGTCAGCACTGTCACGTTGGGCCGCCATGCTTGCAGCGAAAACAGCAACCACAGAAGCAGGTTCGTTCCACACTTCCTTCTTGTCCACGTTGTTTCGTACAGCATGACAGGGCCGTGTGTCCAAAACGTTGGGCCATGTGTAATTCATGCAGGAAAAAAGGCCATATTGCTTCTGTGTGTCAGTCCCCTAAAGTTCCTATCGACGAGGACGAGGCATCGGACATGGGTGTTAGCTGTGTGCTTTCTCCAACAAATAAGTTGTTTGTTATTGTTCGTGTTCTGGATAAAGACTTTCGCATGCAAGTGGACACTGGCTCTGCAGTAACTCTCATTAATTCTCGCACGTATTTGGAGTTGGGCTCCCCTCCCCTGTCTCCAGTTACGCAAAATCTGAGAACTTATAATAAACAGAAAATTCCTATCATTGGCTAGTTTGACACTTCCACTGCCTACAAGTCTGTTGTTAGGCTCCTCACGTTTTATGTGGTGGATCATGCGGGCACTGAAAACCTGTTCGGTTATGATGCTTTCCAGTTGTTCGGGTTCTCCATTGATGATGATGTGCACCTCATATCTTAGGATACACCGTATCAACAGCTGGATGGATTATGTTCTGAATTTTCGTCCGTGTTCTCTGCTGGTCTGGGTCGTGCCAAGGATTTTGAGGCCCACGGCTTGCCCTAAGATTTTCCGGGCACGCCCTATTCCAGTGGCGTTGTGTGCACCTGTCAAGGCTGAGATAGACGGGTTAACAGCTTCAGGGATTCTCCTTCCTGTTACCTCCAGCAAATGGGCATCACCAATCGTGGTGGTTTCTAAACCCAACGGGAGTCTGCGATTGTGTGGTGATTTTAAAGCCACCATCAATGCTCAGAGCCTCTTCCCTGTCCTGAGGAGTTATTTACCAAGCTCGCTGGGGGCCAGTTCTTTTCCAAACTTGACTTATCGGAGGCATACCATCAATTGCCGTTGGATGCTTCCTCCAAGGAATTTCTCATCATCAACACTCCTTGTGGGTTGTATCAGTACCAGCGGTTACCATTTGGCGTTGCTAGTGCGCCGGCCATTTTTCAGCAGTTTTTGGAACAGCTCACGGCTTCCGTTCCCAGCTGCATAAACTATCTGGATGACATTGTTGTCACGGGGGCCTCCACTGAGGAGCACCTTCGCAATTTGCGTTCACTGTTTCGGGTTTTGCATTCAGCTGGGTTGAAGTGCAATCTGGACAAGTCACAGTTCTTCCAACCCTCCATTGTGTATCTTGGTTTCCACTTGTCCCGTGAGGGTATACGTCCTCTACGTCAGCACGTTGCGGCCATTAACACTCTACCCCAGCTGTCTACAGTCAAAGAACTTCAGGCGTTTCTAGGCAAGATTGCTTATTATCACAAATTCATTGCATCCGCGGCGGCGGTAGCTCATCCTCTGCATCAGCTGTTACGCAAAAACGTCCCTTTCTGTTGGTCCGAAGAGTGTGAGCAGGCTTTTGTCCGCCTGAAGGCTCGTTTGCAGTCGGCGCTCTTGCCACATTCCGTCCGGGTCAGCACTTGGTTCTGGTGACTGACGCGTCACAGTATGGCCTAGGGGCTGTTCTCGCCCATCGGTATGAGGATGGGTCGGAACGACCCATCACCTATGCTTCCAAGACCCTCAACGATGTGCAACGGCATTACTCTCAAATCGAAAAGGAGGCGCTCGCTATCATTTATGCTCTAAAAAAGTTCAGCATTTTTTTGTATGGTTCTAAGTTTCACTTCATCACCGACCACAAGCCACTGGTCTCTCTGTTCAGCCCATCGGCGTCGCTTCCGGATAAGGCAGCTCACCGCCTGCAACGTTGGGCCTTATACTTGTCTCGTTTCCACTATGAGATTCAGTATTACCCCACGGCCCAGCACGCCAACGCTGACGCATTGTCGCGATTGCCGATGGCCCCCGACCCGGTTTTCGATCGGGATGAACTATTCTGTTTCCACATTGATGAGGAAGAACGTCGTGCGGTTGAGGGTTTTCCACTTACAGGTTCGCAGGTCGCATTGGCTACTGTGCGGGACCCGGTCCTACGTCAGGTGATTGGTTTTGTTCAACGGGGTTGGCCGGACAGGACCAAGGGCCGGGCATCGGATCCCCTTCGCAACTACCATGCCTTGCGCCTTCGTCTGTCGGTTCATGATGGTGTTGTTCTTCTGGCCACGGATGGCGCATCTCCACAGGTCGTGGTGCCAGCCTCTCTTCGCAAAGATGTTCTCAAACTGTTGCATGAAGGCCATTGGGGGATTTCTCGGACTAAGTCCCTGGCCCGCAGGCACATTTATTGGCCCGGCATTGATTCAGACATCGCCCACATGGTTGCTGCGTGTGGTCAGTGTGCTCAACAACTGGCTGCACCTCGTACAATGCCCTCTCCGTGGCCTGATCCGGCGCAGCCATGGGAACGGGTGCATGCTGACTTTGCCGGCCCCTTCCTCGGTACTTATTGGGTACTGTTGATTGACGCCTTCTCGAAGTTTCTGTTTGTTGTTCAATGTCCGTCGTGCACCACTGCGGTGACGGCGCTGGCTTTGTCCAAAATCTTTGTGCTAGAAGGTCTTCCATCCACAATCGTCACAGACAATGGCCCTCAGTTCTCTTCACAGGCCTTCCGTGATTTTTGTACTGGACAAGGGATTCATCATGTTACAGCACCGCCCTTCCATCCGCAATCGAATGGGGAGGTCGAGCGCCTTGTCCGCACTTTCAAAAGCCAGATGAAAAAATTCCTTAGTGATTTTTCCACAGATGACGCTCTGTTGCATTTTCTGAGTTCTTATCGCTTCACGCCTCTGGGTGATCGCAGCCCTGCTGAACTCTTGCATGGCCGCCAACCACGCACTCTACTGCACCTGCTTCACCCTGTCAGGCCTTGTACTGTGTACCCTAGTGCGGGAAAATACTCGGTGGGCGCCGACGTGTGGGTACGAGGGTATGGATCTCGCCCTAAATGGATTCCAGGGGTGGTCAAGGCTCTTCGTGGCTGCCGGCTTTGTGAAATATGTACGGACGAGGGCATGGTTGTTCGCCATTACGACCAGATGTGCCCACGAGTGATGGCCACGCCGGTGCCACCGCCCCTTCCTTCGCCTCCACCAGCCCGAGAAGCCAGTCCTGTTGCTGCTGCCGATCTACCGTACATGTTGATGCAGCTGACGTCGCTACCGCTTCCGAGTACGCCGGAACCGGCCCCAGTCGCGACGCCGCCTTCTCCGGGACTCATCTCGCTGGAGCACACCCCCAGGTCCACGACACCTACAGATGCTGCTCCGGAGTTTTCACCCATCATCTCGTCCAGGAGGCACGTTCCACGCACGAGCTTCTGTCCTGGACAATTTTGACCATACTCTCGTGTCTCTCCGCGGGATCTTCTCGGGACCTCACAAGAGGCCATGGATGTTTCCGCACTGTCCATGTCTCCAAGGAAGTGAGTTTTTTTTTTCAAGGGGGGAAAAGTGTTGTGACAGTGCCCTCGACATTTAACAGTGCCGCCACGACAGTATGCGCAAACGGCGATAGAGGCGCTCCGCAACTTGGCTGAGCGCGGGAGCGCCACCTAGCTACGAACGGCAGAAGAGGGTAAGATATACATGGAAAAGGCCTGGAGACACAGGAAGATCTCAGCTGGATTACATCATTATTACACAGAGATTCTGAAATCAGATGTTGGATTGTAAGCTTCCCCAGGAGCAGACACAACTCTGACCACAATGCAGTAGTGATGAGGAGTATGCTGAAGTTTAAAGGTCTAGTTTCAAAGTATCACTGTACAAATAAGCAGGATACTGAAGTATTGAGAAGTGATGAGATGCATCTGATGTTCTCTGATGCTATAGATACTGTATTCTGTATTAGGCAGTTCAGCTGAGTGGAAATTTACATTTCTAAAAAGGGCAGTAACAGATGTTGGGCAAACAAACATAGCTACAAAGAAAATAAATGTGAAGAAACCTTGGGTAGCAGAAGAAATAGTTGCAAAAATATTAGGAAAAGGGTAGATTGCTGCTCATCTTAAAGATGACATAATGAGATGCAGGCAGGTACAACAAAAAGATTGTTTCATGTTTAGCTTTCAGCCAAAGCCTTCTTCAGAAAAGAAAAACTCCACACACACACACACACACACACACACACACACACACACACACACACACACACAAAGAAAAGCAAGAACACCTTTCGCACACGTGACCACCATCTCCATCTCCATCACCTTAACTGTCATGTTAAGTGGCAATCAGAACACCTTTCGCACACGTGATCACCATCTCCATCACCTTAACTGTCATGTTAAGTGGCAATCTGGACTGTCATGTTGAGTGGCAATCTGGAATGGGGCAGGAGAGGCGGAAGAATAGCAGAGTATTGGTGGGGCAGCTGGGGGTCGGTGGGAAGGAGAAGAGTGCTCTCCAGTGGAGTGCACAGGGAATGACAAGACTGAAAAGTGCAGTGTTGGGAAGCTGTGTGTGGTGGGAGTGGGAGTGGCTGGTGTGGGGGTGGGGGTACGTACATTGGTAGAGGGCGGCACATGATGAGGGTGGGGAACTTTAATAGAGAGGAGGTGATAGGACAGAGGGGGTGGAAGCTGTTGGGTGGACAATGCGCTGACAGTAAGTTGTGACAGGCTGAGGCCAGGATAATTTGAGCACCAGAGAATTTGTTGTAAGGATAACTTCCATCTTCATAGTTCAGAAAAGCTGGTGGTGGAAGGGAGGATCCATATGGCCCAGGTTGTGACGCAGACACTGAAATCGAGCACATTGTGTTCAGCCACATGTTGTGTCACAGGATGGTCCACTTTGCTACAGGTTTTTATATTGGTATGACTACCATCCAGCTGTCCACCAGGATAAATAGCCACCATCAAACTGTGGAAAGAGCTTGATAGACCAAACTGTGGTACAACATACAGCTGAATATGCTTGATTTCAATGGCTGCTTCACAACCTGTGCAATCAGGTGCCTCCTCTGTACCATTAGTTTTTCAGAAATGCACAGATGGGAGTTATCGTTGCAACAAATTCTCCACTCCCAAAATTATCCTGGCCTCAACCTACAGCAGAGTACTGTCTGCATACCCTCCACCCAACAGTGTCCACTCCCTCTGTTCTACAACCTCCTCCCTATTCACATCCCTTCATGCTATTTGCCTGCCATGCTCTGCCAGTGCTCCTGGCCATCTTTCCCCTTCCCTTCCCTGCTCCTGTCCTCTCCACCCCTCATCCCCCAAATAATCTTCCTGCCCCACAGACTTCCGACACTGAGCCTGTCGGTATTGTCATGCCTCCATTTATTTCCTGCATACTCAAGCAGACATCCTCCCACCCTGTTGTCTGATCCCCTTCCCTGCCCCACTCCAGATTGATCCTCAACATGACAGTTGCACTCTGGTCCAATCTGTGTGTGTGTGTGTGTGTGTGTGTGTGTGTGTGTGTGTGTGTTCTGAAGGAGGATTTGGCTGAAAGCTCAATGAAGAGCAGATAGGCAGAAAAAGTACACTGAGGGCCTCTATTAAGGGAAAGACTTGTCTGATGATGACATGGTAGAAAAAAATGGGAGTTGATATTAAACACATAGGAAACTCAGAGTTTAATAGAGCTTTAAAATTAAATTCAAGATGTAATACTGATGATATTATGAGAAGGCCTTTAGGCCAAAAACTCAAATGTATGGCAATCTTTTAGTTGTGCCAGTCTGCAATTCAACACTCTTCTAACAGCAATCTTTTTGTTGTGCCACTCTGCAATTCAACACTCTTTTAACAGAGCTTTGGAAGACTTGTGATCAAATAATACAAAAAAGATAGATAAAATTCCTCCAGAATATCAAAAATTATTTGGGAATGTTGCAACAAAATGTTTGTTCAAGTTGAGGTGTAGACTCCACAAGTCTGTAGACATAAGGCTTTCACAAAAATACCATCTACACAGTACTAAAGACAGCATGGGCAGATACCTGCCAGAACTATCAATCAGCTTAACAGTTCATGCAACCAAGTTGCTGACAAGGACTGAAAAGAAAGATGAAGATCTGTTGGATGATGACCAGTCCAACTATAGGCAAGGGCACAAGAAAAGCAATTTTAACATTGCAACTGGTGATGGAAACAATATCAAGACTCATTCACAGGAGTTTTCAACCTGGAATAAGCATTTTCCAATGCAAAATGGTGCAAGATCTCCAAAATTCAGAGAAAAATAGGAATGAGCTGCAGGGAAAGCTGAATATATGCAATATGTATACGAACCAAGAGTGAACAATAAGAATGCAAGACCAGGAACAAAGTGCTCAGATTAAAAAGGGTGTAAGACAGGGGTGTAGTCTTTCACCCCTACTGTTCAGTCCATACACTGAAACAGCAGATATGTAAATAAAAGAAAGGTTCAAAAGTGGGATTAAAATTCAAGGTGAAAGGATATCAATGATAAGATTTGTGATGGCATTCCTATCACCAGTGAAAGTGAAGAACAATTACAGGATGTGGCAAATGGAATGAACAGTCTAGTGAGTACAGAGTATAGACTGAGAGTAAACTGAAGATAGACTAAAGTAATGAGGAAAGTCAGAAGTGAGATTAGTGATAAACTTATCTGAACAGGAGAGCTTCAGTAGGTGAAGTAGATGAATTCTGCTAACTTGGAAGCAAAATAACACAAGACAGACAAAGCAAGAAGAAATAAAAATCAGATTAGCATAGGCAAGAGCATATTCCTGGCTTAAAGGTCAACTAGAATCAAACATTGGCCTTAATATGAGAACGAAAATGCTGAGAATGTAAGTTTGAAGCTTAGCACTGCATGGTAGTGAATTGTGGAGTATGGGAAAACAGGAAAAGATGAAGACTGAAGCATTTGAGGTGTGGTGCTATGGATGGATGTTGAAAATTTGGTAGACTAACAAGGTAAGGAATGAGGTGATTCTCCACAGGACTGATGAAGAAAGGAACATGTGGATAACTCTGACAAGATGAAGGGAGACAATGAAAGGACATGTACTAAGACAATTGGAAGAACTTACATGGTACTAGAGGGTGCCATAGAGAGTAAAAACCATAGAGAGAGAGACGGTGACTGAAATACATCCAACAAATAATTGAGAACATATGGCACAAGTGTTACTTTGAGATGAAGAGCCTGGTGCAACAGCTGTCTACCCACATGAATGGCCACCATCAAAATGTGGCTAAGAGTAAAACCAGCCATACAACTGCTGAACATACTGCACACAACAACACCAAAAAGTTCAGTAGCTGCTACAGGAATTGTGTCATTTGGATTCTGACTCCCCTACCCTCTTCAGTGTTCACTAGCCACCTTCCTTGGCTGCTTCTGTTCCATTTCCTTGATCTCACCTTCTCCTCCCTATCTTTTTTTCACTTTGTTTCCCTGCTGCCCACACCTTATGGTCCCTTTCCTCCTCTTAACTCTCTCATGTTCATTCCTAGAGTTGCATTGATAGCTCATTCTATCCTCAATTTGTTTCTGCATCTGTCATACGTTGTATCCACACTTTGTCCCTATGCCATTTTACCCTCTCCCTGTCGCAAAACTCCACCCTTCCCCTCATCTCATCTCAATCAAACCAAACACACACACACACACACACACACACACACACACACACACACACACACACACACACACAAACTGTAACAATGACTCAAACATTTAGGGTAAAGTGTTATATGCATGTGTGTGACTGTGTGTAGATTTTTCAAACTATGCTATCCTTAGGTTTGGTCCAAAGAACTAAATACTTCTATGTAAGGCCGTTTAGTTTAGTTGAGCCCATAGCATTAATTCTGTCCTATTGCCTTTTGAAAGTGCCTTGAACTCTAGAACATTTTGTAAGGCTTCCACTTATTGTTTGTTAATACCTTCATATTTTCTTATATTGTAAGCATTTCTAGTGTTTTGTTTACTTTGAAGTTAAAAATGTATGGAATGGGCAAAGTCAGCAAGTACAAAAAACACAAACAGATGGTGCACATGGATGTATCATGGAGCTCTGCACCACATTTATTACTAAATGAAATCCATTTCTTAGGTCACTTCCCAGGATCTCTCATCTGTATAGTTTTTTTTTTGTTTTTATTTATTTATTTATTTTTTACTTAATGGCAATCTGAATACATCTCAATGTTATCTTTTACATAAAAATTATTCTATTTCTTAATGCAAGTTAGAAAAACAATGACTGACATTCACAGAGCACACATCTCAAACAGTATCGAGTCTTTTCATCACTAAGTAATACCTAAAGAGAAGGCAGCATTTGTTTATGAAGAGAATTAGAAAGTACTATCAACTGAAGTAACAAACATCTCTCTTTTACTGGACTTTGTGCCCAAAAGCTTCTGGCAATGATTAGGAATATTCTTTTGTATACATCTCATGGAATGCCGTACAGTGATCAGACAGATATGCAGACAGATTATTATCTTTGAGTGCCTTCAAATTCGTTTCATGCAAACAAGGATGGGAAGTACGCACATGAGAAAATGAATGACATTTGTGAATGCTGTGGGGAAAACACAGTGGCCTTTACCATTTACTTTTTTTGAATGTTTCTCTTTTTTGGGTTAAATTTTTACAGTGCTGATTCAAGTGGAACAAGATGGTGTTTGCAGGGAAAGGAATGGTGTTGCAATAGGTCAATAGTTAACAAAAACAGTGAAACTGGGGAGAGAAGTGAAGTCACCTTCTGTCTTACAAGCTAAAATTTAGTGAAACTATTGCTGCTCAAACATAGCTTTTTTTTGTTTAAAAAAATGGAGCATACCAAAGAAAATTAACCTACTTCTGAAATACTGCTTCCTGAATAACATATTATCAGTTCACATTTTAGATACATTTTTGACCTCAATCTCTCTTCCAGTTGAGGTGTAGTGTAAAATAAACCAGTGAGTATGCCTTTTACTGTTTTTATTCTTTTGAATACATTCACTGCTGATGCAAATCTAATCAGTATATAATACTTTATCTATTGTGTCTGTTCTGCAGTTCATAAGTTCCTCTGCTAGCATTTACATGTTCCAGTCATGTCACTATGTCACTGAAACAACTGGTACTAGGAAAAATCCAACTAAATACTACAAAACTACTGTCTTATAAGCTATCAGCCTGTTTATTTGTCATTGCCTCATACTCTGACTAAGTCTTCAATGGATGGTACCGCTGCAAGGGGCTGAGAAGACCATGTTACAGTCCCGTCAATGAGAAAAAGCCCCTAGTAAGACTGAGGATCTAACAAGTCATCAATCATGAGGCAGTCTGATGTAGAGGATAACAATATAACTGCAATAAAGCAGTAAAGAAAGTAAATGGTTTTTCTTCCTCCACATCTCCCCCACCCCAAATGTTTCTGCCTGAAATACCATACCAGAATATGTCACTAGAGTTTTAGCAAATATTTATGTAAAATGAAATATTTACTAACTGCTGAAACAGGAAGAAATAGATAACAACCAGCACTAAAATTCCAAAAAATAGTTGAATCTTCAGTTTTCACAACTTTTCAAAGCTCGTTCACTGAGCGAAAGGAAAACAAACATTAAAGATTTTTTAAAAAATTGTAAAAGAATTGTGTATGTGGTTTGAGCAGTTACAATTACAATTCTTATTACTGAAAATTAAATCTAGAGATATAGGGTGCAGTTTTACATCAGATTTTCTTTACAGAAAGTTGTTTCAGAGGTGAGTAAATTTTGTTCAACTCACGTGCATCATGAAAACTCATTTAGCCACCAATGGATCAGTAAAATTAGTAATCTATGTACAATATTTAAAAAATTGGAATAAAGATGATCAGTATTTAAATGCGCAGCACTATTGCAGCAACAGCACTCGATACATCATTTTGACCTAATTAATAACAATAAGTAATTTATACAGTATCAAACTACAAGGATCAGTAAACATAAACTTTGGACTGATGGAATAGTTAGGTACCCTGACCAAAATTTTACAAGTAACAGATATGCAAATAATGTGTACATATATGTCACCACAGATATCTTCATAATAACAAAAGAAATAAGGAATTTACTTATGTTGCCACTTAAAACCAGAGGTAAGAAATACAGCAGGTAATGGTTCACCCAAGCGGGATAGGTCAACAATTTTGAAAATGTTTACCTGAGAAGTACAACAAACTTTATGTAGATTTGGTTTTGAAGTTTGTAAAATATTATACAGATGTGCCATAAAATATACACGTATCTCATCACTGATAATATCCAAGGCAGCTTACTTGACCAGGTATCTACACACTCTAACTACTGTACATAAAATACCTGAAGAATTCTGTGCCATTCCAATATAATCTAATGTAATTACAGCATGTCCTAAAGGAAAAGGTGCAGTCACACTGTACACTTAGCATACATATGCAGTACTATGACTAATAGCTAACGGCACTAAGGATAACATAAACTACACATTATCCCTACTAGTACTACAATCAAACAACTTCAAATTTGTTAAATGAAGACATTTGAGTGTTCAAGTGATCTTGTACTTTTCATTTACAAGGAGTAGTGCTTCAAAAATCAATATGAGAACACAAACAATTAGTAAACAAGTAACAGTGAAATCTCCATTCATGAATGCCATTCATTGCATATATCTAAAGCATAATGTCATGTCACTGCAAATTTATTGTGTAACATCAATCAGTGAGCATTCAATGATGAAAAACTAATGAGCAATGACTGATAATTTTTTTCATTGAAGAATCATAATGCAAAAGATGTTACATTATATCTTAGGAGTCTCAACACTGAAAGTTGACATATTTGTCTTGAGTATTGATGTAACAGAAACTGTACATTTTCCCTGTGAAATGGTTTCCTAGTGAGCCTAAATGTATTCAGAATGTATCACAGGCTACCTGGGGTCTCTAATTTGTCCCTTTGTTCCACAATAAAAGAAAAGGCTCTATTAATGTCAGTTTTGTGACTGTCAGTGCCCTTAATGCTTAGCTAAACTAAAGTATCACAAAATCTGCAAACATGGTTACAAATATAAAATCCATATCCTGATACACTGCTTATCCACTGCACATGATATTGAATTAAAGCCGTTACCAGGCTGAAGGTACAAGCTAACGTTGTTTGATCAGATTACTACTTTGAAAACACTCAGAAGCTGCAGCATAAGGAAGCAAATATTATACATCAGTACAACTGGTGGCATCCTATGTGTTAGTGATTTTGATATATAGGCTGAAAAAAATCAGGTGGTGTCAAAATTAATGTATTCTCTTCGAAGCTAGTACAATTTTCACTTTGTCTCCAATGACACTTAAAATCCATCTATAATTAGGTGAAAACTCTGGTTAAATTAATTCCAAGGAATAATAAAAGTATGGCTGCAATATTTTTATCATTTGTTAGAACTTTCTCGAGCTTTAATTTTTTCAAGCCTACCCATCACCCCCATTCAAATACAAGGATGAAAAATTTTCAAAACAATTTCATTAATTTACGTGAATAGTGGCAAGTGATTGTGATTTTTAAGGTAAAATGGGATGCATTACAATCAGATAAATATATATATATATATATATATATATATATATATATATATATATATATATATATATATTTTTCACCCAACATACAATAGATATCATGTAGTGAATGACATTCATTAGGGGTGCACATTCAAAATGGGAGAGGGATGATGTGCCCACTTTCCACAGTACCACACACATGTAATCCACCAGTTGTGGGGTCCGGAGGTACTTACCATGAGCATCATACTTACTGGAAAAATTGCGAGTTGCAAGCATGGTTGTTAGAATAGCACCCTAGAACAAATGTAAAATATTTAGAGGGTTATGACGCCCAAATACAAATGCAGATTAAATATAAATGAACTGAAAGCATAATTCATTTAGATGTCCAATAACAGGTTTATTTTAGCTACTACCAGCAGTAATTTTATAAAAGGCAGTAACTTTACAGAAAGTCTGTAGAAGCAAAAATAGTAAACTCAAAAAAGGAGATATTCATTGAGAATTTAGAATACTCATTTCTACTTTAGTGCTGAATGGTAATTAATGTGAATTAATTAACACATGTAAAGCTAATTTTAGTAACTTGTCTCACCTTTAGCTTACGCCTTGCATTGAACTTCTTCAGGCAATCAACAGTTTCTTGTCTGTGGACCACTGATGCAACACGTTCCCTTTGCTGAAACAGCAAGACAAGGATATGTTTCAGTAGGTTCAGAATACCACATGTAAATCAAATGAATTTTTAACTCATAAACATACAAAATTCATTAAATATAACAGAAATACCAGCAAATAGACAAAATGGAAAACAGAACCTACCAAACACTATCAGAAGTAACCAAAACTGTAAGTCTAGTACAATGTGTGAATAAATGACTAATATTTAAAAGAAAGTGTATTTTAGTATGTCCAGAAAGTTAAAGAAATACTGTCCTACCACTCAACAGAATTATTTTGCTTATAAAAATTTTATAGGTTCAATGAAACCTGAATGTCGCTGTGCAAATTAAACCTTAGCAGAAATAGGAAATATTGGAGAATTCATGGCCCAATTACTTCATACTTTGTACTGCTTTTCAGCAGATGGGTACAACACACCACATCAGGGCATTCATTAGACATGTAAAATAAAATTTTCACTTTGGGAACAATGTTACTCATACAGTGAATAATAAATTTTTTACTCAAATCACTCTCATCATTTCGGAATACACGTTACTTGAACATATAAGTGGAAACACAATTTTGTTGAATGTCTGTGAAAAGATAATTACGGTTTTTAGTAAAATCCAGAAAACAAAGTATGTTAAAAAAAAGAAAGAAGGAGAGAGAGAGAGAGAGAGAGAGAGAGAAGGGGAGAGAGAGAGAGAGAGAGAGAGAGAGAGAGAGAGAGAGAGAGAGAGAGCAAAATTGTTTCTAAGGCCAGCAAAATACAACCAATTGTTAAGTAGAAACATCACTTTTCAACAAAGAATGTCAAGAGTCATCTAAATTTTTTAAACCGAACTCTCCATTTAAGCAAATTTTTGCGAAACTCAAGTCAACACAAACAAAGCATGGGTCTCGGATATGTGAAATTTGCAAATTATGTTATAACATTTATTTCTTTAAATTACATTGGTTGAAAAAACATTGATTGCTACCACAAAAAGCTTTGATTTGTGTTTCAGATCTACAATCATAAAACAAAGATGTAAACTACTATGTTGCATGATAACACAAAAAAGTAATCAGAAGCTATACCAAAGTGTTACTGACAATACTTGGTACATAAACAACTGAGAAGACAATAGCTTACGCAGATCCATGGATGCCTCAGAGCTTCAGAAGCTGTTATTCTCTTGGAGGGATTTACAGTCAGCATCTGGTTAATCAGATTTTTTGCCTCTGGTGTGACTGTGTCCCATTCTGGAGACGGATACTGGAAATGTTATTCATCCACATATAAAAATTACATATTATTGTTCCTGCTACTATTACAAATTCCATGTAGCTTATATGGTTGGTTTCTTACGTCATATGCTCCAGCCTTTATTTGCGCATACAGCCTATGTTGATCCTCATCCCAGAATGGTGGGTAACCAACGAGCAAAATATAAAGAATAACTCCTGAAAGAAAATGTTCATGAGATACACCAAAAACAGATGAAATTAACTAAGATGACACAGGAATCACCTCACTTACTAAATAAAGGACTACACACACACACACACACACACACACACACACACACACACACACACACACACACACACACCACAAACAAAAGGTTACTGTGATAACATTGCAGACTGCTATTCAAAAGATGTTGAAATATTGCAAAGTATCAGAGATTATTTATTTATTTTGTGTTCTGGTGTTCCATACAGTGAATATATCTCAGGATGTGGAACGAGTCAGTCTTACAAGTTTGCTGGGGTTACATTCTGTGGTAATATGTAAATAATCAACTTCACATTAAGGTATCAACAACTTAAGTTCTATTAGAGGAAAGTAAAAGTATTTCAATATGTTTTCAGTAGATCAATAAACAAGAACATAAATAAGGATCTAGCAGCATATCTGAGTGTTAAAGTTACATGGGAACTATACAGGGTGATTCACAAAGAGATGCAAATATTTTAATATGTTATTCTACAAGTAAAAGTAAAGTAAAAAGTTGATATAAACATAGGTCTGCAAATGTTTGGTTACGGAGTTACGGCTAATTAAAGATTTTGCCTGACATTTAGCAACTTCACTAATATGAAGCCATCACAAAACTGTATGAGATTAAAGTACAGCACTATTTCCATTTATTTTGTTGCTACTGTTCTGGCAAATCTAATAAAACATGTCCCAGATGTGTATTTGCAGTAGTTTTCCAGAACCTCCAGAGAAGCAAAGATTATTATACAAGTAAATTTGCTTATGCTCCATGAACAATCTAGAAACGTTTATGTCCCTGTTGGCAAGTGTTAGTTAGTTGTTCCAGTCATTTCCTAATGTGGAAATGATTTAGTTTTCTGTATTGTTCAGTGAAAGAACAGTGTATTTAAGTGAAACTACATAGTAACTGCTGTAATCTGTATTTTATTTCTGAAATAGGGATGCCTTTCAAATTTACGATGGAGGAATACACTGATATGGTGTTTATTTATGGCAAATGTGATGGTAATGCTATGGCTGTAGTTAATGAATATCACATATGTTATCCAACTCGGAGGATTCCTAATACACGAACCATTTCTCAAGATGTTCTGGAAAACTACTGAAGATGCATGTCTGGGATACATTTTATTAGATTCATCAGATCAATAACAACAAAATAAATGGAAATTGTGCTTTATTTTAACATCGTACAGTTTTGTGATGGCTTCATCTTAGCAAAGTTGCTAAATTTCAGGCAAAATCTTTTATTAGCCCTTAAGGGGCTCCGGAACGCCCTATACTTGCAATGTTAAAATAACGCATATAAATTACATCTTTCCTCACAAAGTATTTGAGGTAGGAAGTTGAACTTTTTACAGATTATTTATTGGAATATGGGCTACAACTTAACACAGGGATTTTACAAAATTTTAGTTCAGTTATTAAAGATGATTTTTTTTCAATTGTAATGAAAATTCACAACATTTTTTTGCAATTTTTTATTTATATATTAAAAAATATACAGTTTTTTGGAAAAAGGCTGTGTTAAATTATGCAGAAGGTACTGTGTAACATTTACTGAAAGTTTGAAACAAATATGTTTGGAAGATCCTTAGAAAACATGTAATTAGTATGAGAAAATAAAAGTTTTGGGAATCGAGCGACAAAGATTGGATTAACTTTTTAGTGCATTCCAGGTCCATAGGATGGATTATCTTCATCCTCTGCAAACTCCTCCTCCAGCTTCCTCTTGTTCCTCCTCCTGTTTACTCTTGCTTGTATTTCTAGACTCTTTACAGCCCTGTCTGCAGCCCGAAGGTGTTCCTTGTCTAAAGCAAGCATCGCTCGTACCATGTTAGAACCTATCTTCATTCCCATATTTCTAAATACCTTGCACCTTACAGTGTTGCCATCATTGAAAGTCACAACAGCATCATACACACCAAAGTGAAGTGTTTCTATTCCAACAAATACAGTCTTGGGGATTCTCCACCATATAACACTATTTACACTTTCATTGGGGTTTTGAGTTTTTCCGTGAATACACTTTTTCAACAGTTCAGGTGCTGCTAAGTCTCTGAAAATAGGTTTTATCACCTCCATTATTGCATGAGGCAGACTAAAATGTACCTGATGAACACGGACGTTAATAATAACACCATTTGACAGCAGTTTAACAGCGCCACAGTGGGTCACGCCCATGTAGAACACATTTCAAAAAAATTTTAAAAATAGTTGTAGTCTTCGGAATTGAATAAATTATATATGTATTAAAAGTTAATAGTCTGCAGATTCAGAAAACGCAAAAAAGTAAAAATTTCATGATTTTGAGCCTTTCCGGAGCCCCTTAACTAAACATTTGCGGACCTATGAACCTTTTTCTATAGTTTTACTTCTAGAATAACATATTAAAATATTTGCATATCTTCATGAATCACCCTGTATATTGTGGTTCAGAAACTCTTCTGTAGTGCAAAAAGATCCTTGCAAATAGAAATTGCTGTGTGTTGCTTTAAGCAAAAGTTTACTTTCACCTACAAACTACTGTAATTACAGATTAATTATGTTACTCTTGATTGGTCTTACATTATCTGTACAAACAATACAGTAAAATGATTTACTGGATCAGATACACAAATAAATAAAAAATAAAATAAATTGCTATAAAAATATTTTCATATGATATCAGATCTGGAAAAACATATTGTATGCCTGGGGTGTTTTTTGATCCCAAAGTGATTCAAGCAACTTTATGGTGATAAAATTTGAAATATGTCCACAAAAGTAATTCTAATTTATTGAGAAAAATATGCATGATGTTGATATAACAACTCCATAATTTCCTAATATAAATAAGTTACATATAAGCTGTAATTATTAACTAAATTTGTTTGAAATATGAAAACATATTTTGTTTAGTTCCAAAAATTATTTTGACACAAAATATTCATAGCCCACACACTATGTAACAATACTGTATTTTATTAATATTATGTGTAATATCACTTACACGGAATTTTATCAGAAATGCACCCTTACTCGCTCTTCGTGTCATATTATGAAAATGTATTACACAACACAGTTATCCTAGTATGTTCTTTACAGACAAACTTGTGACACTCATCAACACTGTTGATTCACTTTTTTGTCCTTTGGCCTTGGGCTCGAATCAAACCGTTTTCTTTTCAGATTTGGAAAATCGGCTACCTGTTTATCATGTTGTTTTTCTTTTTAGAAGATCCTTGAAGCCTGAAGATATTACTGCTGAACGAATCCATTGTGTTTTGCTCTGGGGAGACAGGATTCGTCATTCAATGTGAGGTTTGACTAGTTCTTTTTCTAGTTCTGACAGGAATTCTCTTCTTGCATTTTTATTTCTCATATGATGTCAAATTTTACAATGCAGAATGTAAGCATTGAGACAATCTAAATCTAGTATATCAAAAAATACAGCAAATGGCCACCTTCTTGTTCTACGTTTCACTGAATAATATCTAGCCATCTTATCAACTGTATCAGCTCCTGACTCTGTTGAGCTGTAGAACATTATTATTTCAGTTTTTTTGTGCTCATGCTCACTGCCATCAAATGTAGCTCAAAAAATAGGTAAGCCATACTCTTCTGACTAAAAGTCACTCAAAGGTTGCCCACATGCCTTATGCAAGCCACCTATTATTTGCAGAGCAAAGAATGCCTGCAGCTCTGTAGAATCAAGTTCAATCCAGCATTCAAGAGTTGGGAATAGAATTTTATTATATTTTGAATGATTATTGGTATGCATTACTACTACACTCTGCAGGTGATTGGTGACAAAAAGTCTGAAACAATCTGCCCTTGTCTGTAACTGTGGTCTACAGTGACGTGGAATATGTACAGTTTGATGTGTTACATTCCTTGATACCTGCTTGTGTACATCAGGTGGTACTGTGTGTTATCCATCCACTTCCAGACACAAAAATAGTTGCAATCATTACCTGAATACCATTATCATCAGCATCTTCACAGTCACTCATATCCACTTCATCTCTGACCTGCATATCTTCCTCTGTCATATCTCCATCAGCATCACTGTTATCCTTATTTCCAAAAATTGATTCATTATCACTATCACTCTTCTGTAAATCTGCCAAAGCCTGCTCGAGACTGTAGCCCCTTGTAAAATGTATATCACCATCCATGATGAATAAACTATCACACCATGTCTTCCCTCCACAAAACTCAATTCCAAACTGTGAATTTGTCATAAAATTGCACATGAATGCATTTTCTATTCATTGTTTACAATAGTGTACAAATGAATGCAGTTTATAAGGTGAATTGGTGTCAAGATTTATTTTCATAACAAAACTTTATATATAACACCGAAAATCACATATCAAACAATGGAAAAGCCAGGATGGAATGTAACAATATTAGAGGCACAACAAGAAGATTCACACAATTATAGCTTTCGTTCAGTTGTCTGAGATTGCAGACGTGTGTGCAAGTTGTGTTTGCTTGAGAGAGAGAGAGAGAGAGAGAGAGAGAGAGAGAGAGAGAGTGCATTGCTGACAAAGGCCTTAATGGCCGAAAGCTATAATTGTGTGAATCTTTTGTTGTGCCTATCACGACTCAGCATCTCTGCTATATGATGAGTAGCAACTTTCCTTCTCTAATATTGAAAATCACATATTGTATACCTGGTGTATTTTCTGACCCCACAGCAAAAATTTCAAATTGTTGTACTACAAACTTTAATATAGTCATAAATATTTTACCAAGTTATAATAAAAAGTCCATGAATAGCATATCGGAAGGATGAGTAGTCTGCACTCACGTTAAAACTGTTTACTTGTAGTTAAACGAGTCTTGGGGTCTATAAAGATCCCACGTATCATGTGAGGAGTAATGTGTAATTAGATTCAACCTCTTCTCAGAAGATGAAAGTTGGTGCTAACATCTGGTTGTTATACTCAGCGCTTGAGTAAATGTGGAATGGTAGATTATGTGTATCAAACGTTTCCATTAAAACAATTTATTGTTTTGAGTAGTAGTTAATCATCAGCACTAAATTAAGGTCTGGTGCACATAGAATGAACAACCAAAAGTGCTGTTTTGGGTGGTCAGTGAGACAGTATTTATTACATTTGGTACAATACCATAATGAGAGGAAGAGTGACTGCCACATTACTGTTACCGTATCAGGTAAAAGATAATTCTGTAACATTTTAATGCCATATAAAGCTAGCAGAGTTGGGGGTGGGAGTGGAGGTGGGGGTGGGGGTGGGGGTGGGGGCGGGGGTGGAGAGAGAGAGAGAGAGAGAGAGAGAGAGAGAGAGAGAGAGAATGCTTTCCTAAGTAGTAAAAATCTTGTACAGCGAGTATACTGACAACTGATTAGACTCTAAAATTATAAAGTAGTACACTGGGGACATGTGCAAAATGCCACAGAGAGAGAAATGAAGATGATAAGACAGTAAGTTTTCTTGAGAGAATAAGGAAATTTAATGATTTGAGATGAAATGAGCTGGAGGCTTCTTAGGAAAAAAGAAAAAGAAAATATGCAGAAAGGGGAGATAAAGGCTCCAAGCAAGATACAGACAATAATGGGAGAGATTTCTCAGACTATACTGTGTTGCCACAGCTTCTCTTACCTGGTTGTTGAAAACCCAAAGCTAGGTTAGCAGAAAATGCCAGAGTGGGCTGATGCCTTAGAGAGGTGGAAGAGACTGTAGCAGATAAGTGGTACTTTTACAAGAAGCTTCCTGGCAGTTCTGCTGACACAGCAAGAATTGTTGCCTGTGCCTCACACCACATGTAACTTTGGTAACCAACAGGGCTATAGCTTTGCTGACATACCGGAAGTACTGAAGAAGATTGTAGCAATCACGAATTTCATTACCACATGATCAGGACCAGCACCAAGTCACTTCCTTGGTACACATGATGAGAAGTGAGTGCTTAATCAAAGAGCCATAAATACTGCCCATTTCACCTGTGCAGTGTCTGTCACTACCTGCAGCCAGTTACAAGAGGTACTCCTCACAAGTTGACCCAAAATGGGTCATTAACTGCTGCTACTAGATGCCTTCTCTGCTAGATTATGTAACTACTGGCTGCACCTAGGCCCAGTCCTGCTGGGAATTGAACTTCTGCGTTCCAGCTGGGGGCCACCTGCTCACCAACTAATGCTGACTTTTTGGTGGCTAGTTGGGTGTCTATGGTTCATGCATGGCCCTGAATAGCTGCCAATCTGCCATCTGCCCTGTGCAGGCACACTGTACTACTGTAAGCTTCATCTGCAGGCCACTATAATTGCATCCTGCACTGGGGTACTTGGTTCAACTTTGTGTGGTCGACTGTTTGCCGCACCAAATTGTGCGTCAGTACCAGCCAGTGTTACCAACTTTTTCCCAGCCTGTCACAGATGCATGCCAGCCACCTGCCTAAGGCCTGATATGATGCTACATTGCCAGAGTGCTGACGACATAACTTCGTCTCAGCAGCTGCCTGCTTCATGTGGTGACACTGTGCACTGACTGCTACACAAGGTTGCTCATTGAGCCAATATCACTTCCCCCACTGGGGCCAGCCTATGCTTTGGGGTGCTGAAGAGTGGTACACAATGCTATGGCTGCTGTACTTTTTGCACAGAATAAATAAATCAAATTAACCCACATAAGTGCTGTTTTTATGACTTTCCATCAGACACCCACCTGGCTCTATGAAGAGACCAACCTGCAAACTGACAGTCCATGCGTTCCCAACCTGTAGCAGGGTGCATAATCTCACCCAAATTCCTGACCCCCACCACAAATGATGTCAAAAGTGGTCACTGGATCCACTTCAACTGGCTTCAGAAATTGCCGACTGCTGACAGCTAGTGGCAGAAGTGGCTACATGACTGATCCCCCCTCCCTCTTGCTCCACTGCAGGTGTGATCACCCAATGCTTGAACTTACAGTTCAGTTTGTTACGTAGCATAAGGACATCTACTTCAGTCAATTCAAGGAGAAAACAAGAGAGGACTATACAGATATGTATCCAGCGAGCTGCACACAATGTAATTCATAAGGTCACAGTTTACACTGTATGGAATCAGTGCCCATCACATGTTCTATGCTCCATCAGTATGGGCGTTATAGTGCTATGAAACCAAGGAGATAATGATCAGGTGCAAGGACTAGGACTAATATTTTACTAATATGGTTAGCTATACTTTTATTATTCCCATTTTCTTTGTTTTGCCTATTATTTTTATCATATGGGATAGAGGCTACAGAATGACTGAGTCAAGAACACGGAGGGTTGCTATCCTGACAGCTGCACAGTCATTATTGGAGGAGGTAGCTCAGTTGACAGCAGATAATACTTAAACTCCTAAAGCAGTTAGCTGCTGTTGGTGAGGACAGGGCCTTGTCCAGCATGACTACTCCCACCTTTGGCTGCCACTGGATTAGTTAGTAATTTCTTGGGTGAGGCTGTGGAGGACATACTAGCATTTATAAATAGTTGTTTGACAGCTGAAAAGCAAGGATTTTGGACATGTGAACAGTTGTTACAGGAGACCAAGTGGCACTTGTGAGAAGAAGCAAAAATGTATGCTATGAGTGATGACCCCTTAAAAAATACTCAAGCATTTACTGAACTCAGAAAAAGCATGGTATAACTTTTCTGGTAAAATGTCACAGGAGGCAGAATAGCTGCAGATATCGCTGCTAACAATTAAATGGGTGTTGCAGAAGCAAAATGAGTATGTTGAGAATTTTGTACATATGATCAGTGTGAATACCAATCAGTTGACAGATAATGATGAAATGAACAGAATCATTCTGCAGGAAGTGGAACAGCAGTTGAAAATCCACAGCTGGGATAGCAGAAAATGTCATTGCTGGCTGACACACGAAGCCTTAGAGAGTTGTAAAAGATGGGAGCCAGTGATGCATACTTTCGTGAGGAGCTAAAAGCTGGCTCTGCCAACAGCATGAATCACTCTCTGGGGCTCACACCATGTATCTAAGTTTGACAACCACTGCTGTGACTGTAACACTGCTGACACAACAGAACTAAAGAAGAAGGCCATAGCAATGGCAGCCTAGATTGACAAATGTTCAGTCCGAGAAATGAGTCATCTTTCATCCACTTGAGGAACTGGTGCCTCCTAGATGGGGAGGAGCACCATCTGGTGACCGACTTTAGTGACTTCGGGGTGCCTACCTAGGTGTCCATGGTTCACGCCTGGGCCTCACTGACTTCTGAGCTGCTGACTGCTTTGTACGGGCACACTCCACTATCACAGGCTGGAAAGTCTTTGTTCAACAATGTGTGCTCTTATGCTTCCCGAATTGCAGCAAACCAATGTGACTAACTTCTGCAGAGTCTGTCATAGGGTCATGCTAGCCACCTACACAAGGCCTGACACTATGCTACACAGTTGGAGTCCTGACAACTTATCTTTGCCTCAGCTGCTACCTGTTCGACACAGTGACACCATGTGCTTGCCATTCCACGAGACTGCTAACTGAGCTAAGCACACTTCCCTAACTGGCCCCAGCCTGCCCTGCAGCATTATGACTGCTGTTATTTTTCACATGGAATAAATAAACCCATGTAACTGCTGTTCCTATGACTTGCCATTGAACATCCATCTGGCTCCATGAGCATGTTTGCCCTGATAATTGACACTCAGTGTCATTCCACCCTGCAGCTGTTTACCTAAACTGACTCGCATTACTGAAGCCCTTGCATCAGTAAAGTAAAGAGATGGAAGGCGGAAACAAAGACTAGTAACAGGAAAAGTACAGGCCTTTGAAAAATAAATAAATCATTGTTGTTGTTGTTGTGGTCTTCAGTCCTGAGACTGGTTTGATGCAGCTCTCCATGCTACTCTATCCTGTGCAAGCTTCTTCATCTCCCAGTACCTACTGCAACCTACATCCTTCTGAATCTGCTTAGTGTATTCATCTCTTGGTCTCCCTCTATGATTTTTACCCTCCACGGTGCCCTCCAATGCTAAATTTGTGATCCCTTGATGCCTCAAAACATGTACTACAAACCGATCCCTTCTTCTAGTCAAGTTGTGCCACAAACTTCTCTTCTCCCCAATCCTATTCAATACCTCCTCATTAGTAACGTGATCTACCCATCTAATCTTCAGCATTCTTCTGTAGCACCACATTTCGAAAGATTCTATTCTCTTCTTGTCCAAACTAGTTATCGTCCATGTTTCACATCCATACATGGCTACACTCCATACAAATACTTTCAGAAACGACTTCCTGACACTTAAATCTATACTCGATGTTAACAAATTTCTCCTCTTGAGAAACGCTTTCCTTGCCATTGCCAGTCTACATTTTATATCCTCTCTACTTTGACCATCATCAGTTATTTTACTCCCTAAATAGCAAAACTCCTTTACTACTTTAAGTGTCTCATTTCCTAATCTAATTCCCTCAGCATCACCCGACTTAATTTGACTACATTCCATTATCCTCGTTTTGCTTTTTTTGATGTTCATATTATATCCTCCTTTCAAGACACTGTCCATTCCGTTCAACTGCTCTTCCAAGTCCTTTGCTGTCTCTGACAGAATTACAATGTCATCGGCGAACCACAAAGTTTTTACTTCTTGTCCATTAATTTTAATACCTAATCCGAATTTTTCTTTTGTTTCCTTTACTGCTTGCTCAATATACAGATTGAATAACATCGGGGAGAGGCTACAACCCTGTCTCACTCCTTTCCCAACCACTGCTTCCCTTTCATGCCCCTCGACTCTTATAACTGCCATCTGGTTTCTGTACAAATTGTAAATAGCCTTTCGCTCCCTGTATTTTACCCCTGCCACCTTCAGAATTTGAAAGAGAGTATTCCAGTTAACATTGTCAAAAGCTTTCTCTAAGTCTACAAATGCTAGAAACGTAGGTTTGCCTTTTCTTAATCTTTCTTCTAAGATAAGTCGTAAGGTCAGTATTGCCTCACGTGTTCCAACATTTCTACGGAATCCAAACTGATCTTCCCCGAGGTCGGCTTCTACCAGTTTTTCCATTCGTCTGTAAAGAATTCGCATTAGTATTTTGCAGCTGTGACTTATTAAACTGATAGTTCGGTAATTTTCACATCTGTCAACACCTGCTTTCTTTGGGATTGGAATTATTATATTCTTCTTGAAGTCTGAGGGTATTTTTCCTGTCTCATACATCGTGCTCACCAGATGGTAGAGTTTTGTCATGACTGGCTCTCCCGAGGCCATCAGTAGTTCTAATGGAATATTGCCTACTCCCGGGGCCTTGTTTCAACTCAGGTCTTTCAGTGCTCTGTCAAACTCTTCATGCAGTTCTTATCTCCCATTTCATCTTCATCTACATCCTCTTCCATTTCCATAATATTGTCCTCAAGTACATCGCCCTTGTATAAACCCTCTATATACTCCTTCCACCTTTCTGCCTTCCCTTCTTTGCTTAGAACTGGGTTGCCATCTGAGCTCTTGATATTCATACAAGTGGTTCTCTTCTCTCCAAAGGTCTCTTTAATTTTCCTGTAGGCAGTATCTATCTTACCCCTAGTGAGACAAGCCTCTACATCCTTACATTTGTCCTCTAGCCATCCCTGCTTAGCCATTTTGCACTTCCTGTCGATCTCATTTTTGAGACGTTTGTATTCCTTTTCGCCTGCTTCATTTACTGCATTTTTATATTTTCTCCTTTCATCAATTAAATTCAATATTTCTTCTGTTACCCAAGGATTTCTATTAGCCCTCGTCTTTTTACCTACTTGGTCGTCTGCTGCCTTCACTACTTCATCCCTCAGAGCTACCCATTCTTCTTCTACTGTATTTCTTTCCCCCATTCCTGTCAATTGTTCCCTTATGCTCTCCCTGAAACTCTCTACAACCTCTGGTTCTTTCAGTTTATCCAGGTCCCATCTCCTTAAATTCCCACCTTTTTGCAGTTTCTTCAGTTTCAATCTGCAGTTCATAACCAATAGATTGTGGTCAGAATCGACATCTGCCCCAGGAAATGTCTTACAATTTAAAACCTGGTTCCTAAATCTCTGTCTTACCATTATATAATCTATCTGATACCTTTTAGTATCTCCAGGATTCTTCCAGGTATACAACCTTCTTTTATGATTCTTGAACCAAGTGTTAGCTATGATTAAGTTAAGCTCTGTGCAAAATTCTACAAGGCGGCTTCCTCTTTCATTCCTTCCCCCCAATCCATATTCACCTACTATGTTTCCTTCTCTCCCTTTTCCTACTGACGAATTCCAGTCACTCATGACTATTAAATTTTCATCTCCGTTCACTACCTGAATAATTTCTTTTATCTCATCATACATTTCATCTATTTCTTCATCATCTGCAGAGCTAGTTGGCATATAAACTTGTACTACTGTAGTAGGCATGGGCTTTGTGTCTATCTTGGCCACAATAATGCGTTCACTACGCTGTTTGTAGTAGCTAACCCGCACTCCTATTTAAATCAGTATAATAGCTTAAATAGTTTATAGGAATAGTGTCATACAAACGAGGCAGCTCTGTGTGAGGCAAGTGTGTAGACACAGAGGTGCTGATATGTAATTTCACAAGAGAGCCTGTTTGCACACAGTAAGGCAACCTGCCATCCCCTTCACACCAGGATGAGCTTCTAGCCCAGTAGGTTTGGCTGCCTAAGGGAATTCAGCAGATGTATGCATTGATGGCATTGCTCACTCAGAACCCGAAAGTGCCAACTCAGACAATGCTGCTGAGTAAGGTAAACAGTATCTGCAGAGCCGACATGGACGTCAGATGGCCATCCCACCTCGGTGGTCTTCTGACATAATCTGCATCACAGATGGAGCCTGCATCTAAAGAGGGTGAATCCTGGGGCATTGTAAAACTCCAGCATTGTAATTCAAGACAGATAAAATATGTTGTATCTTGCATTGGAGTTTTCATAGTCACTTCTGGCCAGCACTACCATCTCAATAACCCACCACCTCTACAATATAATGGCTTCTCTTAGCTCAGGTTGCTATAGAGTGATGTCATAAGAACTTGTGGATCTTGTCTAGCAACTAGGACCAGCACAGTCAAATTCCATGCACCACAGCTTTGCAACCACAACATGCAGTTACGTCAAACAGTGGAGTGAGTTAACAGACTGCTAGTTTCTGTGGTTTTTTTTTTTTTTTTCTTATTTAATGTGATCAACGTAAGTTGAGAGCATTCTGTATGGTATATGGTGCAGTACTAATAATTCATGTTTGAACATCAGTTTAGTAGTGCACAACATCATAATGGGTGATGATAAGACGTAAGATATATATGTGTATGATGCCATGTGGCCTGTTGTGAGTGAATTTTGTATATCCTAGTGCATGTAGGAGATTAAGGTTCCACAATGGCAGAGTCTCAAGTCGGAGGCAATTCAAGCATGGGTTAATGAAATGGGCAATTGAAAACAGATAATATAGACTCATGTAATAGGCTTGCAGCTGCGGAGGAAGAATTGGAAGTAGCCGAGCAACCTACTCCATTATTAGAACCAGCCATAGTCAATTTGCTCACATCTGTCTCTTGAAAGTTGACTTCTTTTTAGGAAGAACTGCAGTTAGCAGCTAATATTGCGGGGGGTGGGGGGAGGGTCACAGCATCAGTTATTACAGGTGACAAGGTTACAGTTAGTAGGGAAGTTAAGACATATATCAGATGTACAGAGCAACTAAGAGGTGTGTAGATATTTAATGAATTGAAAAAAAAGTCCTGCTACAAAAGTACAAGGCGCAAAATAGTGACACTTTTTCACAAGTAGTTGGTAGTATATGAAAGAAGCATAATGAGTTGGTAGAGAATTTTGTGGACAGAATACAGAAAGTGAATGTACAGACATAAGAATTAGTAGAAAGTGATGAGGCAAATAGAATCATACTACATGAAATGGAACACACACATTTTTGAGGGGCTCACCATCTAATATGCCTAGAAAGCTGAGATGGGTATCCAGAGAATTTATACTCTGCAGTCAGATTAGCCTTGGAGTTTGAAGAAGTTGATGTAGTAACAGGAAAATGGGACAAGAGAGGAGTATTTTATGCTGACAGGAGGTGTTACAGATGTGGGAGGATGGGACATGTGCAGAAGCAATATCACCAACCTCAGTGTAGTACTTGTGGTGCAGCTGCACACCAGTACTATGATTGTAGGAATGGTAAGGGAAAACAAGTGTCAAATAAACTGATGTCAAATGCAAAAGGGAATCTTAGGCCTGCTGCCTGGTGTTCCCAATGAATTTTGATGGAATGAATATGGATGAAGAGTTGGAATGTAGTAATGGGGCTAGTGGAAGATAAAAGCTCTAGTTTTTATTGAACACAGGGACACATGTGTCAGTTGAAAGTACACATCTCATGGGTCAGAGGTGATTAAACCTCCACAGTATAACTGACATGGACTTTATGATAGTGATGCAGAATCTTTGAGTTCAGCAATGGTAGACATTTCAGAGGGTATGCAGTGTTTTAGGTAATGCTTAGAAGTTGTGCCATGTGTAAGTGGTGGTTTCCAAATGATCTTAGAACTGGATTTTCTGACAACACAGCATGCCAAAACTGACCTGAGGTGACACATAGTGGAACTTAAGAGGACAATGTTCCAGCTAGGGGAGACGGTCACCAGTAAAGTAAAAACACAAAATGCACAAATCTGAAGAGGTGAACCACTTAAATTGCTGTCAACAGCACTGAGGATTAATTCACATGTTACTGTGCAGCACAGTATTAATGCTTTGTGCTTGGTACAACCATGGGCAGAAAATGCTCATTAGACTAATCACGTTGCTTTGTACGTAGAAGCTTAGTACTCGTTCAAGACAAATCAGACAGGAAGGCAGTGCCCGTGAATTTAGATGATTTTGGCACCAAAGGAGTACAGCTCACCAAGTGGATGTTGGTAGATAATCTGGAAGTCCTGGCTGATGTGGGTAGGGGTTCTCTCAATGTGCACCACAAAAATGTGCAAACTGCCAATAAAACTGCATAGTGCAGGAAGTTAGAACATCTTAGAGGTACGGATGGATTGTACAAATTAGAGGGCTTGATTTTTCCTTGAGCGCCTTCACCACACCACCTATAATGCAGCATCACATTCCTACAGGAACTGAGTTACCAGTGTATGGTAAATCTTACTGTATACTGCAGTTTATGCAATCAGTGTTAGAGGACTTCATTGAGTCACAGCTAATGGATGGGGTAAGAGAGGAAAGCACTAGTTCACGGAGTGCAGCCATCATAGCAGTACTGAAAAAGGCACTGGATGGAACCGAAAGATATAGAGTCTGTTGTGACTATAGATATATTTACAGCAAAAGCATGATTAATGCATATTCAGTCCCAAGCATTACTCCAACTATTGATAATTTAGGGCAGTGAAAGTACTTCTCTACTTCAGATCCGAGGAGCATCAGATACATGTAAACTTGTAGGACCATCCAATAACAGTGTTCTCAGTCCCCTGGGACCATTTTCAGTATCATAGAATGCCATTTGGATTGGAGATTCTCCAGCAAAATTTCACCATTTGTTGTATGGAGTGCTGAGGGTGTTGAACTCTCACCAGTGCACGGTCTACCTGGATGACTTAATTTTTGTGAAGGATATGGCAGAGCAAATGCAACATTTATGAGAGGTTTTTACAAGATTACAAGCTGCAAATTTAACATTGAATGACACTCTGCATTAGAAGAAGTCATTTATGTAGGGCATATTGTTAGCAATGAA
This sequence comes from Schistocerca americana, assembly GCF_021461395.2. Lineage (NCBI taxonomy): Eukaryota > Metazoa > Arthropoda > Insecta > Orthoptera > Acrididae > Schistocerca > Schistocerca americana. The sequence goes on along the minus strand of NC_060119.1, from coordinate 534,072,879 downwards.
TGGGTTAAGACATATCCGAGGTTGACACAAGCAGTACGGAAACTTCCAATTCCTACTAATACCAAGGAGTTACAATTTTCTTTTGGTCTGGAGAATTATTATAGAAAATTTACAGAAGGGTTTACAGATATAGCATGACCACTTATACAACCATTAAGACTGTGAGAAAAGTAAAACTAAAAAATATTTTATATTGACAGGTGTTGAGCTCAGAACTAAGAAATAGTGTGCATTGCACAACTGAACAAAGAAAGAAACACAAGGTGCTCTATTCCCTGGCTAATTACTATGCTGATATAATAAAGGAAGCAAGATGGAGCAAACAGGGACAGTATAATGTAAGGTATGTACCTCCAAATTTTTTAAAGACTTATCAAGTTCTGTATTACAAAACAGTTCATCTGGGAAGTAAAGTAGGAGATCCATATGTTAAAAATGTATTGGCTCTGAGGTATAGTCCATCTGGGGGCACTGAACATAAACTGAACTTTGCAGAGGACTGGAAATTACTTCCAAGATGGTCTGATACAGTCATCAAAAATATTAAAAAAATTCTGCAGTGGACCAGTTGCTATTTGTGCACAAAAGTATTAATATCCTTTTTATGAAGATCTTCTTTACAAATAATGCCAAGCAAATTGTTGTCAAAACTCAAAGATACTTTCCATAGCAGCTAGTCTTGTTTGAAAAGGATTTAAATTCAAATTAAATTTATTTTATTTATTTCTATGTTTGGTCCTGTTAGTAACATTTAAAACTATTGGAGTGCAAAAATTCTTAACTTCTTGCTTTACTAACTTTTTACTGCAAAATCCTGATCTTATTTAGTAAGGCCCTACATTCCATAAAATTGCCAAATAATAGGTGCAGCAAGTATCGTAAGTTACGTTTCTGACTCATCACCTCTTTAAAGGAAAATAACTTACGTCAATAAAAAAACTGTATGTTACAGGAAGAATTTTTAAGTTTTCTGTGAAATACTCATACGAATTTTTGAGATACGCGGTTTCATTGTCTTCACAAAGATATGTGCCTTAATAACTGCCATCTTCTTAGATCAAAAGAAAACTGCAATGTCTACTTTGTTTATACAAAATATTTAAGCATTCATAAGATGTGCATGGTAAGTTTAACCCCAGCACAAAGTGCAAAACACTGGTCCCATTTATTTTATTGGCAACATGAATGAGGTATAGTTTACTCTCTCTGCAGTACTTCACGTGCACAGTGTTATTACACAAATGATGTCAGGGACAGGCATCCCTCTGGTCATCACTGTTCTTGTAAGAACATTGAAGGTAGAAATAACACTGTTAGAAAAATGAGAAGTAATAATTGTGGGCCACTGAAAAGGATTCTCATTGACAGTTACACAAGAAAGGAAAATGAGAACCGAAATTTTGCTTATTGGTGCCACTCCTGTTGCTTTGTAGTAGAGTGTGGTGGCATCAGTACTTCATCAAATAACAATATCATTACAGTTACATCTAAGATGAGCTCAGTTTTCCTAACAGCAGTATATTTTCACTTATAATGTATAGTAGTGTGAAGATCAATGTCAGTGGATAACAATCACTGTGTAACCAATATTGCTGATTTTCATGAAAGACATAGCTCTTATACAGCATCCTGGTTTAGATTGGGGCCTTCATCGTTTCAGGTGACTGACTTATTTTACCAAAGTTCAAAGATTACAAGCAATTTGTCAGTTAAGTGTTCTTCAATCATTATCATTAATGTGTGCAAATGACGCCAACATTTCAGCTGCTAGTCATAGGATACAAATGGCACTGTGAGAAGGAGACAGACAGGCAATGTCTTATGAATGTGGAAAAAAATTACAGACTAATAAGATAAGGTAACTAACTGAAGATAGTAGAATAATAATACTTTTTAAAAATCATATTTTAAGTTTACAAGATTTTATTCTTTACTGTCAGAGGTAATAATGACTAAAATAACTCTTGTGACAAGCTCTGTACCTGACTATTATACTGGAGGTGAACTAATCTACCCCAAGGGGTAGAAAGTACAGTGACTCTGTAATTTGTAAAGCAATTTTCTGTGATTACAATGCATTTTTCATTAAGAATAACACAATGATACTCACCGCAAGCCCATATGTCAACTGGTTTACCATATGGTTCTTTTTTTAACACTTCTGGAGACAGATATCCTGGTGTACCCGCAAATCCTTGAAAACAAAACAATAAATTCAGTGTCTTACTTTTAACCGAAAAAGTACTTTTTGTGTGTGTGTGTGTGTGTGTGTGTGTGTGTGTGTGTGCGCGCGCGCGCGCGCCCACACACACACACACATACACATACATAAAAAAGACAAAAAAATCTTATCTCCGTTTCTCCTCCATTTCCTGACATTGTCTTCGCTAACATTGCACCACAATAAATATTTACTTAAATAACATTCAGAATATTAAGGATTGGAGCTTAATTATCATAAATGTGTTAAATATTTCTCTGTGTCTCTCACCAAACCATGCTTGTTGTTCCCCTTGAACTTCTATCGCCAAGCCAAAATCGGCAAGTTTCACTGCTGCTCCCTTTTGTTTACTAGCCAACAACAAGTTCTCAGGCTGTAAAACAAATAATAAAAAAAATAAACAATACATTTCATAAAATACTACTGTTTATCATTAATTTAGTGGTATCATGAAAGTAACAATAACTGTAAACTGCAGATAACAGAAGCATGCACCACACATCTCTCTCCTTCTGTATGTGATAACCAACTTTAAAAAGTAATTTGAGTTCTCTACACAGATATTGAAGTTTCCTGCTTCAAGTGGCATGACATACACTACTTGTTGAATTTTATCTTCTGTTGTTGTGTCAACCGTCAGAAAGGAACGTCAATATTTAATTTTGATCAAAAGTTTCAAAAAGAGAAACATCAACTTTGTCTTTTTAATGCTAATGTAGGATTTATCACAAATTTGGTCAGACCTTATCTTAAGTTTGCCCTGCAACCAACTGCCTGTCTAGCGATTGATAATGGAGGGGGAGCTTCATAAACACATACATCACATATAATGGGACACAGCGAGTGGAGAATTTGGGTCTCACTAAACAAAACTGTTATATTTTTCCTTGAATTAAAGATATGAAAGGAAGTGTATAATTTTGGTTTGTGTAGCAGAATTATGGTCCAGGTATTTTATAGAAACCCATATGTGGAAATTATTAATTGTTTGTGACATATTACTGGTCACTAAACAGGTTAACAATTCACCATAATAACTGAAACTCTGTGCTTATGGCAACACTGCCCAAAACACATTAAAAATATTTTATATTTGATTGAACATAGTGTCTGACTGAAAAGCTACATAGGACTGCTGCATAAAGAATGCAGTAAATACTTTAAACCCAATTACCACACTTTCTACTGCCAAATTCCCTTATTATCCCCACCCTATGTAAGTAAGGTTAAAAATATGACGACAAAGATTGTGCATATAAAGTATTTCATTTGTGAAAGTGGTTAAATTTCAAAGACAAGAGGTATTCCATGCTGACTCTCTCTCTCTCTCTCTCTCTCTCTCTCTCTCTCTCTCTCTCTCTCTCTCTCTCTCTCTCTCTCTCTCTCACACCCTCTCACACCCAACCCCCCCCCCCCCTCAACCCCTGCCCTCCGAAAACCTCTAAGCCTCAGGAGCTATGTGCACTTTGTCAACATAATCACCACACATTTGCATCACCAATGTGTAACTTATAGAAGGGGGGGGGGGAGTGTTCTCAAACCACTTTTTTTTTTTTTCAAGTCTGTTACACCATCCTCAGGACAGCTGATCATTGTTCCTGGACATATACAAAACAGGTGCTCATTGTTCCTGGACATATACAAAACAAAGTCCACATAGAGGTTTCTTCATACCCCAGATAGCAGATAGGTGGTAATCGGAATGGGCCCAGTCATTAAGTGGAATACAATGGGTGTAGCAGTATCTGAAACACTATGTCAGTGATGGTAGCCATAATTGTGCAACTTGTATGGCGACAACCATTGTCTTGTTGAAGAGCATTTGTTTCATCCCTTTTCCTGATTGGTTCTTTTGTATTGCATGATGTGCCCTCTGCACAGGCTCCACATACACTGTGATTCAGTCTCTGGCCCATGGCAGTGAGTTTGGACATTAAACCTCCTGGATTCTGGCTGTAGCACTGAAGGAGATCACTGCAAATGTCCTTGTGCTGTTGTGTTTGTGCTGCATTCAGGGATTTGTGAACCCACCTGTCAGACATCTTCTCAACCTTAAGGTGACTGTGCATGATGCCATACAGAGTGCTTCTTGCAAGTCCTGTGGTCACTTCCGTTTCTAAGAACATGAAGGACCTTTTCTCCTGAATATGCTTTTGCAATCTTGAAATGTTGACTGGTGTTACTACAGTTACCTTCCTTATGGAACTGGTGTCTTCGTTGATGTGCATTCACTTTTCCAGCCATCCATCCAGTTGTGACAGTGCACACTCACCACAAATTTAAACCAATTGCCTGTTAATATCCCCAGAGTTCACACCTTCCTTTCACAGGAACTATGTTGTCCAACACTGTCCTTGATAAATACACTCCACATTGTTCACTCATGTTATTACAGCAATTGGGAAATGGGCTGTACTTTGTAGGGATTACATTTCTAGTGATTGTCCTGCCACCTATGGCTAGACCAAAATACTACATATTTGCAACTGTAATGATGCATAAGATGGTGCACCTAGGAATAAATAAAACATAAATAAATATGGAATGCCCTTGGTAATAAGCAGTTAGAGATACTTAAAGGAAAAACAAAAGCTGAGAAAACTTTCAAAATGGTTCAAGCACTATGGGACTCAACTGCTGAGGTCATTAGTCCCCTAGAACTTAGAACTAGTTAAACCTAACTAACCTAAGGACATCACAAACATCCATGCCCGAGGCAGGATTCGAACCTGCGACCGTAGCGGTCTTGCGGTTCCAGACTGCAGCGCCTTTAACCGCACGGCCACTTCGGCCGGCGGAGAAAACTTTACTCAACAGTGGAATAAAATAAAAATGATCTATTTTTTTATTTGTCATTAAAAACAACTTACTTATGAGCCCAATTAGAGAAGAAAAAAAATCTGCTTGTGTGCAAACATAAAATGAATTTCTGGAGTGTATTAGAATAAGAAAGACAATGTTGAGGCCAATGCAATGATCATATGAAAGTTCAAGTATGTTGTTACAAAGTAAAAACTGACATTTTTCAATACCCAAAGGGTGTTCTCCTATTGTCACTGATGTGTTATCTCCTGACTCACTATATTCCTTAAAACAAGTAATCTGTTATAGTTTTATAACACTTTCTTTGAAAGACTTTCATCTCAGCTAGACAATACTTCATAAGAAGATGAAATCTGAAATACTTAAAATGCATTGGGGGAGCACTTATGAACAACTTTTGAGGCCTTATAGTGCAATGCTACACTGACCACTACTGGATACATATATCAAAACCACTACTCACAGAGGCATTTTCATCACTAAGCCATTACCAACATTACATTCAAAGAGTGTGGTTGATCCACTAATTTTTGAGCAAGAGTATGGACTTATCAACCAGCTACTAGACACAAACAGTAACCTGGACTACTCTGAGAGCCCAATATCAATAATGTAAATTTAGAATTCCTTCTTGAGCAATGGCCAGCAGTCATAGGTATGTACACTGATGGATCTAAATACATTAACTTTATTGGCTGTGCCTATATTGATATTAAAAATAACTGGAGTGAACTATTTCATCTACTGAATGAGGCACTGAAAGAGGCACAAATTTATGCTGTTGAATTCTTAGCCATTGAAAGACTACTAAGTTACAGTATGTCCACAGCAGCTGACCATTCTATCACACTCATGGACTCAATCTCCAGGCTGAAAGTACTTCAATTGGTAAGAACAAAGGCAGGTGTTACCTGACATACTGAACAGTTGCTGCTGCTACTGAACTGGCAAGGGAGTTTCATTTGTGTGAATCAGGGGTCACACTGGCATTGTGGAGAATGAAAAAGCTGGCCAATTAGCTAAGGGAATAATGATGACTGGGATACAAGAGTGATACATTCTCAAGGAAGATTTCAATGTTGGGATTAGAGGCTTGATCAAAAATGACTGGAATGAGGCATGAGAGATTGAAGATGTGCACAAACACACATGGTACAGGCGAATTCATCTGCATTTACTGAAGGCCCAATAGTATGTTGCAAAGGAGGATCTAATCTGAAACTTACATCACATAGGGACCATGATACAGTCTGTGTGGATCATTGTTAGGTTGAAATTCAACCATGGCTGGTACTGACAATGTCTTGATACCATCACAATATTGCAACTGTGGGGAGCTCAAGGGCATTAATCATATCTTCTTTGACTGCCACAACACAGAAGGGAACCTGACTGGCTGTTTACAGAGCTGGTTTGCATGCACAGAGCCACTTCCTTCTCTTGTGTTAATTGTCTTGTTTACAAGAAATTTAAATATTTAGAAACAATTGGTTGCATTTATTTTAAAACTTGGAATTACTTATCATGCACTTTAAGTTTTTCATTTTTTAATATTACAAAAAAAACTTTTGAGAACACTGTTTGTTTGGACTGATTGTATGGGTCTGTAACAAGGCATGAAAGATTGAAGATCTGCACAAATGCACATGATACAGGCAAACCCATCCATATTTACTGAAGGTCCAATGGTATGTTGCAAAAGAGGGTCTGATCTGAAACTTACCTGCCACAGAGACCATGATACAGTTTGTGTGGATTATTGCTACATTGAAATTCAACCATGGCTGCACCAACATCATCTTCATACCATGACTATACTGCATCTATGGGGAGCTTAAGGAGAAAGAGAAAAAGAGAGAGAGAGGGTGGGGGGGGGGGGAGAAAGGGGGGGGGGGGAGAAGGGGGGGAGAGAGAGAGAGAGAGAGAGAGAGAGAGAGAGAGAGAGAGAGAGAGAGAGAGAGAGAGAGAGAGAGAGAAATGGAGGGAGGGAGGGAGATAGGTGGGGGAGGGGGCAGAAAGGAGGTGGGGGCAGGAGGAAGTCAATGAAGTTAAGTTCATTATCACCTCTCAACTCGCACACCAACCACCAGTTCCATATGAATTACTAGTACATGAAATTGAACATTTCATTCTCTCTCTCTCTCTCTCTCTCTCTCTCTCTCTCTCTCTCTCTCTCTCTCTCCCCCTCCCCCCACCCCTCTCTTTCTCATGTGAGACACTGTCATTACTAACACATTTCTTTGAACCTCCACACCCTCAAATAATTTTATACATCTTTTTCTTCACTTCCCTAGTAATGATTCAGAATGTAGCACTGACCTCTGAACATCTGACATTGTTTGTTACACATACAAGAAAATCTCAGCCAGTGTATTTTGAAGTCACTTTGTAACCCTTTCAAATCTTTGTGCCTTGTCCTATGGTTTGAAGTTACTAATCACTTCCCATTCACTGCCATCAATTAAAGTATTTTTATTAATCCAGGATCCTTTTTACTCCTCTTGCTCTCTTCCTCTCTTATCAGATACCAATTAGACAGTTCATTTGACAAGCTCAACTTCTCATCCTTTGTTGAAGTATATTATTATTTTCTTTGCCTAGTTAACTCCAATCCCAATGTCCACAAACTTTGTGCTGCAAGATTTCTGTTGTCACAACAAGAATCCAGTTAAACTTACATCACCAAGATTAAGTGCAAAAACATGAGCAATGTAATCAGATACAAAATGCTTTTTCACACATGATCATACTTTCAGTTAAAATACTAGTTACAAGAATTAACTTCTGTGCCAGAAAAGGCAATTTTCAAACATATTTTAACAGCTATTCTGTGTTTAAGATAAAAAATGTTTGTGTACCTTCAAATCCCTGTGAACAACACCATTCTGATGACAATGGTTAACACTTTCAAGGATCTGTTGTATACAGTGTGAAGCATCTGCTTCACTATAAAATTCTCTTGCAACAATATCCTCAAAGAGTTCTCCACCAGTTACCCTAAAACAAGCAAATGAAAACAATATCACAACAGCATATGCAACAGTCCACACAACTGCCGCAACACCTTTTTTTGCATAAAATCACAAAAAATTGCGTGGAGATATGGGCTGTTTCAATTATAGCACTAATTTATCAAGAAATAAAATCCATATACTACAGGAAGTTAATAAAAAATAACACAATGTCAACACATGTCACTCATAATTGGCCTATGGCAGTAATTCTCTAAACTAAGCAACTCAAATTAAAATAAATATTGTTTGCAGGATGTTTCCCATAGACATCAAGATGTGCTACATCTGCAGTTCATAGTTTATTCATCTTCAGCACTCACTTGTAATGCCCATATTAGATTTGCAGAACAACATATTCCAATATTTTCACACAGATATCTAGGTTCTTTTTGTTGATCTTCATATATTTTTACAGTCCTACTTGAATCACTATCTCGTCATAGTGTTTTGGCTTATGTGCCTCAATGATACACATAGCTGTACCACAGGTGTAATCACACTGTGTACAGAACAAACTAACATATGTTTCCTGAAAAGGAGAAGTAGCTACTCAAGTAGTTGCAGCAGCATCAGGCTGGATAATTGACTGATCTGACCTTATAACACTAGCCAACCTTAATTAAGTAAGTTGGTGAAAAAAAACATCTGAGAGCAAGGCAAACTACAACTGGTATATTTCCACAGAAATACAGCTTTACTTGGAGCATGGACTGTTAGATCTCTGAATCCTGGTGTTGGTGTTGGTGGTGGTGGTGGTGGTGGTGGTGGTGGTGGTATAGTGATGGTGCCAATGGTGATGGTAGTTGATGTTGTTATAGTCATCATTATCTTTTTCTTCTTGTTCTTCAGTCCAAAGACTGGTTGACATAGCTCTTCACACTAGTCTTATCTGCACAAGACTCTTCATTTCTGCATACCTTCTACAGTAGAATAGAGAATTTGAGAGAGAGAGAAATGAATATGTTGAAGTTAGATTCAGTAAGAATTATTGAAGACTGGTGCCAGAAAGAAGAGGACTTCTGGCTTGTTGAGTACAGGCTAGTTGGAACAGTTGAGTAGGTCTTATAATTAATAATAAGATAGGAATGTACGTTACTACTATGATGTTCCTAGTGAATGTATCATCATAGCCAAGAAAGACCCAAAGCCATGACCTGCCACAGCAGCGCAAATGTACATGCCTACTAGCTCCTCAAATGATGAAGAGGCTAAAAATATTTATGATAAGATAAAGGAAATTGTTCAGTTTCTTAAGGGAGATGAAAATTTTAAATAGGTGCCTGGAATGAGATCGGAGGGAAAGTAAGAGATAGGAGGACATGGTCTGGCAGAAGAGGATGAAAGGGGAAGCCACCTGCAAAAATTTTGAACAGAGCACAATTTAACCATTCAAACTATGGGCTTAATTAACATGAAAGAAGATGGTATACATGGGGAACCTGGAGGTTTTAAATAGTCTATTATTTAATAGGAAGACAGAGATTAATTTATCTGTATTAATGGCAGTTGAGATCCATGGCTTTGAACTGAATTACTTGAAGAAATACAGCAATCTGACAATTCATTTTATAACTTTATTTTATGCTAGAACCCATTCCAAGCTTTCACCCATCTTCAATGTGTACAATATGTTCAGATCTTCATCAGCTTAATGTTGTTCTTGACTGCATTATAAAATGAATTGTTATTTTGCACAAGGCCACTGAAGTATTCAAAATGCAATGAAGAAAAATGTTACACTGATGGAAATATAAATGTATTATGCAAGCTGAAGATGAGTGTAAGACCAAAATGTGTTCTCCCACAAAATAAAGCTATATAAAATTTGGCTGGATGCTGTATTTCTTCTGGGCAACGGCCTTGCCACAGTGGATACACCGGTTCCCGTCAGATCACCGAAGTTAAGCGCTGTTGGGCGTGGCCGGCACTTGGATGGGTAACCATCCGGGCTGCCATGCGCTATTGCCATTTTTCGGGGTGCACTCAGCCTCGTGATGCCAACTAAGGAGCTACTCGACTGAATAGTAGCGGCTCCGGTCAAAGAAAACCATCATAATGACCAGGAGAGCGGTGTGCTGACCACACGCCCCTCCTATCCGCATCCTCATCTGAGGATGACACGGCGGTCGGATGGTCCCGATGGGCCACTTGTGGCCTGAAGATGGAGACCCTGTATTTCTTCTAGTGAGACAGAGATTTATGAACCAGAATTTAAACTGCAAAAATATTTCCAGGAACAGATGAAGGCTCTGACCATAATTTATTGGTTACGAAATGCAGACCAAACCTGAAGAAACTGTAAAAAGGCAGGGCATAAAGGAGTATGGGACCTGGATGAATTGTAAGAATCAGTGGCTACTAAGATTTTGAAGGTGAGCATTAAACAACAATTGAGGGGAACAGCAGAAAGAATAGCATAGAATAGCTAAGAATCAAATAGATGAAAGGCAATGCCCAGTGACAGGAGAAAATATAAAAATGCAGACAATCAAGTAGGCAGAAAGGAATACATGTCTAAAAATTATTGACATTAATGCAAAATGCAAACCAGGAATGAATGGAGAAAAATTCAGAGATGTAGAAGCATAGATAGCAATCGGAGAGAGAGAAGCTGCTTATTAGAAATTAAGGAAGTCACTGGAGAAAAGAGAAGCTAATATTCAAACAAGAACTCATATGGAAAGAGAGTAATAAACAAGGTAGGGAAGGCAGAATGGTAGGAGGAGTGTATAGAAGAATTACACAAAGGTGACAAACTGGAGGAGAAAATTATGCAACACAAACAGAAAGTAGATTAAGATGAAGGTGAGCTGAGACATATGATACTGCAAGAAGAATTTTACAGAATTCTGAGAGGTCGCAGGTAGATACAACACAACTAGAGAAAATGTCATTCCTTCAGAATTACTGAGATCCTTGCAAGATATGTGAAACGGGTGAAGTACTAACAGACTTCATGAAGAATATAATAATTTCAGTGCAAAAGAAAGAAGACACTGACAGATTTCAATATAAGTGAATCATCAGGTTAATAAGCCATACTTGTAAAATACTAACAAATTATTTACAGAAGAATGGGAAGCTGTAGAGGCCAACCTCTGCTAAAACTTAGGTTGGGTTCAGGAAAAATGTGGGAACATGCAACAGTATACTGGCCATGTGACTTCTTCTAGGACATAGTTGAAGAAAGGCAAACTTACAATGACAGTGTGTCAATTTGGTAAAGACTTAGACAATACTAAGTGGAATAAACTCCTCAAAATTCTGATATTGTTTTATTAGATGAATACACCACTATTCAGTATATTATCTATAACAGCATACTGCTGCTGTGTGAATCAAAGGACATGAAAGGGACAGCAATGGTTGAGAAGGGACTGGAGACACAATTGTAGCCTATACACCTTATTATTCAGTTTCTAGATCAAGCAAGAAATATATGAAAAAGAGTAAAGTTCAGTTTGTCAATGACATTGCAGTTCTATCAGGGAGGGTCAAGGACTGGCAAGGGTAGTTAAATGGAATGAATAGCATCTCGAAAAGAGGTTATAAGATGAAAAATGAAAGTAGCACAAAGGCAATTAAATGTGTCCAAAACAAATCAGGCAATGTTAAGGGAATTTGATTGAGAATTGAGACAGTCACTTCAAATGAGTGGACTTTGACTATTGGAAAATTGGTATGATAATGCAAAGGTTTTTATGAACATATAGTGCGTGACATTTAGCTACCTCCTTTGCATCACATTTACAATTCTTATCTTTTCATATTCAGTATTTCAGCAATTTTAGTTGACTTCACAGGAAGATCAAAATATGCTAAAATTGCTACCAGTAGCCATAAAGCAACCACAATCTAATGAGTTTTCTGAACTATTTATCAAAATGTTGCTACCATTAAAGGTAAGTTTCACCCAACACCTAAAGAATTTTACCAATGGCTGCTTGCGGGATTTCTATATAAACGTGAGGAGGTGTGCATAGTTCAAATGCAAATTCCATGCTGCAATTGTTACTTGCAGAAACCTGGATGACCACTTTCTCATACCACACTGGGAAGTTATTAATCATTTGTTCTTTTATTCTCGCCATTAAAAGTGCAGTCAACCATTCTTCACCGATGGGGATTCTGTCTTTGTTTCACAGGAGACATTACAGGTATTTTATAATTCTTCTGGAAATAGGACTTGGTCATTATATTGAGAAAAAAAAAAAGAACCTGGTTCTTACAGCTGTGAAGAGATACAAAGATGCACTATGAACTGGAAGCATTCATTTAATTCTAAACTACTATATGTGAGTCTACATCTACATCTATACTCTGCAAACCACTGTTACATGCATGGCAGAGGATACGCCCCATGTACCGATTGTTAGGGTTTCTCCCTGTTCCATTCACTTACAGAGCATTGGAAGAATGACTGTCTGAATGCCTCTGTGCATGCAGTAATTTTCTAACCTCATCTTCATGATCCCTATGTAGGAGGTCACAGTATATTCCTAGAGCAGTCATGAAACTTTGTTAATAGACTTTCTCGGGATAGTTTACATCTATTGTCAACAGTTTTCCAGTTCAGTTCCTTCAGTATCTCTGTGACAGTCTTTCATAGATTAAACCAATCTGTGACCATCAAGCTGCCTTTCTCTATATACGTTCAATATCCCATGTTAGTCCTACGTGGTATAGGTTCCACACACTTGAACAATATTATAGAACCAGCTGCACGAGTAATTTGTAAGCAATCTCCTTATTTCCTTTGTAGATGGAGTGCACTCCCCAGTATTCTACCAATAAACTGAAGTCTACCACCTCCTTTACCCATGGCTGAACCTATGTGATTATTTCACTAGCCTACAAAAGTGTTACACCCAGGTATTTGTATGAGGTGGCTGATTCCAACAGTGACTCGCTGATTTTACAGTCATAGGATACTAGGTATTTTTTCTTTGTGAAGTGAAAATTTTTACACATTTCAGAACATTTAAAGCAAATTACTGACATGATGATCTGTGTTAGGGGGGGGGGGGGGGGGGGGGGTTGGGAGAAAACATGAGCAGCCCCAAGACAGCCAGTATTATTGTGCATTATTTCCAGACGCACAGATACATTGAACATGTAGAAACTAGATTGAGAGGTTGCACAATAAAACTGATCACATCTAAAACATTTTAAATATATTTCACTGCCTAGAAATATTGTGCTTTCTATGGACAGTATTGACACTATTCTTACCAGTGTCTCACAAGCTAGTTTCTGGGTATCTTTGTATTTTCTGTTTGATGTTGTGTCGCAAAGATGTCCCAAACAAGGTGAAAGAAAATTGCTATTAGAGTGCAAAAAAATGTATAAATCATAGCAGGTATTGTGGGATGTTTGGGCATCTGAGTACGAAAACAGAAATATTAACCCTGCAGCAACACATTTGAGTAGCTTATTTCCAAAACCTACTACGTATTTTAGTTTGTACAAATTTTATGACATAGGCAAAATATCTGTCACTTTTTGTGCTTATGGATTTTTTAAATTAAAAATACACCTTTGAATCCTCTATATGTGTCATTAAACATTACTTTGAAAAAAGTATGACAATTTCCTACAAATAGACTTTGAAAGTGTAAAATAGAATTAACTTGAAAATAACACACTTTGGCAACAACAACACAATTAGGCTGAGGGGAAAAATGTTTTGGGAGCACCATGCATCTCACACATTATAATACATAATTCTGAATGAAAATATGTACCTGAAAAAATTTTGACACTTTAGTTACTTCCTTACAAGTCTACAACAAACCTCCATTTACAATTTGACAGTGGTCCTGCATACTGTCACCGCCACCACTGCCATCACAACAATAACAACAATCACTATGACCATAACAATGACCATGACCTGCAGGCTGTGATCCCAAAGCTTTTCTGTTAAAATATAATTGTCCCCTTGATGCCCCATTGCAAGGAGCAGCTTTTAAACATCTGGCACCTTAGCTGAGTTGGACCAGTTCAGACAGTTAATAGTCTTCAGAAAGAAAACCTTGTTCTTTAGGGGAAGTTTCTGCTTGAAAATGTTATTGGTTGTGCTGCCTGCAGAACAGTGCACAATCCTAGATGTTAGCTTGTTGGATGAAGTGTCAGGAAGTACCAAAACTTTTGCCTCTTTTATTTACTCATTCTATGCATTGAAGAAGCAGTGTAGGCAATAAAAGAAAGGTTCAAGTGTGAGATTAAAATTCAGGGTGAAAAAATATCAGTGCTGGTGACACTGCTATCTTCAGTGAAAGTGAAGAAGTACACGATATACTGAATGGAATGAACAGAATGTGGATTGAGAGTAAATCAAAGAAACACAAAAGTAATGAGATGTAGCACAAATGAGAAGAGTGAGAAACTTAATATTAGAATTGGGGATCACAAAGTAGGCAATGTTAAGGAATCCTACTACCTATGCAGCAAAATAATCCTTAAAAATGGAACAAGGAAAACATTAAAAACAGACTAGCACTAGCAAAAAGGGCATTCCTGGCCAAGAGAAGTCTGCCAGTATCAAACATAGGTCGTAGTTTGGGGATAAAATTTGTGAAATGCAAGTTTGAAGCACAGTATTGTATAGAAGTCATACATGGACTGTGGGGAAAGCGGACCATATAAGAATCGAACCTTTGAGATGTGATGCTACACAAGAATGCTGAAAATCAGGTCGACTGATAATGTAAGGAATGAGGAGGTTCTCCACAGAATCAGCGAGCATAGGAATATGTGGAAAACACTGACAAGAAGAAGGGACAGGATGTTAACACCTGTTAAGGCATCAGAAAATAACTTCCATGATACTTTAGGAGCTATAGACAGTAAAAACTGTAAGGGAAGACAGAGATTGGAATACATCCCAAAAATACAAAACATAAACGCATTTATCAACTGCTTAACTAAAAGAGATATGAGAAGATGTATATAGCTGTAGCAGCACAAATGAAAAATTTGATAAACTCCTAAGCACCTTCCAGTATTATTATGAACAGCACTCCCCACTCAGAAGAAAGAAAATCAGGAAAAAAATACAAAAAGTAGTTGGATAACTGCAGCCACAAAAGTTTCACTGAAGAAAAAAACATTCCTCTATACTATGCCCAAGCAAACCACAACAACTCCAGAATTTGATGTGTATTTTAAAAGATTCAAACAGATCCTAAATAAAGTTATCAGAATGTCAACAAAGCTAACAAATGAGAACTACACGGAAAAAGCTACAAATAAAATGAGAGCAGTGTGGACCATTGTTAGGAGAGAAACTGGCTAAAACAAGAAAAACACAGTAATATAAATCTGCTTGAAAATGGAGACAAAATTCCTGGCACACATACAGTAGCTTATGTATTTAATGCATATTTCCCAGAAATAGCAAACAAATTGATGGAAAACAACAAAAAAACAGCTTCTGGAAACAGAGATGAGCAAAAAATTAACATAAATGCAAAAACAATCTTTTTGTATTCAGCAGATGAAAAGGAAATACTGAATATCATAAGGGAATTAAAACCAAAATTGAGACTCATTGTGTAGTGGTATTTTCTCACGAAAGCTAAAAATGGCCAGGGTAAGATCTCTTTTCAAGAAAGACAAGACATATGGAAAGAGTTACAGGCCAATATCTCTGCTGTCTGGTTTTTCTAAAATACTGGAAAAAAGATTTTTTTTTTTACAAAAGACTGATTTCATTCCAAACAGTTTTGTATCAAATACCCAACATGGGTTCAGAAACCTCAAATCAACAGAAGCTGCCATTTTTGACTTTGTTAATGAAGCCTCAATTGCAATAAATGAGAAAGAACATATATCAGCAACATTTATGGACCTCACAAAAGCTTTTGATGTGATAGACCACAACTTACTACTTCAAAAATTGGAGTACGTAGGAACTAGGGGCCTGGCACATGAGTGGGTGGTGTCATACTTGAGAAGTAGAGAGCAGACATTTGAAATCATGCATCAGGAAGAAAATGTTACGTACATCCACCAATCTAAAAGAAAAGAAATGAAGTATGGTGTGTCCCAAGGTTCTATCTTGGGCCCAGTGTTGTTTTTCATATTTATCAATGACCTAGAATCATCTAGTGATTCCCAAAAATATACATGGTGTCCCATTTATCTTGACCACCCTAAATAACTGTTTGTCCAGATACAAATTACAAAATGTTTCAAGCATATGTTCTTTAGCCGTCAGGGGGACATCAATCAGCACGATTGCCTTTGCTGTAGCTTTGTTTTTTAAAAAGATATAAACAGCAGTATGACTTTTGTAAATGACACCCTGTATTCTTTATTCGGTAATTCATTTCCTCTCCTAAAGACCTATTCAGAACTGTATCACAGTGTACCATTTACTGAAACACAATGTTATTAATTACATAACACAACATTGACTTTGATCCTGGAATCACAACTAGTCCAGTTGCTGGAGTTGTTAGAAAACAGATGAAAACCAAGTAAAAACATAACACAAAATTGACTGTGACTCTCCTGTACCATTGCCCAGGAGTGGAACATTCAAAGGTGCTCAAAGTGGTGACCCTGGACACTGATACACTGGTGCACTTGTCGAATGGAAGAATTATTTACTGCTTCCAGTGTTGTCTGCTGAAGAGAATTACAAGCAAGCACAATATGTTCATGCAAGTCCTCTGGAGTTGTTAGAATGTCATGACAGACAAAGTCTTTAATGCATCCCCAAAGAAACAAGTCCAGAGTATTTAAATCAGGAGACCTAGCAGGCCAAGTAACTGTTCCTCCTCGACCAATTCACCTGGCAGGGTACCTTCAGTTCAGAACATGATGTACATGCAAGGCATTATGTGCTGGACATCCATCATGTTGATACCACATAATCATTCTGGTTCTTAGCAGCACTTCATCCAGAAGAGGGGGAAGAACTTGTCTCAGGTAGTTGGCATACGCTGCGCCGTTTAGACTAGGGGCAATAATTGTAGTACCAAGCATCCCACACCAGATGTTAACTCTCCACTGACACTGATATTCCAACTGTTTAAGCCATCATGGGTTGTTGCTGGACCAATAATGCATGTTCCTTGTATTTACCTGTCCTTTGTTTGAGAAGGAACATTCACTGGTAAATAGAACATTGGAGAAGAAGTTCGGGTTGGCGAGGATTTGCTGCTGTTCCCACTGACAGAACTGTACACGATTCTGGAAATCATTCCCACGCAATTCTTGATGTAGGTGTACATGGTAACGATGGAGCCAGTGACTTGTAAGAATATGATGTACACTGGTTTTAGGAATGCCAATCTCATGTTCAAGCTGTTGTGTGCTCACATGTGGATTCATAACAACAGAAGCGAGAACAGTAACTTCGGCAACTTTGTCTGTGCGAGTGCTACAACAACTGCACTGTTGTGGGTTGAAACTTCCCATTTCCTGAAGCATCACAACAAGATGAGAAAACATCTGTCAGGAAGGTGCGTTGTTGTCATGATATCGCTCTCTGCAAAGTTCCACTGCCTGCATAGCATTTCGCCTACCGTCAACAACAACAACAATAAAAGAAATGTTATGTCGATGCAGTTTGTAGGAAGGACAGACTTTCATGTATACCTACTCTACACAACAGTATTTAAAAGGACTAAACTAATGTACTAAATGTACCCAAACATAAGAAAATAGTATTTCAATTACTGTTCTGCTAACTTACATTCCCCATAGATCAGTAGCATTTCTACCTTCTCTTCGTTGGTGTACATTCTTCTCACACAGCTCTTCAACTGACGATGGTTGATGGAATGACAGATGTGCATTCTACTTATGTTTACATTTGTCCTCTGCCAATGTCAGCTCATGAATGCATTCCATTACCCCGAATACCTGCATTAAGCGCTGGGAGTGTCAACGTCAATGTTGTGTTATGTAATTAATAACGTTGTGTTTCAGTGAATGGTACTCTGTGATACATTTTTGAATAGGTCTTCAGGAGAGGAAATGAATTACCGAATAAAAAAAATACAGGGTGCCATTTAAAAAAGTCATACTGCTGTTTGTATCTTTGTAAAAAACAAAGCTACAACAAAGGCAATCACGCTGTTTAAGCCCCCCGATGGCTAAAGAACATTTGCTTGAGACATTTTGTAATTTGCATCTGGACAAACAGTTATTTAGGGTAGTCAAGATAAATGGGACACCCTGTATATAATTTGCAGATGACACAAATATATCAGTACAAAGCAGAACTGCTACAGAACTACAATATGAAGTACAAAATTGCACCACACACATTACAAAATGGTTCACCACAAACAATCTTATTGTTAACATAGATAAAACAGCTGCAATGCACCTTCATACCACACACAATAAACATCCATTAACTCCCACCATAAATCTATTCAATAAAAAATTTGGAACTGTAAATCAACAAAATTTCTACCATTATGGATTCATGACAACATGAAGTTCGACACATACATCAAATACATCAGTGAGAAGTTAGCACACCATGCTACAGCATAAAAATACTCGCTGGGTGTACATCAAAAGAAACACTAAAAAATGTGTACTACACGCAAGCAGAATCACTGCTGTGATATGGGATAATATTTTACGGAAATTCACCAATAAGCAAAAGCTGCTTCAGAGCACAGACAAGATTCATCAGGGCAACTGAAAATGCCACACCCAGAAATCCTTGCAAACCCCTTTTTAAAGGACTCCATATATTCTTGAGATAATTACATACATAAAGAAAATTTCAGAAACTAAAAATCATTTAGTATGTACAAATCAAGCAGTCCACACACGACACCTGGCAAAACTCGAAGACTTCCTCAGTGAACATGTAAGCACAACTCTAAGACAAAATGGGCCTCTGCAAACTGGCAAAAAACTTTACAATAAATTTCTCCACCATATCAAGGAAATAAAAGATAAACAAAAATTCAAAGTGGCTTTGAAAACATATTTACAAGACAGTTGCTATTATACTGTAAATGAATATCTGTTAACATAAATTTATATTATTTCCTTTTTTGTATTATGAAACAAATGGCTTTGTTACCTGTTGTACTACATGTTACGCTGCACTACTATATTAATGAATTGTATTTAAATGATTTACTGTACTGCATCATGTACTTAAATTATTTATGTCACTATTATGTAGCATGCATTTAAAATTTGTACTAATATACAAAGTAAGCTATATCCTACATCAAATATTTGATGAATGGATACTTAACCAATGAATAAATAAATAAATACTCCGAGATGAAAAGTAATGTACTCAAAGAGTAGTTACACACTTACGTGTAAACTGTTTACTTAATGTATCACAGTTCAGATTCCAGAAAGGTAGTTGGACTGAGAATGCTGTTTATACATTCACTCATCAAATAGTACAAGCCTTAAATAATAATATATCACCAGCAGGTATCTTTTACAGTTTCTCCAAGGCCTTTGACTGTTTATATCACGATACTGTCTTAGAAAAACTCAAGTTTTATGGAACTGATGGCTTTTCACACAGCTGATTTGAATCATACTTGACAGATAGCATGCAGACAATATCAGAAAGACAGAAAATTTTAGTGACTGTACAACAAATACAGTCATATCAACAACTGACACAGTACACAAGCAGGAGCCAGGAAGTAGGGTAGAATGCTCCAAACTTTTGGGTATACATACTAATGAAAACTTGAACTGGAAGAAGCATATTACTGAGTATCTCAAACAATTAAGTTCTGCTATTTTTGCTCTTGCTATAATTGCTAATCTTAGAAACAAAAGTATCAACTCCTGATATATTTTGCATATTTCCACACAATAATGCCATACAGAATAATTTTCTGGGTAACTCATCACTTAGAAATAAAGTACTGGTCGTACAAAAGCGAGCAGTAAGAACAATATGTTTTGTTCACCCATGGACATCATATAGATACCTATTCAAGGAGATAAGCATTTTAACCGTGTCATCACAATACATATTTCTGCTAATGAAATATGTCATAAATAATCCATTACAATTTGAGAAGAACAAATATGTATGCACCTATAACACTAGAGGGAAAGATGACCTTTATTACTCATCATTAACGCTATTGGTGGCTCAGAGAGGAATTCAATATGCAAGATTAAAATTTTTTGATAATTTGCCCGGTAACTAAAAATATCTCACAGGCAGTGAAGCAAGATTGAAATGTAATTTAAAATCATTTCTCCTGGACAAAACCTTGGATTCTACCAACAAATTTTTACTTAAAAACTGGTAGGAAAAAAAAACTGAAGCCTTTTTCTATTTTCAAGCATTTTCCGCACCCTGTTTTTCAACTGACAAACAGTACGTAAGAAGATGTAAACAATGTTCCCACTGTTGAAAAGATATCATCATATTGTGTTAGGTACACAATACTTTCTTTCTTCCTTACCTTATTTTTCACCAAGCCAACCAACCAGTCTATGGCATATAGAAGACTACACACAGGGGCAAAAACCCTTCAAATTGTAGTTTCTTCTCCTGGCAGAATCAAATCAGGAAAGTTAGTGCAGTACAATTTTCTTTCTACCCCACACAATAATTGGAAAATAAGAGAAGACCTGTCACACTGTTTACTTTCTCACTTACTATATTACTGAGAAACTGATTCAAAAAGAATGTTACTTCATTGCAGCCTCTGCCATGCTCTGTCTCTAGCTACCTGTAGAAGAAGATTTTTCTGGTGTATGATTACAATCCCGAATGTTCAATACTATATTTTGTGGGCATAATATATCTCAGCCTTATTGATCTTTGGCAAAGGCTGGTTTTGCATAAGATCAAAACTGATGCTCGAAGTTCCTTCAGAAAGCAGGTTCAACTCTTCAAAAAAGTGCTTTGCTCGAGTGTTTTGCACAAGATATGAAGCAATGAGCTGGTTCTTTTCTTGCAGGTTTATTTCTGCTCCTTTGAAGGTTTTTAGTCTCAGATACTCACTTCAAGTATTAGTTTTTAAGCATCAAAAATCTAAATTAAAGGCTGAACACAAACCAGAATAATACAACAAATACTGACATTCATTTAATATTTTCTTAGTTATATTAAGAAACTCTTTATGCATTTTGCTTATAGTTAAATGAGCTGGCAGTTTCTTTTCTAGGCATGTTTTGCCTGTCACAGTGACTCTCATGACATCTGAATTCTTTGATGCACTCATTTTAGCCACCCCTTCTCTCTTTCATCTCTGCATCTTCTTCCATACCTAATCATTTCACCAGCATACCCAACTTTGGATCTTCTTGCGTTTAAGATTCCAAGAAATGTTTCCCTTTTGTGTTTGAGCAGAGTACATAGTGCTTCATAAACAGTCCCTTTTTTGATTCTCTGAAGGAAGTGTGCCGATCAAGAATGATTGAATATTTCACTCAAAGATTTGTCTTTCTTTAATGGCATCTTGCAAAGTCCAGAGACATTGTGAAACACTTCAATGCCCGCCATTCCTAAAAGTTTCCTTAGCTTTGCAAATGTGAGTACTTTTAGACTACAACATACTTTCCATCCTTTGCTCCTTTTGATACATTTTTCCATTTTCAGTTTGGTATTTTTCCATCATTCTTTGTAAATGACTTATTTTCAACTCTTGTCATTTTCTATTTCTTCTACAATGTAACTGAAATCTTCTATTTCAAATAAATTTTGATCACCACTTTTAAACAATAAATCCACAATCTGAATGCTCTTTACAACATGATGTTACTACTAGAAGAGAAATAACAGCGCCATTACAGTGATGCCAATGTGACAGATGTTCAACAATAAACACAAGTTTGCCAACCAATACGAGAAGGCTTATATTACTTTAAACCACAAAGCTATCCATTCTGTGGAATATGCATTTTCTGAGAATTTCCTTCAAAACCCAAATAGCACATTTTCTAAATTAACGTTATGGTACATAATTTATACGCTAACATTTGTCAAAGTTAAGAGGAAGTGATTAATCAAGAAAAGAAATAAGGGTGGGGTGTAACAAACCCCTCTGTGTCTTTCCAGGGTTAAGAACGAATCGCATGATATGGTTCTCAGAAAATACCAGAAACTGAACTCTGCAGCTATGAAGGAAGACAGTGTTTTTTAAAGTTATGAATAAAAGTACATACAGTATATATATTTATGTATATGTATACATTATATACTTTAATCTAATCCTTTAGTGCATGTATTATTGCACAACATGTTTCCATAACTATGTTTCAAATACTGTGAGGTGAAACTGCACAATAAATTTCAAGTCTTCAAAAAAAATTGGCACACAAACTGTGGAAGGTTTTGGTCACAAATCAATTTACTGATGTGTTTTGAGACATCATCATCAGGCACAAAAAGAAATAAATACACAAAACACATATAGGAGGGCACATAAGTTACTGAAAATATAGCTCTACAGAAGTGGATTGTTCCTGTACTTCACTATGTGTCAGATGATGATGAATAAAACCACAGCAATAAATTAATTTGTGAACAAGACCTTCTGCAATTCAAGTGTGCCAATTCTGAATGGTCACTTCCCTCATAGGTAGGCGGGAACTCCATGTCACGTAACATCACTGATAGGTGACTTTCCTTTACAGTAGATGCTCTTTGACGTGACAGTGAGCTCAGAAAGTAGTGCTTCCAAACAGAACAGTCGTATTTGCCTTACTGTATAATATTCATGCAATAAAGAGTTACTATTATACTGCACCATGTCTTATCCTACACCACACCAAACTACTTTGGTGCCCTGTAAAGACCACAAATCATGGCAAATATGTACTGAGCTGGATACCACAAAACAATAACACATCCAACGTGTAACCATTGTGTGTCGCAATTCATGACTTTCACCCACGATTGCATCACCATGGCACACAGTGCTTAATGACTGAATTTCGAACAAAGTGTTTAAATTAAAAGTAACAGTGACACTCACCAGTACAGTGAACTGACAACCGATGTCAAGGCCAGAAAATTATATCCTACTGCGGATTTACTGTGTGATGTCACTACCACTACTGCTTTGCAAATGGTATGTTCTGAACCCCTATCACTCAATTGATCATAATCACCACTAATCATGAATGATGATCCCAACGTGCTGCATGAATTACATCTCAAAATTGGTGCTGACATGACTGACACTCACCCCCCCCCCCCCCCCCCCTTGCAACTGCATGTTTTTTTTGTGCTACCATACAGTAATGGAACATTCATTGGCACTACTGCCACACATTCTTCCATGCCTGCAGATTCACCTATATCAACCCCTCTCACAATTTGGCGTCCAACCCAAACTTCAGTCATTTCACTCAGATAAGATCTCTGTATGACTTGCCATAGTGGATAGCATTCTTGCCGCCCTCAACATTATGAGTGAGACATTTAAATTCATCACACTCATCACCAACCTGGGTGAACACGCAGATTTGATTAGTGGTATCATCTTGGCACCACCCGTGGAAAATGAATATTCAACAGCAAAACCAACACTCTTGCAAAGTCTCTTCCGGATGCATAAAGAAGAGTTACAACAAGTAATATGTGATGAAACCTTAACAAACAGAACACCCATATCAACTATGGCTGTGAACATCGATCACCCACTATTAATGCCTGATTGCTTGTTGTGAACATTGTGGGTAGCAAAACTCCTGTTCCAGGAACAGGTTGCCACAATTACCAATGAGTGGGGACTGCTGGACCATAAACTCAAATTAGCAGGTAGAACCTTCATTATAAAGAATGTAACAACCAGTTGTGGAAACATAATTTATTTATCTTGTTGCAAATCGATTTCGACTGATCTCAGTCATCATCAGTGCATTTTTCTAACCGATACATGCCATAAGTAGAAGTACTGTTCTTGGCAGATTTCTATCATGATAGTAATCTGCCAAGGACATTACTTCTACTTATGGCATGTATTGGTTAGAAAAATGCACTGATGATGACTCATATCAGTTGAAATCGATTTGCAACAAGATAAATAAATTATGTTTCCACAACTGGTTGCTACATTCTTTAGAATTTTATAGTCCATGGTTGCTGCACAGAAAGGGAACCTTATGGAGCCCAACAGTCAAAAGAATCTACATTGTTAAGCAACACAGACAATGTATCAATTCAGTTGGCAATAATGCCACTGTGCACAAGCCAGCAGTACCAGCGTTACTATGCACTGTTCACAGAGCCTGCTTTACTGGTCCAACCACACCTGATTGCTGCCGACAGTGACATCACAATCCCCACCCTGGACAGTGACCTTCACACAGCTGGCACAACAGAAACTACTGGCAACCATTCTCCACTGGCCACCACCCTGCACTATTGCTGGGATCACGTACAGTTTGGGCAGCTTTGCACAGCAAACAATTCTGTTGTCACTGTTTCCATCTCTGAAACATGAACACTAGATCTGGGATTCAGAATTACTTCTA
This sequence comes from Schistocerca americana, assembly GCF_021461395.2. Taxonomy (NCBI): domain Eukaryota; kingdom Metazoa; phylum Arthropoda; class Insecta; order Orthoptera; family Acrididae; genus Schistocerca; species Schistocerca americana. The sequence continues at coordinate 534,048,363 of NC_060119.1, read as the reverse complement.
AATGGAACTCTGAAATTGCAGAGGTTAGCAAATCCATCTTCAGAGCAGATTTCCTCCTCTATTACAGGCTACTACTGGATTTATCCAATGGCACAACCCAATGGGACACCAACCATGCAATCTCTGGCATTGTCAGCTGTGCCCTTCCTTGTAAGTAACACAGCACTGGACCACCTCCAAACAACAACAACACAGTACTGAAATGGATCAACATTACCATCATCTCCTCGACTACACAGTCAAACAAATCCAACACAAGCTGTTTCATTACACTGACACACTATTACAGCCTCTGTGCCTACAAGACAATAATGAAACACCATGACTAGCAACACAAAGAATGTCTGATGAACTCACCATAGCTTATCACTATCCCCCATACTTGCAACCAACTCCAACCACTGATGAAGACTTCACCATGCAGACACAATACAGCCATGGCATACCTCCATCTGACTTCTGGGAAGTGCTCCCACCTATGCAATCTTTGTACACTGAGAATGTTAGTAATTTGCCATTTGCACAAGTGACACCCCCACCTCCCACCCTTAACCATATTCCATGGTCATCTGCCATCACCCACAGACTTTTCCCAAGTTTCTTTCACTCAGCGTGCAATCAGAAATGCTACAGTTTTCACCTGATAAACTACACACGTTAAAAGCAGCCATTGATGATCTACCGAAAGCAGGAATAGTTAGATTATCTGACAGCCCATGGGCTTCACCCATCAAACTAGCACCAAAGAAAGATGATACATTAAACTTATTTGGCGACTGCAGAATCCTCATCATTGATAGTAATTTGACATATAAGACTTAACTCACTATCTTGCGGGTGCATCTGTGTTCAGCACTCTGGATTGTAAGCAAGGTTATCATGAGATACCAATGTGCCTTGGTGATGCTCCAAAGACAGTAATCATTACACTGTACAGAACATCATCTTTTACGAATGATCTCAAAACACATCCCAGATGTGGCAACGATTTTTAGACGGTATTCTATTCATACTGCCCTTTTGCTACACTTACCTAGAAGACATACTCATCTTCTTGCAAGATAACAAGACTCTTGAGTCTCTCCTCACCTAATCTCAAACGGGAGTATTATCAAGGAGGAAAGAAGCCAACAGTGTGCAAACCGAAGTTATCTCCATAGATCACGCAGTTAATGCTGCAGGCAGCCCTCCAACATCACACTGAATGGAAATCATCCTTCAACTACCTCCTTCCCCACCAATACGAAGAATTATACAATTTCTTGGGAATGATACATTTCTACTGGCGCCACCTACAACACACAGCTACCATACAGGCCCCACTAACAGAGACACTAAAGTGCAAAAACACCAATGGCAAACAGAAACTGCAGTGGACTACTGACATGCAGACAGCTTTTCAACAACTAAAACTGTGCCTCACTCATGTGAAAACCTTGGCCCATCTGCTTGCCCATGCGAAGTCATCAGTAATGGTGGATGCGAGTGATTTTGCAATCAGCACAGTCCTCCAGCAAGAGATACCAGGCATCCAAAAATTGCTCAGATTCTTTCCCCAGAAACTCACAGCCTCACTGAGCAAATGATCAGCTTACAACCATGAACTTCTTACAGTCTACGAGGAAATGCACCAGTTTAAGATGATGTCGAAGGTAGACCATTAATTATCTACACTAGTGGTAGACACCTGGTCCCTACTGATTACTAGCAGGCATTCCAGCTTCCATGGTGCGCAGCACGTGGCAGGGGTTTTTTAAAACATTTTCATAAAATTTTGACATAAAGAATTTGTTAAGTAATTACTATTGTATGCTTTGAATTGCTGCAACTTGCTTTACAAATTTTGAAAGTAAAGTTACTTCCCTACTTTACAAACCACCCTTACTGTGGAATGGGTGGGCAGTTATAAAATTTATCATGAACAGAGATACAAAAATGGGTGATAGGTAAAAAAAAGGTTGACTACTCCTGATCTACAAGAAATACTGGCCACCGGTCGATTCCATCCGTGACTCACCAAAAAATTTATCCCCGAGATGTTTTTGAAACCTGGTAACACTGCACAGTTCTTCGTGGATGTATTCCACCTAACAGATGTGGATAAGACTGTAGCCAATTACTTATCACACATCAATGCTATCTCCACACAAATTAATTACGATGGGCTCATAGAAGGACAACAGCAACACAACTAAATTTAAGACCTACTCAGTCACACAGCCACAAATCTCAAGACTGAAAATCACTTCCTACCAGGTGCAGCAAGACAGATTTTGTGTGACATCTCACAGAATTGAACATGTCCCCTAGCACCACAGAAATTTCAGAAACTCATTTTCGATCAACTACACAACTTAGCACATCCTGGCATCCGGCCAATGATAAAACTTGTTCCAGACTGTTTTGTATGGCCTTATGTTTTGTATGGCCTTATTTCAAGACACACTGAAGAGAATGGACACATATGCATATTCCCCATCAGAAAGGCAAATTGGGATGATGTGCACAATAACCACTAAGTCAATTTACCATACCAAAAGGGTGGTTTCAACATGTCCAAATCAACTTGGTTGGATGTCTTCCAAAATCTGAGGTGTATTGGTATATATTGTCAACCAGAATGAAAAATGCTGCTATCACAGCACAAAAAAGTTGAATAACTCTTGGGCAGAGTTAGGGATGTAAGAGATGGAGACTAGCTTTTCAACTTATCTGGTAGCTTCATAGAAATTTAAATCGCATCATCCTGATATAGTCACAATTCTTTACTTGTTAATATCAGTACCTATGTCATGTAATATAATGGATCATGTCACGTAAAGTAATATAATACATGATGTCATGCTATATAACGTGAAACACATCATCATGTCATCCAAAAATTTGTAATGTGTGTAATATGACACAACATGTCATTGAAGTTTAGGACACATATATCCCCACTCTGGGATACTTCCTGTTATAGATGCACCCCCACTCTCTGATGCTTCCTACTGTAGATGCATTCCCTCTCTAGAAGTACATAATCAGTTTGGCTTCAGGAAAGGTAAGGGCAGTATAGAAGCAGTTCTGATGTAGCACTTTATAATGGAAGAATGACTTAAGAGAAATCAAGACACTTCCACTGAATTTAGACACAAAAGAATTAAATACATTTATCAAGGAGGCAAGTTGAAAATTTGTGCCAGACCAGGATTTGAACCAGATCTCATGCTCACCAGGCCACTGTACTGACCACACCATCCAGAAAAATTGTCACCACAATCACATGGAATACCCTAGCATGTTTCCTGTCAGACAAAAATTCTCAACTTCTTCCATGCATTACTGAGGTAGTGCCCCTGCTCATTAGACTCATTACTTGTAGCATCTTGCTGATCCCCATAAGAGTTCGAGCTTGTTGTGCATCTGCAATGAGGGGATCATTGGCCTTCATTATCTTAGTTATATACGTGGTGTCTGCTCTTTCGGACATTTCCAAAAGAACAGACAGCACATACATACATAAATTTGTGTCTATTTGTTGTTACACTCCTCACCACACATGTAACAGGAGATGGGTTTGGTGGAGAAATGGTCCCCTAAGGAAAACGAATTAATTCCTTCCACATACAAATAAAAAAAATTGTTGCACTGCGTAAATAGTGTTAACTCATATACAAAAAGCTCGAATATGTGAGATGTTTTGACACAGTTCTTTGAGCTGCCAGATAAATCGAAAAACTACTTCCCTTCTTTTCAGTCTCTAACTGTGCTCAGGGCATATTCGTCTCTTTTGTGGTCAGATAGGAGCATTTTTTCATTAAGATTCCCAACTCTTACTCTACCATGATTTTGCCATTATCTGAATGATTCGCGGGAAATACAGAAGCGTCCGATCTTACCCGTCGGCTTTGACCCATGACGTCACAAATGTAGCGGAAACGACTATAAACGACAATTCCAATATGGCGGATATAAAAACATCGCATACGTATTATCCAATATGGCGGATATAAAAACATCGCATACGTATTATAAACACTGAAATACACAAGTTTCACAAAAAGCCTAATGACTGTAACGGGACAAGCGTGGGAAATTGGGGTTTTTGGGTGGGGACAAACTAAATATACACAAATGTAGCCACCGACCGCCATACAAAACCACGCAAAACAACGAAATAAATCAACATCACAAAACTGACCAAATACCAAAAAACACATTCCTATCCAGAATCGGACACTTCCCTTGACCTATGTAGCTCAACAGAACCTACCGATCACATCCTCCAATACAAAAAAAAAAAAAAAAAACGAACACTTCCCTTACACCTACATACATCTACAACAGCTCCCAATCACATAAATTACGATCGAACACTTCCGTTGACCTATATAGCTCAACAGAACCTACCGATCACATCCCCCAACACCAACCTAAAAAACCAACACTTCCCTTACACCTACATACGTCTACAACAGCTCCCAATCACATAAATTACGATCGAACAAAGATAATAATAAACAAGTGGTACTCGAGGCCAGGCAGGGGGGGGGCTGCGCCCCCCCCTGACCCCCCCCCCCCCGCCAAAAAAAAAAAACCTCCCAACCTAACCTCGTATTCAGGGCTACGCTACAGATCAATGTGTAGGTCCCTAACGTCACGGGTCAAAGCCGACGCGTGAGATCGGATGTTTCTGTTGACACAAAACACACATCAAAAACAAAAAAAAACGGAACTTACCTCAAAAAAGTTCCAGCCCCACAAACTAGATTGGCCACCACAATCACACACAAATGCACCCTAACTAACCACTTTCGGCCTATACATTTTACCCACAGCCCTTAAAAAAACCCGAAAAATGCAATAGGCCTTTGGGACACTCTTCCGCCAACAGTACTCATCTAAATGAGACTGAAGGTTGGAAGAGCGCCTCTTCCCCCTCCCAAGAACTGACTTAACCGCCCCCCACATCCCCTCAATTGTGTTAGTGCAAGCCCCAGTATCATAATTCTTAAATTCTAGACTGTGGTTCACTACTAAATGATTAAATCCCCTGTCACCCAACCCCCTATAAGAAGAAAAAGCATCAGAAACTATTGTGGACCCGGGCTCTACATACTCCTCAATTAACCCCACTAATTCTGCCTTCGACCTCCCCTCCACAACCCTAAAAACACATTCAGTACCCCCACCCCCGTGAACAACAGCCCCCCACACCCAAAGACCAGCCACAGACTTCCCCCTCCCATACTTCCTTTTACCAAACTGCGACTCGTCCACCTCCACAAGCACCCCATGCCCACCCAACTTACCCCTGTACTTAATAAATTCCGAACACACTTCACGACAAAAGGAATACCAGTCTAAAACAGTCCTCTCACTCACACCAGTCTCAAACGCGCAAAAACTCTGTGGGCATCTATAACAAAAATAATATGTAATAAGCACAATCTCACGCATGCCCAATCTAGACTTCTCGAACCAGGTACCACGCCTTATAGAACGCCATAAGCCATCTTTCCGGCAACACCACATGTATCCGTCGCTGGTCCGAGAGGCCGGAACTTTAACCAATTTCATCGCCTCAAGGCAAAGAGAACACTTAACAACTTCGGCGATTAAACCGAATAGTTGTAAGAACTTGATAAGTTCTAACGCTGTCAGCAATGAGCATTAAATTAAAACAAACGAAAACCATGAACACACCACCAGAGAGCACCACAAACAAAAACAAGACTAAACTCCGCGCCGTAATGACGTCACACACCACAACACGCTTACGTCACGGGTCAAAGCAGACGAGTAAGATCGGAGGTTTGTGTTGACCCGATTCGCGCAACAAATGATAAACTACTGAAAAGCAATATATATTGTCATTATCTCTTATGTTAAAAATTCTTGTCATTGTTTATTTAAAGTGTACGATCGTAAAACTTTAGTATTAATAAACCTCCACTAAAAAAACTCGCGTGAATAATTTTGGCGCGAAATGTTGCAACAACCCATCCGCTGAAATAAGCAGAACTGCGACACAATGCATGCACGACAAAATACTATCAACTTTTCGATACTGTATGAAAATTGACGAATTTAAGTTTATTTTGTCCGAAAATAAACTTTGTAACAGATACGATTGTAGTTCTTTAAGAAAACGCATTAAAACATTTTCTATTGGTTAGAAATACACTCCTGGAAATGGAAAAAAGAACACATTGACACCGGTGTGTCAGACCCACCATACTTGCTCCGGACACTGCGAGAGGGCTGTACAAGCAATGATCACACGCACGGCACAGCGGACACACCAGGAACCGCGGTGTTGGCCGTCGAATGGCGCTAGCTGCGCAGCATTTGTGCACCGCCGCCGTCAGTGTCAGCCAGTTTGCCGTGGCATACGGAGCTCCATCGCAGTCTTTAACACTGGTAGCATGCCGCGACAGCGTGGACGTGAACCGTATGTGCAGTTGACGGACTTTGAGCGAGGGCGTATAGTGGGCATGCGGGAGGCCGGGTGGACGTACCGCCGAATTGCTCAACACGTGGGGCGTGAGGTCTCCACAGTACATCGATGTTGTCGCCAGTGGTCGGCGGAAGGTGCACGTGCCCGTCGACCTGGGACCGGACCGCAGCGACGCACGGATGCACGCCAAGACCGTAGGATCCTACGCAGTGCCGTAGGGGACCGCACCGCCACTTCCCAGCAAATTAGGGACACTGTTGCTCTTGGGGTATCGGCGAGGACCATTCGCAACCGTCTCCATGAAGCTGGGCTACGGTCCCGCACACCGTTATGCCGTCTTCCGCTCACGCCCCAACATCGTGCAGCCCGCCTCCAGTGGTGTCGCGACAGGCGTGAATGGAGGGACGAATGGAGACGTGTCGTCTTCAGCGATGAGAGTCGCTTCTGCCTTGGTGCCAATGATGGTCGTATGCGTGTTTGGCGCCGTGCAGGTGAGCGCCACAATCAGGACTGCATACGACCGAGGCACACAGGGCCAACACCCGGCATTATGGTGTGGGGAGCGATCTCCTACACTGGCCGTACACCACTGGTGATCGTCGAGGGGACACTGAATAGTGCACGGTACATCCAAACCGTCAGCGAACCCATCGTTCTACCATTCCTAGACCGGCAAGGGAACTTGCTGTTCCAACAGGACAATGCACGTCCGCATGTATCCCGTGCCACCCAACGTGCTCTAGAAGGTGTAAGTCAACTACCCTGGCCAGCAAGATCTCCGGATCTGTCCCCCATTGAGCATGTTTGGGACTGGATGAAGCGTCGTCTCACGCGGTCTGCACGTCCAGCACGAACGCTGGTCCAACTGAGGCGCCAGGTGGAAATGGCATGGCAAGCCGTTCCACAGGACTACATCCTGCATCTCTACGATCGTCTCCATGGGAGAATAGCAGCCTGCATTGCTGCGAAAGGTGGATATACACTGTACTAGTGCCGACATTGTGCATGCTCTGTTGCCTGTGCCTATGTGCCTGTGGTTCTGTCAGTGTGATCATGTGATGTATCTGACCCCAGGAATGTGTCAATAAAGTTTCCCCTTCCTGGGAGAATGAATTCACGGTGTTCTTTTTTCCATTTCCAGGAGTGTAGAATGACCTTCCTTCTGACAGTTATTTTTATAGCAATTTTCGGGTTGGTTTAATTTTCTGCGTGGCCATCGATAAAGCTTTGAATGATCGATCCAACAGTATATCTTTTAGGATACTGCAGTGCCCGTGTTATTCCGAATTACCAAGCAATGTTCCTTCGGACATGTATGTATGTTATATAACCGCTAGCGTTAAGCGGGAAATCCGGGTTCGAGCCCCGTCCTGCTCAAATTTTCATTGTCATCATTTTATTATACAGGTGATGACTGTCCATATTCGCAACTGCGAATACATTTCAGTGTATCATAATGTACAGGACTACGAATAATTCTGGATTCGTACTTAAATTGTTTTGCAGGTCCACGGATTTTTGTGGAACCCGAAGCAGCCCTAAGTGGGTATTCTCTGCCATCCACTCCAAAGTGGTTTGCCGAGTACGGATGTAGATGTACGTAAGGTTCTGGATTTGAAATTTCAGTTCGTTCATTAGCCCTTGGAATCTGTCGAGCAAAGGATTTACCTAGGGCTGATGTTCTGCACGGGCATTGCCGGGGGGGGGGGGGGGGGGGGGGTTAGTTGGAAAAGGATGCAGGCTGTGGGTGAGCACGACTTCTACGACCTAAGTCGTCCGACTTGAGCTCTCACGCTTATTCATCAGACTGTCGCATTCTTAGCCGTTGATGTAAGGGATTTCTGCCTTTATGGCAATTCTCGTCTGCTGAGGAGGAGGAGGAAGAGGAGCATGAAGGAATGTGCAAAAGCGATATATTACAAGAAGAGAAGAACGACCTAATTAATTCTCCAGAAAAGTTCTGCAGTGTTTGCAAAATAATCCGAAACATTTGAATACTTTCTGACATGCGTGGAGCGTCAGTTCAGTAAATCCAGCAACTTTGCTAAAACCGTGCCCTTATGTGAATATCTCATTGTCCGCAAATAAACACTTCAACCAGGCGCGGCTCGTAATTAAGGGCTATGAGGAGGAGCTGTTCCAAAACGCATATTAAAATTAATTTCTCAATACCGTATTACAGAATTTAAATTATCAGAATCCATTTCGCGTATTTGTCACACGGACATAAGTAACACCGGTCAACGTTTTTGGAATTATTGATATGTGATGTCACGCGAAGTTTTTCGAACAGGCAGTAGAGGAAAAAGCGCGCTAAATATACCGCTTGCGCGACATGTCCCATTACTTTAAATTACAATGAAATGAACACCCCTAGCTGCATACAGGCATTGATATATGTCGACGGGGACAGTTGAAATGTGTGCCCCGATCGGAACTCGAACCCGGGACCTCCTGCATACATGGCAGACGCTCTATCCATCTGAGCCACTGAGGACACAGAGGATAGTGCGACTGCATCTCTGGCACGCACTTATGAGACCCACATTCGCAACTTATTGTCCCGCAGTACATTCAAAGTGCCCCTGCCCATTATACTCATTACTCGCGGCTTTACTGCCGATTCCCGTAAGAGTTTGGGCATCTGCACAGAAGAAGATGGTCAATGGCCAGTGAGCCTTAACTGGGTGAAAAGTATTTAAACCGACAAACTCTGGGAGGTCATAAGGGACATCAAAACAAATATTTTTCCCTAATGTCATTTTTTCCTATAAGGAGTATTTAAACCGGTAGAGGAAGATGTCTCTGGCGGCAAATCAATTAAATCAACAAACACTTTTCAATTTTTTTATGACCAAGAGACAACACATTAACACAACCCAACTTCAATTACAGTAGATTTTCAAAAATGCCTCCATTGCACACGTAAACAAAGGTTACACCGTCGGATCATGTTCTGTCTGACACGGGCAAAAGCCCCAGGAGTATCCTGAATTGCTTCTGCTGCTGCTGCTTCTTCTGCTGCTACTATCCTGGCAACCAGAGCCTCTTCTGATGCAACAGGAGTTGTGTGAACAAGGTTGCGCATCTCTCCCCACACAAAAAAGTCCAGAGGTGACATATCTGGGGATCGAGCAGGCCATGGTACAGGAGCACCTTTGCCAATCCACGTTTGTTGGAACCGTCGGTCCAGGAATCGACGCACACGACGACTGAAATGTGCCGGCGCACGTTGCAACTACATGCGTTGTCTTGTAGGGAGCGGGGCGTCTTCCAGCAATTCTGGCAATGCTCTGGCGAGAAAATTGTAATAGTGCCTGCCATTTAATGGCCTAGGTAGCAGATACGGCACAATTAAACTGTCCCCAACAACACCGACCCACACATTAACGAAGAACCGCACTTGATGAGCGCTAGTAACTGTGCATGTGGGTTATCCTCACTCCAAACATGCGAATTGTGCATGTTGAAGACTCCATCACGCCCGAACGTTGCTTCATCGGTAAACAATAGAGAGGATGGAAATGCGGGATGTATTTCACACTGTTCCAGGTACCACTGCGAAAACTGTGCTCTGGGTGGATAATCAGCTGGTTCCAGGTTGTGGACACGCTGTAAGTGAAATGGACGTAACAATTGCTCTCAAAGGACTGTTCTCACATTCGTCTGATTCGTCCCCATGTTACGTGCAATCGCACGAGTGCTGGTTGAAGAATCTCGCTCCACATGCTGCAAGACAGCTTCCTCAATTGCAGCGTTCTTACCGCGCGACAGCGTCCCTGTCCATGTAATCTGCTAAGTGACCCGGTCTCATGCAGACGTTGGTACACAGCAACAAAGGTCGTATGATGTGCGATACGGCGATTAGGATATTGTTGCTATACAGCTCGTCCGTTGTGGTGCGCTACGTAGTACGCACCAACCACATCAGTGTACTCACTTCAGTTGTATCGCTCCATTAGTGAACAGAGACGATGCACTACTACACTGGTGGACAGCAGTTGCCTACAACTGAAGAGCGTAATACGGCCTCCACCAGTTTAAATAATCCTAATACGAAAAAAAATGACATTAGGGAAAAATATTTGTTTTGATGTCCTCTACAACCTCCCAGAGTTTGTCGGTTTAAATACTTTTCACCCTGTATATATGAAGATGGTATCTGTTCTTTCGGACATGACAAAAACTCTTTTCCTCCTTCGCCGCCACTTCGTCAAGGCACTGCACTCTTAACGGCAACTGGTAGGCACAATGCAAAACATGGCAAGTTTGCGGTTCTATTCATGTATCAATCACATTTATACATGTAATACTTTAGAAAGTACAGACATTGAAAACGAATGAACAGTGGCTGCTCGTGAGTTTACATTCTGGGTGGTCACAAATTTCTAGACTCAGATAAATATGAGAGTGTGATATTAATAGCATCTGCTGTGTAACACTTGTGCTTATCAACATATTTATACAACACTTCCACTACCAACGACACCAACAATAATAATCATAATAATATGCATAACTTGTCTGAAAAAAAAAGAATTGTTTTTGGGGAATTTTACTGTTTTGTACATAATTAGGTATAGTTTAGGGCAAGAACGGAATAACGTTCAGCTTTCGTTACTCTCCGTTTCGCGTTTTTGTTTAAGTGGGAGTTTTCGTGCTTTTTTAAATTTTTTTCGGTCAAATGTATACGATCCCCAACACATGTGTTGGTTAACGAATTAACCTACGGGCTGAAAATCAGACATTCTTATGATGCATCCACACAACAACATACGCTTATTATACAGTTCTATGTTAGCTTGTAGTTACGCTTATTTGACTTCGTCACTTTCTCAGTCAATGTATCTGGTCTGCGAAGCCATTGTTCCCTTGCTGCTAAATTTTCCCGGTAATTTTCTTTTCTGGTAGCACTTAAAACAGATTCAATAGAGTTCATGTTGACACTATACGCGAAAGCAGATTTCTGCACAGTAAACAACCAACTCCAAACACAAATTGCAGTTTGTGGAAATGATTAAATTCAAGTAGTACTGTCTACCAACGTGATAATGAATAGAAATGAGGCGCTGAGAGCCCTATGGGCCAAACGCACGCTGTCGTCGATCCCACATTTACATGATTATCAAAGAAATCAGTGTGAGACCTTTTCGTCAGTGTTCACGTATACATTGTGGGCCTACAGCACGGATAAACCTGACCCACCATAAAATCAACAGATATTGCCGCGCGGGGTAGCCGTGCGGTCTACGGCGCCTTGTCACAGTTCACGCGGCTCCCCCCCGCCCCCCGTCGGAGGTTCGAGTCCTCTCTCGGTGTGTGTGTGTGTGTGTGTGTGTGTGTGTGTGTGTGTGTGTGTGTGTTAAGACAGGTTTTTCTATCAAGAATGACTAAAACATGTATTGACGTCTGGTCTAATCTTACTATATAGTGAGTGAATGGGCATCTCTGAGGAATGTTATACTGTCTAGCGGGATTCATGCCAAGCACACACAGGGATAAAAGTCTGCTGCAGTTTGCTAGCACCGACTGGCATTGACATAAAGTTGTAGTTAGAGGTTAAGGGCTACGAGAAGTAGTGAAAGCAAAACGTGACATCTACTCACGTATGTTTTGCCAAGACAATGATACAAGACATTGTCCGAATGCTATTAATTATTGCAACGCACAGGAAATGTAGGAAGGACGATGTGATTAACCGCTAGCCCATTAGCCTTTCGTCACTGACATAACAGACTTTAAGAATAAAGTCTTCTTACTAACTGCCTTCTTTCTATACTTCGAACATTAACAAGAGAAAATAGCAATTTAGTTTCACAACTGAGTACAGCACAAAGCAAGTTGTAGAGAAAACTGGCCAGGTGCGGGTAGGGCTAGAGCTCTAACGGGTTCGTACAAACTTAATTATGTAAACATACAGTTCATCGATCCCGGGAATCGAGAATTTTTTTGATTCTTATTGACAATGATATTTATCACGATATCGGTTTCAGGAATTCCAAGAGTTTCGAGAATGTTTTAATTTAACAAATGAAAAAGGAAATATTTTTTATGTCATATAATTACAAATTAACAATTTTCGAACTTTTCCCTTCACTTGTACTTTGAAACCTAGCTTCTCGCCGACTTACATGATTCTAGGTCAATGGGAAGGACCCTAGACGTTTTAATGAGTGAGTTTGCGAGTATCAAAATACATGATATAAATGGCCGTATCTTTTGATTACATTCACTTAGAAGCTTTAATTTTCTGGAACCGCCAAGGAACTATAGACTTAGTACGTGGCGTAAATTTCAACTTGATCCGTCTATTCGCTCCAGAGAAAAAGGGTTTTTAAAGGCCGGACACACACACACACACACACACACACACACACACAGAGAGAGAGAGAGAGAGAGAGAGAGAGAGAGAGAGAGAGAGAGAGAGAGACTGACAACGAAGTGATCCCATAAGGGTTCCGTTTTACCGACTAAGGCACGGAACCCTAAAAATCAACCAATATCAGTTACAGCTTTGGATGGAGTTGCCTATAAGCTATACCAAAATAAAACCTGTATGGACAGCCCGTCAAAATGAAGCAACAGGACCTACCTACACCGTTTACTCATCACGGAGACGGTCAGTCGACTCTGGTGGCAGACGCTGCAAGAGGGACGTTCTGCATCACGGTGTATTTTACCATTAAAGTTCCGAGAGTTAGAAGAGTTCTTAGAAGAGAGAACCAATATATTAATTCTTGCTACCTATGCCTTTGAAAGGTCTCTGTTGGATTCCTTTCATGTTAATTTCTTAAATCTGTTGTCATTTGCGGCATAAATTCCTCTTCTAAATTTACTGTGGCGTTTCTGACTATCTGGGAGGAGACTGAGTAGTAGAACGTGTTACTTTTACACATAAACAAGAACGATCTGTCACACTACTACACTTTAAAACACAGTTTATATGTAATTCATGTCACACAGTCTCATACGGAACCTACATCCGCTTTCTTTTATATACTGTATATGATAAGATATTGTCATCCCCCTTCCCTTCTGTGTGAGAGGATGAATGAGCAAATGTATTTCTAGTTGCATGCTTGAGGGTAGCAGACAAGCCTGTCTGCTAGAGAACAGTAGGACCAACGTCGGAACAGGTAGCTACGCTTTCTAAAAGCAGAGAGTTTCGTATTCTTAGTACTGTCCTGTCCGTCCCTTGTCATGTTGGTATAGGAAGCTGCCTCTCTGGTCACTTCTGTTTGTATTTGTGAGGCACCCCTCAGGTAGGAGCCCAGGTCAGTCTCTCCGCGGCGAGCGTCTGAAGTAGAGATGGGGGATGCGCTCTTGAACTAATTCATAGAGTTGAATCTTTCAAAGGAGTGAACAATCAGTGATTCAGAAAAAAAGAACGGTAGCTCCAAACGTTTCCCACGGCAGAGAGAGAGAGAGAGAGAGAGAGAGAGACGGAGCATATCAGCAGCGCCTCTGCTGGTCAGAGCACAGTGCACGCCACACAACACAGCCAGCGCCGGCCTCTGCCCTGCTTCTACCTTGGCTGCCTGCATTGTGCAGTGCCCCATTGGATTTTGTGTTTCACATATGCCGTGCCGTCCATGTGCGTCGTCTGCCGCGCGCAGTGTCTGGCGCAGCTTAACTTCGCTTCGCACTCTGTCGGCGATCGTTTCAGTCGCACGTCCTGCCCTCTGGGCAGTTGATGCGAGCAACAGGACAGAGAGCCACCTAGCGGATAACATAGGAACTACTTGCAACAACCTGCTCGCAAGGGAACGGACGATTTGTTTCGGAGCGGGTGAGTTCACCGCTCCCCCCACCCTCGGAACTCGCCCGCTCAACGCTCACCCCACCGTCTCGACTCTAGCCAGAGCGTTGAGCAAAGCGACTCAGTTGTCACTCTGGTCTCTGCGGTCTCAGCTCACGCAGTAATACAGCTCGCGGCTCGACCCGCTCGACTCAGCGCCTCTGCATCAGAGTTCGTCCCTACTGGATATTGTTCTTCGTAGTAATACCGCTATGTATATTACATTATTATGTTATGTATACATCAATTGTTTTTATTTTATTTTTATTTGTTTAAACTGATTAGATTAGGTTCCTGATGACTCCTCTTACTATAGGATTTTTATTATGGACACTCGAATTTACGCTTTAATTACGAGCGAACCGATAAACGTATTGCAAAATGTGATACACCAATATTTTCCTTGTTTTATTCTGCGTAAGGCTATATGCAGCACTTTCGTTTTACAGTCAAATTTATATATTTTTTTTTCTTATTCTGGTACGGATTTTGCGATTTTAGGCGTCTTCGGAAGGAAACGTTCACTTTAAAAATATATGGCTTGCGATGAATTTGTATGAGGTTAATGAAATTTTAATACATTATAGCCAAATATATTGTTAATGTAAATCTCAAGTTACAACATTTTCCGATCACCCAAAAAACCACGATAGTGCAAAATAAATCAATAATCAAAAACTTTGTCATATCGTGGAAATTTCAATAAACAATACAACATTCTTACTCATTATCTGTGTTACTTAAAAATAGGATCAAATAAGATCAAAATACAGGTGTAGTACTGGAATAAACCAAGTTTAAAGGACAATGTGCCTTCCATTTATTTTCTATTGTAAATGAGTGGTGAATCATGAAAAAGAGCTAATTCATTTCAGGGAGTGAACAGTTCTGATCCAATCTCTGAAAAGAACAGTTTTGCCCATCTCTAGTCTGAAGTGGTAAGATCTCCGGCTAAGCGCGTGTCTGCTAAGTCCGTAGGACAATGGATTTCTTAAGTTCAGCCTAACTGAAAATTTAATCACCTTTATTTCAGGTTTAGCTCTAAAATATCTAATGTTACCTTAAATTGCAACGCAGTGTAATTCGAGTGTGAAGTTCAGAATATATTCCGGTAGTTGCTTTGTCACTACTTTGTGAGTAAAGTGGAACCACGTGTTGATCAGTAACTCTAACTAGCATCATCAATCTTCAATGCGAATGTGTGTGAGATTATAACGTCTCGTCTTGACAATATTTTTCAATATAGCAACTTTTCTTTATGTGTAACCCGCGTGGGGTGTACTTTGTGAGACCAGTACCACGTGCTTATACAATTGTTTGACCCATCAGGTTAATAGTAAGACGATAGTAACCAGTTCGAGGTTTTTCTTTTGTAAATTGCTTTTCGATCTAATTTATTTTAATTATCAAAATTATTGTGGAGTTACACTCTGTGTAAACCAAGTTGACCACGTGAAGCATGTGGTGTAATCATCAAAGTAGCCCTCAGCTATTCTTTTCGGGAAGACACAGAGAGTTAGTATGAATTTAGTATACCAGTGTGTGGTAATTTCATGACGGACAGGATTGCGCTACGAACGTAAATTCTTTGGTTGAAAATTGAATCGGTTGGTTGTGGTTAATTTCCACTTGCATATGTTTCAACGTTCTTCGTGTGTTATTTTATGAATGCAGTGTTGTATGCAGTCTCCCAATCTTGGCTCCATATTTGATGTGTTTCGTAAGATTACAATCTCACATTTTCACAATCCTAAATAAGGCACCAGTTTAGTTAGGAATCAAGTTTAATATGCTGAAATTTCAATGATCAATGTTGAAATAAATTTCCAAATATAAACTGATTTATTTCTTTTTATTTAAATTCTCTTTTATATATATATATATATATATATATATATATATATATATCACCGGTTGTCGTATGACTATTAAAAGATTATAATTAATGTTAGTCTGGTTGGGAATTTGGTAAGCTAAACTGGATACCTGGTGAAACAGTTGCGCAGTAATGCAAGGTTAACTTCCCCAGACAGCTCACAGCTTTTAACCCGCTTTTATTGTCTATCAGTACCGCTTTCAGAAGAAATTAAAGCAACAACATTACACCTTGCGCGAAGACCATGAAGATGAAATGTGAGAAATCGAAGCACAGGCGGAACCTTACTAACAATCGTTCTTCCCGTGAATCAAGCCCGACTGGAACAAGAAAAGTGGGAGGTGAAAGTGGTACACAAAGTACCCTCCGCCACACGCCTGAAGGTGGTTTGCGGCGTTTAGATGAAAATGTATCGGGACGATTTCATTGTCTGGGGGATGAAGTCAAAATTTCATTCGGAAAGGGTACGTAACGTGCGAAGGCGTAGGGTTTCTGAGAGCTACATCTCGCTGCACCATACATTAAATGCAAGCCTGTAAGTTCTTGTAACGGGCGATGTTCCACAAGTATTCATTAGCTGTAAACAGTGGCAATTATCATCGACATACGACAGATGAATGTGGTTAGTTGTGTAAGGTAGCGCCAGCAACGTAGATGCCGCTTGCGGCTGTTTGTTACGAAACGTTTGCATTTTCCGTACACGGGCCTCATTCATGGTCTCGAACCGGCTGTAATAATCATTTCGGATAGTTGTTCCCTTATATGAAAATATCAGCTCAGGATTCTCTAGCATCTGGATAATTATGGCCCTAAATGTTTGGGACTACCAGCACATGAACTCTGACTGAGCCGTCACCTGACATACGTTAAGCGCTGCATTTTGTAGAAGCCGCGGGTAAAAGAAGGGGACTGACAGCTCATGTGACCAAGTAACAATTCCGGCTGCGGTACTGCAACAGCTCAGAAGACGTTATTGACATCCGCAACTGGACGAGATTTTCAGAGGCGTACAAAACAGGTTTGGCCGGCCGAAGTGGCCGTGCGGTTAAAGGCGCTGCAGTCTGGAACCGCAAGACCGCTACGGTCGCAGGTTCGAATCCTGCCTCGGGCATGGATGTTTGTGATGTCCTTAGGTTAGTTAGGTTTAACTAGTTCTAAGTTCTAGGGGACTAATGACCTCAGCAGTTGAGTCCCATAGTGCTCAGAGCCATTTGAACCAAAACAGGTTTACAGCGACGATTATGTGCGAAAACCGTATATCTCTGTTGGTGTGAAGGGGACATGTGGAAACATACCACCAACCACCGGCAAGCGACAATAACAGCCAAACTAACGCCCTTAGCTCGAAGTTATACCCCAATTAGGCAAAGTGTGGCGTTGCACCATGTTGTTGTTCTAAGGGAAAAGTATATGGAGTTGTACTTTTACTCAGGGCAAATGAAATCTGCCATGCTAAGTATAACTCTCAGCACTAAGTGTTATTCTGCTATGCGAAGAATGAATAGAAAATAGGCTATGAGTTGAGTGCATCGTAAGCAACTGCAAAATAACCTCTGCTCTTCAAGTGCATACTTCAGTTGACATAGATATTATATGCGTGAGAATGAGAAATAAATTTATCCAGACCACTGATGTATTCGCGATAATCCTGGGTTAAATAATTACTCGACCCTTGAAAATGACCCAGTGGACGACACTGGTCGCATTCAGAATATATTTATGCAACTAGCGCTGTTATTTATTAAAATAAGTAGACTTCAGGCACAGAAGACTGTACGCCAGCGGCCTTTACAGATTTTGATCTATAAGACAAAAAAGCTACTATTTATCACCTTTTCTGCTGTCTCTAAGTATATTTCATCGGGTTGTGCAAGAGCTTTTATGCAGACACATTGAAAACTACGAATATACAAAACTTCTCTATGATACAACGAATTTCTGAACAGATAAACTGAAATTAAGTAAAATTATAATGAGAAGTAAAAATATCAAAATAAATGAATTATTTTAAAGCAGCTGCATTTCAAACAGTCTACAGAAAAGTTGTGGGTATACTTACAGATCAAAGACCAGATAGTGGAAGTTCTCTTCCTGTATGGAATCATGGAGGCGCACTGAAACAAAAGACAAAAGGCACGTTTAACAAGAAAAGAAGAACTTCAATTGTGCCAATTATTTATATGAAATATTTTGAAATTCGTATCTGTCTTTTTATACACTGTAAATAAGTAATTGCTGCTATTAAAGTTCCAATCCTCGTATGTTACTTGAGTTACACGAACTGAAATTCTTGCTTCAGTGTTATCTCGGCAAAGCGAAATGAATGCTCCAGCTCGTGCCTTTGTAAAAGCAAATTATGTGTTAAAACTGTATACATAAAAAATCTCCCTATTCTTTCAAAAGACCCGGTAATTTTAAAAATCGGTTTCGTAGCTTCTGTTTTTGAGAATAACCAGCACAAAAAGTCCGGAAAGGAAAGCTTAAAATATATGTATCGCATTATTTCGGCTTGTGGGAACCTGCAAATCGACACCAAACGTACACTTTCTGGAATTTATAGTGACGAAATTCAGATCTTTCATGTGTTTGTCACAGTGCTATACAACTGTTATTTATCGAAGTTACACATTTCACACAATACCCTAGTCTCAAATACCGTCATCAAAACAGAACTCGTAAAAAAATCTTGCAGGCAAAGGAAGGAAAGAAGAAAAGTAGCAAAATTAGTGTTGCCCGCCCCGTTAGCCGTGCGGTGTAACGCACTGCTTTCCGGGCGGGAAGGTGCGCCGGTCCCCGGCACTAATCCGCTGGAGAGGCGGGTGGTGGGGGCGGGGGAGGGGGAGGGTGGTGACGAGGGGGGAGGGGAGGTTCAATGTAGGGGGAGGGAGGGGGGAAGGTGGAGGAAGGAGGGGGGAAGGTGGAGGAGGGAGGGGGAGGTATGATGTATGGTGATGGGGGAGGGAGAGGGGGAGGTAGGTGGAAGGGATTGGAGGGAGGGGTGAGGGGGAATGGAGGGGAGGGGAAGGGGGAGGGGGTGTACACTGGGGGCCGAACCGCACAATAACCCTAGGTTCGGTGTGAGGTGGCGGTGGGGTGAGTGGACTGCTGTAGCCTGTTGTGGGGTTGTGAACCACTGAGGGCTGCGGCGGGGACGAAGCCTCTCTGTTGGTTCTAGGTCCCCAGTTCCATACAATACAATACAAAAATTAATGCTTACGTCCCGTACAAGCCGAGATTTGCATCATACTCTGCAAGTAATTTTTACGGTGTGTGGCGGACCGTGGAACTTTATTTGGCGCCCTATCCTGTTCCATTCGCGAATGGTCTGTCGGAAGTATGACTGTCAGTTATCGTCCATTTTGGCTATAGAGTCTTAGATTTATTTGTTGTGGTCGTTTTGCGAGACATACGTGGAAGTAATAAGTTGCCTAGCTGTTAGCAAAAATACTTTGCAATCGATACGGAAATACATTTTCATATTACTAAAGTTTCTTGTGCGATTCCATGTACTTGGCCTCCCTCATTAGCGCAACTGGCGATGACAGCCTCTCTGTTCTGCTGGAGTCTACATTGAGTGGTGCGCTAGGGCGGTCGACATCTGATAGTTGTTGCTCGTAGCCAAAGGCGCGGCGCTGAACAAAAGCAGTGCCTGTACAGCGTTATTTGTTCCTGGATGTACGAAGTTTTCTAATCCCTTACTCACATCCTCTTGTTTTGAGTTTCTTCTCTTCTCCTATGTTGGGTCAGTTTCCAGTTCCGGGAGTAAAACGCCAGCTGTCCTTTCGCCCTACCACATTTCTTCTTCTTTCCTTAGTCGTTTACGGGCCCTTGAGAAGTAGCAAAGCTCTCTAATGCCTTGCAATGGCGCTTTCGAGACATCAACTTGGGCCTTGATGAGATGTCGATGGCGCAGTCGTATAACTTGCTTCTTCTCTAGCCATGTGTTTTGGAAAAGGTCTGCACTGAGCAAACAGCTTTTTCCTTATCCACCTATACTTTCTTCGGCGAAGTTTCACCGTCCTCGGTGCGTTCATTTTACTTTCTGTCGACTAGAAGAATACTGACGTCCTTGGGAGAGCCGCCATGGCTTGACTTTTCCGCATGTGTGCAAGATATTTGAGATTGGGGAAACACTCTCAGACTTCAAAAAGAATGTAATAATTCAAGTTCCAAAAAAGGCATGTACCGACAATTTAACTCTTTGAGTCCTAACTATATGAAGAAATCCAAAATTTTACAATTTTTCACGTGATTAACATTCATTATCATATTACGCATCGAAACAAGATTGTCAAAAGGTAAACAGTCATTTGCTTTAAGGAGGTGGTTTCACTTCGCGACCAATGGAACACAGTTTTCAACCACGCATCATTTCATGTGATATACTACTGACAGCAGTTTCGCAGTTTTCCTAGACAAAATCCCCCCCCCCCCCCCCCCCCAATCTCTAAACTTCCATTAACTCATAACGCCTCAAACAAATTATAGTTAAAAAAAACCAGCTAAAATGAGCCTAAATTTTGATAGTTTTTATCGCAACTGCATACTGTCCCAGTGGTGTCATTTCGATAATGCTCATAAAAACAGTAATACAAACTAAAATTTAGAATAACTTAGATATATTTACTTTCACTGTCAATGATGTTCTCGGTACTGCCAATACAAAAAAAAGGCAGGTCAGAATCTCCTACAATCACATAGCATCTTCTCCGCGCTAACTGTTGCTTTGAACGCTGCAAGTGATTGCTACAATGTACTACATTCGTAGAAGTACCTCAGTGTACCACTAGTAGTCTCTGTCTTGTTTCATGCGAAAGCCACTGGTACGAAAAACAACGTGGGTGTGGTTTCAGGCAGAAACCATTGGGACTCAAAGCGTTATCAAGTCATGGCTACGCAATAGTGAGACGAGTTATTTTCAAAAAAATGTAAAAACTGGTAGAAACCGACCTTGGAGAATATCAGTTTGGATTTCGGAGAAATGTAGCAACACGCGAGGCAATAATAAACCTATGACTTATCTTACAAGATAGCTCAAGGGAAGGCGAACTTAAAGTTTATAGCATCAGTAGATTTAGAGAACACTCTTGACAATATTAACTCGAATACACTTTTTGAAATTCTGAACGCACGAGGGGTAAAATGCAGGGAGCGAATGATTATGAACAGCATGTAGAGAAACAACCAGACTACAGTTATAAGCAGCTGGAGGACATTACAGGTAGCAATAGCTGAGAAGGGAGTGAGGCAGCGTTGTAGCCTATCTTCTATGTTATCGAATCTGTACATTAAGCAAGCAGTAAAGGAAACCAAAGGAAAATTTGGAGAAGGAATTAAAGTTCCTGCAGAAGAAATGAAAACTTTAAAATTGACCGATGACACGGTAATTCAGTTAGAATGTGTAAAGAAATGGAGGAGCAGTTGAGCGGAACGGACAGCGTCTTGAAAACAGGTAATAAGGTAAACATCAACAAAAGCACGGCAAGGGTAATGGAATGTAGTCGAAATAAATAATAGATTAGGAAACTATCCACTTAAAGTAGTAGGTATCTTTACTTATTTAGGCAGCGAAGTAACGAATGATGGTCGATGTCGAAAGGATATAAAATGCAGACTGGCAATAGTACAAAGAGCATATCTGAAAAAAAAGAAATTTATTAACATTTAATACAAATTTAAGTGTTATTTAGTCTTTTCTGACGGTTTTCGTCTGGTGTGTAGCCTTGTACTGAAGTGAAATGTGGACGATAAGCAGTTCAAATAAGGTGAGAACAGAATCTCTTGAAATCTAGGGTTGTAGAAGATCGTTGAAGATTATCTGGGAGGTACTGAATCAAAGAGGGGAGAAAATAAATTCATGGCACAAATGAGTGAAAGAAGGGATCGGATGATAGGGCACATCCTGAGGCGTCAATGAATGGTTAGTTTAGTAATGGGAGGAATTGGGAGGTGGGAATTGTAGAGGCAGACATAGGCATGAACAGAGTAAGCAGATTCAAATGGATGTACAACTTGTGGAAGTGCATCTTTCTCGCGGACGTCGAACGACGACTGATGATATAAATAAAGAAAACGAACACACCACAGCTGTGTCACCAACGAAGTTTATTTCAGATGACTAGTTTCGGCACTACACTTCCGCCATCTTCGGTTCTTCTATATGTATTTTGTTGCAGTCAGTCAGTGGTGTAAACACATTCCTGATGTCTGTAATCCAATACAAGTATTATTATATGGGTTACACGATAAATGGGCCAATAAATCAAAGTACTCTTTTGGTTTATAGGGGATCCGAAGATGGCGTAAGTGTTGAGTCAAAATTAGTCGTTTGAAAAAAGTTTCTTTGACGACACGGCTGTGGTAGTTCGTTTTCTTTATTCAAATGGATATAGGGTGCAGTAGTTATTCAGATATGGCGACGCTTGTACGGGATGGACCAGTGTGGAGAGCTGCATCAAACCATTCCTCGCACTGAATACCACAACCTCCACTACCACCAGCACCACCACAGTAACACCAGCAACATAAAAAAATTGCACGGTAAAAATATACAATTCTGGCATTATAGCCTTTACGTTTATAACATTTTAACAAAATGTATGTGCTCTTAAGCATACATTGGTTTTCATGTTGTTAACTGGTTTGCGATGTTACTATTAGTACCCACGTCACGCAATATAATGCGTTGTGTCAAGTAAACTAACATGACACATAATGTCATGCTGTAAACATGACAAGTTATTATGTCATAAAACATGGCATTTGTCATGTCGTGCAATATGACACAGCGTGTCATTAAAGTTTAAGATGGATGCTTCCTATTATAGATGCATCCCACTCTAAGGAAACGCATAAATTTGCGTCTGTGTGTTCTTACACTCCTCAACATCCATGCAGCAGAGGGTTAGTTTAGTGGAGAAATGGTAAATCGTCCCCTTGGAGGAAAAAAAAAATCAACGCCCCCTTCCCCCCGACACACACACACACACACACACACACACACACACACACACACAGAGAGAGAGAGAGAGAGAGAGAGAGAGAGAGAGAGAGAGAGAGAGAGAGAGATCAAAAAATTGTTTTAATGTGCCCCCCCTCTCCAGGAACAAATTCATTCATCCCCAGAAATTTTATCCCCCTATAAAAACGTTTTTAGCTATTTGGTTCCTTTCTTTTTCATCCCTAACTCTGCCCAGGAGATATTCGCCTTTTTTGTTCTGCTACAGGAGTACTTTTCACTCTGGTTCCAAAATTTAACTCTATCTTCAGGTGGAGGCTTTATTTATTAATATTTTTAATATTTATTATTTTTTGTTTTGTGATTTTATTTTATGTTTTTTCAATTTTTAAAGTTTTTAAGTTTTTTAATTTTTTTGTTTTATAGCTAGACACATTACATTTATATACATGAGTCTGTATAAGCAACCATATGAAGAATGGCCATAAATATTTAATATAGTGCATAAAACCCAGCAACTGCAAATACAATACTGATCGAAAAATTAAATACTGTGCGAAGTTTATAATAATAATTTATGTAAATAGTTCATGTATTGTAGATCAACTTGCGATACAATCACATTACATAGATAAACTTATGTAAAAGCCTACTATATCCCAAGCTGAACGATTCCCACATCAAACAACAAACTATTGAAAGGCATACACGTTGTTATTGTCTTATCTTACAATTCTTGTCATTGTTGAAAAAACTCAGGTGAATAATTTTGGCGCGAATTGTTGCAACATCCCGCGTCCGGCCATCCTGATTTAGGTTTTCCGTGATTTCCCTAAATCGCTCCAGGCAAATGCCGGGATGGTTCCTTTCAAAGGGCACGGCCGACTTCCTTCCCCGTCCTTCCCTAATCCGATGAGACCGATGACCTCGCTGTCTGGTTTCCTTCCCCAAAACAACCAACCAACCAACCAATTGTTGCAACAACCAATCAGAATTAAGTATGAGCATGATGGCAAAAATAAGTAGAAGAACCGCGAAACAATGTATGCACGACAAACTACTACAAACTACCATTTTTCATTTCTGTACGAAAATTGACGAACTTAAGCGCGTTTTGCACGAAAATAAATTTTCTACAAGATGGCACAGTAGTTTTGGAAGAAATCGCAGTAAAACATTTTCGATTGTTTAGAATGATGGTGACCTCCATTCTTAAAATATTTTTATACCGATATTCGAGTTAGTTTAATTTTCTGCGTGGTCATCGATAAAGCTTTAAATGCTAAATAACAGTACATCATTTTATACTGGGCTGGGCGAAATTCGGGTTTTGTTCATACATTTTTTCGCACGTTCAAAGATTTTTCGAAGATTTTAAGTTACTGGTGAACAAAATCTTTAAAATATTAACAACGAAATGATAATCAACTGTAAGAACCATTTTTTTAAATTACGTCGGAATGCAGAAGGCGCGTCGTATTCCGGAAACTGCACAACTTGTCGGGTGTTCGAGGAGTGCTTTGGTGAGTATCCTCAACACGTAGCGAAACCAGACGTCGTGATGATGGGCGGCCTCCCCTCATTAGAGATGCCGGACGCTGCATGCTGAGCTCACTGGTAATAAAACAGGACGGTCGGCGAATTGTGACGGAACTGACAGCAGGCGTTAATGCTGGGCAGAGCATAAATGCGTCTGTACACACAGTGCTCCGAACACTCCTAACGATGGGTCTCCACAGCCGACGACTACGCATGTACCAATGTTAACACAACGGCTTCAACAACAAACAACTGAAATGGACACGTGACCATCGGCAGTGGACGTTGGCGAAGTGGTAAAGCGCTGCAAGGTCCGATGAATCTCGATACTTTCTTCATCATGGCGATGGGTGGGCGCGAATCCGTCGTCTTCCTGGCGAATAGCTCCTAGACACCTGTACTACGGAACAGAGATAATACGGCGGCGGCTCCATTATGCTCTGGGGAACACTTTTGTGGGCTTCCACAGATCCAGGGAGGTCGTGCAAGACATCATGATGGCCAAGGAGTATAGTACACTGATTACAGACCACATACACTCCTTCATGAAGATCATGCTTCCCGATGGCAATGGCATTTTTCAACTAGATAATGCGCCATATCACAAGGCCAGGAGTGTGATGGAATGGTTCGAAGAACACAATGGCGAGTTCCAATTGATGTGCTGGCCCCCTAACTTGCCAGATCTGTACCCGAATGAACACATGTGGAATGTTATTGTACGTGGTGTCCTCTTCCAAGGAATTTACGGAGAATTAGGTGACAAGTACGTGCGAATGTGGTGCCAGTTTCTTCCACCGACCTACTAAGGCCTCATTGCTTCTATGTCACGACACGTCGAAGTTGTTATCCGTGTCAAGATTGACATACCGGCTACTAGGTCGGTGGTCATAGCATTATGGCTGATCAGTGTATTTTGTCTCAAGAAAAAAAATTAATCCGCTAAAAATGTCGCAATCTCACCGGTGCACGTCTGAGGGGAAAATTAAAAAAAAAAAAAATTTTTACTCACGGGTGATCCCTTTTTAAAACTTATTTATTAAAACGGAAACAGGTAGAGAGTACGAGCTGTAATCCGAAGATTCCTCAGCTACGTGTGGACTCATAGTGCTTAAAAGCCACTGAACGCGTGTCTCACTAGCGCGGTCGACACAGGTTGTCTACGTGTTCGTCGGACGATGTGCTGGACACCTCGATAGGTACTTCGCTTACGTGTCCCATGAGAGTCACATCTTATAGCTTCGACAATATAGCCGTCCGACAACCGTAAACGCTTGTGGCGCACCAGCTATGTATACACGAGCTCGTCTCCTTGTCGCACGTCTTCCTCTTTATCGCTCATTTGTTTCTTGGCCCTCGTAACGACAATGTACGAGACGAATATTTCCTCGGAGCTTTTAGCCTTTATAGGAAGACCTCGTCAGCCAGGAAAATGCATGGTAGATCGCAAGCATTGCGTACGAAACTTGTTTGTATTAGATTTTGCAACATTCTTACTTCTACAGACATAACTGACATTGCCTCTGTAACATGCGGCCTGTAACACGACGTGTCTGACTTATTTCGTGATACGGCTCCATATTTTGTTTGACGACACCTCATTTGTTGGACTGTTTCAGTCGCTTATGCTCTTTGCTCCTCTCCTCTATCGGTCTAACGATCTGCCAAGGAAGTGGCCGTGCGGTTCTAGGCGCTGCAGTCTGGAACCGGGAGACCGCTACGGTCGCAGGTTCGACTCCTGCTTCGGGCATGGATGTGTGTGATGTCCTTAGGTTAGTTAGGTTTAACTAGTTCTAAGTTCTAAGGGTCTAATGACCTCAGAAGTTGAGTCCCATAGTGCTCAGAGCCATATGAACCATTTTTGAGCTGCCAAGGAGATGCAGTGGATACTACACTGGACCCGCTTCCGGGAGGAAGACGGTTCAATCCTGCGTCCGGCCATCCTGATTTAGGTTTTCCATGATTTCCCTAAATTGCTCCAGGCAAATGCCGGGATGGCTCCTTTGAAAGGGCACGGCCGAATTCCTCCCCCGTCCTTCCCTAATCCGATGAGACCGATGACCTCGCTGTTTCGTTTCTTCCCCATACAACCCAACCCAAGAATTAAAAGTATAGGGCCGGTTTCCTTCCCGTCCCTGTCCATTTCGACTTAATCATCGTCTCTAAGCCGGCCGGGTGGCCGAGCGGTTCTTGGCGTTAGAGTCTGGAACCGCGCGACCGCTACGGTCACAGGTTCGAATCCTGCCTCGGGCATGGATGTGTGTGATGTCCTTAGGTTAGTTAGGTTTAAGTAGTTCTAAGTTCTAGGGGACTGATGACCTCAGCTGTTAAGTTCCATAGTGCTCAGAGCCATTTGAACCATTTTTCGTCTCTAACAATCTTGTCGTCGACTAGACATTAACCCTTATCTTTAGTCCTTCCAGTAGCCTGTCTCACACAAGACTCGCCACACTGTAGAGGTATACAGCTTACATTCGCTTCTAGGATACCTATGATGGCTCTACCGTTACGAAGCAGACCTTTCATTTGGCTGATGGGAGTTGAATACAATGAATGCTGTGTCTCGCCAGCATTTTTTTTACTGATTTCTTTTTGTTCTTTTTTTGTTTCGGGAGTGGAACAGATAAACGACACTTCGACTTTCTTTTCTTTTCTTGAGCCCGTTATGTTCCAGGTGTTTTGTTCATCTTCCACCGCTGTGCCAGTTCGAATTATGGATCTGAGTATCCGTTGCTGTCATACTTCTTACCTGAGGCTCTCTTTGTCTGACAGCGTGGGAGCTCTACGGATCGGAATCATCAGCACGATAGTTCACTGTGGCAGACAGCAGTACAGTAGTTCCAACCACATTGAAGGGTTAGCTGTGAAGGGGCCAGATGTTCAAATGTGTGCGAATTTCTAAGGGAGCGAATTGCTGAGGTCATCGGTCCCTAGATTTACACACTACTTAAACTAACTTATGCTAAGAACAACACACACACCTGTGCCCGAGGGAGGACTCGAACCTCCGACGGGAGGGGCCGCGCAGTCCGTGACATGGCGCCTCTAGCAGCGCGGCCATTCCGCGTGGCAAGGGCCCAGAGTAACATATGTTTCTACAGAAGGGCATCCGTACTTTTAATAGTTGCAGGGGTAACAGTACGGTTGACTGATACGGCCTCGTAACATTGGCAAACATGACCTTACTATGATGGTACTGAGGGCATGTGGTTCCCGGACGCTTTCTATACATAATCTGAAGCTCGATTTGACCTCTTTTCCTGTAACTCAGCAACGGCCTGCCTAGCATCCCAGGCACGCCAGGGACCAGGGGACACGCGCAGTCTGTAGAGTTGACTTAAGTCTGCGTGGCCAGTTTGTCAATTTATTTACTTGAGAAACACGATACTCGATTCTGGTGGAAGACGGTCTTCTATTACCTCAGATGTCGGCTATCTAAGGGAATTGCAGGCAAAGCGCAATGGCTGTTGAGGCATACAGACTTTCTTGGTGTGCACCACAATGTGTACACTATGCGATAAAATACTTGTATTTAACTGCTGTACCACGGTGGTTGCGGAGGGGGTGTCTTATACTGTGGGTTCTACCTGTATGCTGTCCCCAGTGATTCTAAGAGGCGTTCACACGTAGTTACATTCTTAAATTTGGTTTGCTTTACGCTTGTTTCTATCTGTTGTCTCCACGCTCTGTGGATAATTCATAAATATTATGAGTTGTGCCTGTAATGCGTCTCAGGATGAAGACAACTTTAATGTTGCTGTCTTAATTGAATCTGTGTGAGGGGTCTGGTTAAAATTATATTCATACACTTTCAAACAAATTTTAAAAAAGGCTAGTTTGTATATTACTGAGTGTCTGTCTGTTTATGTTACAAATATTCTGTTTGTTGGGTTACAGCCTTATTTGTAGTTTAGGAGAATTATCTGGGCTTGCTTCAATATGCAGGGTTAAATATCTCACTGTCAGTTGAAGCCAACTGGGCGTTGTTTCTTAAGTTTATTTGCATATCATTTATTGTTGCCGATTTGTTTTATAGTTTTCTTTAACTTTGGTTTATTGCCTGCTCTGAGGTGATAATTAAATGTTCATTCATGCTAGTTTACTGGTAAGTAACATCTGCTAATGGAAACGTTTAACGCTCTTTTAGTTAATACTGTGCTTGTTAATCCATGTTGAAACAGAACCACCGGAGCCCAGTTTCTAATTCTAAAATTATATTGTTCGTTTTTTGGCATTTGAAAATCTTTACAGTTGCTATCTTCAGTAATATTGTTCAGTTTCTAAAATTGGACTGTTTATTTGTTTGCATTTATCGACGTTTCTCGGAATTACTAAGGACCTGCTAGCGAAACACATAAATATTTCCAGTACTAATTTAAACAAATACGTTGTCTTTTTCTGGTTCAATTGTTAGTTTTTGGCAACCTGGCCCCTTACCACTCCCAGCCCCTCGCTAGCTACAGCATTTAACCATGCAGCTCTATCACAAGGCTTACTGATAGTTACATCCTCCTGGGTAAAATATTCAGGGCGTAAAACAGACCCACATTTTTAATTACCGGCGGGGGCTACTTAGGTAGATATCGTCGGGAAAATGAAACGGGTGTAGTACGGGTTGGGCCGTGGAGCATTAAATTCCTTAATCATGTCGACATGCTGAAAAAAAGAAGGAACAATGTAGGAGTATGTCTAATAATACACAAGAAAATACTACGAATAATACGGTGAGCAGATTATTATGACAGCTAAGAGAGACACCTAGTACAACGACGTACGCAGATGATGAATACATTGAATAAAATTTATGATAGGGTCAAATAAATTGTTCAGCGTGTTAAGATACTTAACTGAGATGGGGACTTCAATTCCACAGAGAAAAAACGAAGAAAATGGAAATTAGTAGAGCATGGACCGCGGGATGAAATAAAAGCGAAAGCCACCCTGTAGAACACTGCACAAGGCACGATTTAGTTAGTGCAAAGACCTGATTTAGGAATGATTCAGGAAGGTTTTATATTTGGGAGAGACCTGGAAGTACCGGAAGGTTTAATGTAGTCGGTGTTTGAGATTGGGTGTTTTTCTCTGCAACAAGGGAAAGGAATATTTAATTAGATAGGTAAACGTAAGCACCAACTCGTAACTGTACTCTTCATTAAAGTTAACCTATTTTAGGAACTTCAATAGCAAAAACATACCCTTGAACTTCGACACGCAGTAAAGTTCTTCCCGTGAATTCTTGCTAACAAGATATTTAAATATAATTTTTTTACCTCCATCATAATTTCTTCTGTAAATCGGCATAGAAGTACGAAAGGCATTTTGGTGTAAAAAAAATCGTGGAAATCCCGACTGTACAACTCACTGTGCCATGTATACGACCTGCGGACAAGATGCGGAGTCGCTGGTGTCACGAAGTGGCGGGCTTCTTCGAAGTGCTGTTTCAAGTAATGTGCGCCGGCCACGGTGGCCGAGCGGTTCTAGGCGCTACGGTCGCAAGTTCGAATCCTGCCTCGGGCATGGATGTGTTTGATGTCCTTCGGTTAGTTAGGTTTAAGTAGTTCTAAGTTCTAGGGGACTGATGACCTCAGCTGTTAAGTCCCATAGTGCTCAGAGCCATTTGAACCATTTTTTTGAAGCAATGTGCGGTTATACTGCCGTAGACAAGGCAGGTCGGAATGGACAGCGAATGACGTTTCGTCTTCTGCATATGTTACCGCGGAGTAAACATATCATATACATTCAAAGAGTACGTTTGGCGAATGCTGACACGTTGCTGATGAAGCAACCACGGCTTTTGCCTTTAAACACTTTGTTCGAATGGCTGCCTCAGTCATTACATTCTTACGTGCTGAATAACGACTTCGTAAAACAAGTAGTTTGATGCGGCGCGGCATCAATAGACAAGGACCAGCTAGAAGTGACGATATGAAAGTGTGTGTGTGTTACATGCTTCTTGTCTGCTTGCGAGACGCTGCTGCAGCCTTGGTATCAGCCTTACACCTGCGTGGCGAATACTACACGTCGCGTACCATAAAACTTTGTATGTTTCTATCTCACCAACTAAAACTGATTTGTACACAGTACTGAGTTGTGCATTCAGCACTCGTGTCAACGCATTGCGGCAGCAGAGCATTCATCTGAACATAACCAAGTTGTACAGCAAGTTGCATCCAACCCTAAAAATTTGAAGTTTCTAGCTCCATTACTGAAACTGATAGAAATTTAACTTAAACTGATCTGTACACAAAAAATGAAATGATCGTATGGCATTATTGGTCGGGAGGTCCCATGCGGGGAAGTTCGGTCGCCGTAATGGGATAGGATAACATAATGTTGTATTTAGAGCAATAATAATAAGTTAAAACAATACTTATAGCTCGTTGCCGTAACTTTCTAGAAGATAACTAAATAAACTACGTTCATAACATTGCAGATTGAAAAACATCTGTTACACTTAGTTGACTAAATAGTGCTTTCAATTATTATTTTCTAAGTTACCGAGAAAAATACGGGGGGAGTTCCATATTGATTTACACTTTACTTTTTCCCGTTATCCATGAGGCGCTATTTGACTCATAATTGCGGTAGTCCTGTGGTATACCCTTAGAGGAAGGAAAATCACTAGAAGTGTGATGCCTGCACAGCACAGACAATTTTTCCAACTGCTGCCATTACGAGAGCGGACAATATAGAGAGTGATCGTCAAGAACAGTGAAGAGGTTTCTGTGGAATGAGGGTGTAAACAGTGCGGATATTAACAAGCGATTGGTGGCAGTCTGTGGAGAGTGTACGCCGTAACAAAAAACATGCTCTTGCAACACAACGCTCGTCCCCACACGAGACGGAGAACCACGGCCGCCATCGCTGAGATTGGGTCCTAGGTTCTGACACACCCATTGTAATCTCCTGAATTGACCACTTCTGATTACCGCCTACTCGGGGCTATGAAGATACCTATGGCCGGTCATTGTATTGTATTGTATTGTATTGTATGGAACTGGTGACCTAGAAACGACGGAGAGGCTACGTCCCGGCCGTAGCCCTCAGTGGTTCACAACTCCACAACAGGCTACAGCAGTCCACTCACCCCACCGCCGCCCCACACCGAACCTAGGGTTATTGTGCGGTTCAGCCCCCAGTGGACCCCCCGGGGATGTCTCACACCAGACAAGTGTAACCCAAATGTTTGTGTCGTAGAGTAATTATGCTGTACGCGTACGTGGAGAAAGTGTTTGCGCAGCACTCGCCGACCTAGTGTAACTGAGACGGAATAATGGGAAGCAGCCCGCATTCGCCGAGGCTAATGGGAAACCGGCTTAAAAATCCCCCACAGACTGGCCGGCACACCGGACCTCGACATTAATCCGCCGGGCGGATTCGTGCCGGGGACCGGCACGCCTTCTCGCCCGGAAAGCAGTGCTTTAGACCGCACGGCTAACCGGGCGGGCGGGCGGCCGGGCATTACTTAACAGTCTACCAGGAACTGCGAGCCCAAAGTCAGGAGAATACGGTGTGGCAGTGCCTGGAACCCCATTTCAACGATGGCAGGCGTGGTTTTCATACTCGTGTCTGAAGGCGTGTTGTCATGTTGCAAGAACTTTTTCCTGACGGTGCACGCTCTAGACACACTGCCACCAATCGCCTGTGAATATCCGCAGTGTTTCCATCCTCCTTCCACTGAACGCAAATCGTCCAGCGTTGGTTCAAAATGGTTCAAATGGTTCTGAGCACTATGGCACTTAACTTCTGAGGTCATCGGTCCCCTAGATCTTAGAACTACTTAAACCTAACTAACCTAAGGACAGCACACACATCCATGCCCGAGGCAAGATTCGAACCTGCGACCGTAGCGGTCGCGCGGTTCCAGACTGTAGCGCCTAGAACCGCTCGGCCACTCCAGCCGGCTCCAGCTCCAGCGTTGTCCTTGATGATCACACGCCATGTCGTCCGTTCACGTAATGGCTGCAGTTGGTAAAATGAGCTGTACTGTGTACACTTCTTGTAACTGTCCTGCCACCTACAGTTAGACCAAAGTACTACATCTGTACTCATTACAACTGCAATGAGTCAAATGGCGCACAATGGATGACGGCAGAAATAAAAGTGTAAATCAATATAGAATGCCCCTCGTAACTTATCTGAAACACACTGTAGATCATACAGTGGGAATACATATTTTTTAAATTTAAATTTTTCCCACGAGCACATGAAGATCTTGGGTTATGGAAGTCAAACTAAAACCAAAGAAATTGGAATAAAACTGCCTGAGAATATACTTGTAACGATTTTCATGAGGCACCGTGTCGGTAGCGAGCGCTGAATGAAGATGGATAGCAAATCCAATTTCAGGGCCAAGGGAGGCTGGTGTGTCGCACGGTAAGCAGGGCAGCGATCAACAGGTGTTCGGGGTCGAGGCGAGCTGCGGTGCGGTGCTGGACGGGTCGCCTGCAGATTCCAGTCTGCACTCCAGAGAACGCCGCGCGCTGGCCCAGTGTTCGCTAAATCCGTACACCGACGGACAGAATTTAGACCGAACGTCGGGTTGCCAGGTGTTCCGAGTTTTGTTCGTGAAATGGCCTGCACCGCGACTTCTGGGCGCTCCACAATCCACCACAAAAAATTTCAGACCATCGCTACAGATAAATGGGCAGTATTTAAAGGACAAACTCTTAGGTTTTTTAAAATATTTATGACTGTTATGTGTGTTCACATTGCATCAGAGGGCACCCATCTAATCGGTAGTCCAATTTCATGCATGTCCGACCCAGATAACACGATAACACGAATTACGGTACGAAAAATTGCTAGGATGCCGTGTCCCAAGTCTTCGAGGTTCTATGGTCGAGGTGGACATTAACGACATTCCTGATGTAATCTCATAAGAAAACAATGCAAGGCTTCAAGTTCGGCCTCCACAAAGAATATCCAACGACATGGCAACATCTTCTTCAGGTAATCTCGCACACAAATGTGGAAATGTGGAGGGGTTCCATTTTGTTGAAAGATAAAATCCCTGCTTACGTTGTGGCATGAGGCACAATATAGCAGCATGTCCAGATAGTGGTACCATTAACAGTTCTCTCATCGAAGGAGAAAGGTCCTTCCTCTGCTAATTTTTTTTTTAACCAGCAGTACTTAGCCCCGATTTCCTGCAAACTGGATCTGTCAGCATTAGACGAACTTGAAGACGCTTGCTTGATATTAATGACCAATGTTTCTAGAATGAATGTTTCACTCTGCTGCGGATTGTACAGCGTTTCCAAACTCTTACCAGATCCAAAGCAGGGTCGGATAATATGGGACAGCGGATTGTACCGTACAAGAGCTATCTCCAAGCTCTACTGCTAATGGAAGCACCCAAACCCCACTGTGGTGTGACTTATGGAGGAACATGACCGTTCAGGCGATTTACAATCAAAACAATAGTGCTTTTCAAAGTGGTAACAAGTTATCTGTTAATAGTGAGTTTTTCGGTGTACAAACGTTACATTACTGCAAACAAAACACAACACTACAAAGTTATGTTACATTATTATTTTATCTTTCGATACAACTCATATTATTGTCTACATTGTAGTCTGTGACAATATCTAGCAAAGTAATAACGAAGAGTATGTTAAACCGCGGGAAGTTCGTGTTGCATAATATAAATCAATTTCGAGTTGTAACGGACAAACCAGATAACTGATATTTTTATGTTTTTTTTTTCTTTTTAAAAGGCGTATATGGAAAAGTCGCGACATAAATGCGATTAAAATAACGTGAAGGAGGTCGTAGAAAAATTCAGACTTTTTAAATTGTCAATCAGGAAAGCGAGCGAGAAAAAAAGTAAATTAGGAGATAGACTTTTCGGGAAAACAAAGAGGTGGACGTTAAACCGTTTTAGAAATAACATGTTTTTCCGAGAACATTCGGTGGTGAACAGGAAACGGTATTTGCCGAAGCCGTGCAGTTAAGAAGAAATTGGATTCGATACCACTTAAGAGAGTTTGTTCATTGAGAACTGTACAGGCTTTATTACATATGTGACAAATGTTTGACTAAAGAATAAACTAGTACTTTGGTGTAGGGCTATCCTGATCGAAACTTCAACTTAATAACTTTGATATGAATTTTTGCTTATTTGTGTCAACATATCCCCAACGTCCCGATATATAACTTGATATATTTTAGATTAATTTTCATAATCATTTACGGCACAGTTAAATCTTTTTGTAACAAAAATGACTTTTTTACACGTTAATATTTTATGTCCGAAACAACACTCCTAACATTTTAATGATCAAAATTCACAAGGTGGAAAAATGCACACAAAATCATCGAACTATGTTGTTGTAACATTGAGGTTATAATTTTGTTAAGTAATGTATCGTAGTATTTTTGGTGTGAAGAATTTTTCGATAACACTTTCAAAACATATAATTTCGGTAAAGCTTACTTGACCGGTATTACGCAACCTTCCGCTACGCTGTGTGTCCAATCGGGACTTGAACCAATTTCGAGGGCAGTGTTCTTACTGAGTGTTGCGCTATGCAGGCGCGACTCCAGAAGCTATACGCAGAATTGAAGCTCTGAGGTCGAGTCAGAAGTCGCGCCTCTACAGCTCAACAGTCAGTAAAAAAAATTTCGTGCCACGGTACCACTTGAACTAACGCATACTCCGAATTGTCAAAACGAACTGTAGTATGACATTTCCAGTGTTGAGAAGTCTGTATGGGCATATTCCGAAAGCCAATAAATTAAAAAAAAAAAGATTCTCGGTAAGAGCACTGCCGTCGAAATCCAAACCCTGGGTGTGGCATACAGTTTTCAGCTGCCGGAAATTTGAACAACTGACATTTCGGAAACAAGAAAACTGTAGCAGTTCTGTCGTTTTGCTTCATCAAGCGATACTGCGACCGTTGGGTCACGAAATTTCACCCTCTATCGGTCTTTGGCTTACTGAAGTTTACTAGGCTGTCGGAATGAGAAAAACGGAGACACACACTTACCTATGTTCGGATGTTGCAGCTTCCTGCATATACGAGCTTCTCTCTCGAGCTTCTGGAAATCTGGAACATAAAAACAAACATTTAATTACATAATACGTAGAAAATATTATTAAGTAAGAGTTTTTTCATAAATTCTCCGAGTGAGTCGGAAAATAGCGTTGGCTGACGATCCCACAAAATTAATATTTTATGCCGATACATGACATAACTTTTAACGTGTAACCCCTTTTTTGCCAGACAGTGTTTAAGTCTCTCAGACATATCGCTTGTAACAACACCAACGCTACACTATTGTACATATAATAAATTTTTCTTCTGATTTTCGAGAAATTAGTGTAATCGATGTTCTGATTTCATTTCTTTTTTTTTTTGTTTCATGTCATTATGTTAAAGAAACTGTAAACAATTTTCGATGTGAATATTAATGTTTATGTCAAATTGCAAGCAATATTATAACAAAATTGAAATGTAAGAAATGTTGAAACTGTTGTAAGATGTTAAAGTTGTAATTGTGCGCCTGGTCCATACGTAGGCAATGTATTAGGATATGTAGAATGCAAAACCTCGGGTGAATACCCTGTCTGTAGGGGAGCGGTAAAAGGTGGATGGCAGGCGAGCGCGGGAAAATGCACACGGGCGCTGCACGGCATAACGGGCTCAGCAGTAGTAGTCGGAATTGGGCATCGGTCTGAGAAACACGTTCTGAATCGAGGAGGATCTACTGGAAAACGTGATTTCGTTAAGCCTCGGATGTGCCGTTTCCGGCGCCTATACAGCATGGCAATATTCCATAGGCACTAAACGGAAAAGTATTGCGACGCTAAAAAGAAGCAAAGTGCCGATACAACAAGAGCCATTGCTGTGATTGTATGTGTGCTCTGTGCCTCGCCATCTCGCCGCCCGCCAACCGCCACATCGATACAAACAGGTTGAAACTTTTAGTACTGTGTTCGTGTGGACCAGTGTTACTTTTGTTCCATACTGTTCAATAACAACTTAAATTTTACCAGAACTGTCCTATCAGTTAATTATCCTCACAACTAACCTAGACAGGGTCCTTTCCACATGTTGTGCAATCCGAGTGTCCCGAAATGAAGATTTAAAATTTATGTTAATAATAATTACCTGCCGACCTATCTATGTTAGAATGATGTTTAAAGAACTTTGTTGTTAATGAATATATAGGTAAATAATATAGGTCTGACAAAGTTGGAAGATAATGTTGAAATTGGTTTAGTAATGAAGTTTAATTAATTTGAGACAAAAATAATGGTAGTTAAATGAGCAGGAAATAAGACAAAAAGAGTAGTAACTCATATATTGGAAATCTTGAGTGCTTAATGATTTCAATAATCAAAATTTTCAATACAGTGATCATAACAGTTTCAGGGTCCCCCCCCCCCTTTTCTTTTCAATTCATTTGAATTCTGAAGTGTACTGAACTGATTTGACCAGCAAAGTTAAAGTCAATATAAAACCAAAATTTATCAGTGTTTTACCTTTTTCAAAATTGACATTGTATGTGTGTTTAGAAAGTGCTATTTCTAGGGTAACCTATGCCCGATTTTAATCAGATCAATAGACAGTACGAAGTTTGTAGTAAACATTATAGTGTATTGTTGTGTATTTATGGCTTGTCCATATTAGTACAGAAAGTGAAATTATTAGTTCAGTAGATTTTCTGGTTCTAAAATTTACCATATTATGCAGTGTTATTACGTGTTGTTTTGTATGAACGTACACCAACTTGCACAGGGAAGAAACTCAGTTAATGCCTAATTAGGCTGGCGACCGTATTATTAACAATTTGGTAGCATCTGCTGTGTTGTTTCTTGTCCGTCCTGACGTGTGGTTGCACTCCGGAATTGCTTGACGTATCATTGTTATTACTGAGTGGGTGTACGTCTGATTTGCCTCCATTCAGGTACACGCGGTCAAAATCTATACAAAAATCCTTTCTCTTAAGGTGAAGCCCGTCAACTTACCATAATACAGGCTTTAAAGAGTATCGTGTGCATTAGCACAGTGTTACACGCTCTCTTTTGCTGTACTTTAAGGAAGTCATAAAATTATCAATTTAAGAATAAGCAGAATATAAAAAAAGCAAAGATAGCAATAGACAGAAGATCGCATCAAAAGGTAGAGATTAGATAACGATAAATTTAAGAAGTAGAAGTGCGTGTTTCCTAATATTAGGAAAGACCACATCATGGGCAACAGATCCAAAAGCGTAGTGCCAGGCGAATTTAACCTATGAAAGTACTAAAAGTTCGTTCTCCGTCATGATTCCCGCCTTGATCATGTAAGATGCATTTCCATTCTTCCCAACAACGTCCAACATATTCATAGACTTGCGAGTGACTGCCTTACAATTACTTGTCAAAATAACATATATAGGGCGGTCAGAAACAGTCTAAATGCTCGCAAGAGTGTTGCAGGATCGGTTGTGCTGAGAAAAAATGGTTAAAAAATTCGAGACGTTGCACCCTTTCCGAGTTACTTAGTATGAAGTTAGGCACTTAGGTCGTTACGCGCGGAAGTTTAAGCGGCCCGCTAGGGGCAGTATCGCAAGGCATGTACTTCTTCGTTTTGTTTCCTAAATCCTAACAAGAGAGCGTTACAAGAACTGGACATGAGATGTTAGTAAGGATCGAAACCGAGCCAAACATGGACCAGTCTCGGGTGCCCATCTGGGCGGGGGGCATGATTAGTTAACTTCAATGTTAAGTAGATCGGAAACGGTGCAACGTTTCGAATTTTTTCTGAACGATTATTTCTCAGCACAGCCTACCCTGCAGCACCCTTACAGGGTTTTCACATTGTTTATGACTATGCTATATAATATACACTCGTGAGCCAAATACCGCCCACCGCTATATTGTAGACAGCCTTTTGATACCGGAGGCACGTGACGTAGTAAGTAAAGCACATAAGCGGCGCATACACGAGAGGGGAATTCTTTTAAAGACAATACGGGCCGTGAATGAATGGGGAATTATTTTAATGACAGTACGGGCCATGATTGAGTTAATTCACTGACATTAGCGACTCTGATGAACGGCATATCGTTATGGTCCAGCGCCCGGTAACTAGCATATCGGAAACGGCGAAGCCGGTCGGCTGCGGCGCGTTTCTACTGTGAGCATCTGGGGAAGGCAGCTGAAAGACGGTGAAACCAAGAGTAGGTGACAAGGTGTTGAAAGCTCACACAGCAGAACGTGGACGTCGAAAGCTTCTCAGCTCTATAAAGCAGGATAGGCGGCAATGTATGGCGGATCTGACGACAGTGTACGATGCTGGTGCAGATACAACTGTTTCGGTGTTCCCATGTTGAGCAAGCGACAGTTAGATTGCAATGGGCACAGGGTCGTCCGCATTGGAGCTTGGATCAATGGAAAAGTGTCGCTTGGTGGGAAGAATCATTTTCTTATTACACCGTCGTACAAGCGAACAGCTGAAAGAAACATGCAACGCGACACGAATGCAGGCCAGTGTGCGCTGTGTTACACTATGGGAGACTTCATCCGGGCTTCCATGGGACCTCTGATAGTAATCGAAGGAACCGTGACAGCTGTGGACTACGTGAATATTATATTGCGGGCTACATACAACCTTCCATGCCCCAGATCTTCCCCGACGGCAGTGTTACATTCCACAAGGATAACTTCCTCGTGTGACAACGCCAGAATCACGCTACGGTGGTTTGGGAAGCACGAAAGTGAATTCACTTTGATGCTTTGGCCATCAAAATCGCCTGAGCTGAACCCGATGGAGAGCTGAGATACTATTGGGGACCATTTCCAAGCCCACAACACACCTGCTCGTAAATTTACCTGTACGTAGACACCTGTGTGCCACATACCACCGGAAACCTATCAAGGACTTGGTGAATACATGCAACGCATGATCGCTGCTGTTTTGTGTTCCATAGGTGGACCAACACGCTGCTATTCATGTGGTCACAAGGTTTGGGCTAGTGAGTGTACGTTCCTGATAAACATGTTCTACCTCTGGGTATGTTGTTTCTTGCAATGATTGTTGTTTGTCTTCACGATGTTAACATTTGTGCCCACGCCACTAGTCAGGCATAAGTGCGGCACGAAGGGAAAGGGGCAGGGGTGGAGGGAAGGGGGGAGAGGAGCTTAGGGTACACAGTCCCATCGACGAAGTGCACCCGTGGAAGGACAAGGACTGGCAAAAGAAATTGGGTGTGTCGATTCCAAAAGCATCGCCCGATAAACACTTTTTCGTATTCGGGAAAACACGGAAAATTTTAAGCTGGGTGGCCGCACAGGGATTTGAACACTCAGGACTGACAGTCTACTGTTTAAACCGAGGATGAGACATGCGGTATGTGAGCAGAATACGTTAGATATGTTTTATATTAGATTTGGCAGAATATATTGTTGATGTTATGGTCTTCAGTCCAAAGAATCGTTTGATGCAGCTCTCCATGCTACTCTATCCTGTGCAAGCCTCTTTGTCTCCGTGTAACTACTGAAACCCACATCCTTCTGAATCTTCTTAATGTATTCACCTCTTGGTCTCCCTCTAAGATTTTTACCCTCCACGCTTCCCTCCAGTACTAAACTGGTGATCCCTTGATGCCTCATAACGTGTCCTACCTACCGATCCCTTCTTCTAGTCAAGTTGTGGCACAAATTCCTCTTCTCCCCAATTCTATTCAGTACCTCCTCATTAGTTACGTGATCTATCCATCTAATCTTCAGCATTCTTCTGTAACACCCCTTTTCAAAGTTTCTATTCTCTTGTTGTCTAAACTGTTCATCGTTCATGTTTCACATCCATACATGGCTACAATCCACACAAATACTTTCAGAAAAGACTTCCTGACACTTAAATCTCCATGTTAACAAAACTTTTCTTCAGAAACGCTTTCCTTGCCATCGCCAGTCTACATTTTATAATCTCTCTACTTTGACCATCCTCAGTTATTTTGCTGCCCAAATAGCTAACTCATCTACTACTTTAAGTTTCTCATTTCCTAATCTAATTGCTTCAGTTTCACCTGATTTAATTCGACAGCGTTCCATTGTCCTCGTTTTGCTTTTGTTGGTGTTCATCTTATATCCTCCTTCTAAGATAATGTCAACTTTTCTTCCAAGTCCTTTGCTGCAGAATATGTAAGCTATATTTTATATTAGATTTAGTGTCTTCTCAGCAAACGGCGCTACAATATGGCTGTAGAGGTATTGTGGCCTTTTCTCAGTTACTGAAAAGTTGGTTACTTACGTTTCCTCACGCAAACATGTTAACTGATACGCATCATAACCGAAAACATATCTCTTCGGCGTGGCTCATCTCACCCCCTCTAAGCAGTCATGTTTTCATTTGACAGAAGTGTAATAGAACACCATTTCAGAATAATGACTTTCGTAAGAACCGTGATTAGACAGACATCAATAAGTACTGTTTAAACCACTCCGCTTTCATCACAGTCAAAAATTTTTGATACGTTAACTTACTAAGTGGTCGTCATCCACCTGTGGAATAGCGGCCTCCTAAACTAACGATCGTCTGGATTTAATTAACACGGTTGTATTGAGTCAGTTACGTTATATACCGACAATTTCAAATGCTAAAATATACGATTTGGTATTATCTTCCGCTTATTCATAGCATTTTACTGTATCACTCATAACATTCCATCATTAGTTCCTATTTATGAAATATAAATTCTAATGCTGTAACTAGGCAGTTCAACAGAAACGCCACAACGTCTACAAGGGAAGTAACGAATGTTCTTGTGCTATATTAATGGTCTACTATTTGATCTGCAACAGGGAACAGCACAGACCTCATCATACATAAATGAACGGTATTCATCGCTGCGAATATGGACAATCATCAGTTGTATAACAGAATCCAAGTTTCTCGCTTAAGTTCGTTGTTGATCTTTTCACTCAGTTTTTTTTTTTTTTTTTTTTTTTTAATTACGGAGACACGGCAGGTGTCTGACCAAACACGCTGACCTACCGTGCCGGCATCATTAGGCTACCTGAGAACGACTCACGGCCAGACCCAAACTTCCATAGGTCGTCAGCCATTTTCCTAAAACCTGAACTCGTACATCCATTTCGTATATTTCCGTACAGGGTTCAAAAATGGTACAAATGGCTCTGAGCACTATGGGACTTAACATCTGAGGTCATCAGTACCCTAGAACTTAGAACTATACTTAAACCTAACTAACCTAAGGACATCACACACATCCATGCCAGAGGCAGAATTCGAACCTGCGAACGTAGCGGTCGCGCGGTTCCAGACTGAAGCGCCTAGAACGGCTTGGCCACAACGGCCGACTCCGTACAGGGAAGACATTTTAATAAAAAATAGCTTGCATATACGAATGAAGATGGCATGGAGTTGCTTTAAACAATGAAAACGAAAAGCTCATACTAGTTTTACAGTCAGAAATACACTGTCTTCTATCGCTGTAGTACGTCAACGGCATACAGTCCAAAGGGTAGAAAATGCAGAATCATTGGTTCTGTATAATGCTGAAAATTTAGACAGGAAAATATATAAAAGGAGGCCTGCTGTTTTAGTCAAAGAATAATTACACGTACATCAGTACACTATCATGGGTAATATTTATGGATAGCTCCTCAGTTAGATAGAAAGTAATACTTGCACGAAAGAAAGTTCCTAAAACCGTATGAAGAGTTAGAAACAATCTTCTAGCATTTGTTCGTTTTGAGAACAGCCTCCTTCCTACCTCTGTTCAATGATGGTATTTTTTATCAGCAATCCAGTTGAATTCAAAGCGAAGAAATACAAAACAAATTATAAGTACTATACTGAACGTAACTAACACAATAAAGAGTGAACGACACAAGTAAAGCACATGACAATCTAGCCACACAAGTAAAACGCCAGACAGCAACGTTGTTTTCAGATGGAGATTAACCTAACCGTTGACAAATAACACAGAGTAAGTGTGAACAGAAGTCGAGCCGTAACTTAAACGTCTGTAAATGACCGGTGTAATACTGACCGATGAGAATTTATCAGGTGACTACTTTTACTAACAACGAAAGTTCATTCCCACAGAATAAGTATAAATTTAATGATCGTCTGCACAGTAGCGTTTCGCACTCAGTGATTCACTTACGAGGTAAGTGGCTGAATATCTAGGGTGGCAGACGAAACAGGAGAATCGTAGAATTAAACATTTAATGTTCCCTGGCGTTCGGATCCGTAATTTGTAAAGGTGACTCCGACTAGACCCTTGTCGCTATGCGGCAACCCGCGCATCCAAACTGTGTGGCGTTGTGCCTATACTATCACTTTAGGCGCACTCCACTCGCGAGGCGAACATGCGAAGCTCGAGTAGTTTTATTTTTTTTTTTTATACTTTGGGCCAGTGAAGCTTCAGTATGTTGATTCGTGAGTTCACTTGCTACTTCCTTAACGTGCTAACTATCTGAACATATCAAACCGATAAAAAAGAGACAGATACATCAATACTTCAATTTTATTACTCTCCTGTTTCGTCTTCCGTCCTGCAGAATCACTTGCCTCGGAACTGCAGCTCTTTTTGGGTTTCAACCATTTTTCGGTGATGACAATTCCACTCTCCCTGTTTTTTTCGTTCGAACTTCGTCCCTAACGACTTCGTCGTTGGGATGTAAAGCCCCAATTTTTCTGCGTCGAAAGTACCACTGTCAGTAAGCTACTAAAACC
Organism: Schistocerca americana; assembly: GCF_021461395.2. Classification (NCBI taxonomy): domain Eukaryota; kingdom Metazoa; phylum Arthropoda; class Insecta; order Orthoptera; family Acrididae; genus Schistocerca; species Schistocerca americana. The sequence goes on along the minus strand of NC_060119.1, from coordinate 534,005,049 downwards.
TTAAAAATACTTAGTTTCCGAAAATGAAAATTATTTAAATGACTTCATATTTGCCATTAAATAGACATTTATTACAATAATCAACAATCACAGTTTTGAACTTTTGGTCATTTCCGAGTAGCTACAGGTGCTGATTACACTACAGTAGTCAACATCAACAAAAAGCAAATAAACGGCCTGAACCTCTATAGCTCGCTGTCACATGCATCATCATTATTCGAAGGAGAGGATAAAAACCTATCAAACTAAATTCGTGCTTACTGCACACATCAGTAACGAACAACGTACTGGTAAAAAAGGTATCGATACGATTCATCATCGAAAAAGAGTCAAAGTATTAGTATTAAATGACGTGTTTTGCCCGTTTTTCTTTGCCGAGAGAGCCATCAGAGGACATTTGAATTTTGACATGGCACATCTGCAGCTTATTATACCGTGGAGCACAATATCATGTTGCACAAACTGTATCAGTTAATGAGAGACTATTACTTTACGTGCTTCATAGGAACTGCCCTTCAGAAACGTAGATTCTATGTCGAACTAGACAGTAAGAACAGCAGATGAAGAACACAAAAAAGCGGTCTGTCCCATGGTAGCGTCCCAACACCAACGTTCTTTAACATCTATAGCAACGACCACCGACAACCTCTTAACACAAAAAGCGTCATCATTGCTCGAAGAGATCGGTCTATTAATACACATTCCACACTGATTTTGAAAACATGTTTCTTGAGAAACAGAACGGGCTCTCTACTCATGGTAAGTGCTGAGACTGACAAGGGATTTCAAATTGATTCCGGATTTCTACATTTCCAGAAGGCTTTTGACACTACTTCACAAGTGGCTAGTAGCCAAATTGCGTGATTGTGGAATATGAGACTAGATTCATGATTTCCTGTCAGAGAGGTCACACTTCGTAGTAACTGGCGGAAAGTCATCGAGTAAAACAGAAATGATTTCTGGCGTTCTGCAAGGTAGTGTTATAGGCTCTCTGCTATTCCTTATCTGTATACACGATTTAGGAGACAACCTGAGCAGCCGCATTACGTTGTTTGCAGATGATGCTGTTGTTTTTCGTCTAGTAAAGTCACCAGAAGATCAAAACAAATTGCAAAACGATTTAGAAATGATGTCTGTGTAGAGCGGAAACTGGAAGTTGACCCTAAGTAATGAAAAGTGTTAGGTCATCTACAAGAGTGCTAAAAGGAATCTGTTGAACTACGGTTACATGATAAACCAGTCAAATCAAAGGGCTGTAATCAAACTAAATACCTAGTAATCACAATTGCGAACAAGTTAAATTAGAAAGAACGCACAGAAAATGTTGTGGGAAAGGCGAACCAAAGACTGCGTTTTATTGGCAAGACACTTGGAAGCTGCAACAGATCTACTAAACAGACTGCCTACACTACGCTTGTCCTTCCTGTTTTGGAGCATTGCTGCGTGTTATGGGATCCTTACCGGATAGGATTAACGGAGAACCTTAGAGAAAGTGCAAAGAAGATCTGCAGGTTTCGTATTGTCGAAAAATAGAGGAGAGTGTGTCACGGACATGATACAGGATTTGGGGTGGACATAATTAAAACAAAGCCATTTATCGTTACAGCGGGGTCTTCTCACGAAATTTCTATCACCTTCTCCTCCCAATGTGAAAATATTTTGTTGACGCCGACCTACATAGGGAGAAACGATCATCATCATAAAATAAGGGAAATCAGAGCTCGCACGGAAAGACATAGGCGTTCAGTTTTTCCGTGCGCTGTTCGATATTGAATAATAGAGAATTATTGTGAAGGTGGTTAAATGAACCCCGCGCCAAGCACTTAAGTGTGATTCGCAGAGCAACCATGTTGATGCAGATATAGATCTTGCGCTAATACTCAACCCAAAGACTTCGCACTCTCGCGGCGTACGACCGCGATAACTACATGAAACCGAATCCGGCTGAAATTCAAGTATGCACTTTTCATCTGAGCAATAAAGACGCCAACAGAAAATTAGAAGTCGTATGGGATGGCATGGAGCTGGAGCACTGTCATAATCCAAAATATCTGTGGGAAGCACTGCCTAATCACAAAAGAAAAAGTATCCGCTCACAATAACACCATCAGAAAGCTCACAAGTAGCGGACTGGGTGCCCAACCGATAATACTCAGAACATGGGCCTTCGCATTATGTCACTCTGCCGCTGAATACGGCTGCCTGTTTGGTACAGATCTGTTCACGCAAGGCATGTGGATGTTGTCCTCAACCAGACATGTAGAATAACACGAAGATGCTTGAGGGCAACGCTTACCTCTAAACTCTACAGCCTGGCGAGGGTAGCCGCAGCAGATATAAGAAGGGAAGTTGCCGCCAACGCAGACAGACGCAAAGTGGAACTAAGCTGCTCACCCGTTGCGTTGACACCCAACTCCCATAGGCAGGCTGAAATCTAGGACAAGCTTCCTAGGAACTTCCGTCAATGACAGTACATCAACGCCAATGGCACGACAAAACATGTGGACAAACAGAAACGCAGGTATCACATCATGGATCCCACCTTCGAAGGCTCTCCCACCCAGGCGAAAATCTACAATGTAAAAGGTGGAAGTCCCTCAATAGACTAAGAAGAGGTGTGGGTAGAACAATGGATGATATGGCCAAATGAAACTATCTTAGGCACTCGTCAACTTTATGTGAATGTGGAGCGGAACAAATCACCAAGCACCTGTACAACTGTCCTCAGTGCCCAGTTTCCTGCATGCCGGAGGATCTATTGTGGGCCACGGACAACGCTGTCGAGGTCGCCAATTTTTGGCCTGATTTTATTTAGAGTTTGTAATCTCTTTATATATACCGTTATTATATTGCTCTAATTGCCTCACATTGTATTTATATTTTGTCAGTATGTATTAATTTTATATATTTCCTCTTTTCGTCTGTTTTGTATGCAACGCCTCTGACTAGAAATGGTTCAAATGGCTCTGAGCACTATGGGACTTAACTGCTGTGGTCTTCAGTCCCCTAGAACTTAGAACTACTTAAACCTAACTAACCTAAGGACATCACACACATCCATGCCCGAGGCAGGATTCGAACCTGCGATCGTAGCGGTCACGCGGTTCCAGAACCGCGCGGCCACTCCGACCGTCTCTGACTAGAACAAAACAATCTAATGACAACTTTATTCTTCATACTGGTCGTCATAATATACAATACAAATTGCATGTATGACACAGCATTTAAAAAAATATTAATTATCTAAACACGGCTTGTATGAAGAAATAACACCTTCACAGTGAGATGAAGATGTTGCAGGACATGATCCTGAAAACTGTGCGATCATTCACTATCATTTTGCTGCTCATCTGTGGAGCACGTATTCTAAATTAGAACAGAGGCACAAAATATAGAGCTTTAGTATCTTTAAACGATAGCTTTGTATAGTAGAGGGAATCTATGATTAAAAGTAGTATTTCGACTTTCTCTTCGTGTACAGTGTACTCACACTCACCTGAAGACGACTAACTGAATGACCAGCGTGCACTTTTTCTTTGTTTCAGTTCCTTTTACTGTCAACTCCAGCGAGTGTGCTAGTACAAGAGAGTCAGTCAATTTTGTGTTTGTTTTTAATATCGTCAAGTTCATGCGAATAGTACACTATGATTCGTTTTGGAAGAATTCTTCTTGAGGAAAGACGTGGATTAGCAGATAAAAATATAGGGTACTATTTAAAAAATACGTGCTGCTGTTCACATCATTTCAAGGAACAAAGTTAGAAGAAAGAAATCACGCTGGTTAAACTCTTTCAAATTCTGAAGGTGGCAGGGGTAAAATACAGGGAGCAAAAAGCTATTTACAATTTGTACAGAAACCAGATGGCAGTTATAAGAGTCGAGGGACATCAAAGGGAAGCAGTGGTTGGGAAGGGAGTGAGACAGGGTTGTAGCCTCTCCCCGATGTTATTCAATCTGTATATTGAGCAAGCAGTGAAGGAAACAAAAGAAAAATTCGGAGTAGGTATTAAAATCCATGGAGAAGAAATGAAAACTTTGAGGTTCGCCGATGACATTGTAAGATGACATTGTAATTCTATCAGTGACAGCAAAGGACTTGGAAGAGCAGTTGAACGGAATGGATAGTGTCTTGAAAGGAGGATATAAGATGAACATACACAAAAGCAAAACGAGGATAATGGAATGCTGTCGAATTACATCAGGTGATGCTCAAGCAATTAGATTAGGAGAAACTTAAAGTAGTAGATGAGTTAGCTATTTGGGCAGGAAAATAACTGCCGATGGTCGAAGTAGAGATTATAAAATGCAGACTGGCAATGGCAAGGAAAGCATTTCTGAAGAAGAGAAATTTGTTAACATCGAGTATAGATTTAAGTGTCAGGAAGTCGTTTCTGAAAGTATTTGTATGGAGTGTAGCCATGTATGGAAGTGAAACATGGACGATAAATATTTTGGACAAGAAGAGAATAGAATCTTTCGAAATGTGGTGCTACAGAAGAATGCTGAAGATTAGATGGGTAGATCACATAACTAATGAGGAAGTGTTGAATAGGAGGGCAAAAATCGTAGAGGGAGACGAATACACTAAGCAGATTCAGAAGGATGTAGGTTGCAGTAGGTACTGGGAGATGAAGAAATTTGCACAGGATCGAGTAGCATGGAGAACTGCATCAAACCAGTCTCCGGACTGAAGACAGAGTAGCGTGGAGAGCTGCATCAAACCAGTCTCAGGACTGAAGACCACAACAACAACAATGTCCCAAAGCTAGCTAAATATTTGCTTGATAGAGTTTTTAATTTTTTTCTGGACAAAGTGTGTGGGGTGTGGTCGAGGTAAATAGGACTCCCTGTGTACGCTTTGCTCGAGTTCTCTCTATGAGGCCTCTCACCTATCAAATACACTAGGAAGTCACTTCCAGGTGGGTCACGTACGGAGCCCTCACGATTCAGACAGCCACGTGCGCCTCCTCTCTGCAGCCAGCTCTTGGTTCGGGGAAAACGAACAGCTTCAACGCGCTCCGTGAAGTATCTCGAGCGCAAAGTCAAACTTCGGAGTTGCCGTGACTGCAGCATGTGCGAACGTTCGTAATAAACGGCGGGGCGGGACAGGGTGGTCCGGGGCGGGGCAAGGCGAGGTCAGAAATTGCGAGGCGCCGAGTGGAGTGAGCCTGCTAGCGATTGGTGGCTGGCTGGAAGTTGGTGGCAGCGCGGCGAGGGAAACGTGGCAATAACCGGGCCGGGCACCCGCTCACGGCCGGAAAATTGCCCATTACCGGCCTGTCAGAGGGGGGTGTGAGGGGGGAGGGGAGGAACGAGGAGGAGGAAAGAGGGGGGGGGGAAGGGGTGAAGGGGAAGGGGAAGGTAGCGGGAGGCGGGGTGGTGGACGCGCTGGGAGACTCCCGACCTCACGTCCCGGTCTAACCCCGACCAGCAAGGAGAAGAGACGGCCAAATCGGCAAGCGAAATGTCTCACACACACTAATGGACTTTCAGAAACAATGCAACAAGGGTAACACATATTCTACTGAGGTCTACTTGTCGCTTATCTTAATTTGCTTTGTGTGTTCAAAGTCGCCCCCATTAGTAGCCAGACGACGTCAATGCCGCTGAACTGTTGACCAAACTAGGCTGTCACTGTTACCGGTGTGATAGCCGCACAGGACGCCTCGATGGTTTCTCGTAGGTCCTTCAGTGCAGCTGGTGTTTGTTGATTAACTTCATTTTTGTAGGTCCCCCGTAGGCAGAAGCCAAGAGGTGTAAGGTCTGGAGACCGTGGTGGGTACTCAACATCTCCTATTCGACCGATCCATCGTCCAGGTAGATTTTCATCCAAGTAGACGCTGACATATTTGTGGTAGTGAGGTGGAGCGCCATCTTGTAGGTAAAATCTTTCATTTTCAAATACCACTCGGATGGCAGGAGCCCAGTACACGCAGTTGTGGCGGTTTACAGTACCGTACAGTACCGTTGCGCCTCGTCAGACCAGATAACCATCCCTGCAAACCGTTCATCTTCGCGAAGCATGCCTTCAAACCATTCGCAATAATCCATCCATAGATCTTCGGTCATAGCGTTCAGTGATCTCGGAATGTACATTTTCCACGTTCCAGTCTTCAGGGTTCGTCGTCCGCTTGATCGGCTTACTCCGCTTTCACGTGCACCCTCTCTGAAAGATTTTTGAGGCAATCTAGTAAAATGTTAAAACAGCAGCGCTGGAACCTGGACTTTTTGACGTGTTTGGTCAACCAGACCTTTTCTTATGTATATTCTGAACAGAGGTTCCATTCGAAAAAATGTCAAGCTCCCCCTCTCTTCGCATATATTCCTAAATTTTTTTCACCCTAATGACTATTTTTTCATGTTGTTCAGCTCCATATCATACAACGCAGCGGCAGCGGAGAAGTCATGCCAGAATATGAGACACCTAAGAAACGCACCAGTCTGGCCAAAATATGTATGAAGAAGGCGGTAAGAGAAAAAAACTGGGTCGCAGCAAGGCGATACGCTATAAAAGACGAAAAAGTAGTAAGAGAAACTAAATCAGCAACAAATGAAAATCACAGATCAAGAAACAAATGTAGTAGCCTAAGCATATCAATAGTTTTAATACCAAATAACAGCTGTGAAACTAGAACCTTTTTCAAGAAAGTAAATGAAACCGCCATGAAAATAGGTTTAATAATAAATTAAGAAAAGACAGAATACATAATCATGCAAAGGGAAAACACGACTACAGAACAATGAGATGACCTTCACACAGAAAACTAAACTTTCAAGAACGCTCCCAACTTCGAAAAAACCTGCCTAATTCGCGTAGGGCCCCGCGAGCAGAAGTGGAAAACACGACGTGACATGGACTCGACTAATGTCTGAAGTAGTGCTGGAAGGAATTCACACCATAAAAGGAATTTACACCATGAATCCTGCAGGGCTGTCCATAAATCCGTCAGAGTACGAGCGAGTGGAGATCTCTTCTGAGCAGTACGTTGCATGGCATCCCCAAATATGCGCAATTATCTTCATGTTTGGGGAGTATGGTGGCCAGCGGAAGTGTTTAAACTCAGAAGAGTGTTCTGGAGCCATTCTGCGGAAATTCTGTACATGTGGGGTGCCGAATTGTCCTGCTGAAATGCACAATGGACATGAAAGGATACAGGTTATCAGGCAGAATGCTTACGTACGTGTCACCTGTCAGAGTCGTATCTAGACGTATCAGGGTTGCCATATCACTCCAACTGCACACGTCCCACGCCATTACAAAGCCTCCACCAGCTTGAATAGTCTCCTGCTGACATGCAGGGTCCATGGATTCCATACCCGTACACGTCCATCCGCTCGGTACAATTTGAAACGAGACTCGTCCGACCAGGCAACATGTTTCCAGTCATCAACAGTACAATGTCTGTGTTGAGGGGCCCAGGCGAGGCGTAAAGCTTTGTGTCGTGCAATCATCAGCATTGAAATCTGCACCTCTGTCACGTTGAATGATTATGAAGTCCTCGTTGGTCCCGTTCTTACAGAATCTTTTTCCAGCCGCAGCGATGTCGGAGATTTGGTATTTTACCGGATTCCTGACATTCACGGTACACTCGTGAAATGGTGGTACGGGAAGATCCCCACTTCATCGCTACCTCAAAACGCTGTGTCCCATCGCTCATGCGCCGACTATAACAGCACGTTCAAACTCACTTAATTCCTGATAACCTGTCGTTGTAGCAGCAATAACCGATCTAACAACTGTGCCAAACACCTGTTGACATATATAGGCGTTGCCGACCGCAGCGCCGTATTCTGCCTGTTTACTTATTTCTGTATTTGAATACGCATGCCTGTATCAGTTTCTTTGGCGCTTCAGTGTAAATGACTACAATAGAAAACAAGTCGAAGAGAAAACTAGACTACGGAACGCAAACAGAGTTAATTTCTCCCTCGAAAAGATATACACTCCTGGAAATGGAAAAAAGAACACATTGACACCGGTGTGTCAGACCCACCATACTTGCTCCGGACACTGCGAGAGGGCTGTACAAGCAATGATCACACGCACGGCACAGCGGACACACCAGGAACCGCGGTGTTGGCCGTCGAATGGCGATAGCTGCGCAGCATTTGTGCACCGCCGCCATCAGTGTCAGCCAGTTTGCCGTGGCATACGGAGCTCCATCGCAGTCTTTAACACTGGTAGCATGCCGCGACAGCGTGGACGTGAACCGTATGTGCAGTTGACGGACTTTGAGCGAGGGCGTATAGTGGGCATGCGGGAGGCCGGGTGGACGTACCGCCGAATTGCTCAACACGTGGGGCGTGAGGTCTCCACAGTACATCGATGTTGTCGCCAGTGGTCGGCGGAAGGTGCACGTGCCCGTCGACCTAGGACCGGACCGCAGCGACGCACGGATGCACGCCAAGACCGTAGGATCCTACGCAGTGCCGTAGGGGACCGCACCGCCACTTCCCAGCAAATTAGGGACACTGTTGCTCCTGGGGTATCGGCGAGGACCATTCGCAACCGTCTCCATGAAGCTGGGCTACGGTCCCGCACACCGTTAGGCCGTCTTCCGCTCACGCCCCAACATCGTGCAGCCCGCCTCCAGTGGTGTCGCGACAGGCGTGAATGGAGGGACGAATGGAGACGTGCCGTCTTCAGCGATGAGAGTCGCTTCTGCCTTGGTGCCAATGATGGTCGTATGCGTGTTTTGCGCCGTGCAGGTGAGCGCCACAATCAGGACTGCATACGACCGAGGCACACAGGGCCAACACCCGGCATCATGATGTGGGGAGCGATCTCCTACACTGGCCGTACACCACTGGTGATAGTCGCGGGGACACTGAATAGTGCACGGTACATCCAAACCGTCATCGAACCCATCGTTCTACCATTCCTAGACCGGCAAGGGAACTTGCTGTTCCAACAGGACAATGCACGTCCGCATGTATCCCGTGCCACCCAACGTGCTCTAGAAGGTGTAAGTCAACTACCCTGGCCAGCAAGATCTCCGGATGTGTCCCCCATTGAGCATGTTTGGGACTGGATGAAGCGTCGTCTCACGCGGTCTGCACGTCCAGCACGAACGCTGGTCCAACTGAGGCGCCAGGTGGAAATGGCATGGCAAGCCGTTCCACAGGACTACATCCAGCATCTCTACGATCGTCTCCATGGGAGAATAGCAGCCTGCATTGCTGCGAAGGTGGATATACACTGTACTAGTGCCGACATTGTGCATGCTCTGTTGCCTGTGTCTATGTGCCTGTGGTTCTGTCAGTGTGATCATGTGATGTATCTGACCCCAGGAATGTGTCAATAAAGTTTCCCCTTCCTGGGACAATGAATTCACGGTGTTCTTATTTCAATTTCCAGGAGTGTATTTTTCAAGCTACTGACCAAGGAAACCGAGCAGAAACTCTACAACACATTCATCAGGGCAGTGCTGCTGTATGGAGTGGAAACATGGAGTACGACCAAAAGCAAGAGCAAGAACTCTCTGGCTTCGAAAATAAAATACAGAAAAATCTTTGGATCAACATTTGGTCAAGCAACACAAAGATGGCTGTGGAGATTCCGTGAAGGCACTGCACTTCCTACTCACAAAGGATCTGACGAAGGCATCACCAGTAGCAAGATATTGATTGTTAATGTAAGGAGAAATGCACCGGTCGCCCCCGTGTGGTCGTCCAAGACGCAAAAAGCCAGCTGAGACTTAGCCATTTCTCAATGTCTGTCTGACTTGTTTACCGGCGACTTTTCTGTTTCAAACAACATAGGATTCCGTTGTAACAAACCATTTGTGATTCTAACCAACAGCGTCTACTATTTTGTGAAGTCGTTCCGGGAATAGAGATGTTACAGTTTAGTTTCGCGATTGGTGTTTAGTGATGAGGTTACGTTCCATTTAAGAGAAAAAGTCAGCCACCACAACGTAAGACTATGGGGAACATAATAGCCACATACCCCAGTCGAGCAAATAAGGGACTCTCCAAAGCTTCAACTCGTTTCCCGAGAAAGGTTTTACGCCGGGTTATGTTTTTACAGGGAATGGCGAGGGAAGGTATCATGCATCTAGATATGTCGGACGTGTGGATTTTCCAGAAATACGCGAACGGAGCATGTGCTTGTAAGAGTATTTCCTCACAATGAGCTGGCCCAAATGTGGATGCGCGGTAAGGAGTGTACGTATCTTGCTTCTAAGGTCGCTCGATCGCACAGCACGTCGTTTACTAATTTTTTAAGGGTTGGTGTGGGGCAGGGAGGTGTCTAAGGCACGGTGTACATGCCTTCCCTTGCAATAACTTCGAGGGAACTGTGACGCTGCGTAGAACAGCAGTAAATGCAGTAACTGTTCACCTGATCGCAGAATTACGGGACGGGGCTATCGTTTGGGTGTTTGTCGTGGGTTTGGTGACACGTACTCCGAGAATGTAAACCATGGGTGTAAAAGATTTACCCCTGTAAAATGTTAAGTGTAAGATTAAATTCAATCTTAAGCTCCAATTTTCATTCAGGCTAATGAAATCGAAATAATCTTTGCGAAACACCCTGCATAATGTGTAACATTGCAATCGACCAACGCTGCGTTTCCCAGCGTTTCTGCACCACCTGTGATGTCTTGCGCTGGTGGAGGTGGAATGAGAACACTGACCAGGAAAAATGCAGAACAATTTTGTTTGAATCGCGAAGAACGTAAGTCTCCTTCGTGGAGTGTTAAGTTACATACAAATGAAAGTTAGTTTGATACTTTGTGAGTCCGAAACGAGAAAGACAATAAAGAAGTACTCGAAGGCCAACATGAGTAAAAAAACGGTCAAGTCTAGAATCACTTGGAATGTTCTGAAATTGAATACACGTTAGTCGTGGTCTCAGCAAAGGAAGACCATACACACCTAGCTGGCGTCAGACCAAAAATCCGAAAACATAAGTCACTGCCCTAGGCTCGAGAGGGATTAGAAGACAAACACTGCTCGGCGGCGGTCCGACGATGGTTCCTTCGAGGGCTCCGTTTGATGGGCTGCGGAATGGTTGAAATGGCTCTGAGCACAATGCGACTTAACTTCTGAGGTCATCAGTCGCCTAGAACTTAGAACTAATTAAACCTAACTAACCTATGGACATCACACACATCCATGCCCGAGGCAGGATTCGAACCTGCGACTGTAGCGGCCTAGTTCGTCAGGACAGTGCGAACGCAATCCCGACTACCAAAAATTATGCGCCCGAGGGACGCGCATTTTTTTAAATTTATTTATGAATATAACATCGTTACAACAATACATGAACAGAAAAATGTAATTGTGAATAGCTGTCCAATATTTCACATATTCGAAATCCTTTAAATACAGAAATAAATACAACTGAAATTTGTGACAAGTTATTCACAGAGAGCTTTTAGTAAGAATTCTAATAACAATAATAAAAAAAAGTATGCGTTGTGAAATGTAAACAAAAATCGAAATTAGTGAATCAGGTAAGAAACTAACAGAAAATGGGAAACTCTAATGAGAAATGAGAAACAGAAGGGATACTTCTAGCGAAATATTCAGTGTAAGTGAAGCGTCCTCTGATATCCGTACAATACCGCAACCGATAAAGTGTGGTTTGACCGCTGAGATCAAACTACTGATCCGAGCTTGAAGGCGTGCCAAAAAACTGTCGCGGCGCATGGATTCGGTGCGAACTGCTGGTGGGCACGTGACCCGCCGTAGAAAATAGTCCCCGCGATCGCACGCTGTGGTCGTGGAAGCGCTCTCTGCTAGCACCGCACTTGGCGCCGCTCGCGGCGGCTGCCAGAGACTACGTGGACAACAAGTCGGCGTGTTGCTAAAAAAAAATGGTTCAAATGGCTCTGAGCACTATGGGACTCAACTGCTGAGGTCATTAGTCCCCTAGAACTTAGAACTAGTTAAACCTAACTAACCTAAGGACATCACACACATCCATGCCCGAGGCAGGATTCGAACCTGCGACCGTAGCGGTCTCGCGGTTCCAGACTGCAGCGCCAGAACCGCGCGGCCACTTCGGCCGGCTCGGCGTGTTGCTGTTGTAGACGGTGATGTTCGGAATACGTAGGAACATGCGGGACGAGCGCGGATCGGTGGCGGGCCTGCAGGTGCTCGTGCCTGGTGCGTCAAACAGTGCCCGAACCGTGGCCACCCGTGGGGTTTGAGTGTGCTGCAGGTTGCTGTCCTTTAGGAAGGACACAGCTACATTTACTACCAAGAAGGACGCGCCAGAGATACATTTAATGCGCTGCTGCATGGAAACAGCACTTTTCCACAGAACGGAAATTTATGTACGAAAACCAGTAAATACAGCATTTCAAACGTGGCTTCTGCACACGTTTCTTCGATAAACCATTCATAGCAAAGAACACTGATACCATGCAAACGTCACTGGTGACTGTCTCCTCTCATAAAACAGATGGACGAATTTAATTCATGATGTACCAGTAGTATGATAGCTTCTTACGGTATCGCATTCGTTCGTTTCTACAACTCTCAACAAAATTGTCAGCTTTCAGCTTAACTTAGATCTCATGTTACTGTACTGATCAGTTTGTCGACACAACCACGTTTTCGGATCACAATCGTTTCCTTTGCCAGCTCATAATCAAAACAGCATTTCGAAACTACCTAGACCTCGGGATACAATCGACACACTGCAAGCTTCATCCCACAAAATAGCAAAAATTATTTCGCATAAGTATTCAAACGAATGTTCTCCCTGTTCCGTTTACACGTCAGAAAGACGACTGCCTGACATCGTATGTCCTGTGCTACGTATAATTGGTCGATACAAGCTAATCGAGTACGCACCATTGTTCATTAACGTGGTTTGTAAAGCCACTTGCTGCGGAAATATGCTGTTCCGATGCAGCAGCGAATTTAGATCTCTCAAAAAGTCTAAGTTTTTTGTACTATTTGTGGCGTAAAATTCTCTAAAAACGCTACATCGGTCGATCGCAACGTTACCCTTACATTTAATAAGATGAAAAGTTCTAAATTAAAATATCACAATGTCCACTTTAGATGATCAGCTAATGAATGCAAATCATCTTGAACATATCTGGGTGGTATAACTGGCCTCCAGACGCGAAATTAGTCTGCTCTTCGCATTTCAGCTGGATCTGTGGCCGAGCGGTTCTAGACGCTACAGTCTGGAACCGCGCGACCGCTACGGTCGCAGGTTCGAATCCTGCCTCGGGCATGGATTTGTGTGATGCCCTTAGGTTAGTTAGGTTTAGGTAGTTCTAAGTTCTAGGGGACTGATGACCTCAGAAGTTAAGTCCCATAGCGCTCAGAGCCATTTACAGCTGGAACTGAAACTGATTTTCCGCTAACAACGCAGCTGAAGGAGGTGGTCAGGCGAAAACCGCCAGGAAAATAAATTATTTCTATGAGCGTAAACCTCGTGAAATTTTTCAGAGCAAGTCAGTATAACGATGACAGAATTCGCCTGACAAGTGTCAACAAATTTCATCGGTTACAAGGATAATGTCGGTGGCGAGTCTGGGGCGGAAAGAGGAAAAGAGAGTAACAAATAAAAGGGACGCCATAAGAGGAAAAGAGAGTAACAAATAAAAGCGACGCCATAAGAGGAAAAGAGAGTAACAAATAAAAGCGACGCCATCGACCCTAGCTTAAATAATGAAAGTGATTAGCACAATCGACTTTTACTCGGATCGGAATTTGCCGCTCAAATACCAAATCAAATTCCGTAATCATGTAGACATTAGTAGCTCTAAGGAATAAAAGAAGGAGAAAAAGGTGTAAGAGTGCCTACATCCCACGCAGAAAGTGCTGGTGTCAGATTCCAGCTGCAATGGTTTTTCTTATTGTACCACCTTACAACTTACTTCACATTGTGTTATCTGTATCCTAATTTCAACTATTACGTAAATATGGAATCAAGAAATTCTAACATAAACAAATCCTTACAAATAAGTGCGTACTTTTCGCCATAGCAGTGTCATTACTTTGGAATGGACTTCCCGCAGCGTCAATTATTGCTAAGGTGACAACTACAGGTTTGTAGGTCATACTACACTACAGCAACATCAATTCCATATTTAATTGACAGTATGATTTTTATGTAAAAGTCAAAGACTTACACGTGACCAGATTGCGCATTCACTGGAAACGACGTGTCCAAGCGCAAAATTAGCCGAGTGCTATTCGTATAATGTTGGAAGCTGTGTTGACCGTTTTTAAGAAACTGGGAGCTGTTGCAAATGGGTACCTTCGGCAAACGACTAGTAACAATATAATCGTGACACTCACGTTCCTCTTACCGTATCCCCTACGACAGCCACTGTATCTTTTCCGCGGAAGTCGAACTACTGCGAACCACTCCGCCGCTCACTTGAGTAAGTGGGGCGTCAGTGGCAGATACAAGTGCTGTGTCCACTCCAGCCAGTGTCAGAGCAGGCGGACACTGCAGCGTGTTATAACCATCGACTGCGTCGCCAAGTTACAAGTGCTGTCTGAAACTGAAGCGAAAATGTGTCCACAGGCCGCATGCCTGCTTTGGAAAAGCTATAGCATCCACTGCCAGATAACAGAAAGTGCAGAAGGGGTAGTGCCTATTAGTCGCAGATAGTTCGAAGGCAAGGTATAATGATGGAATTTTTTCTGCATGCCTGAGAAACTCGTCCACCATACTGAAGAGGTCGTGCCACATGCCAAAGACGGCTTGTGGGACGGTTTGTGGAGCTCAGAGTAGGACGAGTGGCAGTAGTGCTGCGTTCTAAACGTTGAAAACTAGTGAACACATCAATTAGAGGTTAACAAGTCTCTGAGGCCAGTGGTCTAGTGGCTAGCGGTGCTACCTCTGGATCACGGGGTCCCGGGTTCGATTCGCGGCCGGGCTGGGGATTTTCTCTGCCCGGGGAATGGGTGTTTGTGTTGTCCTAATCATTCCATCATCATTCATGAAAGTGGCTAGATTGGACTGTCTATAGGGGCGCTGATGACCGGGCAGTTGAGGGACCCACAAACCAATCATCATCATTTCTGAGGCTAGCAATGATATTACTATATGAATAAATTTTTACCGTAATTTGTTGAGTGATTTTGTTCGTGTTACGAGGGCGGACGGGAGATAACGTGTAGACACTAACTATCAAGTCGCACCGGCTTCACGCAGGTAGTAGCCGGCCAGAGTGGCCGAGCGGTTCTAGGCGCTTCAGTCTGGAACCGCGCGACCGCTACGGTCGCAGGTTCGAATCCTGCCTCGGGCATGGATGTGTGTGATGTCCTTAGGTTAGTTAGGTTTGAGTAGTTCTAAGTTCTAGGGGACTGATGACCTCAGATGTTAGGTCCCACAGTGCTCAGAACCATTTGAACCACTTTTCACACAGGTAGCACTGCAAGGGGACCGCACCTACTCGTCAACATCATTTTCATTCTAATTGATGGTATATGCAGGGCTTGGCCAGAAATGAAAGTGATTTAAGTGGGAGCTCCAAACAGCGAAGCGTTTAGAGAAAAAAAAAAATTGGCAGAAGTACGCGAGGTACGAGTCATTTACTCGTACGTTAGCGCAGTTTCCGGGCGGCGACTGATGCAGCAGAAAGAGTACAAGACGGTAATACGAGAGTTGTGACGTCTAGTCTCTATGCGCAAACATTTTTTTTATATTTGTTTCGTTTTCTATTTGTGTGTTATCTGCACTGCAAATAAACAGAAATAATTTTCAGTACATTCTACTTATTGCAATTTCATAAAAGCATGAAAAGGATAGGCAAAGGAAAATTTGGGATTGGAAATAAAGAAACGGACTGTTCACTTTTCATGATCTTTACGTGCCATCATGGCATACAACTTTGTAATACACGCCGTATGTGACACTGCTGTGTTTTACTATTCAGTGATTTTAAGTATTTGACTGTTTTTGGTACAGATTTTAAAAGTATTAATTTTATTGTCGACTTGTATGGTTATTGTGTTAATTATTGTATTCTTGATAGTTGGAGAGCATTTCAATAAATACAAAAGATTTCCTGTGTACTGATATGGCGTCTCCTTCGCGTTGTTTCTTTACGGCTGCGGAATAGCTGCCAGTTAACCGTATATGCTGTAACTGTTGGTTTGCACGTTTTTGACATGGTTTTTACAATTTCAGAAATACCATTTTTGGCCATATTACGTATGTCTTGAAACTATATGTTCTATATTCTTGGCATATGCTTAAAAATTTGATAGTACCTTTATTGTACATGAGTGTAAATTTCGTTTTCTGCCCTGTAGGATGATTTGAAGACGGGTCCCAGCTCGAAACTAGTGAATCAATGAATGAATAAAAAAAAAGTGAAATTTGCAACTTTGGACTGGTTTATCGTTGTACTGAGAGGAAGCAGTAATTTTTCGGCATCTTGCACAATTTATAAACGTCGCAATTTTAGAATTAAGTGGGTGTTTTAAACTGTCTGCAGAAAAAC
The DNA here is from genome assembly GCF_021461395.2 of Schistocerca americana. NCBI lineage: Eukaryota > Metazoa > Arthropoda > Insecta > Orthoptera > Acrididae > Schistocerca > Schistocerca americana. Next base: position 533,988,620 of record NC_060119.1, on the reverse strand, counting down.
AAACTTGGTTTACATTCATAAAGAGTTCGCCCTCCAGCACAGTTTGGCAGTAAACCACGCGTAGCGCATCATGTCGCCAAATATTGGCGAGGATAGCTGGTAATGCGCAAAGGCATATATTTTGATGCAGCCTCCTCGGGATGTGATTCCTTTTTATCTCTCTGCTAGATAAGAGCAGTTTTGAAAGCATTTGATCAAATTCTTTACCCGGCGATAAAAATAGACATCTCAGGCTTGCACTAGTGCAGTACGCTTGGGGGAAATTACTTTAATACTACGTGACGGCATTCATCCTGCATCTTAAAAAATCTCGTCGGATAATTGGGGATTTTTTTTGTTTTCCTGATGGACCAGTTAACAGAAGAAATTTGTTCTCCCGCACACTTAAGGCTTCATCACATCAGTTAATTTTTTTTAAATAAGGCTGGTGTAAGTTTTCCAGATTTTGTCGAAGTAATGACCAAATTCCTGTATTTTGTAGGGTACTCATCTAGAGTTTTTTAAATCCTCTCTCTAAAAGAGCAGTTTCACACATAGGCAGATTAGTACATTAGTTTGCAGTCATAGTGTTCTGGCTGAAGATTCTCTGGTATTTACATTTACAATATCAGATGCACTCAATACTTACATTTGCAGTATATCTACATCGGTGAAAATCTGTCTTAAGCTTCATTCTTTCAGGATAAATAATATAGGTTACTGAATCTCAAGGTATTAGCTGATCTTTTCAAAGGCAGACCAAACTAGAATATGCAAAACATATTTTAGAGGATGGAGGGCGTTATGGATGGGTAAGTATTCAAAGATTTGCACAAGACAGGAAGAGGCGAAGGACAACATCAAACCAGTCAAACGACTGATGCCTTATAAATTATGAACATGGGACTGAATCACGTAGTGATCCTGGATTAGGTGTTGTTAATTTGTACTCGAACACTTGAAAAGGCAGGTTGATATTCAGAAACACGGTGTGCGGTAAACAGAGATAAATATAGTCGCTGTAATAAGACAAGTAACTTCTCCATATGCAAGATTTTGCAGCTGCGTACCCTGCAGTCTATCTGCAAAGACATGGAGGAAATAAAGCAAGCAGCAACTGACAAACTATTAATTTAACATAATTATAAATGGAATCTTGTGAATTTAAATGTGTGTATGTTGTTCGGCGAGACAATGGCGCTGGTACCAAAGACCCGCTCTAAAATTTTTGTAATACAGTTTGAGGCTTTCATGTGGGCAGACTTTAAACAGTACAAGATAATAACTCCTGAGTACAAGCTATTCTGGTGCGGGAGGTTCCGTATCACAAACGGCTCTAACAATGATTTATGTTTAAAAGAAATGATTTGAAGTTTTATGCTCATCCAGTTAAATAATCACTGTATTCTGCGCCGTACTACATACAAATATTAACTTTCTGTTCACAATAACAAGTGATGACCTCTCTTCCACTGTCTAACCACGATGTTTATAATATCAAGCAATCAAAGTGGAATTTCGTGCGTGCATAAAAATCGAACAGTAGCTTACATCAGTGACTTTGCGTCAACCACGCTGTCCTTATCAAAGATGCAGTGTGACACCACGAGAAAAATATCTGAACTGAAAATGGCGTCTTGTAATGTTGCAGCCTCCCATTTCTAGAGATAGGAGGTTTTTTTTTTGGTTTGGTATCATTTCGCACATTATGTTGTTTCGGTTTATCCGTATTAGAAGCGAAAACTGTTGAATATTTATAAAACTAAAAGTAGTAGCGTCTAGTCTGAGCCGCACCCCGTAGGGAAACTCGTTAACATCGTGTTAATATGTAAAATATGTCTCTGAATTATGTTATTAATTTTTGTTTCGTGTAATATGGATCTAATGAATTGTCACGATTTGTGTGTTTTTGTACTTCATTTGAGGGGCAGAGGACTTTGTTATATTTTAAGATATGGCATAGGAATTGTTTATACGCGAGTAGCGTTGTAGGAATGTTGACGTGGTTGTTGGGAGTCGGATGGCTTGTGCGTGCCACGGGCACATCACTACAACTACCTGGAAACGCATAATTTTAGGTATGGTGGCAATGAAAGAAGAGGAAAATCAGAACAGCAGGCTAAAGGCGGAGTGATTGGTCTATGACAGTGGCTCCCAACCTGCGGGTTATTACCTCCTGACGGGTAAAATGAAATTTTCTAAGGGATAAAAAATAGAGGTCAGTAATGTTTGAGTCCTGAAACTGAACTAATTTCGAAAGATCATCATCATTATCGTCATCACTATTTGGTAAAACTATAGCACTGATTACACAAGATACCAATAATTACAGCCGGCCGGGGTGGCCGAGCGGTTCTAGGCGCTAAAATCTGGAACCGCACGACCGCTACGTCGCAATTTCGAATCATGCCTCGGGCATGGATGTGTGTGATGTCCTTAGGTTAGTTAGGTTTAAGTAGTTCTAAGTTCTGGGGATTGATGACCTCAGAAGTTAAGTCCCATAGTGCTCAGAGCTATTTGAACCATTTGAACAAATAGAATGTTAGAATTAAGCGGTACCGATAGTCTCATTGACTCATTATTTAGGGGTTGAATAAGATACATACGAAAATGTTCAAAGAAAATTTTTCATCCTGAAGTTTAGTTAGCCGCTAATGTTGTGTTGATGGTGCGGGAAGGGTGTGAGTGCCAGCCATTACCTGCCTGCACTCAGGGACAGTAGTCTCCGAAAGGTTGGAAATCACTGGTCTATGATGTAGCAAAACGGCCGACGTCCGACGGGATTGTTATGAAGTGATATCTGCTGCTCTAGTCAGTGTTTTTAAATGGCCTGTAAGAATAAAATACTGTAATTGCAGCCTCATTTTAAATTCATGTTTATTGATAAGCTAGCCTTTTTCCTCGCAGCTTCGGCCGCGAACGTGTTTGATACATATATTGCAAAAATCTCTTTTTCCCCGCCGTCTCACTGTGCAGGATATGTGGAGTGTTTATTTATTCCAATCTGTAATTGTTAACGAAATAATGTAAACTGTCTTTGCAGTGCCATAGCGAGAAGACGAGAGTTGGAGTGGGTATGGGTGTGACGCCGCTTTTATGCATGCCTGCCTCCTCCAATTAAGCGACATGAATTTGTGCGAGTCTCAGTGGCAACCCCTCCCTGTTGCTGGAGCTACGTCGATGGCCAATGGTTTCCGTATGTTGTCGCTCGTGACTGGCAGTACAGTGATGTGTACAACGTGCACAGCTGTGAGGAACGAAAGACATGTGTATTGGTACGGGAAAGGTATATCGGAAAAAATAAGTGAAAGTTATCCGTTTCTTATTACCTTAGATGTAGTCCTATTGTAGCGGCGGCGTAAGATGAATGCCGAGAGATGCAGTGTGCCGAGCGCCCGTGTCTCGCGCGCCTGCCTCACGACATGAGGTGAGGTGACTTTGTAATCATTTCCACGGAAACGCCTCAATATTGATGGTACTATGTTGGTGTTCCTATGGAAACGTTCAGTATTGTTGCTGCTATGTTGACAGATATCGTTTTATAGTCTATAGTTCTTCGCAGTCGAAAACTGTCCGAAGCGTTCTCAATTGCGAGGACTTTCCTCACGCTTTATCGACTACCGGGGTGTATTGTCACTTCGGTATACACATATATCCACGGCCCATTTAATACGTGTACGACATATCTGTCCATCACCTCCGACACCATCTCGGTATGTTCTCCTCCCTACCACTCTGTGTCCGTCCGCCAATCTTCGCCAGTCTCACCTTCCCCCCCTCTCTATGAACATCTTCCTCCTCCTCCTCTCGCTGACCATCTCCTCCTCACCCTCTCTCTCTCTCTCTGACAACCCCTTCCTTCCCCCTCTCTCTGTCTATGATCCGCCTAGCCCCCCCCCTTCTATCTGTCCACCTCCTCCTACCTACTCTATCTTCTCTACCCCTCTCTATGCCCATCTCCTCTCCCTCGCTCTCTATCTCCATCTCTTACTCCCACCTTTCTATCTGTCCATCTCCTCCTTTTCCTCTTCTCTGTTCATTTCATCCTCCTCCCTCTCAATATCCAACTTCTCCTCCCCATCTCTCTGCCCAACAGTGCCCATCCACACTTGTAGCTACTGCAACACTGCCGGTCTGCCTGCACAACAAGCCTGCCCTTTGGGAGATAGGAGGTCCTAACCCCAACAGTGCTCATTACCAGATAACAACAAGTATGTGCATCAAATCGATCCAGTGATTATATATACACGCAGACGCATGTATAATTCGTCAAAAAGAATTTGTGTCGAGATGTACCTTATTGAGACGTTCAAAACTTGTTCCTACTTTCTGCAAACCGTATCGCTTTATTCAGGATCAGTCTAATTATTGTGGTTATTAGCTATTCAATACTTAAAGATATTAATGAGTGAAAGCAAAATATCAAAGGAGAATAAACTGATAAGCTACTTTATTACATATTTTATTATTGTTTTGTTCATCGTTGTCTTATTGTTGGTTTACACGTAAATAATTATTTAAGATTTTATTTTTGTGCGGTTCATGGCCTCAACGTGTTTTGAGAATGAAAAAATTCTATGGCAAATAAAAAGAATTCAGCATACTTGGACTATGTTTTCAATCTCTAAATAATTCAAGTCTAACTATAATATGCCAGTGCACATCCCTCCTACAGTCGACTTGTAAATGGAAAGTTTATTAAGGCGGCAAATCTGGGATTTGTAATTTTAATTGCTATTTTGTTATTGTGCAGAGAGTAGTTCTGAGCATGATAGTGAAACAATGTCTGAATTTTGTTGTCCTATTGCCATGCCATAATTCAAAATCATATGAGTACACAATAATAACGAGGTACATCATGAATTAAAAAAAACTCAAAACACTGGAGTAATGTTCTACAATACTTACCATTTTATGAGCCTGTTTTCGGCTGTCGGGCCATCGCCAGGTACAAAGATAAAAACAGTACCTGTATGTGTGGCTTGTGAAGTGTTTGTGTGATTTTAAATTGGGTGCATCTACAGAGTATCTCTATTGGTTATCAAAGATGGCAGTTGATAATGTTCGATTTAGGACTACAAAGAGAGGAATGTGATGTAATACTATTTAACTAACAAGGGGAACGTACCTACTCGTCATCACTGACTTCGTTCAAATGTGTCGTATATGTAGGGCTTCACCAGAAATGAAATGCCCACGCGAGAAAAAAAGCATTTTTGGCACGGGCTGAATGAGACATGAGCCATTAATGTTAGTGTAATTCTTGAGTTTCTCCCGGCGTATTTGATAATCAAAATATCCACTGGTGTTCTGCCGGTCTAGAGTGTCCAACGGGCACAATATTTCGGCGATCATACATGTCGCCATCATCAGGTGAACTGACGGACTGAGCTCCTGTGAACGTGCCGGCACGGAGATCCGTACGCTATGGCTGCTCGGAGGGAACTGGGTTCGGTCGCGGTGGCGGCCGATTTAAATACCCTCCGCCCGTGGCGCGCTCCCTCCGCTGTCCGCGCCCCGCTAACATAAATGACTCTTGCCTCACTCGACCTGCCCGAAAATGATTTTTTTTAATTCCTCACCATCTGCAGCTCCCATTTCCGTTGCTCTCATTTCTGCCAAGCTTTGCGCATGTACCATTAATTCGAATGAAATCAGTGATGACGAGTAGACGCGATCGCCTTGTTAGAGAAAATGGGACACATTAAATAATGAACTACATGACGAGTTGCAACAACTGCTCTGAGAAGAAAAATAAGTTGAGTAATAAACAGATAGTAAACTTTGCTGACACGTTGCAAGAGAGTGACAGAACAAGACACTCTTGTCCTTAGCAGGTCCAAAATCATAAACAGGTAAAATATTACAAGCGAGATTAAACAAATGATTGAAACAATATAGTTACACAAAATAAATTCTTTGAACAGGGTAGTTGAAGCTAGAGTAACTGAAGTAAAGGAAAAACCAGGCATATGAGTAGGACGGATAATTTACAAAGTGATCTGGAAGGGATTATTAGCAGTATCTGCAATCGGAAGAGGCGAGTAAGGGAACTGTGTCTGATCATTCAGTAATACGCTTGAGTAAGTAGATATACGTGTATTAATTTCCGTTATTTCAAGGTTCATCTTTCTTATCATGTGGCTATTATGTAAGAATTAACTTTACAAGTTTCCAACTCGTACGGCGTTTCTTCAAATGGATGTATATTGTTCTCTGAGGCAGGCCTATACAGAATTTGCCACAATTACAAGTGATTTTGTATATTATACACTTGTCCAAAGCTGATGTGCTGTCTTTTCCATCAGCCAAATAGTATATAATAGTATTGTACACATTAAATTGTGACCGGGGCACTTAACTGAGCAGCCCTCTTAGATAATTTGCATATGATTCTGTCATTTACCGTCTGGTAAGGCCCTCGGGCGATCAAAACCAACTGCAAAATGAGTTAGACACGATGTTTGAATAGTGCGAAAAGTGGCAATTGTCTCTAGACAACGAGTGAGGTTATCCACAGGAGGACATGAAAACAGTTAAATTTCTATTACACGACAAATCATACAGAATTAAAGGCCGTCAATTCGACTAAAGGCATAGGAGCTACAACGGCGAACAGTCTGAGTTGGAACGATCACATAGATAACATTGTGGGGAAGGCAAACCAAAGGCTACGTTTTGCTCGTATAGCACTTGGAGGATGCAACAGGTCTATTAAAGATACTGGCTACAGAGCGGTTATCCATCCTCTGCTACAGTAGCGCTGTGCTTTATGGGATCCTGATCAGATATGATTGTCGTAGGATATCTAAAATGTTCAGAGAAAGGCAATCGTTATGTATTATCGGGAAATAAGATAGAGAGTGTACGGATATGATAAGCGAGTTGGGATTGCAATCATTAAAATAATGGCGTTTTTCGTTGCGGCGACATCTTTTCCCGAAATTCAGTCACCGGTTTTCTCCTCCGAATGAGAAAATATTTTATTGTCGCCAACCTATATAGGAGAAACGATCGTGCTAATAAAATTAGAGAAATCAGAGCTCGTACAGAAAGATTTCAGTGTTCATTTGTCCCTCGCACTGTTCGAGAGTGGAACGGTAGAGAAATAGTGTGAAGGTAGTTCGAAGAACCTCTGCCAGGCACTTAAGCGTAAACTGCAGAGTAGATACACATGAACGTCAACTGGAAATATTCCGATCTTGAGATGATAAGCTCAGCTGTCAGCGACGAGGATACAACAGACGTGTTACAATACGATGAAATCTGTGCGTTCTAGGGAGACGAGACGTCCGCATTCAGCTACGGCATTTGAGTCGCTCAAAGGGAAACGTGCGCGGCGGGGAGTGAGCGCGCGACAATGGCTTGGGCCCGGCGACAGCGCGCCGCACGTGCACGTGCTCCGCGGCCGCCGATCAATAAGGCACGGGCGCTCGCACGCTGCACGGCCACGTGCAAATCGGCGTACACGCGTCACTGCCTCGTGCGGATTTTGGACGCTCGCCCACCCCGTGAGTGCTGGCACTGTGGTGCAGCATGCATGCGGCTCTTTGTCCCCTACATCTACATTTACATCTATACCCCCCCAACCCACATTAATGTTGTGGCCGAAGGTACATCTACATACTCGAACGTACGTATGTACGTAATGGAAGAAAGTCATCTGGTCGGATGAGTCTTTGTTTCTTACTGTTTCTACCTTCTGGCTGAGTTTACGTCCCAAGAGTGAAACACGGCGGGGTTCGGTGATAAATTGGGAAGCCAATCGTGGTCCTCCGGCGCTCCATGGTCACTCTCCAAAGTCGCATTGCTGCCAACGATTATGAGACCAATTTGGCTGATCACATTAATCAAATGTTCAAATGTGTGTGAATTTCTAAGGGACCAAACCGCTGAGGTTATCGGTCCCTAGACTTACACACTACTTAAACTAACTTATACCAACTTATGCTAAGAACAACACACACACACCCAGGCCCGAGGGAGGACTTGAACCTCCGGCGGGAGGGGCTGCGCAGTCAGTGACATGGCGCCTCTAACCGCGCAGCCACTCCGCGCGTCTTTAAATCCATCCCATAGTTCACTGCTTATTTCCAAACGGAGGTGCTGTGTTCTAAGAAGACAGGGAACCTGTTCATACAGCTCACATCGTCCAGCATTGGTTTTCTGAGCGGGAGGATGAATGGTCACATCTCCGATGCCCACCACAGTAACCACATCTCGACATTAGTGAAACAATGTGGCAATGTGGCCTACTTGCGAGTGAAGGGTGCATAATCGCTCTCCATCTCCCATCCTCGTTATATGAACTTGCCACTGTTTAGTATGTAGAATGGTATAACAGTGACGGTACAAAAAATGGTTCAAATGGCTCTGAGCACTATGGGACTTAACTTCTGAGGTTCTCAGTCCCCTAGAACTTAGAAGTACTTAAACCTAACTAACTTAAGGACATCACACACATACATGCCCGAGGCAGGATTCGAACCTGCGACCGTAGCGGTCGCTCGGTTCCAGACGGTAGTGCCTAGAACCGCTCGGCCACTCCCGCCGGCAATGACCGTACAGGTCCCCAATGTATCCACCTCGAGACGATTCGAAGCTGTTTTGAATGCCAACGGTTTTCCTCGACCAGGCATGGGCAACCTTTGGTGACCTGAGGACCTGGTTCACATATTTATTTGTACTCACAGGCCACCTCGTCACGTGACGTGAAAGCAGCGCTCCTAGCGCATGAAGTCGAAACTATAGCGTCGGTGACTATGTTTATGGGGTAATGCTCCGATATGAATCGCCACGCTTTCCCCACTCGCCACTCCAACAAATTAAGACATCGAAATACGCAGTTTTGAGAGCAAATTCATTTTATGTTCACCCAGCATTTATTCCGTGTGTCGGCTGAAAGCAATCGCGGGCCGAATGCAGCAAATGACAATAAAAAAACTCTTCCCAGAAACACAACAGCTCATTCTACCCAAGATAAATTATTTTCATTTCCCTCTATTTTCCATTTTTCCTGTCTGTACTCGTGGAATAATCGAAAGGGATTTCTTGAGGTGTTATCGCATTTCAGCGACATATGACAGACGGTAATCGGTAACCAGTCACTGGTGTTTCGGTTTTTATTCTTTTCGGTCTCCGAATCCATGCTTCCATCATCCCTTCTTCCAACATACAGGAGACAACACAATCGAGTTGTTAATATGGGACTTAGAATACAAAAGAGTGTTGGCAACCGTAATACTTATGACGAATCTTTCGCCCTGCAGAGGTCTGTGTTATTTTTTAACTTCCTGATAGAAAATGGCGGAGTCGAGACAATGTTCGAATCTTGCCTTCTGTTACATTGGGCCACATTCAGACTTCACAGAACGTCTCTTTAGCGTCTTCCTGGATGGTTCAACTGGCTCTGAGCACTATGGGACTTAACAGCTGTGGTCATCAGTCCCCTAGAACTTAGAACTACTTAAACCTAACTAACCTAAGGACATCACACACATCCATGCCCGAGGCAGGATTCGAACCTGCGACCGTAGCAGTCGCGCGGTTCCGGACTGCGCGCCTAGAACCGCGAGACCAACGCGGCCGGCGTCTTCCTGGACTAACACTATTGGTAGAGAGGCTATCGCGGAAATTTACTTAGCCACAACCAAGGAGTACTAGCAGCAGTGAAGATGCGAATACGCGTCTTGAGTCGTGCTGGACTGCTCGAATGGTAAAAGACCCTGCCCGCGACAGGCAAAGGATCCAGTTTCGAGACACGGTCCGGCACACAATTTCAGCCTGCTTGGAAATTTCAAAATAGGAAACACTCCAGAGCAGAGTGAAAGATGCATTTTAGAAACAATCCCATGGTTTTTCTCCACGATATCCCTTATTCCAGGAGTCAGCCGACACTGAACATGGGAAGATCGCTAGTTCTGGTACAAAAAACCGATCAATCATGCAGTTAGAAAGTGAGTGAGACAGAGTTGTAGCCTTTTCTCTGTGTTGCTCAGTTCGTATATTTCATAAGCTGTGGATGAAACAAAGAAGTAACTGAGATAGACAGTTACAGTTAATGGGAGAAAGTGAAACCTTTGACTTTTGCCGATTACATTGTAATTCTATTAGTGATGGAAAAGCGGTTGGAAGATCTGATGAACGGAATGGATGTTTTGAGAAGATGTTATAAGATCAACACCAAAAGAGAAAAAAAGGTAATGGAATGTGGTCCATTTAAATCAGGGGACGCCGAGGGAATTAAATTAGGAAATCAGACAAAAAAAGTAGCACATGAGTTTTCCTATTTGGGTAGTAAATTATCTGAGATGGTCGAAGTAAAAAGGCTGACATTAGCGGGAAAGTATTTCCGAAAAAGAGGAATCTGTTAACATCGAACATAAGTTTGTTAGAAATTCTTTTCTGAACGTATTTGTCTAAAGAGCGATCATGTACGGAAATGAAACGTGGACGACAAACAGTCGCGACAAGACCAGAATAACTGAAGCTTTTACAGAAAAATGCTGAAGTTAGCAGCGTATATCGGATAACTTATGAAGAAACACTTAGTATAATTTAGGAAAACTGAAATTTAAGGGACAGTTTAACTAAAAGAAAGGATTGGTTGATAAGGCACACCCTAAGGAACCATCAATTTGGTAGTGGAAGTAAGGTTTTTTGGGGGAGGGGGCAGGAGGAGGAGAGGTATAAAATTGTTGACGGAAAGGACAGTAAGCAGGTTCAAAGGGATATAAAATGCAGTAGAGGCTTGCACAGGATACACTGTCTCGGAGAGCTGTATCAGATCAGTTCTGGGACTGAAGACCCAACAAGGAGTCACCTTGATTTAACTGCCTCAGCTGTTAAAGTGAAATTAGAAATTATTTACGTTCTTTAGCAATGGCTTCCCATCTTTGCTCTCGTGGCGGGATCGATTCACCGCCCAAGAGCGAACCACTCGATATTCTCCGAATTCGTTGCAGCGGTCTGGCTGTACTGCGGGTCGCGTCTGAATATGCAATAGCGGCTTGGTTAGTGCTAAAGGCCAGGCAACTGTGTGCAGCGTGTTCCATGCGAATGCGCAAACAGTGATGTAATTACAGAGCCGGGCCCTGCGATAAGATAGCCAGCCAGTCTGGTCCGAAGCCACCTGTCGCTAAGCGCTCTGGTAGAGGCTGTATGCAGTGTGTGTAAGATTGGCTGCACAGTCACCTTGCGCCAACTTTCGTTTCTTCCGATGTTCAACACTGTGCATCTTGAAGCAGAATCGACAGTAGATGTGAAGCCGGCCGCGGTGGCCGTGCGGTTCTAGGCGCTGCAGTCCGGAACCGCGGGACTGCTACGGTCGCAGGTTCGAATCTTGCCTTGGGCATGGATGTGTATGATATCTTACGTTGTAACTTCAGCCAACACAGCCTTGTTATGCTGGTGCTGCGAACGGCCGAAAGCAGGGGGAACTTCAGGCGCTATTTTTCAAAATGGTTCAAATGGCTCTGAGCACTATGGGACTTAACATCTGAGGTCATCAGTCTCATAGACTTAGAACTACTTAAACCTAACTAACCTAAGGACATCACACACATCCATGCCCGAGGTAGGATTTGAACCTGCGACCGTAGCAGCAGCGCGGTTCCAGGCTGAAGCGCCTAGAACCTCTCGGCCACAGCGGCCGGCCGTTATTTTTCACGAGGGCGTGATGCTCTACTGCATGGTTAAATGATGAAGGTATGCTATTGGTTAAAATATTCTGGAGAGAAACACCCATTCGGCTCTCGGGGGAGGGGGGAGGAGGAGGAAGGGGGATCGGACTACTCAACAGAATGTCGTCATTAGGAAAAACAAAACTGGATTTCTATGGGTCGGCCTACTCTAATGATTGCGCTGCGACGGAACGTTAAGCTCTAATCTTCCTCTATTTCTTTCTTTCTTTCTTTCTTTCTTTCTTCCTTCCTTCCTTTCTTCATTCCACGGGTCGGAGCGTGGCATGATAGATCTCTTAATCAGGTAGATAGGTTAAGGAATTTAGAAAGAGAAATGGAAGTTACAGTAGGAATTAGTGAAGTGCACTGGCAGGAAAAGAAGACTAGTGATCAGGTGAGGATTATAAACACACATCAAACAGATAACGCAGGAGAGGTCTAATAATGAACAAGAAAATAGGAATACCTGTGCCATAAGCTACTATCAACAGCATAGCGAATGCCTTATCGTAGCCAAGATAGAAGTACCGCAATAGTACAAGTATATATGCAGACTGGCTATGCAGGTGATGAACAGGTTGAAAGAACATATGATGGGACAAAAGAAATTACTTAGGTAGGTAAGGGAGACGAAAAATTAATCGAGGTGGGCGACTGGAATTCGATAGCAGGTAAAGGAAGACAAAGAAAAATGTAGGGAAACATGGACGAGAGGGGAACGGAATAAAAGAGGAAGCTGCCTGGTAGAATTCTGCATAGAGAATAATGTAAGCAACCCTGATATTTGGTCAGAAAATCATGAAAGAAGATTGTGTATGTAGAAGAGTTTTAAACAAATGACTCAAAAGTACGACAGAGATTTCGAAACCAAATTTTAAGTGGCCAAACGTTTTCGGGGATAGATATGGACACTGGCCGTAAGTTATTGAATGTAAACTGCAGATTAAAACCGAAGAAATTGCAGGAAAGTAGAAAATTAAGGCATTGGGACCTGGATAAATTGAAGGAACAAGAGGCTGCTGTGAGTTTCAAAGGTAACATTAGGAAATGATTGACTGAAACAGGGTTAAGGGACACAACAGAAGATCAATGGGAGCGTTAACGACTACAACAAAGAACGACTACAACGTGAAAATCTGTAGAGCCGCACTAATGACGTTAACGCCCCATCCGATATCCTAAATTGATGTAGAGAGTTATGGGGAGGACACAAAAAGACTCAATATCCACACATCAGGGAGAAAATTAAATCCCGGAAATGAGGTGTAAGACAGTTTATTTCATTTTGCCACTCCGATTGTACTGTCTACAAGGTCATTCCACCTTGAACCACTTTTCTCACACGCCAATGCATTTGAACTAACTTGTTATTGATGATTCTTTACTCTAACGACATAGTTTTTGTTTTGTTTTTTCTTGTGTAGCCCAATATAGCTTTTAATTTAAAGTCAGCACTCAGTCACCTAATCAACAATTACTTTACTGCTGCTTATACTCAACGTCATAATTGTTCATACATTGGACTCGCATTCGGGACGACGACGGTTCAAACCCGCGTCCGGTCATCCTGATTTACGTTTTCCGTGATTTTCCTCAATCGCTTCATCAAATGTCGGTACGGTTTATTTGAAAGGGCACTTCCGACTTCCTTCCCCATCCTTCCCTAATCCGATGGGACTGATGACCTTGTTGTTTGGTCCTCTCCCCCAAATCAACCAACCAACCAACAACTGTTCGAACTCAAATGACGTCAGCTCCTCATAAACAACAGTGTTGTTCGCGAACTGATCAGCAAATTATATGAAAATTAATCGCGAACGCGTTCTTTCATTTACCATCAAAAACAAAATGACCATTCCTTATCCATTTCCGTCCCGAGGGCAACACGAAAAAAATATCAAATTGTTCAGATCGTTTTCTTAGTAACTGGGATCACGCGAAAAGAAAGGAATCAATGTACAGAAAATGCAGACATTCTGAACTTGATTTTGGAAAACAACAATGTCGCTACTGAGGACAATAGAAGTGTACCATGTCACACAGAAAACAGTGGAAACGGCTCTGTCGCTGACTATAAAAAAGAGTTGTTCCTGCTTTCTTAGACATCTATCGTTGCTTCCCTTAAGCACTTGGTATCGTGCATAAAGACGGATTGTAGGAAGACTACTACTCCATAATTTAACAGTTGTCTTTTTTTCTTTCGGTGACCTAAAATATGACTGAGAAGTGAAACGACTGTTTCATTAATACGAAACCATTATAGGTTTTATTTATAATTGTCTATAATTAAATATGGTGGTACAGTTTAACGCAATGTCTAGCCAATACTTTATCGATTATAAACTCTTAAGCGTTGCAACTGTCAAGGCTCCGGCTCTGACATTTTTGTCGTGCTTCGCAGCCTTTAACGTGATTTATTATCTTAAATTATGCGAAAACGTCGCTTCTATGACAGCCAAACCTGTGTCCCCCACCAAATTATCGAATCTACCGAAAATGAAATACTACACTGCAAACTTGCCAATAAGTCGTCGTTATGTCACTTTGTTCAAAGAATGCCACTCATCACAGGCCACTAACCATTCTGCGGCGAAATCATTCGTGATTTATATCCTTAGCGCGATGTTGCTCAAAAGACCTGAAGAAACGGTACGTACAATATTGCTTTTTCCTGTATGCGAAACAGTTTCCCGACTACCTCCGTTTGTGATATTAAATTTTTGCGCAGTCATCTGAGCAGCGATATGGGCATCTGTAACACCACGCTCTGCTTCGAAAACAGGTTCCTTCTTCCCGTCAAATCATATCCGCTATAATATATTTTCCCGAGCAGTTTTCAGCACGAACGAATTTTAATAATAGCGATGGATAACCATACAGAAGGAGCGCTTCATACTTCGTGTCTTTATCGAGATTATGAATGGTTTCACTGCAGTTCCTAATGCAGTCTTAATATGACAATAGACTTTTAATTAACGCGATGCGTTAATAAGACTATCCACATACTTTACAAAAGCTGTGATCTTAAACGGCCTGAAATAATAGAAGTACCGAATGGCAAAAAACGTCATGTTTTCTGCAAATGGTTCTCTAGAGCCAGGTCAGTGGTGATATCTGGTAGGTCAGGTGAAGATCGCTGCGTGAAGATGTGTAATTGTTTATTCTCCTGCTGGAAGATGTCTATTGACTGCTCTGCCAATAATAACAACACGTGCGATCATAAGACATCACGTACATAGCCCTGCGCTTTCCCACTTTCACGGCTTACATCGAGGATTTTTCCAATAACTGCGCGGGCAAGCAAACAAGTAACAGCGGGCCACGTGTCGAGTCACATCAATTTTAGAGTGACGCGATCGTCAACAGCGGTGGAACTAAGAATACAATCGTTATCTGGGCTCAAATATAATCCGGAATGGTCCCTACAGAAAACCTAACGTGCACCTTGCAACAACCGGATATGAGGTCTCAAGATCTCATCACGATACCTGACAGCAATTGAACCTTGCCGATTCTCCAGTACAACTTCATGAAGAGCTGTTCGAGTGGTCAGCATAATGCCAGAGCACACCATTAGGGATCCTACTCGATATCGGTCTCTTTCCACAATGTTTGGGTACGGAGACCGTGTTCCAGGTTCTCTCCAGGGGTGAATTTGTCGAGATCGCTCTCCAGACCAAGTCGGGACTCATATGTGAGTAGAACAATGGCCCGATGTTCGATCGTACAGGTGGCATATTGACGACTCCGCTTTGGACGTTCCCCTGCTGTGAAGACGCGTCAGAGGTACACACACAGCAAGTCTCCGACAATAAGAGCCTCTCTGCCGAAATCTTCTGGACATCGTTTGCCTCGATACAACACGTCCAGTCGATACTACGAGGTCAGATGCTAGCTGCCGTGCAGTACTAAGGCGGTACAGTCGTGCCCTTACAGCCAAATAACGATCCTCTCTTTCTGATGTCACATGTAATAGGCCCTGCCCTGTTCTTTGGGATATAGTTTCGGTCTCTAGAAACTGTCGCCACATCCGTGAAACAACAGAACGCTTCACATTAAGCCACCGGGCCACATCAGTTTGCGACTGTCATGCTTTCATTCTTCCTGTGGCTCTCTACTGCAGAGACACTGGTAGGAGTCTTCTCTGTGGCATACTGCAACGTCTGTGTCTGTGTACAAAGCGATTGTGAATGTGGGACTCCCAACAAATTCTACCCGTTTGATGGGTGTCCTGACGTCATGGCTGCCGTGGTTGTCCGTTGACCACAACGCCATCTTCCGTGCAGAGCACCATCGTACGGACATCTGTTTACAGTTGGCATGAGCATATCGTGACTTAGACACAGGACGGGAAACAGCGATTTTTTGCTTTAATCCTGGACACTAGTGTACTATGGCTACAAACGTAATAAAAAAGGGGGAAAATATGGCGATGTTCTGATGACAAACACGTAATTGTAGCTATCCTGAAACTTCCTGGCAGATTATCAGCGCACACTCCGCTGTAGAGTGAAACTTTCATTCTATAGCTATCCTGTCGAAAAATAACACAAAAAGCAAAATATAGCAAAATTACGAAGCTGCTCATGGTGGAGTTCGTGTACTGGTTTCGTAAACAAACAGTATCTGGAGGAAATTTGAAATATCTCATTGTAACACACAGAAGATGGCTAGCAATTCGAACGACTCCGGTATTGTTTGCGCCTTTCAGAGATTGCTCTGCCAACTAAGCTACAGGGGCCTGCCTTACTGATAAGCTCAAAGCTTCAGACTGTCGATATTTCTCTCTGTTTCGTGCTTTTCCCATACTTCTGAGAAATGTTTCCACTATTCCGAATTACCATCCTCTTAGCACGTTTACTAATAAAATATTTAATATGAGAGGAATGTATTTATTTGAATGGAAACTTAATAATATGGAAACTACATTCCTGAGCGTTTGTTTCATTGGCTTCGGTACCTGAATGCTTTTTCATTGGCTTCGGTACCTGAATGCTTGCTACTGGTTTCCTGGCGGGTGAACTTGTGCACACAAGTATCTGTAACCCGGCTGTCTATCCTTACATATGGCTGCGCAATCGGTGCTAACTCTTACCAGCATCGAAATGCAGTAATAGGTTTCACTGGTAACTCACTTTATGAGCATGCTGCTCTGAAATGTTGTACAGCACATTCTGGAATGCTATATGCAGTATCATCGGGGGAGGGGTGAGGGTTACGTAAGTGGGGTCGGTTTTTCCACGTACTTTGCACTTCCCCCTGGGATCAGTAAGGCCACTAGCAGACCGTCGGACATAAGCATCACCACGAAAATTTCACGGCCGAAAATTGTAAGAAGAATCAACCGGAAACCTACAACACACATATTGCACCAAGACTTCCATGTTAAACTTAACGTTTCATCCGGTTGGGAAGACGAGCCTGCCCCAGGCTGAATCCGCCTTGCAGTTTGACGACGACTGCTAGTTAGCCGATCAGCATGGGTGTGGTTTTTACGTGTTTTCCCCACGTGCAACTAGGTAAATACCGGGCTGGTACGCAAGTCTCGGCTCAGGTAAACGCTACGCAAACATTTATAAAATCTTCTCACACTTGGGATTTGCTTTTGACACAGACAGATGGGATACACAAATTCTGTACTTGGATGGTGTCGGGAGGAAGGGGGGGGGGGGGAGGAGCGGAAGAAGGGGGGGCGGGGAGAGCGAGCATCAGCAAGAACTGTCACTAACGTTGCCAAAACCCGTATAACAATGCTGACAAACAGGAAAAGGCAAGGAAGAACGAAAAGAGAAGATCAAGTGTTAGCAGATACAAAGAACGTCTTGTCGTATTCTGATCAGTAGTGAATGGTTACTTAGTTACTACACTTTTTGTAAACTACGACAGTACTATCGTATAACATACTGTTCATGGTTATCGCAGATGTTGGGACACGGAACGACAAGTTCAACTTTTAGAGCAGCTGTTTCATGAAAAAAACTCAAATACAGATGGTTGCAAGGTATAACACACACAGGAGGAACGCCATTGATACCCGTAATGAATATTTTTGATTTTATGAAACTGTGGGGTAGTTACATTTTGGTTTCAATTGAGAATTTACATGCTTTTACCTTGTAGTAGAAATACTTCGGAACTGGTCTAATTTTAGGTGATTTTTCCTTTATAGTGTGTGGCGCGCAAAGTTAACGAGAAACGTTGATCGCTTCGATCTCGAGCTATCTATTCCAATTTTTGCAGAGCGACATCCGTTAAACCGCTAGGTCTGTTCCCAGAGATAGCACCTTTAGAAGGTGCAGAAGCGCTAGCCGGGTCGGTATTTTGTCCTCACGTAAAGCAGGTGCCAGTGACCATAAACAAAGTGAACACAGACAGCTTGCCTCTTCCGCACTTTGATGGACGGACTGCGAGACGTGGCATATTTAATAGCCGAATATGAAATAACGGCTGGATTGATCATAAAGAACATTACGCTTCATTAACCGTCAAGTTCGAGTGACGATATCTGGAACCTGGCGACGCGAATCTGCATACAATTTCAACAGTCGTAACCAAAGGCCGTAAAGACTGTGATTTACAGCGACGTGCGCGGAGATATGCGAGAGATGTTCAACATCTACAGCACAATGGCTGTTATCTTCGTGGACAGAGACATACGTTTGCGAGTTGCCTCACACCTGGTTGCTCTCTTAGATCATCCTTCTCTATCCGGATTTTCCTACGCTCCTGTTAGAATTTTAGTATCAATACCACGCGGTCCGCATTCATTGAGCTTACCACGATATGAAATTTTATTCTCTCTTAGATGTGTGACTTCATTTGGCGGAATCGGTTCAAATGAAGTTCGACTTTGATAATTTCTTTATTATATATAGCTTGTTGCCCTTTAGGAAGCCCAAAACAATTTCATGGATCATCGGGATACACTGGTAACTGAGCGCATAATGTTAAGTATTGTACTTCCACAGCCTTGGTCCGATTTTTGTTGGTCGCAATATTATTTCACTAAAATTCTGTATCTATTATCAAAAATAAATGTTTATATCGTAGTATTTTCAATTACCAATCTCACGAAAATGCAAGTATATAAAATAAAAACATCAAACAGAAAAGAGATCTTATTTTTATTTCTAGACACTGAACAGTATGCATGTAATTTTTCATGTAACAAGAACGCATTTCGCATACTCGTATCAAAATTTAATTCCTTTTACTGTGTTTGTTAATTAAAAATAAGATGACATTTCTAGTTACAAAATTATAATTCAACAATTTTTAATTAACATTTGCACTGGATAATAAATAGGGAATTTAAATAAACGTTTCTAGACGGGAGAACAGAACTTTGCGAGTATAAGATTTATCGTCCGCAGCTCGTGCTCTGGCGGTCGCGTTCTCGCTTCCCGAGCACAGTTCGATTCCCGGCGGGGTCAGGGATTTTCACTTGCTCCGAGATGACTGAGTGTGTTGTGACGCCTTCATCATCATCATGATTCATCACCATTACGGTCGGAGGAAGGCAACGGCAAACCACCTCCATTAGGACCTTGCCTAGTACGGCGGTGCGGGTCTCCCGCATAATTCCCCCACGCTCTGTCAAGAAGCATAGTACTTCATTTCAATAAGATTTATACGTCACGCGCTCAGCTACTAGCGCACTGTGATAGTCGAGGAACAAGTTTTGTACTTAACAATGTTCAGAAATCTTCTGATTACAAAAGGCAGGATTTTTTTTTTTTTTTTTTTTTTTTTTTTTTTTTTTAAAATTGCGTCCTACTGCTTTACAAAATTCATTTCCGGCCACTGACTTTCAAATCCTATTCTTAGGATAAAGTCAAAGACAGACAGCCCGTACAGCCCCCAACATACTACCTCCCCCTGTGTATAACGCACGAAAATAACACCAAAGTAAAATTAGAGAGCTCTTCGCTCGTACTGATGCCTGCAAACAGACGTTCTTCGCGCGCATCGTTCACAACTGAAACAAAACGGTAGGGAGGGGGGAGGAGGCCCCTAAGGTGACTTGCATATCTACATATCCTCACCCTGTGCGTAGGAAACAATATTAATCACTTAGTGCTGCACTTTGAAAGATGCATCCTGATAACGAAAGTACAACGTTGAACGTGTATTACACTACACTCGAGCTGAACACGGTCGAATTTCTTCTCCATCCTTGATACAATCAGAACTTAAGCTCCGTCTCTAATGACCTCGATGTCGGCAGGAGGTTAAATCCAATCTTCTCTATTTTTTATATTGTAGGCTATAACATTGTCTAGCCCAAGTAATAAGAATGATAAAAGACTTTGAGTAGCCAACGTCGCATAATTCGTCTTTATTGTTCACAACCAAATACGACAGATGTAACTGTCATCTTCTGATCTGCCACACATTGCATATACACGGAATAATGGAATATATCTTCTATTATTTGGGACGTAGTATCAGGAAAAATTTTGTGTTTGACATTACAAAAACCGGAAATTCTACATTTACACATCATCAAAAAATTTTTTATTACAAAACGTGTTCATTGCGAGTCAGACGTTCATGCTATGTTATTATCGTGGAAAAGTTATAGGACATGACACGAAAGTTTGTCAGAATGAAATATTTACAATTAAAAGGCACCTTGTGCACACGACCGTGTCGTAACGTAGCGCTCGCAGATGAGTGTTCATTCTTAGCAGGTATTTCTTAATAATTCGCAGTATAGAGTAAAATGCAAATTTGCACATTTTTACCAAGTAAAACAAAGATCGCTCTTTCTAATTTATTAACAGGAGAAAATTCAGTCTAATAAAGATGAAAATGTTAAAATACGACAGCGGAGGGTACAGGCTGTATCGGACAAAGCAATTTAAGGTCGTCCAGGAGAAAACAGACATCAAAGAAAAAAAACGTAAAATTTAGGTTTTTATGCTAAGTGATGATGGAGATAACGTGACATAAACGGGATGAAAATAAGACGAAGGAAGCTGTAGAGAAAGTCAAACTTCTTTAAATGCAGTCAGGGTAGCGAGTGAATAATATTCGGTTCCAAGAAATACATTACGGTAAAGTTTTCGGGAAGAAAACGAGTTCGTTGTGAAGCTTGCTTTAGGAAATAGCGTGTTCTTTCGAGAACAATGAATGAGGAGCATAGAAGAATATCTTATGAGCGATGAAACCTTCGAAATAGACTAGATCTGAGGCAAATGATTCAAATGGCTCCGAGCACTATCAGACTTAACATCTGAGGTCATCAGTCCCCTAGAACCTAACTAACCTAAGGACATCACACACATCCATGCTCGAGGCAGGATTCGAACCTGCGACCGTAGCGGCGCGCGGTTCCAGACTGAAGCGCCCAGAACCGCTCGGCCACACTGGCCGGCAGATCTGAGGCGTATAAGACGGTTGGGCATAAGAGAATTACGCCTCTTTAGAGCTGAACAGTCAATTCTATACGCGTGACAAATGTTTCGCTATAGATTAAGCTAATATTCTGATTTAGGCTTATTTTGTTTAAAACCGTATTAAAGTAAAGTTATTACGATTTTTTGCTTATTTGAGCCAACTTTCTGCGTGGAAAGTTAGCACTAAGAAAATAAGATGAACGTATTTTAGTTTCATTCGTAGAACCATTTGTATCCTATTAAAACTTTCCGTAACAAATAAGAGGCTTCAACACATTTCATGTCCGATACATTCCTAAAATTTAAACGACCAAACTGAAAAACGATGGAAAAATATTAATAAGTCTATGAATACATATTCTTAGGGATCTGAAATAATGCTATTATGTAACTATCAGAGTATTAGTTAGCGTGAAGAATATCCCATTACATCCTTCAAAAAGCGTAAATTCGAAAAATCTTACGTGTCCGGTATTACCGGACCCTCACCTACAGCATGGCAGGGGTTCTCTCCGTGGGAAGCGCCTCCAGGGAGGAGAGGATATGTGGTGAGGATGTTTAGCGTGATGGAGCCGACGCCGTCACGACCTTGAGTGCAAGGCGGCGGCGCACGCCGAGACTCGGGAAGTACGCGAATGTCGCCTGGTTATAAATACACCGGCAGCAGCTAAGGCAGTGCCGGAATAGCACATTACCGACGCAGTTCAAAGGACTCGCGCGGGCGCCGGAACACTGCAGTTTCTGCCGCGAGCCACAGAACCAGAAATCTGCTACATAACAGACACTGAGCATATGACAGCATTACTGCGCGCCCGACACTTCGCGACGTTTACTGGAAAGTGGCTCATGCAGCGGCTTTCGTACATCTAATCCCCAATACTGATTCTGGTTCGTCATGCAAGCACTGGAAATTCGGTTCTAGCTGATGGTTTTTCTCTTGCACAGTCTACACTGCCATCGATGAGCATGTAAATGATTACAGGTCCAATTCTGTGAGACACGTATCACGGCCGCCAGATTGCGCTAGTACTGTTGGAGTGTTATTATCAGGTCTGGTAGGGTGGACAGGGGTTTACAACATCTTAAGTGATCGCTGTGAAGGACAGGGAGATGCTGCATACGAGGCGTGATTGGAAAATTTTAAGAATGGCTCCGCTACTACTTACTGGTTTGGCGGGCAGGTACACGGAGGGTGGGGAGTGAGTCATTGCCTTGCCCTTGAACGCCCTCTGACAGGAAACTACGTTTCCTTAATTCAATTCGTTGTGGCAGCTAGTTAAGTGCAGGTCTGTTAGGGCTTGCTGCCGGACTCTACCTGCGTGAAAATGGACGTAAAAACGGAGCAACGAATTTGCGTGAAATTTTGTTTTAAAACCGAGAAATCAGCTTCTGAGACTTACGAACTATTAGAAACAGCTTTTGGAGATAATTGTATGAGTCAGTCAAATGTTTTTGCCTGATTCAACAGATTTAAAAATGGCCACGAATCATTTGAAGATGAATCACGGTCCAGCCCTCCTACCACCTCGGAAACGAATGAAAATGCTGTGGAAGTTCGCGACTTAGTGCACGCCGTTCGTAGACTTACAGTTAGGGAGATGGCTGATGAACCTAATTTAAGTTCCTATGCAGTTCAGTCAATTTTAACTGAAGATCAGAACATGCGTCAAGTGTCCGCAAAATTCATTCCAAAAGTGTTGTCAAGTGTCCGGAGACAATACCGACTTGAAGTGTGCCAAGAACTGATTAATCGGACTAAAAATGACCCAGATTTCTTAAATACGGTAATTACAGGTGACGAATCGTGGGTGTATGGATATGATCATGAAACCAAAGCGGACCGTGGTAGCCGAGCGGTTCTAGGCGCTTCACTCCGGAACCGTGCTCCTGCTACGGTCGCAGGTTCGAATCCTGCGTCGGGCATGGATGTTTGTGATGTCCTTAGGTTAGTTAGATTTAAGTAGTTCTAAGTTCTAGGGGACTGATGACCTCAGAAGTTAAGTCCCATAGTGCTCAGAGCCATTTGAACCATTTTTTTTAAACCAAAGTGCCGTCTTCGCAGTGGACGATTCCAGGTTCACCACGACCGAAAAAAGCACGGCAAAGTCAGTCGAAGGTGAAGACAATGTTGGTGATTTTTTTCGATTCTACTGGTATTGTGCATCATGAATTTACCCCTGGAGGACAGACAATTAACCAGGAATACTACAAATGTGTCCTTGGGCGTTTGCGCGAAAAGGTGCGGAAAAAAGGCCTGCATTGTGGAAAGACAGGAATTCGGTGCTACACCATGACAATGCTCCGGCTCATCGTGCCTTCTCCATCGTTGAATTTTTGACCAAATTCAAAATTCCTGCGCTTCTACAACCACCATATTCCCCTGATTTGGCCCCTGCGGACTTCTACTTGTCTCCTGAACTGAAATTTTCATTGAAAGGGAAGCGATTTGACAGGATTGAAAACATTCAGGCAAATACGGAGAGCTTCCTTAACGCACTTAGGAAAAAAAATTTCCAAGAATATTTCCAAAAGTGAAAACACCGATGGAGTCGGTGAGTTCAGTCAGAAAGGGACTATCTTGAAGGAGATGCATCATAATAGCATGTAAGTACCACCATTGTACAATTAGAAGCCCATTCTTAAAACTTTCCAATCACAATTCGTACTTCAGCGTAAACAGTTATTTTATCTGCGTGCGTTCTCATTAGGTTTCTGATTGTTTTTAAAAAAAATACAGCTAATCTAGACGGAGTCACTTTTTGTGCAGCGAAGTGGAGCAAGAAATATTAGACAGCAAGAAACTAACTGAAGAGAAACAGCCACCGGGCTGAAAAAATTAGAAAATCTGGGCTGCTAGGACACAAACGTGATGGGAAGAGTTAGGCAGAATTCAGGTAAAGAGAACTGAAAGTTCATTCACGTTTGCAGCAAACTGTTTCTACACCCCTTCGACGGTCCCATCTCTATGTCCCAACTCCCCCTGGCACACTTTGTGTGTGTGTGTGTGTGTGTGTGTGTGTGTGTGCGCGCGTGTGTCTGTGTGTGTGTGTGTGTGTGTGTTTCATCAGTTCTATGACTGCTTCGATGCGGCCAACCTCTTCATCTAATAGTAGCACTTGCACTGAACGCCCTTCGTTATTCTCTGGATGTATTCCAATCTGTTCCGCTACAGTTTTTACCCTCTACGGTTCCCTCTACTACAGTGGATGTTATTACATTATGTCTTAAGCCAGGTTCTGTCATCCCTTACTTCCTTCTTCTCAATATTTTCCACATGTCCCTTTCCTCGCCGATTTTTACATCAGTTCACTTGAATTTCAACATCCTTCTATAGCGCTACATCTCAAACGCTTCGATTCTCTTCTCATCTTTTCCGTCTTCCCCAAGTCCATGATTCACTTCCGTAATATTCCGTATCCGAAAAGTACATTCACAGAAATTTCTTCCTCAAATTAAGGCCAATGTTTGATATTAGCACTTTTCTTTTGGCTAGGCATGCTCTCTTGATCTGTGTCACTCTTTCCACTTTACCTTCCTCCGTTCGTCAAGCACTATTCTGCTTCTAACAAAGCAAAATTCTTTCACTTCGTCTACTTCCTGTTCCCCCAGTTTTCACATTAACTTTATCACTAACCTAATTTCGGCTACTCATTAGTTTTCTTTTAGGGCAGGTACGGAAATGTGTAAGAAAACAACGTCTCATGCCAGATACAGCAGTTCTCCCTGTAAGTGGATCTAGTAGCTAACCTCTAACGGATTTCAAATGCAGCTACCATTTTTTGCAGTGGTGCACAACATCTGCTAAAATGAACAACTCTGAACGTCTTCGTGATTTACTAAAGCCACTTCAGGGTATGTGATTGATAGTATTTCGGACACTATCATATTCGCCTCCTCCCTCTCTCCCATACACCTTTCATGTTCCGTTTGTGAATGGAGCGCGGGAACAAACACTATCGATAATCATCTGCATGAGTTCGAACTTCTCTGATTTTCCTGTAAAGGACAAATATTCGGGACTGAATAATGACCGATTCAAGTGGTTCCATCCTGAATATGGCGTAAGGTTCATAAAATACGAATTAAGAGCTTACAGAAGCATGCAATCATCATCTCCTTCTTCGTTCGCGGGTGGAACAGGAGCTGACGAAGCAAGTTATTTGTAAGAAGTGCTTTTCTCTACCCAATACACAAAGCGCATCGGAGAATTCGATTAGAGCTACGTACATAGCTGTAAAGACGACCCAAAAGCTACATTGTCTGCTAATGACTGGTGGTATCTGGCAGCGCGAACCAGAAGCACACCACCAGCCACGCACGTCCGTCGTGCAGCTTGCCTATGCAGTCAGGCGCAGTTAAAAGGACTAATACACGTGTTAAGACATATGGGAGTAACTTCTGTGATACAAGAGTGAGTCCCAGAAGGTAAAAGTTGTAGGAGAAGAATAATTGAGGATACTGGATGAAAGTGCTATTCTGCGATGAAGAGGTTGGCACAGCAAACAGTAGCACAAGGCGTCATCTGCAGAGTATTCTCGTGTATATAGTTTCATGCAATTATTACGTTGCAGATGTTTCGTTCTAGTGAATGAAATAGAATACCGCCAGTCATAAAATTCTTTGTTTAGGGCTGGTTCCCACCATCGAAAATTATTTCAAAGTTGAAGATGCTGTAACTTAATTTTCCATAATTGCAACCACACATGAAAAACATCGAGAAAGTGACGTATGTCGTATCCGACAACCGCCAATTAAACATGTAAGAAGTATGAGATGACACTGAACTATAAGAAGGGTTTTATTAACTAAGAGAAAGTTTCATGATAGATCGTTGGCGTATTCTTGAAAGCAGGTCACGAGCAGCTGCCGAAACTAATTTACCTGATTTGTATGAAATGTCAGTTTTACTTATAGGAAAGCTCGTGACAAGACTTCTGGCACGTAAAATGGGGTTCTTCTTGCTGATTACCTCGCAAACAGTGAAATAACAACAAGCGAACGCTACGCAAGTGTTCTAGACAAACTTGGCAATCAAAAAGGACTGAGAAGAAAATTACTTTTCAGCGGGAAACATGCGACTGATAGAGGAAACGCTTTCCGGTGATTGAAAAACTGAGAGATTTGACGTACGAATAGTTGGAGCACGTATACTATCACGCGCATTTGGTACACTCTGAAATATATACACGGTGTCCCCCGTAAGAGTAGTCAGCTGCATTTTCTCAAGTGTTTCGATAGATGTTCGCAATTTCATTTTTGCAACGTTTAGGCGCAGTCTCCCCAAACAAATATAGCCCGTCACGTCGACGGAATGAGTCGCTTTGTTTCCCATCACAAACAAAGTTATTTTTGATACCAAATTTTACATATATAGTGTGACAACGTATGACATTGAGAGTGTAGAATATGTAGTTCCACAGACTACATTTTTTGTTTTTTGTTAAGGATTATAACGATTTACCGAGACTTACAAATTAGTTTTTCGATCCCTGTTCAAATATTAGAATATCAGGAAAAATGTTGACAGCTTTTAATCACGTGTAAAGAAGGTCCGCAGTTAGTCGCAGAAGCCGTAATTTATGACCATATGCCTATACGATTCTTCTGGTTATGCACCGATGATGGCTGTTGTACTAGAAATCTACACTCCTGGAAATGGAAAAAAGAACACATTGACACCGGTGTGTCAGACCCACCATACTTGCTCCGGACACTGCGAGAGGGCTGTACAAGCAATGATCACACGCACGGCACAGCGGACACACCAGGAACCGCGGTGTTGGCCGTCGAATGGCGCTAGCTGCGCAGCATTTGTGCACCGCCGCCGTCAGTGTCAGCCAGTTTGCCGTGGCATACGGAGCTCCATCGCAGTCTTTAACACTGGTAGCAAGCCGCGACAGCGTGGACGTGAACCGTATGTGCAGTTGACGGACTTTGAGCGAGGGCGTATAGTGGGCATGCGGGAGGCCGGGTGGACGTACCGCCCAATTGCTCAACACGTGGGGCGTGAGGTCTCCACAGTATATCGATGTTGTCGCCAGTGGTCGGCGGAAGGTGCACGTGCCCGTCGACCTGGGACCGGACCGCAGCGACGCGCGGATGTACGTCAAGACCGTAGGATCCTACGCAGTGCCGTAGGGGACCGCACCGCCACTTCCCAGCAAATTAGGGACACTGTTGCTCCTGGGGTATCGGCGAGGACCATTCGCAACCATCTCCATGAAGCTGGGCTACGGTCCTGCACACCGTTAGGCCGTCTTCCGCTCACGCCCCAACATCGTGCAGCCCGCCTCCAGTGGTGTCGCGACCGGCGTGAATGGAGGGACGAATGGATACGTGTCGTCTTCAGCGATGAGAGTCGCTTCTGCTTTGGTGCCAATGATGGTCGTATGCGTGTTTGGCGCCGTGCAGGTGAGCGCCACAATCAGAACTGCATACGACCGAGGCACACAGGGCCAACACCCGGCATCATGGGGTGGGGAGCGATCTCCTACACTGGCCGTACACCACTGGTGATCGTCGAGGGGACACTGAATAGTGCACGGTACATCCAAACCGTCATCGAACCCATCGTTCTACCATTCCTGGACCGGCAAGGGAACTTGCTGTTCCAACAGGACAATGCACGTCCGCATGTATCCCGTGCCACCCAACGTGCTCTAGAAGGTGTAAGTCAACTACCCTGGCCAGCAAGATCTCGGGATCTGTCCCCCATTGAGCATGTTTGGGACTGGATGAAGCGTCGTCTCACGCGGTCTGCACGTCCAGCACGAACGCTGGTCCAACTGAGGCGCCAGGTGGAAATGGCATGGCAAGCCGTTCCACAGGACTACATCCAGCATCTCTACGATCGTCTCCATGGGAGAATAGCAGCCTGCATTGCTGCGAAAGATGGATATACACTGTACTAGTGCCGATATTGTGCATGCTCTGTTGCCTGTGTCTATGTGCCTGTGGTTCTGTCAGTGTGATCATGTGATGTATCTGACCCCAGGAATGTGTCAATAAAGTTTCCCCTTCATGGGACAATGAATTCACGGTGTTCTTATTTCAATTTCCAGGAGTGTAGATCTGCAACTGACTGCTATCCGTTTTTACGTTTGAATATTCATCGGTGTGCACCACCGGTATCCAATGGATTCCAATTTAGTTAGCATTTTATCAGCTTAAATACAATATGGTGGGATTCATATGAAAAAAGGAATAAAATTAATTAGACCTGATAAACGATATCGATCACATTCAACGGACTGCAGTTACGATGGCGAGAACGCTTTACTTCGCCAAGACCTTTCGTGGAGACGGTCAGAAGAGGCAGTTATATCGTGGGAAGGCCGACATATCGAGTGTTACGTTGAACCGTGATTGCGATGTGTAAAATTTTATATTCACCTTAAGTGAATGGAGAGGAACAGCTCAATCAAGAAGATCTTCCACATTTTTATTCAAACAAGAACGTCCTGATTTACTAATACCAAAGAAGACCAATTCCTACAAATAAAACCCGAAGACGCCTCTGAGAGGACCTCTTCCGTAAGAAGATTGTGACGATCGCCCTACGCCGGGACTAACAGTGAAAAAGAAGAAGCGGTGCCGCTTGGACGGAGGAGCCTAAGCAGGCCCATGGCTTCAAAGCATGCAGATTTCACTCCTAAATGTAAAAGGACTTAACGTGGTCGCAGACTACTTAATACATCGTTTACGCTTAAGTCCAAGAAACTGCAATTCAGAGAAATACAGGATTTAGAAAGTGTTCGTCGGCACATTTTAGAAATGCAAAGGCGTCGTGAAATTCTTCAGCGAACTGTAACATCGACAAAAACTAATAACTTGGAGAACAAAACGTACTGTGAGGGGAAGTGTGTTGTCGAGATTGATTATGTGAGTGTAGTAATGCGGGAATAGACCCACAAGAAGGCTACTGTAACTGTGGCCGAATCGTTGGTTTCATCAGTGATACTTATAATATTACGCGGTACCAAAACCAGAAAACTTTCATGTTAAAAGTCTCTGCTCGCGGAAGCCTACGCATTATATCGGAGCGGAATATTGTTTTATTAAATCATTTCTGCATACGTTCGAGGACATCAGACTTTCTGTGTGCTCCTCTCCCGACCCCCCCCCCCCCCCACTCCCCTCACCACCACCCCCCTCCTCTCCAGTACGTGTTTGTAGGCGGGGTGGAGAGTTCTTTCCTATTCTGACATGGCTTATTGAAGATGCTGTAGTTTACCTGTCCTACCTTTCGACTCTCTAATCGCATTCGATTTTATATCGGCAGCAGGTACCGTCAGCCTTGGAATGGACGCCTTTTGCTGGCTGGCATGTTCTTTAAAGGCGGTCGCGACGGAAGTCCACTCACATGGCCAAGAAGCTGAAAAGCAACTGGTTATTTTGTGTAATTGCTTGCCATTTTCGACACTCTAAGTTTTTTCCTCCGAAACTTAGGTGAGAAACTTTACAATTTAACATGGTGATTCAGCTGCCCCTACCGATGTCGTTTTATGCAACCGGAAATGTTTTATCTGGCCTTCAAAAACCACGCTCGAGCTTTTTACTCGCTTCGCGCAATCTATTAATCCTAGAGAAAAATTTAATGTAGTTAAATATTGTACTGCAAGAAACTAAACATCTATGGTCCATAGCAAGCTAACACAACAGTACTGACGAGCCCCTGCAACACAGCTACTACTGGCAACCCCAGATGCTCGACCCGCCCGCCGAAAAACAGTCAACCGCAGCGAAGGCATACTGTACACAACATGGAAACAAGCCACACACACCCCTTACACTGTGAGCTGATCTACGGCCGATCGCCCACTAACCTTGCATGCACTGTTGCACCTAGCAATCCGCTACTGCCCTTACTACCCGTCCTACTGTCACAAAGGTTTTTTTTTCTCTTGGGGCTTGCCTTGGCACTTTTTTCCCCCTCTGCCCTTACAAACCGCTACCCTTCGATCGCTTTCGTCTACTCTGTCTCCTGATGGACCATGTCAATGAGTAAGCCTACCCAGACGCATGGACAACATCACAGCCCGCATCCTGTGACTCCTGATTCGAAAAGTAACATGTTATACGGAGGTGGCAATAGAACTTTTGGTTTGGTCACCACGTCGGTGTGGGCGTGGTGGGACCCCATCCTATATACGGGATATGCTTTCGCTAAAGACCGTAATACTCGAGTTATCCAAGAAAAATTGCGAAGCAACCATCAAACGCTCCCCAACTCCCACACTCAGCCCAGAACAGTCAGTGTTTGTAGTATGTTGTTCACGGCACTCCATTCTACCACTGTACAAAAATTTGCCACTGCACCAATTATTTCCCAAATTCTGCTATTTTGTGTTCACTGATTGGTCTTATTAAGTCACCAGCTTAGCTGAGCATTTAAAAATTGTAAACCTGACGGCTGTGTAAGTTTTACCTAACAGTTTTGCGAATTCTAACAGCATAAAATAAACAATCATGCCGTCGAATTCGTCATGCCCTCTGACTACTGCGTATGTAACGGTTAAGATGGCCCAACTGTCAGCGAAATTAGTTTTAGTGTAATGTTTACAGAAGTCGTTTTCCTTTCATTACCGTCATAGGCTCGTTTATGGCTCGAAATGGCTCTGAGCACTATGGGACTTAACATCTGTGGTCATCAGTCCCCTAGAACTTAGAACTACTTAAACTTAACTAACCTAAGGACATCACACACATCCATGCCCGAGGCAGGATTCGAACCTGCGACAGTAGCGGTCACGCGGTTCCAGACTGAAGCGCCTAGAACTGCTTGGCCACAACGACCGGCAGGCACGTTTAAATTAATAATATCAACGAAGTAGCGTTTCTGCTGGTCGTGTAATAGCCCAATCAATAGAGACCAAAAAAGGTCGAATATCGATAACAGTTGATGTAATGGGAAATTTTTGTACAGAAATCCTAACTGGTGATGGATAAGCGTGGAGTTGAAGGTGCGCTTGAAGGTCACTTTTGTACGTTTTTCTCGAATAACTCGGAAACCATGGCCTCCAGCGAAATTGTATCCCAGTACAAAATTAAGTTCCCCATTAAAAGGTCCTCGTTTTTTCTGTAGGCCATTCCGGTTGTTCAGAGTGAGTGACAGAAAATGCGAGTTTTTTATAGGCACGATATAACACTGCTGGTTGCATAAAACAATATCGGCAGGGGCAGCTGAATTACCCTTTATATGTAAAAATATGAACGCTTTTACTGGGTGTGCTTTTTTGAGGCGAGGGGTACGGGGGTTGATGACGTAAACTGCATAATTTCTCGGGTCGTGCATGAGTCGGTGCGGCACACATGTTGCGGTCGATTAAAATGGTTCAAATGGCTCTAACCACTATGGGACTTAACTTTTGAGGTCATAAGTCCCCTAGACGTAGAACTACTTAAACCTAACTAACCTAAGGACATCACACACATCCATGCCCGAGGCAGGATTCGAACCTGCCATCGTAGCAGCAGCGCGGTTCCGGACTGAAGCTGCGGTCGATTCTTATTTTGATATCTCTGGTGTTCTTCTATCTTCACGGTCTTGCCTCGGTTATGAAATCGACTAGGGAAGGAGTGAGCAGCGAGCTCTTGGACGGTAGGCAGTGAGTGTGTTTGTGGTAGCTAGCGAGTAAAAATTATACCGAGTTGTCGGCCGTTGAGCGCCGCACGTGGAAGCTTGCTGGCTTTCCAACCAGAGTTGCGGCTCTGCGGCGTTAGTTGGCTGCCCTGTGCCGTAGGATGGGCAATTCTGCACGACTGGCGGGGGTTGCTAACCCAACCCGAAGTGGTCTTCTGCTCTTATCAGTCGCGGACGTTTCCGGCCACAAGAGCTCGCTGGTATTGTATTGCTGCTCTCGGCCGTCTTTGAGGTTCTAACTGTTCGAAATCAATTAGCAATTAAGTTCGCTAGTTATCTTTTTTGCGTCAGGCTTCTCGCTTTGGTATTCTGGTGCTGGCTCAACCTCTCAGTGTTAATGCTAAGTCACTTTTATAACGTTTGAGTTCCAAGTTGTTATAGGTTATCAAATCTACATCTACATCTACATCCATACTCCGCAAGCCACCTGACGGTGTGTGGCGGAGGGTACCCTGAGTACCTCTATCGGTTATCCCTTCTATTCCCCGTCTTTCTTAGTGCAAATATTTTATATTACACGCTAGCCTATTTTTAGTTGAGTTATGATTAGAAATTTGTTTTAAACGCTGAGCAGTATATCACTATAATACTTGCCATTGCTGGAACAAGAATTGTACTTCTCCTGAATGTCCAGTACAGTTACATCAGTTTCCTGTAATTGTGTTAACAAAATGTCACGGTAAATTCAGCCGTAGCAAAAACTGCTGTTTTGAAGAGCGCGCCGCAGCGCGTAGTGTGAAGCAGTCGCCCTCCGTTTCTGGTGGTGGCGTCGCTGTGGCAATCGCAGCTTTGGTGTCTCCCTCTGGTGGGAAAGGGGAAAGGGTGTGTTTAGTCGGTCGCAGTCAGTCTGGTGTCAGTCTGAGAGAGTCTGGGTCGGTCTCTCGTCCGCATTTGTTAGGCAGTTAGTGTCTGTCTGTCGTTCGGAGCTGCCTCTGTCATGGTTGTCGGATTCGGTGTGTTAACGAATTTATTGCTTGAAGTGTAACGGCCTAATTCCTGAAATATGTTTTTATCTTGGCTCTCATCCTGAGAGGTGGTATACGTGTACTGTAGAGCATGTTTGGCCAACCTTGTATAATTTTATGTAAGATTGCATTTCATGGGCTTTTGTTTAAATGGTCATTTTAGTATATAAAGTTGCCACCCTTCCACCGTAAGACTTTTCTAAGAGGATAAAATCAAGTTGCACCTTCGGTGGCAAGTTAATCTTTTAATTTTAGTGTTTTGTACCATTTCCATCCCTCCTTCGGGGTGCATAGTTTGTGTGCTTGTGCGAATTGTTAAAATCTTTGCTTTAAGGTAATCTGGTGTGTTGCAGATTTGCACCCTGTGCAGTCTTTCAGAGGTTGTTGTGAGCGGTCGTGACCACGGCTGTGTCAAAAGGGAGCGGCAAGGTTCTCAGCCCGAAAGCTCATACACTCAAAAATTTGTTTCTTTCTGCCTCTGAATAAATTGTAACTTGATATTTAGAGGGAGCTTTCGGCTTATAATTTTAAATCTGTTTCTAAAAAAAAAGCTTTTTAAATAAAATTCTCATTTGTTAAAAGCAATATTATTTTGATTTCATCAGTTACTCCCTGGCAACTATTTCCACGCTCACATAGTCTGATTAAATGTGTTAATGTTCTCGATGAATCGCTAGTAAATAAAGTAAATTCTTAAGAAAAAGTTTTGAAAGTAAATTCACGGTTCATAAATGATGTTCAATTAAACCATCTTGGCCAGTCCTTCCACGATTCCTACTTGTCAGGCATAACCGTTGTTGGTTCCTGGTGAGGTGTCAGTTACTACTGAAGCTTGTATGTTTTGGTTTGCGTGCCTCTCTAGGACAGAGGTACCAACCGGTCACAGTGCACAAGCACAGCAGTGAGTTGAATGCAACGTGTCAGTCTATGCAGTGCTACCGGTGCGCACAGGCTGAACAGAAGTGGGGGGGGGGGGGGGGGGGGGGGGAGAGCACAGCGCGCAGTCGGCGGGGCGCGCAGTGTGATTGTCGCCGCGGCAGCCGCCACTATTTGCGGCGCAAACACGCGCACGTGCGCGCGACACGCCGCGGCTCGGCGCAGACGCCGCTACACGAGAGCCCGCCGCAGGGCCAATATTGAAGTCGCAGCGCGCCGCGATAAACGGCACGGCGCGGTGGTGACGCCACGCTACGTCACACCAGAGGTGCAGCGCGCGATGGCAGGTGTCGGGTTCGGCGATGGTGTCCAGCCGTGGTGCGCTCCCCGCGCTCGGTCTCCTGCTCCACAGTTCCTTTCTTTGAAACGCCACCCAGACCGCTGCCGTGCCCCACTTGTTGTCACTGCTGTCTACTGACGTAGATTTTTATGGCCCTTGCCCGTCCAGGCTGGTGTCGAAGCAGCATCATTTGGCCAAATGAGTAGATGCTTCGGAAAAACAGCAGGAAAATAGGAAGCTTTCGTATGCAGACGGTGTCAAGAGGAAGGCTTTACCAGGATAGATACATCTTAAAAATCCAACTAGCTGGAAGAAATCGGCGACGTCAGCTGATATAAAGTTTTTGCGGAGGATAATGAACTTTGATAACTGACTCCATATTCCAGGAAAGTGACCTCGGTTCTTATAACCTAGCTGTACCAGGCCACGTGTTGCTGTGCCTCAGCTAGGTTAAATGAAAAGTTGCAGGTGGATCTGCACCCTAATCTTCTTCTCGCCCTTCTCTCATCCCCTGTCCATCACTTCCTCCCCCCCCCCCCCCCCCCCCCCCCCCCCCTGGCCATCTCATCCTTTCCGCTCTCTCTCAATTTCCTCGTATCCCTCTCTCCATCTCCGTTTCCTCCCTCTCTCTCTCAATTTCCTCGTATCCCTCTCTCCATCTCCGTTTCCTCCCTCTCTCTTAGCTGAACCTTGTTTATTCTTGTTGTAAACTCAGATTCTGTAGTAGCATTTTAATCATAAGCCGATGAATCATGAATAAAAGCTTTCTGTTTGCTACAACTTCACTATTATATACCCTTTATATACAATCATACGTGTTTAAAAAAATACATACTCTATACGTGTCCTAACGTTTGTTAGAGTAAAGTGTAAAAATTTGAAGTAAATCGGTGGGGTACATTTTGAGATTTTTGGCAACAATGTTTCCCTTTTATATATTACACATCCACTTCTACACTGAAGAGCCAAAGAAAGTGGTACACCAGCCTAATATAGTGCAGCGCCTCCCCCCGTAGCACGCAGAACTGCCGCTACACGACGTGGCATGGACTCGACTAATATCTGAAGTAGTACTGGAGGGAACTGACACCATCAATCATGCAGAGATATACACAAATCGAAAGAGTACGAGGGCTGAAGATCTCTTCTGAACAGCATGTTGCAAAGCATTCCAGATATGCTCCATAATGTTCATGTGTGGGGAGTTGGGTGGTCAGCGGAAATGTTTAAATTCAGAAGAGTGTTCCTGGAGGTCGCCTGTAGCAATTCTGGACATGTGGGGTGTCGCATTGTCATGCTAGAATACACAATGGTCATGAATGGATCCAGGTGATCGGACAGAATATTTACGTACGTGTCACCCGTCAAGAGTCGTATCTAGACGTACCAGGGGGTCTTATATCACTCCAACTGCACACGCCCCACACCATTCCAGAGCCTCGACCAGCTTGAACATTCCCCTGCCGACATGAAGGGTCCATGGATTCATGAGGTTGTCTCCATACCCGCACACGTTCATCCCCACGATAGAATCTGAAATGACACTCGTCCGACCAGACAACATGTTTGCAGTCATCAATAGTCCAACAGACGGGCCCAGGCGAGGCGTAAAGCTTTGCGTCGTGCAGTCATCAAGGGTACACAGTGGGCCTTCGGCTCCGGAAGCCCTTATCGATTATCTTTCGTTGAATGGTTCGCATGCTGACAGTTGTTGATGGCCCAGCACTGAAATCTGCAGTAATTTGCGGAAGGGTTGCACTTCTGTCACACTAAACGATTCTCTTCAGTTGTTGTTGGTCTTTTCCGGTCGCATCGATGTCGGAGATTTGTTGTTTTATCGGATTCCTGATATTCATGGTACACTCATGAAATGGTCGTACGGGAAGATCCCCACTTCATCGCTACCGCAGAGACGCTGTGTCCCGTCGCATATGCGCTCACTATAACACCAAGTTAAAACTCATTTAATTCTTGATAATCTGCCATTGTCGCAGCAGAAACCGATCTAACAACTGCGACAGACACTTGTCTTATATAGGCGTTGCCGACCCCAGCGTCAAATTCTGCCTATTTACATATCTCTGTACGGCATGCCTGTACCAGTTTCTTTGGCGCTTCAGTGTATATTAAATTTATTAATGAATCAGAATATCAAACATGCGTATCTGAATGCAGCGTGGTGTCAAAATTTCAAGTCAATCGACCGAGTTCTTTTCAAATTCTGAAGAGCACAAACATATGCAGGCTGAATCCATGCTAATATTATAAATGCGAAAGTAACTGCGCTGGACCGATTTTGGTGAAATTTGGTACGGAGAGAGCCTATATTTTTCTTCAGCGTTCAGTGTGTAGTCAAGATATTTATGATATGAAAAATATAACGCGAAATATGGAGCAATAATTACTCTTTCGGTGTGGCCGAGCGGTTGAAGGCGCTTCAGTCTGGAACCTCGCGACCGCTACGGTTGCAGGTTCGAATCCTGCCTCGGGCATGGATGTGTGTGATGTCCTTAGGTTAGTTAGGTTTAAGTAGTTCTAAGTTCTAGGGAACTGATGACCTCATATGTTAAGTCCAATAATGCATTTGAACCATTTGAATTACTCTTTGAAAAAGCTATTTACTCTTTAATTTTTGAACTTCATTATTCTTCTGGATATGCTTTTATTGCTTAGTGTATTCTATACAATATGTTTCAACGTAATGAGTACATCACTTACATAATCCTCAACGTCGCAATTTAGCCACTCAGAATCACGCGTCTCTTACGGCAGCTTCCAACAAAGAAACAAAAAAACATCGTTCCTTTAGATGCAGAACACGGGAGGCTTTTACTGAATTTACATTTCATATTGGTATTCAAGCGAAGCCGCAGGTAACAGAAGCGTGACGACAGTGACTTTTCAACGTATAAATGTTATAAAATTTGCGATACACCGAACTACAAATTGTTGATCATCATTCTTCGTCAGTTTGCCACTATTTAATAGTTTCAGATTTTTTTTGTACCGTCGTCATTATTCATCGTAATAAAAGTACCGATAAGCGTCACCAGCTCGTGGTATTTTGGTTAGCGTTGCTGCTTCTTGATCACGCGGTCCCGGGTTCGGTTCTCAGGCGGGTCGTATATTCTCCGCTTGAGAATGGGCGTGTGATGACTGTGTGTGTGTAATTTTATCACCATCAAAGTGCAATTCGTCGAATTGGTGTCGAATAAAAAGACTTGCACCAAGCGGCCGAACATCCCGAACGGGGTCTCCTGGTCAATATAGCATCGCGCATATTTCGTTTCACTGATATGCGAGTGCAGGTATGGGTAACAGTTTTTGTGTATGAAGGCGAACAAATACCGTCTTTTATCAACGACTAACGGTTTCGATCTGTCCTACAGATCATGTTTAGTTCTGGCGCCGTTTGCAGTTTGGATAGTAATCAAGAATGGCTCTCGTACTATGTCGGCGATTTCTGCGCAAACACTGTCTCCACGTACACGTACACCATAATTACTCTACCACGAAAACATTGGGGTTACACCCGTCTGGAATGAGACGTTACCGCGGGGGCCGAATCGCACAATAACCCTGGGTTCGGTGTGGGGCGGCGGTGGGGTGAGTGGACTGCTGTAGCCTGGGTGGGGTTGTGTACCATTGAGGGCTACAGCGGGGACGAAGCCTCTCCGTCGTTTCTAGGTCCCCAGTTCAATACATACATACACACATACATGGCTCACGTAACTGACCAACAATTTACATCAGTCCATGATTATGAAAAAATATATTTCGCAGCTACACAACACAGGATGTTTACAATTAAACTTTCGCTACTTGAGCCAGTATAAACTGAAAACGATTTACCGCTTGAGTACTCATCTTTATAGGATTATGATCAGATAGTGTGCAGCAGGATTCGCATCGTCAGTAATGATAGTGTTATGCCCTGCTGTTAGGTGTCGATACTGGTCTGGCGACGTAAGTTACAAACAAAAGCATCAGTGTGGATTATACACTCCCGGAAATTGAAATAA
This sequence comes from Schistocerca americana, assembly GCF_021461395.2. Lineage (NCBI taxonomy): Eukaryota > Metazoa > Arthropoda > Insecta > Orthoptera > Acrididae > Schistocerca > Schistocerca americana. The sequence goes on along the minus strand of NC_060119.1, from coordinate 533,950,714 downwards.
GAACACCGTGAATTCATTGTCCCAGGAAGGGGAAACTTTATTGACACATTCCTGGGGTCAGATACATCACATGATCACACTGACAGAACCACAGGCACATAGACACAGGCAACAGAGCATGCACAATGTCGGCACTAGTACAGTGTATATCCACCTTTCGCAGCAATGCAGGCTGCTATTCTCCCATGGAGACGATCGCAGAGATGCTGGATGTAGTCCTGTGGAACGGCTTGCCATGCCATTTCCACCTGGCGCCTCAGTTGGACCAGCGTTCGTGCTGGACGTGCAGACCGCGTGAGACGACGCTTCATCCAGTCCCAAACATGCTCAATGGGGGACAGATCCCGAGATCTTGCTGGCCAGGGTAGTTGACTTACACCTTCTAGAGCACGTTGGGTGGCACGGGATACATGCGGACGTGCATTGTCCTGTTGGAACAGCAAGTTCCCTTGCCGGTCTAGGAATGGTAGAACGATGGGTTCGATGACGGTTTGGATGTACCGTGCACTATTCAGTGTCCCCTCGACGATCACCAGTGGTGTACGGCCAGTGTAGGAGATCGCTCCCCACACCATGATGCCGGGTGTTGGCCCTGTGTGCCTCGGTCGTATGCAGTCCTGATTGTGGCGCTGACCTGCACGGCGCCAAACACGCATACGACCATCATTGGCATCAAGGCAGAAGCGACTCTCATCGCTGAAGACGACACGTCTCCATTCGTCCCTCCATTCACGCCTGTCGCGACACCACTGGAGGCGGGCTGCACGATGTTGGGGCGTGAGCGGAAGACGGCCTAACGGTGTGCGGGACCGTAGCCCAGCTTCATGAAGACGGTTGCGAATGGTCCTCGCCGATACCCCAGGAGCAACAGTGTCCCTAATTTGCTGGGAAGTGGCGGTGCGGTCCCCTACGGCACTGCGTAGGATCCTACGGTCTTGGCGTGCATCCGTGCGTCGCTGCGGTCCGGTCCCAGGTCGACGGGCACGTGCACCTTCCGCCGACCACTGGCGACAACATCGATGTACTGTGGAGACCTCACGCCCCACGTGTTGAGCAATTCGGCGGTACGTCCACCCGGCCTCCCGCATGCCCACTATACGCCCTCGCTCAAAGTCCGTCAACTGCACATACGGTTCACGTCCACGCTGTTGCGGCATGCTACCAGTGTTAAAGACTGCGATGGAGCTCCGTATGCCACGGCAAACTGGCTGACACTGACGGCGGCGGTGCACAAATGCTGCGCAGCTAGCGCCATTCGACGGCCAACACCGCAGTTCCTGGTGTGTCCGCTGTGCCGTGCGTTTGATCATTGCTTGTACAGCCCTCTCGCAGTGTCCGGAGCAAGTATGGTGGGTCTGACACTCTGGTGTCAATGTGTTCTTTTTTCCATTTCCAGGAGTGTACTTGCAGTCAACCTGAATATGGACAAGGTCAGCAGGCCTTTACTCGTAAAGCTGTTTAATCAAAACAGCAGCAGCAGTGCTGCTCCTCTTCGCGAGTATCGACGCACGAAAAGAATACGGAGACGTCCCCTTCCCGCACCGGGGTTGAAGAACACGATTCGGAAGTTCGAATCAATTTGGAAATTACTCCTGTACCACAAATTGTTGAAGAAGTTACTGTTGCCACGGTTGAGAATGCTGGAAGCAATGTGCAATCTTCAAGCAGCACACGGACTGTGTCACGACAGTCGAACATTCCATGATCCGACGTTGTAAAAGAGCTGCTAACAACTGTGAAATGCTATCTCTAGTGCACTTCCAGGCTGTCGTGGACGGGGGTGGCCGTTTCATTGAGGAACGATTGCAACCTGTAACGTAAACATGGTACGCAATTAATAAACGTTACCCTCTTATGTGGAAATTAAAATCTGTTTCTTTCAATGGCTTATTACTTATCCCTCTTCTAGACATCCTTAAAATGTTTGCACAAAGTTTCATTGTCCTACGATCACTCGTTATCCATGGGAAGTCCACTGAAATAGCCGCGCGGATAGCCGTGTGGTTTAAGGCGGCTTGTCGCGGCCCGCGCGGCTCCCCTCGTCGGAGGTTCGAGTCATTCCTCGGACATTGCTGTATGAGTGTTGTCTCTAGCGTAAGTTAGTTTACGTTAGATTAAGGGGGGTAGGATGTCAAACGGGTCGATTTGGAGCAGGAGAGGCATCACAGGACATTTTAATTTCCAGTGTCTATACTTTTACAAATAAATTCATAAAACTTTGTCAGCATCACCAGGAAGGATTCAGGATTCACACTCATTGCAGTGGAAGTTCGAAAACATAACAAAATAATTTTTTTACGTGTGAAATTTCATCATTTTTTTCTCTTACTAATGGCTGCATTTGTTGCTATAGGTACACTTTTCTTCATAAGTAAGAGAGATGGTTCGATAAATTTTGCACGGCATAAATACCATACCTACAGGTGTATGAAACTCTAGAATTTATTTAATTTATGAAAAAACGAATGATCTGTTGTATTTTAAACTTCATGTTTAGAAAAAACACAAATTTTGTAGTTAATTACCTCAATTTTTACCACAGTTTTTAATAGATTTGGAAAATTCTAAAGTTTCATATAACTTTAAGTGTGGTTTGTATGCTGAGCAAAATTCATCGAACCATCTCTCTTACTTATGAAGAAAAGTGTACCCATAGCAACAAATATTGCCATTAGTAAGTGAAAAAAATGATGAAATTTCACATGTAAAAAAAATTACTTGCTTATGTTTTCGAACTTCCACTGCTATGAGTGTGAATTCTGAATTCTTCCTGGTCATGCTGACAAAGTTTTATGAATTTATTTGTAAAAGTATAGACACTGGAAATTAAAATGTCCTGTGATGCCTCTCCTGCTCGAAGTCGGCCCGTTTGACGTCCTACCCCCCATTAAGTAGTGCGTAAGCTTAGTGACCGATCACCTTAGCAGTTTGGTCCCATAAGACCTTACCACAAACTAAAAAAGAAAGAAAATTCGTTTAAATAGCCGAAGTTTAATTATAGCCACCCTATATATCGATGCGCGTCATACGTGCCTGGTCATCACGCACTTCTAAATCTTTAATGTAATAAACAACACTAAAAACAACCGCGTGAAATTGACACCATAAAAAGAGAATAAAATATTCATTATCCTCCCCAAGAAGAATAGGTACATTTTTATCGTCTATATGACGCGAATCGGCGACTGTTCTACACGAGATATGACAACCCGCAAGACTTGCCTCGAGAAAATGTATGGAATGTAGTTGTTGGTTGTAACTGGCGGCTCTTCCAGGGAGAGAAGAAGGGTATGGGGAGGTACCTGCTGGCAGGAAACAAGGCACTGCTTTGACTAACAGTAGCTGAAGGAGATGCGTGTCCCGAACGATCGGCAAGTCGGCCGTACGCATACGAAAAATTTTTAACGTGGTCCAGTCTTAGGGGAAAGTGTAGTCCCCGCTGTTGCACGTGAACTTAACCATTGTTTTTCCACAATGGCTGCACCAGGTTTGCCGGTAGCTGTGGCCGAGCGGTTCTAGGCGCTTCAGTCAGGAACCGCGCTGCTGCTACGGTCGCAGGTTCGAATCCTGCCTCGGGCATAGATGTGTGTGATATCCTTAGGTTAGTTAGGTTTAAGTAGTTCTAAGTCTAGGGGACTGATGACAAATGGCTCTGAGCACTATGGGACTTAACATCTGTGGTCATCAGTCCCCTAGAACTTAGAACTACTTAAACCTAACTAACCGAAGGACATCACACACATCCATGCCCGAGGCAGGATTCGAACCTGCGACCGTAGCAGCCACGCGGTTCCGGACTGAGCGCCTAGAACCGCTAGACCACCGCGGCCGGCAGGGGATTGATGACCTCAGATGTTAAGTTTCATAGTGCTTAGAGCCATTTGCACCGGGTTTGAGGACTACTGTCGATGTTCCGGCCGCCAACAGTTCGGGACAGGTTTGCGATGTCGAATAAATGAACATCCGTCCGCTATCTCATTTCGCAGGTGTACACACTTCTCGATGTTTCGCGTGTATTTCACTACAGTGGATGACAATCGGCGACGATGTCTTGCTAATAATCCCTAGAGAATATAATTATTGCGTAGATAAAACAGGTACAGTTGCCATCAATCCAAAAATTCATTTAAACATCTTGTAATGGTCCAATTACATACGTTCGTTTATTCTCCGCTAAACCATAATTTTAAATATAAATAAAGAAAATTAAAATCAAACAGCTGCTGAACGATGGGAGGAGGATGGCAACTGGCAAAATATACTTCATTGATAATTTCAGAAAAAAAAACTGCTTCATTTTCAATCAGTTTTGGTTTTCAAGGAATGTAATACACGAGAAAATGACGTGAATGCGATGGAAGCGCGGAACAACTGTCCAAGAGGCACGAAAAAGAGGAAAACAATTTTAAAAGTGCAACAGCCAGTCAGCGCAATGTGTTAATCCTAGAATGACGTGATTATAGTTGCATCAGGCTAGCATTATTGTAGTTATCGTTAACATTTTGAAAGACTGTTAGAAAATTTAATACGAAGCCCTACACTGATTCCTAAGCCTCCGGGTGAGGTCGAATCACCCTAATTTTTATCATCACGGTGTTTTCGAGATATGTAATGTTTTAGTCAGGTAAAGAGAAACTGAAACAAAACCTAAATTTACCAAATGTTTCTGTTGTCGTCTCATCAGAATGTTTGAAATCAATTGAGATCCATAAGTCAGAAAGTTATTGATTCTGAATTTCTAATAGCTAGGGTGCAACAGTTACTCGGAGATGAAGCTTGCACAGCATAGAGTAGCATGGAGAGCTGCATCAAACCAGTCTCTGGACTGAAGACCACAACAACAACAACAACAACAACAACAACATGAATATTTGTAAGAGTTAAAACGAAAAACGTGGGAGCAGCCCATATATAATGTTAAGGTTGTACTGCATGTGTCCCACGGTTTTTCTTTTAAAGTCTTCCAAGTATTTTCATAGCTATCAAAAATTCGCAATCACAGATTTTCAGGGCTATGAGTATCGAGCTATGAGAAATTATTTTATACTTCTTGGTCCAATTTAAAAGCCTGGTATGTTAAAAATTCATTTTTATGCAAATAATTATTTTCTGATTTTTAGTCTCGTGTGTTTTAATTCTCTCAATTGATTTCAAACATTCTGAAGAGACGACAACAGAAACATTTGGAAAATTTAGGTTTTGTTTCAGTTTCTCTTTACCTGACTAAAACATTACATCTCGCGAAAAGACCGTGATGATAAAAATTAGGGTGGTTCGACCTTACCCGGAGGCTTACCACCAATCGTTCTTACCGCATAACATTCGCCACAGGCACAGGAAAATTGGGTAATGGTAGTTGCACGCGAAGTACCCTCCGCCACACACCAGACAAATAAGCGAATTTATAATTGATTGTCATTAAGTTGTGAGTTTTGTCTAAAATTTCATGCCTCTCGCTCATCGGGGGATTTGTTTAAAATCAATCGCAGAATCTGTACCGAACTGACAGGCAGACAAGAAATTGATCCAATAAAAACGTGATAATTAATTACCTTACTGTAGTTTTTAGACGCCCTGAACTGTTCGTGCTTTGCTACAGAGTTAGGCTAGTACGAAAAACCGGAGAAAATAATTTCTCTCCGCTTCGAGGATGTTCGTTGCTGACCACAACAGCGCCTCTTCGACAGTTAGTGTTTTGGGCGTGCACGGTGTTTTCTTTCCTGTGGAAGAAACATCGCACTCCCATATCGTGGAGTCACCCCCAGCCGCCCCCGCCTCCGGGTGAACGACGAGATGGGAGATGGGGAAAAGCAATTCCGGAAGACGGAGGAGTCCCGCCTCGACAAACAGCCCGCAGGAAAACAGCGTCAACGCGGCGCCAGCCAATGGGGAAAAACAGGGAGCAGGGAGCAACGGCCGCCCCTGGCGACGCGGCAACCTGCTCTCCACTCATCGAACAGGCAGGCTTCACGTTCCAAACTACTTTCGGCCGCAGCAGTGACCCAGCTGGCTGTATGCCACTAAACAATAAATTAAGTGGTGAAATGTAACTAAAAGAAACTTGCTCTTCACAATGCTGGACGTACCCTCATATGCCGAGAAATGGCAACACGTAAGGAGAAATACACCGACTCAGTCTTCGTATTCAAGACAACAAAAACAACAACACTATCGAAATACACCACTGGCCATTAAAACTGCTACACCAAGAAGAAATGCAGATGATAAATGGGTATTCATTGGACAGATGTATTACACTAGAACGGACATGTGATTACATTTTCACGCAATTTGGGTGCATAGATCCTGACAAATCAGTACCCAGAACAACCACCTCTTAATAACGGCCTTGATACGCCTGGGCATTGAGTCAAACAGAGCGTGGCTGGCATGTACAGGTACAGCTGCCCATACAGCTTCAACACGATACCACAGTTCATCAAGAGTAGTGAATGGCGTATTGTGACGAGCCTGTTGCTCAGCCACCACTGACCAGACGTATTCAAGTGGTGAGAGATCTGGAGAATGTGCTGGCCAGGGCAGCAGTCGAACATGTTCTGTATCCAGAAAGGCCCGTACAGCACCTGCAACATGCGGTCGTGCATTGTCCTGCTGAAATGTAGGGCTTCGCAGAGATTGAATGAAGGGTAGAGCCACGGGTCGTAAGACATCTGAAATGTAACGTCCACTGTTCAAAGTGCCGTCAATGCGAACAAGAGGTGACCGAGACGTGTAGCAAATGGCACCCCATACCATCATGTCGGGTGATACGCCAGTATGGCGATGACGAATACACGCTTCCAATGTGCGTTTACCGCGATGTCGCCAAACTCGACTGCGACCATCATGATGCTGTTAACAGAACCTGGATTTATCCGAAAAAACGACGTTTTGCCATTTGTGCACCCAGGTTTGTCGTTGAGTACACCATCGCAGGCGCTCCTGTCTGTGATGCAGCCATGGGCTCCGAGCTGATAGTACATGCTGCTGCAAACGTTGTCGAACTGTTCATGCAGATGGTTGTTGTCTTGCAAACGCCCCATCTGTTGACTCAGGGATCGAGACGTGGCTGCACGATCCGTTACAGCCATGCAGATAAGATGCCTGTCATTTCGACTGCTAGTCATACAAGGCCGTTGGGATCTAGCTCAGCGTTCCGTATTACCCTCCTGAACCCACCGATTCCATATTGTGCTAACAGTCATTGTATCTCGACCAACGCGAGTAGCAATGTCGCGATACGATAAACCGCAATCGCGATAGGCTACAATCCGACCTTTATCCAAGTCGGAAACGTGATGGTACGCATTTCTCCTCCTTACACGAGGCATCACGACAACGTTTCACCAGGCAACGCCTTTCAACTGCTGTTTGTGTATGAGAAATCGGTTGGAAACTTTCCTCATGTCAGCACGTTGTAGTTGTCGCCACCGGCGCCAGCCTTGTGTGAATGCTCTGAAAAGCTAATCATTTGCATATCACAGCATCTTCTTCCTGTCGGTTAAATTTCACGTCTGTAGCACGTCATCTTCGTCGTGTAGCAATTTTAATGGACAGTAGTGTATTAGTGACGCTTCAAATATAACAGAAAGGTCGTTAACAGGAAGAATTCGAGCGTGGAGGATCTACTACTATGTTGATTACTCTTCACTGTAAGCAGCAGAATGTGAAAATCATGTGCAAGTTGACAAGACTCCCGTAACTGAGCTAGCTGAGCCTTCTAGAAGCCCACAAGAGCTGTATACCGTAGAAGATACGCCAGAAAACCGCTACTTGAAGACGCATCCTTGAACTAGCTACTGCATCTTTGAAGAATTGGCCAGTTGCAAATAGGACTCGCGCACTGAGAGTTCCGTACAAACTTAGCTATCTGTATACACGGTTAATCCATTTCGGGAATCGAGGATCTCTACGATTTTTGCCTATTATCGACATTGATACTGATAAGATATCGGTCCCACCAACTCCAAGGCCTTCCAGAATGTTTCAAGTTCGAAATCGGATAACAAATAACAAAAGAAACATTTTTTTGTGTGATGTAAAGTAATGACTTCATCATTTTTTTCCTATACTTGTACTGTAAAGCGTTTCTTATTGTTAAACGTTATGATTCTGCGTCAAGAGAAGTACCCCACAGGTTCTAATGAGCGAGTTTGCAAGTGTCAAATGTGGCACAGATTATAGTATCTTTTGAATGCATCGACTTAGATACTTCACCTTTTTACATCGCCAAAGGATTGTAGACTTTAATATGCTACATAAATTTCAACTTGATACGTCTACCCGTTCCGGCGAAAAAGGGTTTTGAACAGACAGACAACAAAGCGATCCTACACGGATTCTCGTTTTACCAGTTGAGATAAGGAGCCCTAAAGACGATACTCGACATCAATAGCTCTAAAAACGTTGGCTGTTATTCTTCGAACCCTCGTGGAAAATATGAGGCAATTTTATTGGCATATCTCGGGAGGGGGGCGAGCAACTCAAGAGAGCGTGTCCTTAGGCGGCGGATCGGGGAATTGCCAACTGCTCCTGACTGTTGGAGGGTAGGAGGGAAATAAGATATCTCCGCAGAGGAAACGCCCAGTTCAGCTACGATAAGCCCATCAAAACAATAAAGGATAACATTACGTTATTTCAAACATGGGAAAAGACTTGGAAAAAATGGGTATACACAAGGAATAAAATTTGCTCCACTGAACGTATAGACGCTGACAGGGAGGTGGAGGAAGTAGTGGATGTGATGAATAGGAGGAAACTTGATATATTAGAATTGTCAGAAAAGAAGTGGAAGGGTACGGAAAGTAAGAAACTGAGGATTGATACAGGTTGTGCTGGAATGTGAATGGAAGACATGCAATGGGAGTAGTTACGAGGGAAATTGAAGAGAATAAGTTACAGGATGATGATCAGGGTGAAAGTTAATGAGAAGGATGTGGAAGCTCTGCAAGTCGAATGTTCTGATAAGGAGGAGGAAGCAACTAACGTGATAGAAGAAAATAGTACTGAGAGACTTAAATGCATACATGGGCAAGGAAAAATTAGGGTAAGAGGAAGTACTGAGAGTGGAAGGCTGATGAAACAAAACGAGGAAGGACGAAAATTGTCCGACTTTTGTAAAAGATGAGGTTAACAGTCGGCAACATCTGGTTTAAAGGAAAAAAAATCATGGGGTAATGTGCTACAGTCATGTTTTGACCTCGTAATTCGTAATCATGACACGAAGATAACACTCTCAGGAATAAAGATGACCCCTTCCACAGCTCTAGATCATGAACACCGCCTTTTAGAAGTAACTGTTAGAGAGATTAAAGAGCAAAAGGGGGTAGAAAGGCAGGTCAGACAATAAATCAGATCAATACAGATTTTCAACCACTGATTCTACGTATTTCCTTGAAAATTCCATCGGCCTACTCGCAAAATTTTTGGAAGTATTACTTTTTTACTTAACTTCGAGTTTCTCAGACGGTACAACATGGCATGGTTCAAAATATATTCAGGATCGAGCATATGTCACGAAAAATCATTTATATTGAAATTAATATTCGTAGGGGTGTTACTATCAGGTCCCAAAGATACGATATGCCGAAGTCATGCTTGGGGCTCGTCAGCTGGGGTGCGGCCTGCCTACCACACTTACGATTTCAACATAAAATGCTACAAGAGCAAGTGCAATGCTCGTTACGCATTAATTTAAACAAATTAACAATCTTCTCCGGAGCATTGCAATGGAAACATCCTCACAGTGAGACAGCAAATTAGATACGCAAATAACTAACTTATTTATATTTAAAGGGTCGCATGGTTATGATTAGTTGTAAGACAATCGGGTTTATAACTGCAAAACACGAGTGCAGTGAACAATATCGGTTTATTGTAATCGAAGTTCAACACGAACCAGGGGAAGTGACTATTAAGTAGCTCCTATCGTGCGAACATCAGTTCTCTGAACATTAACGATAAATAGTGGCTCACTAGCAGCTTAACTGCATTTGAATGTACTGCTAACACATTGGAGGATACCTCGGAACTAACTGGAAGACTCCTTTGGAAGCGCTATAAGCTTTCGTAATCCGCACGGTTCTCAGATGTAAAGCAATCGAGTGCAAGACTTACGGAATAAGACAATTAATCGACTAAATTTGCGCTGCGAATTGTGAGCTAATTAGGTAACTGACAGCACTAACTGCTAAAAGGAAAACTTACTTAGAACTCAGAAAACGTGCGAGACAACTAACAAGTCAGCATCGAATGGAAAACAGCAGAGATAGCGGCAGAGAAAAGCTGCCACCAACGACAGGAGAGGCCCAGACGTCTTCCCCACGGCAAGTCCCGAAACGGAATCCTCTCTCAACCTAATTCTTTACTTCTCGAAAAATTCAGTCTGGAGGGGTGGACCTCCACCTGCTGACGGGCAAGAATTTCGACTTCCATTTCCAAAATACAGGGGACCCTTCACAAATTTCCCATTCTTGACTCATTGAATGCATTTTAATATTCGGAAGGTTGGTATTGAATCCTAGCCAAGTTCCGCTGATTGGTCGTTTCCTTCGTGCCAAAGCTCGGGCAAGAATTAAGTGGTTAGATAACCATATTTTGGAGGGAAAATAACGAGTTTTCCACGGTAGCCTAGAGGTGCCATACCGGTCTCTTCTGAGATCTGTGTACCTGAAGGTGAATTCGTCACACATAGTAGTCCTCTGGGGGCTCTTCGGCAACTCCTTTCACAGCACAAAGCCGCATTCGTAGCTGAAATGGACAGCCAGGGGCTTCCTTCTTACACTCCTGTGAAGAGCAGCACCCTTGACGCCTGTCTTCTCCCACCAGAGCGTTTGTGACAGACCGAATAAGGTCAAGCCTGCGGTCACTCAGTCCGCTAGCTTTCCATCAAGGTACACTGAAATCTGTTTCCGCCGCTAGACAGACTTGTGCTTTCGTCAAACGTAGCCAAAAATGAGCAAATAAAAATAATAAATATCGGACACCGATATCTCACAATATATAAACGTATTACAACTCAACGTTACAGTTTCTGTAAACAAGATGGTTCACGATTCCTATAGAGATACTTCTAACTGATGGGGCTAATAAAAATGGCTCGGACGAATGGATATCATTTGTGGCAGCGCTGACGGAGAGAAGGAGTCCTACTGTAACTTCCAACAAGATGGAGTAACTACCCATACAGCTGGCCGAACCTTGGTGCACGTTTACACAATCTTCGCGCCTGACAGAGTAGTTAGTCGAGGTCAGTCTGGCCGCGGCCATCCAGGTCACCTGATCAGTCAGTGTGCGATTACTATGTGTGGGGAGTCCACAAACCTAAGGTGTATCGCAACAACCCTCATAGTGTTCAAGAACTGCAGCAGAACATTTCGGATGAGTTGCAGCAGTTCCAGCAGTCCAACTTCGACCTGTCTTCAGCAACTTGCTGACCAGGGCCCAGAGGTGCCAGGAGATGAATGATGGTGCACTTTCAACATCTGCTATAGTCAGGTTAGTACAGTATTCTCTTGCCTCTGCTGTGTTCTCCGGACCAATTTTATTTGCCCCACCCTGTCGAATCTATAGAGGGGTTTTACACGGGAACATACACATGGAAACGGTCTGTTCCCGTGTTACAAGGAAAATAAAATCGACTAACGGTTTTAGTTCTAGATATTTACTCGTATGTACCGCACGTATTTTCCTGAAAGGTCGACAACCCGCACTAAAAATTACACCATAAAGTCAATCATCTGACGTTTCATAATACGAATAGCCATCACCGTAAGCATCAAGAAGATGGCTCGCCAGATTTTGCCGTTTCCATCCAATATCATTTCAAAGGAACATTGGAGATAAGATGGAAATGACGAGGCTGGCTACATGCTTGACCTCTTGATTCACTCCTTCAGATTTTTACCTATCTGAGGAGAGTCCTTCACGCAAGAAGTTAACCAGAATTCCATTGAAAAAATCTCTGCGGTATTTTACGTGTTTTTTAAATAAAGGAGCCGTGATTACGGTTGGCAGGACATAGAAGAGTATTTAGCATGGTTTCTTAACCCCATTAACTTTGTCGTTGTACTGCACTGAAAATATCTGCACAACATCGCAGATGTCAACAGTACGTTCTGCGTGTCTCGTTCTGAAACAAATGCATTCAGATATGGTACATCCTGCCGCCAACAGCGGTGCCAACTTTGCTTTTCGCCCTCAAGCCTACATTCAGTACTGCTCGTTTCTGACTCGGGTTTGTTTTTCCGGCAGTGTTGGTTCCATATTAGCAGTGATACCTAACATTTGGGATAGGTTTAGTGACAAAGAGTTGGCCGAAATGCACGTCGTGAGCGGGTTCTCTGAATGCAGTGGAAGAACGGCGCAACGACGCTTTGTCGAGTTGTTTTCGCATTGACGGCAAACTCATCACAATACTTTCAACTTTGGCACTTAAGGGTTGTATTGTACTTTTTGTGATTGCACATTACAGGGTTTCACAATGGTGTGAAAGTATTTTCGTAGAAACAATGGGTAACGAGGGTAACAAACGAATTCCGACGTTGCGGTTGGTAATGGAAGCAAGAGTAAAGAAAAAGCAAGACACATTCATAGGATTTGTCGACCTGCAAAAAGCATTCTACAACTTAAAATGGAGCAAGATGTTCGAAATTCTGAGAAAAATAGGGGTACGCTATAGGAAAAGACTGGTAACATACAATATGTAAAAGAACAAGGAGGGAACAATAAGACTGGAAGACCACGAACGAAGTGTTCGGATTATAAAGGGTGTAGGACATGGTGTAGTATTTCACCCCTACGATTCAATCTGTATATGGAAGAAACAATGGCTGAAATAAAAGAAAGGTCTAACAGTGAAATTAAATTCACAGTCAAAGAATAGCAATGATAAGTTTTGTTGATGACATTGCTTTCTTCAATGAAAGTGAAGAAGAATCACAGGATCTGTTGAATGGAATGAACAGTCTTATGAGTACAGCATATGGATATTATAATTGGTGATCATGACGTAGATGAAGTTAAGGAATTCTGCTTCCTAGGCAACAAAATGACCCAAGATAGAAAGAGGAATATAAAAAGCAGACTAGCACTGGCAAAATGAGGATTCCCGGCCAAGAGAAGTCTACTAGTATCAAACAAAGGCCTTAAATCGACGAAGAAATTTCTGAGAATGAACGTTTGGAGCACAACATTGTATGGTTGTGAAACATGGACTATGGTAAAATTGGAAAAGAAGAAAATCGAAAAATTTGAGACATGATGCTACAGAAAAGTGTTGAAAATTAGGTGCACTGATAAGATAAGAAACGAGAAGGATCTCCACAGAATCTGCGAGTAAAGGAATATATGGAAAACACAGACAAGGAGGAGGACAAGAAGATGATATGACATCTTATAAGACTTCAGGGAATAACTTCCATGGGGGTACTACGAGGAAGTTGTAGAGGGTAAAAACTGTAGTGAAATACGGATATTGGAATACGTCCAGCAAATAATTGACGACATAGGATGCAATTGCTACTCTGAGACGAAAAATTTCGGATTCCTGAGACCACAGGTCCGTTATATGACATTTATTTGAAAATATCCCAGAACAACCTCCGAAATTGTGTCAGTGGAGTTAGATTTCATCTATAGTAGATTCGCATGTGATGTTCCGATTAGATCATTAAAGCAGAATCGTCAGTTCGGATACAGTGAGAATGGTTATGAAAATCTCCCCTGTCCCGTTGAACGTCAGTATCGCGGCACTTGGCTAGTGTGAGCTAAGGAAACCACAGGAAAACTACCTACGGATGGACGAACGGACGGACGCACCGTTGACTTAGGTAGCGGCACATCTTGGTTACGAAGTCGCTGTATAGTCAGAGGAAGACCAGTTTCCACGGATTGTGGGTGCGGCAGAAATGATTCCATATGCGGAACTCATGTTTGACCGATAGCGTGCAGGTATAATTTGAGCATGGAACGTGATGATCTATCGCAGAGCTCTTATTGTTTTGAAAAATGGTTCACATGGCTCTGAGCACTATGGGACTTAACATCTGTGGTCATCAGTCCCCTAGGACTTAGAACTACTTAAACCTAACAAACCTAAGGACATCACACACACCCATGCCCGAGGCAGGATTCGAACCTGCGACCGTAGCGGTCACGCGGTTCCAGACTGAAGCGCCTAGAACCGCACAGCCACACCGGCCGGCTATTGTGTTGAAGTACGGAGGAAGCATATTAGCCCGAGGACTAAAAACATGCTTCGATTTTGAATTCCTTTTACATTTTCGGACATATATTCCCGTCCACACCCTATGGAAGAGCTTCATCGGAAAATTAACTTTCCGCAAACAGTAAAACGAACATCAAAACAGAAATAAATTTGTAAACGTTATTTTTCAATTGTGGGCAACTGCGACCGAATGTCCACTTTTTATAAGAAGATAAAAAATACCACTCCGGCTGTAGCAAGTCTTTTATCAAAACCACGACCTGTTTCACGCCAACTTAGGCGCATCCTCAGCTGATACAAATTTTGTCTACAACATTATTTTACGCTGTCTTGAAGCCTCTCCCCGTCCTTAATTTATCAGTGAGATAAAGGACTGGTGGAGGCTTCAAGAGAGCGTAAAATAATGTTGTAGACAAAATTTGTATCAGCTGAGGATGCGCCTAAATTGGCGTGAAACAGGTCGTGGTTTCAATAAAAAAAAACTTTCTACAGCCAGAGCGGTGTTTTTTGCCTTCTCTTGGAAGTAACTGTACGTCTACCTTACAATTTTAGTAGTTTTTGCAGTCAGTGCTCGATAGATTTCATCTACCGAAAAACTAAATTGACGGAGAAAGTGAAACTGTTTTTGCAAGTATGCCAATGATTTTTTTTAAAAATGTTAAGGTGTAGAAATTTATTACCACAATACTTTTTTGCCCAATGGGGCGGTGGTTTTCCGTTAAAGTTTGTTTAAATGAAGGTCTGCAACTCCGAGCTCATAACAGCGTTGATAATGAAATTATTCTACGGTCGCAGGTTCGAATCCTGCCTCGTGCATGGATGTGTGTGATGTCCTTAGGTTAGTTAGGTTTAAGTAGTTCTAAGTCTAGGGGACTAGTGACCTCAGATGTTAAGTCCCATAGTGCTTAGAGCCATTTGAACCATTTTGAAACGAAATTATTCGAAATACCGAGTTTTCACTTTACCCATTACTTTGACGTTCCTGTTCCCCCCGCATCTGCAGTTCTCTCAATTGGCTGAGGCAGTATGTGTAGTGACCTCCCCTATTAAATTCCCGGATAGCAAACGCAGGGTTTTGAACACTCTGGTTTGTAACTCCAAAGTCACCACTTGCTAAGTATTCTGTCGAAACCGCTCGTTTCAAATAAAGAAATATTTACGCGATCTTGGCTTTAGTGTGACAAACCTTCTATAAGGTGCTCGTTTTTTTATCCATATGACAACTTGGCGTGAGGTAAAACTTAAAATGAACAAGTTTCATAACAAAAAGATTTTTTAAAACCTGAAGATACAGCAAACTCTGTCGAAAACGGTGCTTAAAATGAAGAAATATTTATCCAGACTTGGCTTTAGAATGTTTTTAGCACTTGGTATGCGTCTGGCTGTTGCTAATAATTTATGTACTTCGACGTTTGCGAGAGTTCATCCTGTAATTATCAAAGCAAACGAATCGCGTGGCTCGAAACCCACCTGTCTCAGCAAATGTATCACACTTGTGAATGGTTGGACAGAACCAAGATGTGTCTTTTCGTTCATGTGTGAGACTTTCTGAGAAGTCTCCGCTTTGATACTGCACTAGAACCAGTATTTTACCAAATTAATGCAAGCTGTCGTTCTGGATGTTACGCCTATAATGTTTCAATGGTGTAGTTATTTCCAGTTTGTTTTTACAATGGTGAATTATACGACATAGGATATTTTTCTTGGAGTACACTCAGGTTTCATTACATTTGCTTATAATAAGAATCAACAGCTAATCAGTACAGCAAAAGCTAATCTCCACAGATTTCGTAATAATTTTCTATTTTTTGTTATCTCTCTGACGATACCGGTATTCAAGTGGGAGGAGGAAACACGCTTCTGATACAGTGATGGATTGCTTCGCTTCAGAAGCTTCAATGGTACCGCCAAGCTTATGTCTCGTGAAACCGAGATACGTAACCGCAATGTCAGCATACAAGGTGTTCAGATAGAGGTGTTTTCTCTGTAACAAGATGATAAGTTAAGGAAGATTATTTATAGCAGGTAAACGTTAGAAACATTACTCTTTCTGCGAAGTTATGAACAAAGTTTATTTAGTTCTTTTCCTTATATTTTTTTAATAGAACATTATTTTTGCTATCATGTAGATGATGTAGTTAAACCCACTGAATACAACTGAATTTAAATAAAATCTCGATCAGTTTCCGTTACGGAGCTAGAAACGTTCATAGTTTCAATTTTGGATGCAACATACTGTAGGTAATTGCCTCAACATACTGTACGTAATTGCCTGTGTTCGGATGTTCTGATGGAAGAATATTCTTTTAAGTGAACTGTCAAAGGAGTGTCCATTTCTTAGAAAGCAAAACTCAATGTGCCTCGCAGACGAATTGTGGACGAGGTGGAAAATGTTACGGAACGACAAGATCCTCGATGCTTTGAAGCCATGTTCGGTTAGAACAGCCGCCGTCAACATGGCACTAGTGGGCGTTCCAGCTTCTATGACGGCCGGTATGCGGTGGCGGTTTTAAAAACATTTTCGTTAAGCTTTCGTAAAATTTTGACGTAATGCATTTGGTAAGTAATTGTTATTGTATATTTTCAAATGTGTGTGAATTCTTAAGGGACCAAACTGCTGCGGTAATCGGTCCCTAGACTTACACACTACGTAAACTAACGTATACTAAGAACAGTACACACAGCCATGTCCGAGGGAGAACTCGAACCTCCGTCGGGAGGGGCCGCGCAGTCCGTGACATGGCGCCTCAAACCGTAAGGCCACTCTGCGCGGCGTTATATATTTTAACGGACTGTAACTCTATAAATATCGTGAAGCACAGTGACTTCCCTACTTTACAAATCACCATTACTCAGAAATCGGTGGTTAGAAAATTTTGCTACTAACACAGATACAAAAGTGGGCGGTAGGTAAAAAAGGTTAACTACACCTGAATTAGACTCTAGAATGTAACCTGAGACTGCCATATACAAGCAGGTCAGAATGGTCAAATAAACTGGGTTCGTTCCACGACGGTTATTAACGCGGAATAAACATGGCTTACATGAGTGTGTTGACAAGTTGTTGATGTTCGGCGAATGCCAACAACGCTAATGAAGCAGCTATGGTGGTGCCCCATTTAACACTAGTATATCTCTTTTTGTGGGGCTACCCAAAGAATCATGTTCACGTCAACGAATTCAGAACCTGAGGCGACATCAGACGGCGCATCGAGGAAGCTTGTCGCTCCGTGGCAGCTGCAGCTCCACCTCCCATTCGTATGTCGTTAAGAAGGAGCACTGCGTTGTGCATTCAGATAAACAGGCACTTGTTTGAAAGCCTCAGTTAAGTGAGCATTCCGCCATCAGAACATCCATCTGAACAGTCAGTTATGTACAGTACTTTGAACTTTTTAGCTACTTTGAAGTCGGTTAACGAACGACAAAAGAAATATTACAAATTAACAATTTCGGATTTTCCATTTACTTGTGCTGTGAAACCTTTCTTCTTGACAAATTTCATGATTCTAGGTTAACGGGAAGTCGCCGATAGGTTTTGATGGGTGAGTCTGCGAGTATCAACATACACTATGTGATCAAAAGTATCGGGAAACCCCTAAAAACAAAAGTTTTTCATTTTAGGTGCATGGTGCTGCCACCTACTGCCAGGTACTCCATATCAGCGACCTCAGTCGTCATTAGACATCGTGAGAGAGCAGAATGGTTTGCTCCGCGGAACTCAGGGGTTTCGCATGTGGTCAGGTGAATGAGTGTCACTTGTTATACGTCTGTACGCGAGAAAGGCACACTCCTAAACATCCCTAGGTCCACTGTTTCCGATGTGATAGAGAAGCGAAAACGTGAAGGGACACGTACAGCACAAAAGCGTACAGGCCGACCTCGTCTGTTGACTGACACACACCGCCGACCGTTGAAGAGGGTCGTAATGTATAATAGGTAGACATCTATCCAGACCATCACACAGGAATTGCGAACTTCATCAGTATCAACTGCAAGTACTATGACAGGCAGGAGGTGAGAAAACTTGGATTTCATGGTCGAGCGGCTGCTCATAAGCCACACATCACGCCGGTAAATGCCAAACGACGCCTCGCTTGGTGTAAGGAGCGTAAACATTGGACGATTGAACAGTGGAAAACGTTGTGTTGAGTGGCGAATCACGGTACACAATGTGGCGATCCGATGGCAGGGTGTGGGTATTGTGAATGCCCGGTGAACGTCACCTGTCAGCGTGTGTAGTGCCAACAGTAAAATTTGGAGGCGGAGGTGTTAAGGCGTGGTCGTGTTCATCATGCACGGGGCTTGCACCCCATGTTGTTTTGCGTGGCGCTATCACAGCAGAGGCCTACATTGATGTTTTAAGCACCGTCTTGCTTCCCACTGTTGAAGAGCAATTCTGGGATTGCGACTGCATCTTTCAACAAGATCGAGCAGCTGTTCATAAAGCATGGCTTGTGGCGGAGTGGTTACACGACAATAACATCCCTGTAATGGACTGGCCTGCACAGAGTCCTGACCTGAGTCCTACAGAACACCTTTGGGATGTTTTGGAACGCCGACGTCGTGCCTGGCCTCAATGACCGACATCGAGATCTCTCCTCAGTGCAGCCCTCCGTGAAGAATGGGCTGTCATTCCCAAAGAAACTTTCCAGCACCTGATTGAACGTATGCCTGCGAGAGTGGAAGCTGTCATCAGCACTAAGGGTGGGCCAACACCATATTGAATTCCAGCATTACCAACGGAGGGCGCCACGGTAAGTCATTTTCAGTCAGTTGTCCGGATACCTTCGGTCTCGCAGTGTATGTGACATATACTGCCGTCTCTCTTGACTACAGTGACTTAGAAGTTTCACTTCTTTACATCGCCAAAGGACCGTAGATCTTAATATGTGAACAGGCTCTTGTTTCTAAATGCATACCCGAGGGACTGAAATTTGTGCTGGACAATGCAGTGAAAATAATTAGTTTCATTAAGGCTCGTCCTACAAATTCCCGCATCTTTGCAGTGCATTGTACGAGGGCAGTTCAATAAGTAATGCAACACATTTTTTTTCTCGGCCAATTTTGGTTGAAAAAACCGGAAATTTCTTGTGGAGTATTTTCAAACATTCCCGCTTCGTATCGTATAGTTTCATTGACTTCCGACAGGTGGCAGCGCTGTACGGAGCTGTTAAAATGGCGTCTGTAACGGAGATGGTTGCAAACAACGGGCAGTGATCGAGTTTCTTTTGGCGGAAAACCAGGGCATCTCAGATATTCATAGGCGCTTGCGGAATGTCTACGGTGATCTGGCAGTGGACAAAAGCACGGTGAGTCGTTTGGCAAAGCGTGTGTCATCATCGCCGCAAGGTCAAGCAAGACTGTCTGATCTCCCGCGTGCGGGCCGGCCATGCACAGCTGTGACTCCTGCAATGGAGGAGCGTGCGAACACACTCGTTCGAGATGATCGACGGATCACCATCAAACAACTCAGTGCTCAACTTGACATCTCTTTTGATAGTGCTGTCACAATTGTTCACCAGTTGGGATATTCAAAGGTTTGTTCCCGCTGGGTCCCTCGTTGTCTAACCGAACACCATAAAGAGCAAAGGAGAACCATCTGTGCGGAATTGCTTGCTCGTCATGTGGCTGAGGGTGACAATTTCTTGTCAAAGATTGTTACAGGTGATGAAACATGGGTTCATCACTTCGAACCTGAAACAAAACGGCAATCAATGGAGTGGCGCCACACCCACTCCCCTACCAAGAAAAAATTTAAAGCCATACCCTCAGCCGGTAAAGTCATGGTTACAGTCTTCTGGGACGCTGAAGGGGTTATTCTGTTCGATGTCCTTCCCCATGGTCAAACGATCAAGTCTGAAGTGTATTGTGCTACTCTTCAGAAATTGAAGAAACGACTTCAGCGTGTTCGTAGGCACAAAAATCTGAACGAACTTCTCCTTCTTCATGACAACGCAAGACCTCACACAAGTCTTCGCACCCGAGAGGAGCTCACAAAACTTCAGTGGACTGTTCTTCCTCATGCACCCTACAGCCCCGATCTCGCACCGTCGGATTTCCATATGTTTGGCCCAATGAAGGACGCAATCCGTGGGAGGCACTACGCGGATGATGAAGAAGTTATTGATGCAGTACGACGTTGGCTCCGACGTCGACCAGTGGAATGGTACCGTGCAGGCATACAGGCCCTCATTTCAAGGTGGCGTAAGGCCGTAGCATTGAATGGAGATTACGTTGAAAAATAGTGTTGTGTAGCTAAAACATTGGGGAATAACCTGGTGTATTTCAATGCTGAATAAAACAACCCCTGTTTCAGAAAAAAAATGTGTTGCATTACTTATTGAACTGCCCTCGTATGTATGAGCTTAAAGACGATGTTTACGCTTTCCTCACGAGCCATGCCTTTCGCGAAGCAAACTGCATCGAAGATGAAATCTGGCTTCAGACTTTAGCTTATTTGGCTTAAAAATTAAAAGCTTAAACTTATCTCTCCAACGGTCAAATAAAAACCTTTTATTGTGCAAGACTGTATCGAATCATACGTTAAAAACTTAATTTTTGGGAAACGTGTTTTAATAGGAATCAAATCAAGTGCTTTGATACCTTTCACGACTTCCTTGTGGAAAAAGCATCTTTCTTTGGACGAAAATGTCAAGTACATGGTTTAAAAACATTTGAAGCGACTTCAAACCCTTCAGAGAACATTTCCTTGCCGTGTCCGATTATAACAAATAGATTCGCAATCCCTCCAACTAATCAACAGTTTTAGAATTCACATTAAGCGTAAAGGAAGAAGAGCAGCTTGTTGAAATTTCCACTGATTTGGAGTTACATAAATGTTATAAATCTTTGTCGTTAACTGGTTTCTGGTTAAGTTTAAAGAATTCCCAATGTTAGCGAATAAAGTCGTAACGGCTTTGTTACCCTTTTCAGTCACAAGTTGTGTAGCTTTTAGGCCGTAACTACTGTAACTTTGGGATCAAGTTAATTTAAACTTATTAACCGTTTGCTTGGAATTAAATTTTATGAATGTCTACTGCATGTGTATTAAAAGTGCACTCAATTGCTTAGCCAACATCGATGACTGTAGAAGGCGTTCGCGAGTCGGAAATGGTCGGGAACCGCTGCCTTGGACTATCGAGCAAACACACCCCTGTACCCCCCTCCCTTCTCTCTGTCTCTCTCCGTCTCTCTCAACATCTGAGGATGCTGACAGTAGCCAGTGGGTGGTTAATTGGAGACTGCAAGCGGCGTGTAATATCCGGTCCCGCGGTTGGGTCTGGAGTATTCTGATGGCAAGCCAGCAGCAACGGAGCTGAGTCAGTGATCCAGCAGCAGAGAGCGATGAACACACTCAGCGCAGCAAAGTCACGCTGGCGATCAACGTAAAAACAAGTTTGCGAATATGGCATGCTGATGATGGTCCTCCAACAAAACGTTTCCGTTTCGCATCGTGGTCTAATCGTGTAATGCAGCGATACCGTGATCTTCCACACAGTATACGGACAGCGGAGATGGTGACTAGCAATGTCAGATTCAAATGCGTGAAATGCAGATATCTGTGTTTAAAAAATCAGCAAGGGAAGGTCCTATAACTCGGGATACAAAAAAAGGACGCAAATTTACAAACATTCATCTACATCTACATGGATACTCTGCAAATCACATGCCTGCAATGGGTTAATCGAACCACCTTCACAGTTCTCTATTATCCCAATCTCGTATAGCACGCGGAAAGAACGAAAATCTATATCTTTCCGTTTGAGCTCTGATTTCCCTTATTTTATCATGGTGATTGTTTCTCCCTATGCAGGTCGGCGTCAACAAAATATTTTCGCATTCGGAGGAGAAAGTTGGTGATTGGACCTTAGTGAGAAGATTCCGTCGTAACTGGACCTTAGTGAGAAGATTCCGTCGTAACGAAAAACGCCT
Source organism: Schistocerca americana (assembly GCF_021461395.2). Taxonomy (NCBI): domain Eukaryota; kingdom Metazoa; phylum Arthropoda; class Insecta; order Orthoptera; family Acrididae; genus Schistocerca; species Schistocerca americana. The sequence continues at coordinate 533,928,555 of NC_060119.1, read as the reverse complement.
TTCTTTTAATGATGTCCATCCCAAGTCCCATATCGTTTCAGTGACACTCTCTCTCCTATTTCATGATAATACAAAACGTGGTGTCCCACTTCGAACTTTCTCGATGTACTCCGTCAATCCTATCTGGTAAGAACCCCCCACACCGCGCAGCAATATTCTAAAAGAGGACGGACGAGCCTAGTGTAGGCAGTCTCCTTAGTAGATCTGTTACATTTTCTAGTGTCCTGCCAATAAAACGCAGGCTCTGATTGGCCTTCCTCACAACATTTTCTGTGTGTTCCTTCCACTTTAAGATTTTCGTAATTGTAATTCCTTGGTATTTAGTTGAATTTACGGCTTTTAGATTTGACTGATTTATCGTGTAATCGACGTTTAAAGGATTCCTTTCAGCACTCATGTGGATGACCTCACACTTTTCGTTATTTAGGGTCAATTGCCAATTTTCGCACCATACGGACATCTTTTCTAAATCTTTTTCGAATCTGTTTTGATCTTCTGATGACTTTAGTAGTCGTTAAACGACAGCGTCATCTGGAAACAACCTAAAACGGCTGGTCAGATTGTCTCCCAAGTCTTTATATAGATAAAGAACAGCAAAGGGCATGTAACACTACCTTGGGGAACACCAGAAGTCTCTTCTGTTTTACGCGATGGCTTTCCATCAATTACTACGAACTTATGACCTCTCTGACAGGAAATCACAAATCCAGTCAGATAACTGAGACGATATTCCAGAAGCACGCAATTTCACTACAAGTCGCTTGTGTGCTACAGTGCCAAAAGCCTTCCGGAAATCCAGAAATACGGAATCATTTTGAAAGCCCTTGTCAGCAGCACTCAACACTTCGTGCGAGTAAAGAGCTAGTTGTGTTTCACAAGAACGATGTTTTCTAAATACGTGCTGACTGTGTGTCAGTAGATCGTTTTCTTCTAGGTAATTCATAATGTTCGAACACAATATATGTTCCAAAATCCTGCTGCATATCGGCGTTAATGATATGGACCTGTAATTAAGTGGATTACTCCTACTACCTTTCTTGAATATCGGTGTGACCTGTGCAACTTTCCATTCTTTGGGTACTCATCTTTTGTCGAGCGAACGATTGTATATGATTGTTAAATATCGAGCTACTGCATTGGCATACTCTGAAAGGAACCTAACTGGTACAGTCTGGACCAGAAGATTTGCTTGTATTAAGTGATTTAAGTTGCTTCACTACTCCGAGGATATCTTCTTCTACGTTACTCATGGTGGCAGCTGTTCATGATTAGAATTCTGGAATATTTACTTAGTCTTCTTTTGTGAAGGCATTTCGGGAGGCTGTGTTTAGTAGTTCTGCTTATTAGGTAAGTATATTCTTATAATAGACTGTGTACAAAATTGTTACAATGGTACAACTGTATTGCTCTGTTGAAAAACTCAATTTAGGTTGATGATACAAAAAATATATTGCACGAAGCAATTTTGTGTGTTTCGTTAGTCTTCCTGAAACATTTTACTTGTAAAAGCTCGTCAACAAAAGGTCCTAAATTAAAAAAGAAAAAAAAAAAACGGGGATTTAAGAGTTAAATGTTAAGAAATACAAGAATAATGTGGAAGTATTTCTGAAGAATACAAACGAAACATTAAGACGTAAGCCGAATCGATGATTACGTTTGTTAGTGTAGTTAGTCAACGCACCTAAACAACATGTAGCTTCCTTCACATTGTTTGAATTTCCACTGACTGAATAAACTGTGAACGTCGACGGGTGCTGTACAGCTGGAAGTCACCATCCTTCCGCGTTTGCTCACTATGAGCGAAAGCACAACGAACAAGAGGGCTGGCGCGAGCAGCGGTCACCACCACGGGACAAAAGTAGGGGTCTTAGGTGTCGCGCCGAGAGCGGCTGCGGCCAGGCTAGTTGAAACACTATTGAGAGACCATCGGCGTGGTGGTAATAACGCAACATTGGAAGCCTCGTGGCTGAGTGCTTTCGAGACTTAACGCTTCCGCCATGCCATGGGCGTCCCTTTATTTCGTCCGCTGATTGCGAGTCAAGCCCTGTACACAGAAAATGGCACCAACCCAGTGGTGGCCGCCATGTTTGGGCCAAGCGGCAGTCGCGCTGTCACAGCGCACCAAAGCCCCGCTGCGTTAAAACTTTACAATCAGTTGTCGACGGAAGTGAAAATGCAAATTCAAATGATATCATAGTAATTAAATATGTGATGTAGTGACGTTCTGCACGATTAAATGCTATAACTAAAAACAGAAGCGGTCAACACGATGTTATTTTTAATCCTTCAGCTAGAGCAGGTTCTTAAACATAGGTTTCATTTTCATATTAGCAGGAATGAAATCGTAACAAATTTTTGTGCAAATGAATATTTAACACCGACCTCACACTGTTTTGTAACAAGCATTTACAATTATTTTGAAATAACTTTTAGTATAACACTTACAGAACTAAGTTTTTGATAAATGCGTCACTGCATTATCAGAATGAAAGGTTCAGATTACATTAAGTTAATGCTTACATTTTATAATGCCAATAAATTAATGAAATGAATCGATATCAGCAAAAAATAATGCTTACAATTATTTACTATCTCATTTTGCATTTCTCGTGCTCGTAATCTTGCTACTGTATTTTGATTTTGCTGTCATATGAACAAGCCTATTATGCTTTTTCTAGAGTGTATATGTATGTTTGTTGTAATGAATATGTGGACGGTTCCGTCTGCAACGGAGTGACAGGACGGTGTCGGTCTCTAATAGTTTAGCCGGCCGCGGTGGTCTAGCGGTTCTGGCGCTGCAGTCCGGAACCGCGGGACTGCTACGGTCGCAGGTTCGAATCCTGCCTCGGGCATGGGTGTGTGTGATGTCCTTAGGTTAGTTAGGTTTAAGTAGTTCTAAGTTCTAGGGGACTTATGACCTAAGATGTTGAGTCCCATAGTGCTCAGAGCCATCTAATAGTTCAGTTCACAACTGGAAACGCAGAAGTAGTTCTTCGTTCACACGAAAATTTTTTCACTTCCCTTGTCCCGGTCTAATACAAATTATCAACTCGCAAGTTTGATTTCAGAGTCCTAATGCGGCCGCCGTCAGAAAAATTTCCCTGCACATACACAGAAAACTGTTTCTGAAGCATGCATTCAATGATTACTGAATGCACAGTTTTTAAAGTTGGTTAATCTACCGATTTCTTTACATTCTGATCCTCTTGCGTAAAGAGGTCCCGCTCATTTCTCCCAAATGTCGTACCTCCTTTTAATTTGCTGCATAGTTCTCCCAGCCAGGTAATAGACTGTTTGCCTAGGGCAGCGTATCCTCCTTGTGACTAACATATATGGCCTGAAGTAGTTTATACATTGTTTCGTCAAAAGTACGCCAGTATTCTATATCATCTACTAGAAATTCAGCTTCTGCTTTCTCGTAATCCCTGTAACGACTAGAGCGAATATACTGTGAAATACCTGTAAGGACAGGACAGCATTTTTCTAAGTAATGTGCTGAAAACATGTTTTAGTGCACCTTGTGACACTCTACACAATGCAACGCACAGGAATCTCTTCTTATACAAAAGATAATCCTCCAGCAGACTGGACTGCGTTCCAAGCACCTCATTTGCCAATTTTAATATTTTCAAATAAAACGAAAACATTCTCCAAGAACGGCACATCACCTTGTATCTCTCCTCTACTGCAACGAAAATAGGTTTTCTATTTCTTGACTTCATTAGTCTGAACAAATGAAAGATGGTTTCTACTATGTATGCAGTCGTCAAAACAAAATCTTCAAGTATTTTCTGCTCAAGTGCATACTTTACTATCGCCGCAACACCATAGTTCAGGAGTGCCTAGGCTTTCATTTTCTCGTAATGTCCAGATCTTACACATTTTCCCTCAGGTCCCAAGCAATGTTTCGTTTGTTCTTTGCGTCAGCACCATACAATTTAAGGACGAGTTGAATTCGAACAACTGGAACTAGAAGTTTATTAATCTGTACATTGCCGTTTGGAAATAGTATCTAAGTTTGACACATTATTTCCCAAGTTATTCAAACTGTGAGGTACGTCTAGCACAAATCACAGTTTATTTTCCTAAGAACAAGAATGTTGGCAGTACTTTTTTGTTTAGTGATATTTATCAGTTACAATGCCACATTACGCTATAAGGCTAGATTTTGTCCAATCACATCGCACGTTAGGCCAATACCTTAACACCTCTTAATATAGTCCCACTTTCCGTGAAATTATACCCAACAACTTGCTTCCATAGTAGCTGTAATAATTCTCTCTCTCTCTCTCTCTCTCTCTCTCTCTCTCTCTCTGAGAGTCAGTCAGTCTACATTTTATTCTCTAAAATGATTAAATGAAAACATGCATTGTTCAATACTTGTTATTGGTTTGCACTGTTGCCTCTTACATGTAAAAGAAGTTATGATAAGACTTTATAGCAAGTTGCGCCAGGAGATCCTACCGGTAACTATATGAACCTTCAAGTTACAACTGGCGCCTAGGTACGCTTTCATTATTGACTTTCAAATCAAATCCAACGCAAAGCGTCTCTCTTCATTCATGTAAAAGATAACCTCAATGAGTAATTGGAAGAATTTTTTCAAAACACGTTGTATATCTTTGTGTCGACACGAATCTTTTCTGTGATAGTCAGATAACATCGATCGCCAAACATCGTTCGAGCCTTAGTTCATACTGCAACTACATGGGTTGGACAAAACAAAGCGAGAAACGAATGCTTGAACATAAATGCAGATGCTAGTCAAGCCTGCAGATTGTGCTATGACTACGAAAGACTTCTGTGCAATGTTCTCAACATGTTTCAAGTGACAGTCGTGTTCAGAATAATGTTCAATGTAGTTCCGAGTTCATTATGTCGCAGCTGAGTCAGGTCGAACGTTGGAAAATTGTTGGTAGTGGCATGGTGGGTGCTTTCGTAACCAAGTTAGTGGAAGGATTTAGTGTTTCAAGAGGCACCTTGTCGAAGAATTACAACGCATACAGAGTAATCGGAAAAAACATCATCCGCTAAGTCACAACGCGGATAAACTGGGTGCCGAGTAATCGTGACACACGGTCACTAAAGAGGATTGTGACGAAAAATAAGAGTAGAGCTGCAAAAGTCGCTAAAGAACTAAATGTAGCAATCGCCAACCAAGTCAGCACAAAACACGAAGGGAGCTTCATAAGCATGGAGCTGCAGGATGACCTGGAATTGGAAAACCAGTCACCCGTAAAGGAAAACATGCTGCCGAAACCATAAAACCTGGACTATGGTCCAGTGAGACTAGTTTATTCGGTCGAATGAGTTTTGTTTCATACTGTTTCCAATTTCTGGCCGAGGTGGCGTCCCAAGAGTGAAACTAGGCGGACGTTCGGTGATGCTTTGGTATTTCGTGAGCCCCACACGTAGTCTCTAGGTCGCAGTTCTGTCAAGGCTTAGCTGATATTTTTTTCCGAATGGCGATGCTGAGTTCCAAGACGACACAGCCTCTAGAACACAGCCCGCATAGTTTCGTTAGCATGAGAATGCATTGTCCCAGCATCTGCCCTGGCAGACCTTTCTGGTCTTCTCTGCAGACAATGGTGCGTGATTGTCGTCCTTATCTATCATCGTTATCTGAGCTTGCCAGTATTTTGCAGAAAGAATGGTATAGGATTCCCCTGAAAACAATACAGGGCCTGTATTTATCCATTCCGAGAAGACTGCAAGCTGTTTTGAATGCTAAAGATTTTTCTACTTCGTATTAGGCATGGTATTCCGTCGTGTTGGTACTTGACAAGGGATCCGCGCCTCAGTGAATAGGATAAAATAATTTTTCATTTCTCAGGTCAGTGTTCAAGTAGAACTGCCGTGACAACCTGCAGCGTGTAGTATCATAATCAGCGTACTATGCGGCGTGGTGATGAAAAGGCTACTTCACAGTGAGCAGAACTTCTCGGATGTACCTTACCGGTTAGCTGGAGAGAGAGAGAGAGGGGGGGGGGGGGGAGCTAGTTTCTTTTGAGCATCTCAGCGAATAAGTCCTGCTAGAACCTCCCTGTAACCCATTTCTGTGGATACATTTCACACACAGTAAAGGCCCAGCAATATGCATTGCCCCTTTATTGCAGATGAGAGGAACATAGTCCGTCTAACGACACGGCATCTTCATTAAGTCGTTATTTCATGCGCACCGGTTACCTCATCAGAAACTGCTGGATGGAACACGAATATTCATTGGAACCGTGGCTACAGACGTCATATTCCCTATTCCCTCTCGTGCCAGTTCCCGCTTTACATTTTTCCTGGGCTGTGGTTGGCTAGTTGTACAGCTGCCGTGAAATGAACACGTTGGCTCACAGACAGAGGGCGTTAATTTCCGCAACACCTGGGCTGTGAAATAGCTTCGGTCCCTGCAACAGCTGCTCTCTCTCTCTCTCTCTCTCTCTCTCTCTCTTTCCCTCTCTACAAATACACGCGAGGCATCAGGGACGTGGGGAAGAAGGGAAATGGTCTGAGCGTCAACGACAGCAACTGGATAAAGAGAGAGGTTTGTGCGTTGCGATTCGCTCGATAACGTGCCAAGTCATTCAGAACAATATTCACTGTAACACGTGTACAGATAATGAGACGAAACAGGTGTTTCAGAGTCTTACTCATTTCACATCTTTCGTCTCCTTGACTGGCTTAGCTTCTCGACTTATACTCTGCAAACCATTGCGAAGTGCATGGCAGATGGTCTGTCCACTGTATCAGGTAATAGGATTTTTTCTCGTTCCGTTCACTTGTTGAGTACTGCAAGAATGATTCTTTAAATGCCTCAATGCGTGTTATAATTAATCTAATTTTGTCTTCACGATCCCTATGTGAGCGATAATAGGGGGTTGTAGTATATTCCTAGTCATAATTAAAAGCCGGTTCTTGAAGCTTTGTACGTAAGCTTACTCGGGATAGTCCCAGCCTGTCCTTAAGAGTCTGCCAGTTCAGTTGTTTGAACATCTTACAAGGAACCGCTTGCGTGCGAAGTCGCAAATGACCAACGATGCTTACGGCAGCCCGCATCTCGTGGTCGTGCTGTAGCGTTCTCGCTTCCCACGCCCGGATTCGATTCCCGGCGGGGTCAGGGATTTTCTCTGCCTCGTGATGGCTGGGTGTTGTTGCTGTCCTTAGGTTAGTTAGGTTTAAGTAGTTCTAAGTTCTAGGGGACTGATGACCATAGATGTTAAGTCCCATAGTGCTCAGAGCCATTTGAACCATTTTTTTACTTACGGCATTCGATGCCCCACATATTGTTTACCATGAAACCAAAATATTGGCTGCTAATGGCAACCGGGGACCAATCATGAGTACAGCATCAGGCTACGGAGTATAGTTCTGCTTAGTCGACAAGTAACTCACAACAGAGCCACAGTGCTAGTGCTGTTGATATAACGCAGAGCAATGGCAAAGATAAACAAAGCTAACATTGCATTATATCTCCAACAACAGTTGCCGAAGTTGACATTTCGTCAGAAAAGAACTCAAGGAATATCGTGGAATGAGAAAAAAGTGGCACATGAAATATTAGCGTTCTTGCGAGATGAGTGGATGGAGTGTATGGTGCCGTATACGCTCGGCTGTGAGGACAATGTACTCGTCTTTGAGGAGTACAGTTATAACGATACGTGCTTAACAAGTGAAAGTGATATTGAAACAGGGAGCCACGAATCCCGTCCCAGTGAAACGTAATAAAGGACTATCGTTGTCCAAGGAGCAGGACTCAGACAAAATTTTGTACATGGAAGATAATCCTCTGCGTAGCAAAAACACCGATTTCGAGTAAGTCCGCAGTAATATGACCGTGTGGTGCTTAAGAAAATCTATATGTATTCGTGCGAGGACAAGATGCACTTAGTACAAAAACTGCGATTCAAAGATGCTCGATACAGTTTACAACATGTGCATGATACTGACCTACTACGTTACGCACAACAAATTGGGCACGACATAGATAACGGTGATTTCAATGGAGGCAGTAGATGGTTGCATAGCTCCGTACAGTCCTAGTATTCGAAGACGTAAGATAACGAAATTTCCAAAAAAAACGTTAACTTGACGAAGCACAGCAAACTACTGAATAGGTCCGAAAATTTATAGATGGGACAAAATAAATCATCCCATCGTTCAATAAGGAATTTGTTTTCAACTCCAGCCAATCGGGATCTGAAGAGGAAATGCATATGAAAGGAACCTTGGAAATAAGAGCTACCAAGAGAGTTGTATCAAGATCAGCTAACATCAGTGCCTTAACGCTTTCGTATACTATTATGCTGATTGTTAATTTCGATGGTAAATTGGCTGGAAAGTTAGAAAATTTTTTATTGTGCTGCGAGAAGTAATTAAATCAAGTGTTGAAACCATTCTTAACTCTAGCACGTGCAATCTGAATATCGGTTGACCATCTGTGTGCATGTTCAAGGTGTTCAATTAGCCAAATATTAAGCATTTACACTGTTACCCTATTTAATAATAAAATATTAATTAGGTAAGTGAATATTCCTATATAACTAATAGACAACTTCATAGATGGGTCCAAAAAATTTTACGGTGTCAATGTAATGTAATGTTAATGCGGGGTAAGCTTTACCATTGCCAACATATGACTGTACTCCCATAGATCGAATAGATAGGTATATTACATTGACACCGTAAAAAGTTAAGTTCACGTCTTGTCCCAACAAGTAACTATCACACAGTTTATGCGCAGGCACAAGATATTGTGTCCGCCTAAGCGGGCCTCATGACGCTACGGTCAGTTCCAGTACAGAACTCGTGGCTGCCGCATCGCGATCATTAAGTGGGGCTGAGTTAGTTCCAGATAAGTTTTATATTCTGACGATAATTTATGGATATGTAGTTTTAGCTTGACGATGTCCACTATGGACAAACGACAGATACTGTTATTCTCAAGAAGGTTGGGTTATCCCGACTGAAACCTAGGTAAACTTCCAGGTAAACGGTGCAACTGAGGCTGTTCATTATTAAAATTAATATTAATATTTATACAGGGCCGCGAAATGTTGAAGATATTTACATTAATAAATGGTTTCAAGCTAGTTCACTGTCATTAAACTTTGAGAAGACCCACTATATGCAGTTCAGAACATGCAAGAGATTTCCTTCCAGCATGTGTATAACATATGAAGACATGCAGATCGAAAAGTTTGACAGTGTTAAATTTCTGGGATTACAACTCGATAATAAATTCAGTTGGTAAGAGCATACCACAGAATTTCTGAAGCGCCTAAACAAGTCTGTATTTGCAGTGAGAATGGTGTCAGATGTAAGAGATATAAATATAAAAAAACCTTGCATACCTTACTTACTTTCATTCCGTTATGTCATATGGAATCATATTCTGGGGTAACTCATCAAACCGAGGAAAAGTTTTTAGGGTGAAAAAACTTAGTGATAAGAATCATTTGTGGCGTAAATTCAAAAACATCATGTAGAACCTGTTCAAATAACTTTGTATTCTAACCACTGCTTCTCAGTATATTTATTCCTTAATGAAATTTGTTTCAAGTAATGTATCTCTATTTCCAACCAATAGCTGAATACATCGTATTAATACTAGGAATAAAAAGAATCTACATAAAGACCTAAAATTACTTACCTTGATGCAAAAAGGGGTCCAATACTCAGGAACACACATTTTTCAATAAACTGCCAGCAACCATTAAAAAACTTGGTTTCATATAAAACACGGTTTAAACAGAATATGAAAGACTTCTTGATAGGCAACTCCTGCTCTATAGATGAATAACAGAGACTGTTAAGCCATGTAAAAGTTAGATTTCGGTTTTGACAGCACTTGGCCACAACAGTCAAGATTAGGTATTTTGTTTATGATAAATTTATTAATAGCCCATAGTAATGTTTCATTCTGACAACGTGTTAATTCTGTAAATATTATCTGTTCCACTTTACAGCATTGTATTTACCTATTTCGACAGTCTCCTGACAAATGACCAGAGTAGTAAGTACTATATTCAAATGTTTTACATTTTTATGTTATACTTTCTGACATATTCCACACCCACGAGGACATCTCATTTTTTGGGACTATGGAAAGAAAACTGAATCTAATCTAAAATCATGGTTACTGGTAATGATACGTGACCCCTGATGCCCCTTCCAATCAGCATTTAACATTTATTTTGGTGTATGTCCTCTCTACTCCGACTTAATTCCTACTACAACCAAAAACATATTTGCTTACTTCACCTTCACTGAACCTAGCCATGACCTTGTATGATGTATCATTTTATACGTAAAATTTGCCGCCCTTTTCAAATCTTAAATCAAAGATTAGAGTTCCCAATTAAATAAAACCATTTTAACCTCCAACTGACCTTGAAAATCACGTTCACGGTCACGGCCATTAGTGGTAATGCCTAACCCTCTTCGCCACCTAAAACTTTTGTCTAAAACATTTTGCTGTATCTCACTCCCTCCTGATTTATTCCCGATTATGGATTAAAATGGACACCACTTTACATATGCAGACTGAAGCGACGATCGAACATTTGTATGCCTCCGTTCACTTGGCATTCCGTCTAAACACTAACAGCATAGCGGAGTCCTGTACAACTGCATTGGAATAGCACTTCAGCAATGAACGAAATGGGGGGTCCTACCTGAAACGCAAGCATAGATGCTTTAATCGGTTGGAGTTGCAGGGCTGACGCGCGAATGGGAATTTGGATTGAGAAGGGAAGCGAGCTAGGGTACTCCGAGCAGTTGTGCGAAGCCACTGTGCTGGGATGGCTTAGTGGTCAGCGCATCTGCCTTGTGAGCAGGAGGCCTGGGTTCGAATCCCGGTCTTGATCCCTCGCTTCAGTCTGTGGAAGCTCTTTACAGCGACAATCTGTGTTAAATGTCTGTATGTGCAAATGTTTTTCTGACTTGTGTTGCAAACAAGTATTTTATCTGTAAAAACTGTACTCAATATTCAAGAGGAGAGACTAATTGTTGTAAGATTTTGTGACGGTATTTGGAAACAAAGCAATGAAACCTCATAAATTCTTGACGACAACACGTCAGAACGACTGTCCACCGGACGAAGAGAGAGTAAATCTCCTTAAAAACGTTGTGGATACGTTATATGAAATTAATGGCACTTTCTGGGTGTTTTCATTGTAGTTTAATTTTTAGTAGCCCCGTACTTCATTTCCAGTATGGATGTTGCTTACGAACGGCTTCGTGGAACCATGGAAAGTTAATGTAACCTTATTTATTCACAGTCAACTACTTTCAGTCAAGCAACCGTCTTCGTGTCACGTATAATATTATATCAAGGCTCCTTAGAGTCAGTCTCAACTGCAGCATCAGTCATATATGCTTGAACTTAAAACAGTTACGTATTTGACGCAAATAAACCTTCCACGACCTTCATGTGGTACTACTCCTTAACTGGATGACGGTCGCTTGCCTGAAAGCAGTTGTCTGTAAATAAATATTATTACAATAGCTATTGGTACGTCAATGAAGCTGTGTTTTAAATGCATACACAGAAGATACACTGGATGTTACTAAATCGAGGCGAACTGATGGTTGTTTCTCCAATCCGTATATCTCCTATCTCCAGAATACACGTAAATTTATTTTTAGTCTCACAGATAAGAAATACAGGGAACCTACATCAGCGTTCTCCCATTCGTATTGGTATGGCATCAAAGCGAACTTCGAGTTTATCATTGCGTAACATGTCATGCCTTGCCTGATGAGTTCGTGGTTTTGACGGGTGTTGTTCACGAGAGGTTTGACGTCATGCTTCCTCCCCCCTAGAGCTGCGAGAAAGAAAGTCTCAGCAAATCTAAAATGCTGCATTATAATGGGATATCAGAGAAGAAAAAACGCTTTTCCTCAAAAATCCCTCGGGTGGTTCGTCAAGGAACGGTTTCGCCGAGACATTGGACGCTTAGGTAATGAATTCGGCTCACGTCCAGATATTAAATATCTCCCCGGTGTTAAGCGCCCTGTAAAACTTTTCGACTTACAGAAATGAAGAAAGGCATTTTCGGCACGAGAGAACAGACGAGAAGGAAATCCGCTTAGAGGTAGGGAAAAGTTGCACGCTTTCTACAGAAAAAAACTTTTTATGAAAGGTATCTTTTAATCAGTGCCATATCAATCGAACACCGCGATATTAAGACAATTTAAAAGGGACGGTCGGCTATGCAGTAGCGGCGGGGCACAGGGAAAGCTAAGTCTTTCCAGGAGTCCGAGAGCCGGCATAGTTCAAGGAGTGAGTTGCACTTTGCACGGGGGGAGGGGGCAGTAGCAGTCGTTCTACACGGAGCTGCAGGGCTGTGATCCGGAGAGAACAGCTGCGCCGCTGTACTTCGGTTGTTTCCTCTACTGTCAGTCAAGTCAGATGTCGGGCAGGTTTCCGCAACTAGTCCACAGGGAACGATGACCGTAGCAGTCTGGTCCCATTAATCCCACAATCCAAACCAAACCAACTAGTCCACAGCGATATCCTCCTTTCGTATACTAAACACTAGAAAATGGCTGGTTTTCCAGAACACTTTGCCAGTGAAGTATGTTCGATTCTCCAAACATTTTTATTCAAGATAACGAAAGAAAACTTATTTTCAACTTCTTTTGACATCTTAGCTATTTTTTATGAAGTTTAAGCATTTGTCGGAGAGCTCCACAAGTTTCGCTACGCCTTCTGCAAATTCAGTCTCCGTCAAATTGTTGAACATGTGGGGGATTGCGCTACTTGTCAAATCAGAAAGTCCTTTACATATTCCCGCGTACTATAGGTTGGAACAGCGACCAACGCAATTTAAAAAAAATTTAGTCTATAGGCGCAATTCTTTTTTATTTTGCCACTAGACAAAAGAAAAAATACGGCTATAGACTGAATTTTTTTTCTTTTGGAATAACCCTCATCATTCAAGTGTCAATCATACACATCATGCACAACACAGGCGACACAAGAAGACCGAATGAAGGTCAAGACACGCAATTTTTGAACATTGTGACTAGCATGGCGGTTGCTTTTCCTTTCAGTTGGCAGAATGAAAACGCCTACAAAGGTCAAGGATATCCGTTAAACTGGCTTAAAGCACACAACAAAAGCGCAGTGTGTCAACGAAATTGAAAATGTGACTAAAGCGACTGACGAAGGAATAAGTGCCTTCGCCTGAAGATGAAAAGTAAGAAACTTGCTGAAACGTTGCTGGAGAACAACACATTGACTCGGCTGTCAACCCGAGAAGATTTTATCACTCCTGTCAGTGTTTCCTCCGGGACTGTGTAACTTTCGTAAAGTGAAGAACAACCGGCTTCAGTCACAATCGTGATTTTATTTTAATGCGCGATGCATTTCGAGCCCTGGGGGCTCACCTTCAGAGGCTTTCACAGTCTGCATCATTTTTGATAGATAATGCCCACAGGAAAATTAAAGAGATCTTTTGAGAAAAGAGAACCACCTGTATCAATATCAAGAGCTCAAATGGAAAACCAGTACTAAGCAAAACGGGAAAGCAGAAAGATGGAAGGAATATACAGAGGGTCTATAAAAGGGCGATGTACTTCAGGGCAATATTATAGAAATGAAGAAGGACGTAGGTGAACAATGGCCGTGACCGTGACGAATTTGACAGAGCACTGAAAAATCTACGTCAAAAAAGGCCCCGGGAATAGACAACATTTCATTAGAGCTACTGATAGCATTGGGAGAGCCAGTCCTGACAAAACTCTACCATCTGGTGAGCAAGATGTATGAGACAGGCGAAATTCCCTCAGACTTCATGAAGAATATAATAATTCTAATCCCAAAGAAAGCAGGTGTCGACAGACGTGAAAATTACCAAACTATCAGTTTAATAAATCGTGGCTGCAAAACACTAACACGAATTCTTTACAGGCGAATGGAAAAACTGGTAGAAGCCGAACTCGGGGAAGATCAGTTTGGATTCCGTAAAAATGTTGGAACACGCGAGGCAATACTGACCCTACGAATTATCTTAGAAGATAGATTAAGGAAAAGCAAACCTACATTTTTAGCATTTGTAGCCTTGGAGAAAGCTTTTGACAAAGCTGACTGGAATATTCTTTTTAAAATTCTGAAGGTGGGAGGGGTAAAATACAGGGAGCGAAAGGCTATTTACAATTTATACAGAATGGCAGTTATAAGAGTAGAGGGACATGAAAGGCGAGCAGTGGTTGAGAAGGGAGTAAGACAGGGTTGTAGCCTATCCCCGATGCTATTCATTCTGTATATTAAGCACGCAGTAAAGGAAACAAAAGAAAAATTTGGAGCAGGAATTAAAATCCATGGAAAAGAAATAAAAACTTTGAGGTTTGCCGATGACACTGTAATTCTGTTAGGACAGCAAAGCACCTGGAAGAGCAGTTGAACATCAACAAAAGCAAAACGAGGATAGTGGAATGTAGACGAAAGAATTTAGGTGATGCAGAGGTGGATAAGGAAATGAGACACTTAATGTAGTAGATGAGTTTTGCTATCTGGGGAGCAAAGTAACTGATGATGGTCGAAGTAGAGAGAATATAAAATGTAGACTGGCAATGGCAAGGAAAGCGTTTCTGAAGAAGAAAAATTTTTTAACATCTAGTATAGATTCAAGTGCAGGAAGTCTTTTCTGAAAGTGTTTGTATGGAATGTAGCCATGTATGGAAGGGAAACATGGACGATAAATAGTTTAGACAAGAAAAGAATAGAAGCCTTCGAAATGTGGTGCTACAGGAGAATGCTGAAGATTGGATGGGTACATCACGTAAGTAATGAGGAGGTACTGAATGGTATTTGGGAGAAGAAGAAATTGTGGCACAACCTGACTAAAAGAAGGAAATGGTTGGTAAGACACGTTCTGAGGCATCGAGGGATCACCAGTTTGGTATTGGAGGGTATCTTCGAGGGTAAAAATAGTAGAGGGAGACCAAAAGATGAATACAATAAGCAAATTCAGAAGGATGTAGGTTGCAGTCGTTACTCAGAGATGAAGAAGCTTGCACAGGATAGAGTAGCATGGAGAGCTGCATCAAACCAGTCACTGGACTGAAGACCACAACAACACAGTAAGAGTAAACATGTTTACGTGCATAGAGACACGTTTCATTCTACAGCACAGTGTGTAAACACAGGTTAAAAGAAGTCATACAAGTTCAAATGTAAAGGTGCTACTGGCTCAAATGGCTCTGAGCACAATGCGACTTAACTTCTGAGGTCATCAGTCGCCTAGAACTTAGAACTATTTAAACCTAACTAACCTAAGGACATCACACACATCCATGCCCGAGGCAGGATTCGAACCTGCGACCGTAGCGGTCCCTCGGTTTCAGACTGTAGCGCCTAGAACCGCGCGGTCACTCTGACCGGCAAAGGTGCTACTGTTTTATAAATACACAGTAGTTATTATTTCAAAGAAGATATTTGTGGATACATCAAATGTGGTTTCTTTTTATCAAATGGCAGAACTTTTAAATACCTGTTCCTTTAAGAAAAAATTAACTTTTAAATAACGGAGAAAGCTGTGGCTGTTGAATTCTCTTTCTTCAGTCACAATGTTTTCAGAAGATTTTCATTTCATAAATTATTTCTGACTGTTCTTGTAGACAAGTTTTTTTACAATGGTTTTCTGTGAAGTGTACAGTTAAGCTGCTGTGGATGTTAACTTAGTCTGTATCTGTTAAGGTACATGTGGTTGGCTACTGTGGATTTGTCAAAGTGGTTAGGTCTAAATGCATCACTCTGTTCTTTGTAACGCGTGTGGAAAGTAATGTAAAATGAAGGACAGCTGTTATTTTGCAATTCATATATTCTACCACGTTCTGTTACTGGGGTGTTACCGGTATGAGGTAAGTGGTGGCCGAATTTGTTGTTTGTGGAGAATGATATTTTACTATTGGTGTT
Organism: Schistocerca americana; assembly: GCF_021461395.2. NCBI lineage: Eukaryota > Metazoa > Arthropoda > Insecta > Orthoptera > Acrididae > Schistocerca > Schistocerca americana. Next base: position 533,912,642 of record NC_060119.1, on the reverse strand, counting down.
TCTAAATAAGTTAGCAATTTTTTGTGGTGCTGAACCTAATTAGGGAATATTTGTGAATAAATGTGTTGGGTCAGTTGTTATTCCTGCAGTGCTTCTATTACTGATGCTGGTTTGTATTACTTTGAATAGTTTGTTAGATGATCTATCTGAATACTTATCTGAATACTTATCGCAAATCCTTTGATCATATAAATTTTTCTGTTAAGACTTTATGTTTCAATGGTAAAATGCGTGCCGTAATCAAGATGGATTAAATGGACCAAGTTTTCCCCCTCCAAAAAAATTTATTTAATTGCTAAAAAACTGAGTATTATAGAAGATACGTGAATAACACACTACTTCTACTTTATGACACAAAAGATGAACTTGATGAGCTTCTCACATAATTCAATTCAATACACAATAACATTAGGTTCACAACAGGACATGAAACAAATCAATCTATAAATTCCTTGGACCTCACAGTTGTTAATGGATAACAAGAACATGATTTTTACACTTACAGGATATAAACCTACACTCATATCACAATACATGAATCATCACACCATCCAAACACACCCAATCATGCTGCATTTATATTCACGTTTAATAGGGCGCGCCGGCCGGAGTGGCCGTGCGGTTCTAGGCGCTACAGTCTGGAACCGCGCCACCGCTACGGTCGCAGGTTCGAATCCTGCCTCGGGCACGGATATGTGTGATGTCCATAGGTTAGTTAGGTTTAATTAGTTCTAAGTTCTAGGCGACTGATGACCTCAGAAGTTAAGTCGCATAGTGCTCAGAGCCATTTGAACCATTTCTTAATAGGGCGCACAAAAGCTTAGCTGCACACCTCACAGAAAACCACGGTAAAAAAGAACTTTGCTAGAACATTTAGAAATAATTTTACACAAATAAAATTTTTCTGAAAACATGTTGAATGAATACAGAGAATTTTGCAGCCACAGTTTTTTCAATGATTTTAAAAGTTTATTTTTTTCTTAAAGAACATATTTAATAGTGATATCATTTGATAATAAAATCCACAGCGGACACATTCAAAAATATTTGTTTTGTATATGATCTTCTGTGTAAGTAATAGTTTTGTATCTTCTTTGAAATAATAACACCTGTGTATTTATAGTAATGCAGCATCTTTACATTTGAAATTATTGGACTTGTTTTAACTTATGTTTATAAAACATGCCGTAGAATGAAAAGTGTCTGTATGCACATAAACATATTTACTCAAATGATGCTTCAAAACCACGTATCCAACACTGGAAACAGTAAGTCATTGTTCAACTTGTATTGGTTTTGTACACTTACATTCCTAATGTGTCACTTTGTAGCATACAATTATAATCTTACCTGGTATAGAATTAACCTAAATATGGAATAACCTATTTAGACTGTTAAAGCACCTCAAAATGAGCCCCCAGGAGTTGAAATGCACCGTGCAGTGAAATAAAATCACGATTGTGACCGAAGGCGGTTGTTCTTTATTTTCCGAGAGATAGTATACAACTGCATTTTGTACAGATATGACAAAAGATGTGTGACACATGCAAGGCGCAGTATCGATAGTTTATCTTATTCTATCTTTGTCTAACTCGCGGGAGCATGTTCACCTTCCGCGCCCACAGGGAGCAGCAGGCGTCGCAAACCTCAGCGGGTGTATCATGCTCGCTGAGTCAGTCGTGTTCTGGAGTTGTTTAGCACAATTAGTCCAGTGACGGTCTAGACGCGCTACGATGCCATATGCTTCCATGTTGAGGCCAAGTGGTTTGTTCTACTTAGCGGCTTCTGCTTCCGGTGCGGGCCTGCAGTCCGGGCTTGGCTGCTAACTTCGAGAAGCGCCTTACGAAGGAAGTTAGTCAAGTATTCAAAAGTTCAAATGTTTTAAATTCCTATGGGACCAAACTGCTGAGGTCATCGGTCCCTACATTTACACACTACTGAAACTAACTTATGCTAAGAACAACACGCACACCCATGCCCGAGGTAGAATACGAACCTCCGGCGGGAGGTGCCGCGCAATCCGTGACATGGCGCTTAAAACCGAGCGGCCCCACCGCGCGGCTAGCCCATGTAGATCAATTTTGCGCACACAAGATGCAGCGCTATGAAAACGTTTCTCCAGGACGATCACAGAGAAAAAAAGATTTAAACGATTTAGTAAACGCCTTTTACTGTTTATTAATCTTACATACGTAGTTTAGATTTTATGGCGAAGCTTGTATGACTGTTTAATGTGACTGTACTATATGTATACGGAATGGCAAGAATTATGTAATGTATGGATTTACTCAGGTCTGAAGATGGTCACATGTGACCGAAATTAATTATTTAGTTAGTTAATAATACTTTTGTCATCTACGTCTGGAATTACAACAAAACAGATGTTGTTTAACTCGAATGAAGTAAATGTTATTTTATGATTAAATGGAGATATATGTTATTTAAGAAACTATATGTTTACTATTTTTGGATGGTAACGAAGCTAATAAAACTTTTTGCTGATTTCCTGGTCAAAATTATTTTTGGCACCTTATCACTTTCCTGCCTCCTTCCTATCAATAAGTTTATTGTATCCAGAGACTTGAAGATGTTGAAGTGCACCAACGAAATCGGTTGCAAACAAAAAACACGTATAAATACAGCTGAAGCTGTCACCCTTACAACATAAAGACAGGGGCTTGGTTTCAGCAAGAGAAAGGAGCTCGTCTACAAATGACACTGCTTATTAAGTGGTTATGAGCCATAGTATCTGACTATGATGGCAGCACTGCAATGTTTCCTCAATGTCGTTAAATAATAGAACAATGAATAGGACTTGTTCGGTATACTAGACTCAAGAATTAAGAATTATTCTAACTACCTGAAAGAAAGGAACAAGTTAATCGAAGATTCTTGTCAGTTTAAAACTGTGTGCGGTAACTTCTCTGTCTACAACTCAAATTTACTCCATAATGAACTTTGAAATGACCCGGTAGACAGTTGCAACCTGTCAGCAATGATTAACCGGCAAGTAGACTGCTAGTAAACGTGCATCTTTACTGGAATGAGTGGCATGCATTGATGAGAGATACATGTTATGAAAATTGAGTCATTTGTGAATACGTAAATCGCCCGAAATAAAATCATCAAAGATCTGGAGTTTAAAGTGGACAATGAGGAACGGTAAATTTTACCATTTTTCTCACATATTTATCACTACCAGACGTGAAGGAAATGACGGGTGTCAGACAAAAATCCAAAGATGGACTGTTAATTGATCCCGAACCTTCCAATTTGTAGTAGGACACACAGACGCTTAACGACGGAGCCACACAAGTGATCTTTAGACAGCCAAAACTGGGAGGAGGAAGCGGAGGAGGAGGAGAGAAGGAGAAGAAGAAGAAGAAGAAGAAGAAGAAGAAAGAAAGAAAGAAAGAAGTAGCAACGAGTTTGCTCGGATGCTAACAGAGTGACAGAATTTACGGGGAAAATATTTGCAATATTCTACAATAAAGGTATGGGTCAATAAAAGAACTAACTACAGCGATAGAGATGAAGGATAATTTGAAAACAAGTCAACAACACAGCAATGAAAACGAGACCCTTTGATAGGCAAAAAAAGGAAGGTATTCTTCCAGCGTTAAGATATACTGCAATAACAAAAGTTAATTATTTTTATTGAACAACGAAAGTTAATTATTTTTATTGAACAACGAGAAGGATATTAACGCTAAGCTTTAACATTTACCAAACAAAGTGGAGAGGAAATAGGGCGTATATTCACAAAGAAAGAAATAAGGTTGTGATCTAATACCAACAAGAGGTTAGAAGCGAGAACTATAGACACTATGGAACACAGTTTAATGTACGAGGTGTGTACAGAAAGTAATCGGAATTTGAATTTGTCAGATTTGCCAGGTTTTTTTAGTTATTGTGCTGGTAAACATGTCTGGAAAAAGCATCTGAATAGTGTTAGCCTTATAGGATATTTTGTCTATTATCAGCTGCAACACAAAAAGAAAAAAAACGCATAGGTCTTGGTAGTATCAGCGATCATTTATTTTGTAATAAAAGGGGATCAGAAAACTTTTTATTAAATTTTGCTATAAGAATGGAATACAGCTAAGCAAAAGTTTAGAAATATTAACATTGCTTCTGGTGAGTCTGGCAGAAGTATGACAAGACGTTACGAGCGGTATAAACGTTTTAAATAAGGGCGACTTGACGCTCAGGTTAAAGAGTGCCTTGGATGCACCAGCACATCGTCAACCGATGAAAATGAGAAAAAAGTGAAACAGATAATACTCACAGACAGAGAAATCGCTAATGATGTTAGCATATCACCATGCCATGTTCTTTATGTTTTTTTAATTTTTATTTATTTATTTTGTCTTCGGCTTTATACATGTGACAGCAAAACTTGCTCAGAACTGGTTGAATAACGAACAAAAACAGTGGCGAATTCAAATTGCTCAGACTCGCTAGATGAAGTCAACAACAACGCAGAACTACTGAAACTTATCACAACAGGTGATAAAATACGGTTTGACGGAGATGACGTCGAAACTAAAGCTCAATCATCTCTGTGTAAAATTACGGATCACCAAGACCGGACAAAACTCGACACCGGCGGTCTCTTGTGCTTATTCTCACTGTCTTCAATTTTAACATGATACACCAAAAATGTTCAAATGTGTGTGAAATCTTATGGGACTCAACTGCTAAGGTCATCAGTCCCTAAGCTTACACACTACTTAACCTAAATGATCGTAAGGACAAACACACACACCCATGCCGGAGGGAGGACTCGAACCTTCGCCGGGATCAGCCCATGATACACCTTAAGATCTTCCCACAAAGTCGAACGATCAATAAGCAGTACTGCTGACAAGTTAAAGGCCGTTTGCATGAAGCGATTCGGAAAAAAATAACTGGTTTTGAGGTGAAAGAATTCATGTCTATTGTACCACGATAATGCAGCTGCTCACACTTCGTTGCTTTTGCGTGAATTTTTGGCCAAACATAATACTGTAACAATTTCCCAGCCTCTATATTCGCCAGACATGGCTCCGTACAATTTTTTTGTAATCCAGGAAATACTGTTAACCCTTAAGGATCATCGTTTTACAAATATAGAACTCAACGCTGGGAGAGGTACAAGATATCCCAAAGACAGAGAGCCGGAAATATTACGGGGATTGGAAAAGACGCTGGTGTAAGTCTATAATATGTAATGGACACTATTCTGAAGCTGGATAAAAATGTCGGCAAATATAAGAAATTCTTTCCAAAAACGAAGAATTCCCGTTATTTTTTTAATGTATCTAGTACGTCATTTCGTTCTCCATTTCATGAGACGTGGTGCAATAGCATAAGACAACGTAATATCCACAGAATCATCCAAACTGGCAGGTTTAGAATCGCACCGCAGCACAATGGTTGTTTCAAATAGCTAAATAATAAAACATATGCGTTCAGTAAAGCAGAATATAGCTACTGCCTCAAGGAAAATACCTACACAAGAGTGCTGATGCGCATGTAACTGGTATTGCTTGGTATTGAAAGAGTTTCTTGTTGCAAGCTTGTTGTGACCTTGAGTCACTCCGAGAAAACGGAAGTCGTTTTTCTTTAGTGACAGTCACCAACACGCATAATGAAACGCTTTTAAATCCGCAAAGATGCGTGGTACATGCTAATAACACCTGCATAGCAGCTTGTTGCCGAAACACACGACTTCCGCGACAGAACTGACTGCTCTACAACCGCCTGGTTGTAAAATCTATGCCCTCCTTTGCGAGAAAGTAGTTGTTATCATCGAAGGACATTTTACTTGGAAAGCGACCGTTCAGTGAGACAAGGGCGAATTTTACACCACTCAGGGCACGAAATGTGCCACAAAGGTACGGCCAGGTATATTTTGTCAAAGAGCGTTTTCTCTGATTAGCAGGGCAAGAGTAAGGTGGCTGTAGGCAGGACTGCGTAGCGCTTGGTGTGCTGAAATGTCTCCATCCCTGACAGGCTTGAGGAGACGCCTTTCGTGCACGGGGAGCTGCAATACTGTAGCGCCATGGTTGTACAAGGGATGTTGTATCGCTTTTTCTGAAAGACGAGAAAACTCAAAATCTATTGATAAAAGCTGCTGGATTTTCCGCCATATGTTGTCAACAGAAGATAAGAACAAATATTAGGGGCTGACGTCTCATTAACGATGTCATTAGAGACGAACGGCACGCTCGGACTGTGAAAACTGGCCGTGTCCTTTTCAAAGTAAACGTACCGTCATTTGCCTTAAGTGATTTATGGCTACCACCTACATATGGATTGCCAAACAGGGATCTGAACCTCGCTTAGAGGATTAAGCATTCCCGACTTATCTTCCAGAGTTAAGATATACTGCAATAACAAAAGTTAATTATTTTTATTGAACAAGTTTGCATTTGGGAAGAGTGACGCCCAAAACCTTACTTATCCATTCAAATTTGAGTTATCCATTGTTTCCCTTAATAGCTGATGATCTTCAACCCTCCTTTCCAGCTGATGGTCCATCTCTACAGATTTGGGGCACGTCCAGCTCTTAAACGAAATTTATTATTTTGATGGACACTTTTCTGGTAACGCTGGAATAAAGTAAAGACGTCGAGGTACTGTTATTGTTTTAAGTGCCGGAGTGTTATGAAGGAATTTACACAAATCGTAAATAAATTTTTTACAAAAGAAAAAATTACACCTTTCTCAAAGCCCGGAATAAATAAAGATACGTCTGGTTTGACTGCATGTTTATGTAGAGAAGTTTAGTTTTAGAGGAGACTTACAGGATATAGCTTCCGCCTTTTTGCAAACACACTGTCTTTTATTTTTACCCAAGCATGTTTCAGCGCCTCTGTGCCATCATCAGGGATTTTTTTTGTTTATTGAAAACTGTAAAACGTTAACATATTTTAGGTTGTAAATGATCCAACAAAACGAATAAAAACTTTCTTTGGCCTCACTTTGTTAGATCAGGTACAACCTAAAATATATTCACTTTTTACAGTTCCCAACAAACAAAAAAACCCACTGATGACGGCACAGAGGTGCTGAAACATGTTTCGGTAAAAAGAAAAAAACTGTGTTTGAAAAAAGACGGAACATATATCCTATAATTTAACTGCAAAAGGGGAAAGAAAGGACAAGAGCTGCAGATCCAAAAGACGAATATTTAGACGAGACATTAATTTATCCATGTTTGAGCTACTTAGCTGTGGACTGACTTATTATTAGATATACAACAACCAGCCACTTTTTTGTATACCTTTTCTTATGCCAAGACGTGTTTCGGGTTTTCCCCAATGTTCAATCAGCATAATACATTTATGTCGTCTTCAGTATAGCTACAGCTGCCTGTGCGAAATAATTACTTTACTACTACTTTTTCGAGTTTTCCATTTTCGCTTTACACTTAGAAGTTAAGTGTATTTAATTTTATTCTGTAAATATTAGCTCTGTTTCCGTCTCTACTTGCATGCAAGAGTGTATGCTATGCACATAAAGGAGAAAAAAGGAACCACACATTACATTTCATTAAAAGCAAATACGCAACTCGAAAAATGTGACAGATAAACTGAGCAGTTACAGCGCTGAAAATGCAGTTGATAAAAAGTTCATACTGAGAAAGACAAAAGTAACAATATAATAATAGATGAGGGGAGAAAGTACAAAACTCAACTGGGCATAAATTAAACTATTTAAAAATTAGTTGATTTTGTATTGCTTCTTCGAGTAATTTTAATTAACTAATTACGCTATCTAATGACACACGAAAGAGAAAGAAAAACGTAATAAAACGAGACATTTTAAATTGCAACTGGCATAGACGCCCTTAGCTGATTGACATAAAATCCTCATGTCTTCATTTGTGGAGGAATGAAGTTTAAATCCCCATCTACTGAACTTCGCTTGGTCTGCGTCTAGTTTTACGGAAGCAAGCCGTGCGAAGGCCGGCACGGCTACTCCAAGGCCACAGTCGATTTTTTTCCATTTATCCTTGCCTAAATAAGCTAATGCTTCATCTCTAACAATCTATCTCGGAGGTTCGAGAAAGTTTATAGCAGGGATGATAGTGAGTTATCACCGCTTTTTACGAATCTATTCCATAACACATGAAAAATTTGCAGTAGCTAGGAACACATCCCGACTCCGTCGGGCGGTTCCTGGGAACTATTTATACATGTACGCTTGTTTTTGTTTACTTTTGCTTGAAGCAGCGGCAGGAGGAAGGAGACAGGGCTAAATTCATGATGTCATAAAAGTGCGACTTCAAAAGACACCGCCTCTAAATTTTGTACCCATTCCCAGAACTAGAGAGTTTATACTACAGAGATGCAGGAAAACGTCTCGTAAATCAGAAGGCGATATGTAATACATACCCCCCCCCCTCCCCAGCCCCTCACAACCACCTCTGGTATAAAATTTACTCTCCAAAACCGCGACGACATAATATTTTTTTTAGTTATTTTCGCATCGACGGATATAACGATGTTTCTTGTGTTCCGAAACATGACAGTAATGGTCTACAGTTACAGCTAGTAGAGATATAATACAGCCATATCGCTGTACGACAAAATGCTGACAAAACTGACAGAACAATGCTCGGCTTGTGATGAACATACAGCCTACCCACATTTGTCGCAAACATGATATTTCAGCTTATTTAAGTTGTTTATTTTTTTATTTTTAGGTGACCGGTTTCCATTTTCAGATCTTACATTCCTTGATAACAGCAGGAACCGTTGGCGTGGAGCAGGTCCATCTTTGCAGGCACAGTTTTTCTATTTCATAGCATTCTATTAGTGTTTCTTCTATACGTTTTGTTTACTATAACTGTATATCTTAGTAATCTCCCCACCTCTTTTTAATCACTATGAGTAGCTTGATCATAATCACAGCGATGCTGCGAGAGGTCAAGATTAAAAACGTGTGCTAGTACGACAGGAAGCCGGCACATGGGTAGAGTCAAGGCAAAAAGATTTAAGGCCAGTGCTCATTTTAATAACAGTAGGTAGCTTATAACAAAGCGGAACAATTGCATATTGTCTGATTTACACGATTAGAGGTGAAAATCTTGTGCACATCAGCTCGTATATGTTTTTGGCGGTAATTCTGAGGAGAAATATGATATGTGATGATAACGTAAAATCGGTACTAAGAAAGACAACAGATTACGGTTGTTAGAAGGGTTGTGGACAGAGTGAGGTGTATGCGTGAAGTTATTCGCATAGATGACGCTAATGTAATCGATGTTAGAGGACTGTTCCATAACAATGAGCCATTTTCAAATAAGCTTGACAACAAATATCGAACGAATTCGCGGATGCTTCGCTTGGGTCGTAACAGGTCGGTATAGCCCACAGAAGTGCTGGGGAACTTACATGAGAATCCTCAGCAGAAAGCTGACGTAGCTCTCGGGAAACCCTGTAGGAAATTTAGAGAAACTAAACTACTGTTTGTAAAAAGTGAAGCAGTCAGAAGCAACGACCTGCAACACTCCACGATAAGAGGGCGTGTAGAACTGCGGAACCGTAATTAACGATTTAAATGGCAAAGGGGTGACACGCAAGTAGGTCCAACAGCGCCCTCTTTTGTGTGACCCGACAGGTCAGTGCCACGCAACGCTCAGTCGGTTGGATCCGTCATACGAAGTGGAAACGTGCAACACGGGGCCACTATGCCTCGCCGACATTACAGGGTGGAATAACGACGGGTGAGTGAGTTCGAACGCGGCAGAATGATTGGATTCCTGCAGGCGGGTCTGTCATTCTGTGGCACTGCAGCTAGTACAGGGGGCCATACTTCAATGTGAGGCTTATGTGGGACCAGTGGAGGGAGGAGGGCCATACACACCGCTTCAATTCGTCCTACAGTGGTGGCCGCATGCGTGTTCAACGGCGCCGTGTGGGGCGCCACTGTATCATGACGAAAGAGTCGAGATCGTGTGTTACGCGATCTCGCCTTCTACTTCTTGAGGGCAATATGAACATCTACCACTACAGGGCGGAAAGGTGTTACAGCTCGAAGTATTGCCCCTCTTGCAGGTCGTTTCACATGCGATATTTCAGCAGGACAACGCCCGGCCGCATGTGGCAACGAATGTGAAAGCCTTCTTCGAATAACGACGGGTACCACCGTTTCCATAGCTTGCCCCTTTAGCCTGACATGTTGCCCATCGAACATGTCGGTATATGGTCCGTCGCAAGGTGTTCGTTCCAAGTCCTCCAACAGTCACAGTTAATGCTTTATGGACGCTTTCAGGCGCTTTTTGATTCCATGCCACGACGTCTAGAGGCTCTGACTGCAGCATTTTCTGGTGCTACTCCTTACTGAATTGCCATAGTCACAGGTCTGTATAAACGCAATCGGTGGAAAAAATTTCATTGTCATCACGATCTCTCGGTCTTGCTGTTTCTCCCAAGTGGAATGTAGATTGGAAGAGGACTGCGCGATCATTGTAGTGCCATCATCACATCAAAGAGTTCATGAGAATAGGCGAAACAGATTAGGGCATGTACAGACGCATATACACACAGTCATCTTTCTCTCGTTCAGTATGTGGTTTGGAAGAGGGTAAGTAAAGCAACTGTCAATCTGAAGATTGTTTTATACGCCACAGTGCTTTACTAGGCAAGATACTGTCGAGGTGGTATGTCTTTTCCTTCCTCCGACCTCTGAACTGACTCCAGTGGCGTGGCGCTAGGTTTTTCGGTTGAGGATCGATGGTGCGAACTGCCCGAACAAGGTGGCCTCACAGATTCTCGACTAGATTTAAATACGGGGAGTTTGATGGCCTTGGTAGTACGGTAAATTCATACTGGTGCTCTCCGGACCAATTACAGGGGACCAGCAGTTTAACGTTGATTGCGAACTACGGTGCATCGTTGTCTTTTTCATACCAGAAAACATTGCCAAAGGTTCGAGAAGTGAGAAGTAACAGGTAAAAGTCTTAGGCTTTCTTATTGCGTAACCACAAGCGCCGGAACGAAGACGAAGACCGCGGGGACAGGATTCACAGAGCAGTATTAGTGTTGCGTGTCATCTTCCAGGAACCTTGCCTACAGTCAAGGACTCTGAATTATGTTGCATGTCGCCCATCGCTGCGACACTATTGTACATTCAAGTTAAGTATTGTCAATCTGTTTTATAGAAATAAAACTACTAATGTTATTTGCTTGAATTATTGTATAACATTCCTAGAACGCAGCATCCCTTAGGCATCCTATACGAGACGAGTGGGCAAGACCCAAAAAGGATTGACCGGGGATCGAACCCAAGACCTTCGGATTTGTAATCTGGCACTTGACCAGTTTTTTTCCTTGAAACTTCCTGGCAGATTAAAACTGTGTGCCCGACCGAGACTCGAACTCGGGACCTTTGCCTTTCGCGGGCAAGTGCTCGGGCAAGTAAAGCTGTGAGTACCGGGCGTGAGTCGTGCTTCGGTAGCTCAGTTGGTAGAGCACTTGCCCGCGAAAGGCAAAGGTCCCGAGTTCGAGTCTCGGTCGGGCACACAGTTTTAATCTGCCAGGAAGTTTCATATCAGCGCACACTCCGCTGCAGAGTGAAAATCTCATTCTGGAGTTTTTTCCTTGCTTTTCTACCACTGAGCCATCGAGCCACACTCTAGAATAGGATAACAAACCGATAATATTGGTACAACGTACCCTCCACCATGGACACTACAATGGCTTGCAGGTACAGATGTAATAGCGCAGCCGACCGCGGTGGCCACGCGGTTCTAGGCGCTGCAGTCCGGAACCGCGCGACTGCTACGGTCGCAGGTTCGAATCCTGCCTCGGGCATGGATGTGTGTGATGTCCTTAGGTTAGTTAGGTTTAAGTAGTTCTAAGTTCTAGGGGACTGATGACCTCAGATGTTAAGTCCCATAGTGCTCAGAGCCATTTTTTTGTAATAGCGCACGTCGCTATGTACGCGAATAGAATAGGACAGGGAGTTTCTAATGTGTGTCAAAGTAAGCCACACTCTGCATTGTACTGTGATAAAGCGATAACGAGACTAGGTTGAGGTTAATTTGGAGAGCGAGGGATATTTTACTTGCATTTCGTGTTTACGTTGCGGATACGCTTTTGCTTGTTTTGGTGTACCCTTTGTAGTCCCCCGTGTTGAGGGAGTGTTGCGGCAGTGCTATACTACCGACAGTGGTGACGACGTGGCAAGGAGTGGGAAAGGCACAGTGTGGCGGTGCTCCAGCTCCAGCTCCAGCCAGCAGGCTCCAGGCGAGGCCGGCTCGGCGCGCCGCATTGATCGGTCCGGCCGCGCGCTGGCCCGGGGCTGCCTGTGGAACGGGAGCAACAGCCGATACCGATACCGATAGCGGTGGGGCTGTCTGGAAGCCTGCCTCTGCCACACAACACCTCTCCACTACTTGCCGTCAAAGACTAACCTCACAGTGTTTCCCACAGGCAGAGGTCTGCGCCGATGCATAGCAGCGATGAGAATATCAGACGGGATATCTGTGGGTAAGCACAGTAAGAAGTTGGGGAGACCGGGTCTGGCTGATACACGGTGAAGCTGACACGGGTCTAATAACATCCAAACGTGAAGACGCTTGCAAGCGGGAACGGGAGTGGAGGGGGAACAGATCGATACTCAGAAACCACGCGTGTGCCGGAGGAGAAGTTTGCTTGCCGCTGTGTTTGGTAAATAAAAACTTTTTTTTAACTGAAAGTATAGTTTTACTAGGCAATTTCACCTTTTATTTTAGGGTTACTCGTGAGCTAGTTGAACAATCAAACACATCATATGGTTTCATGGTTTGAAGGTAAGAATATTAACTTTAAACATTAATTTTAACTGCTACCTGTTTCTCGTAGATTTTAGTTTAGTTACGCTTCTTTTGGGACAAGTTGATATGGTAAATCAACTTAACCCATAAGCATTTTCTTATGTTGTATTTTTGTTTTCAGAAAAGGCGAGGAATTATAAGAAGAAAACTGAAAGGGGCGAAATACCCGTTGATATATTTGAGAGGGCATATTAAGAAATTAAGAATGGCCGGATGTCTGTCAGGGAAGCACCAAAAACATTTGCTGTAGACTAGATGACGCTTTATTAGTATAAAGCTAAAAACGAAACGCGTCTTGAAACACCAGAAGCAATTGGGGACGTAAAAATGGGATATGCTAAACATCGACAAATATTAAATGATGATTTGGAAAACGAGAGTAGTAACTATATTTTAACAAGAGCTAAACTTTACTACGAATTAACTCATAAAAGTGTTCGGGAATTGGCCTTTGAATTAGAACTGGTGAATCAAGTTAAAATGCCAGATACTAGGATAAATGCCAAAATGGTTCAAATGGCTCTGAGCACTATGAGACTTAACATCTGAGGTCTTCAGTCCCCTAGAACTTAGAACTACTTAAACCTAACCAACCTAAGGACATCACACACATCCATGCCCGAGGCAGGATTCGAACCTGCGATCGTAGCGGTCGCGCGGTTCCAGACTGTAGCGCCTAGAACCGCTCGGCCACTCCGGCTGGCGATAAATGCCAAAATAGCAACTTCATAATGGTTTTATAAGTTTTTAAAAAGGCATCCCAATTTTTCTTTAATAGAGCCAGAAGCGACAAGCCTTAGTCGGGCAAATAGATTTGATCGGCATAACGTTGAACGTTTTTTTTGAAAATTTGAGACATGGTTGAGAAAAACATAAGTTGCAAAGCAAAGATTTGTGGAATGCGGACGAAACCAGGGTGTAGACTGTTCAGCGGTCAAGCAAATTATCGCTGAGAACGGGTTTCGGCAAGTTGCAAAAGCGAGGGCAAACATTACAACTGCAACTACTGTCAGAGCTATTGGTAACACTATCCTCCCCCCCCCCCCTTTTCCCCTTCAGTTTCCTTAGCGTGTTCTTTAAAGACAATTTCATTAAGGGAGGACCACCCAGGTGTATTGGTACTGCGCATCCATCTTGTTGGATGACTGGGTCATCGTTCCTAACTTTTGTAAGACACTTTCACAGACACGTAAAGTCAACAACCGAACATCTCTGCCTTTTGTTGCTTGACAATCACGATTCACACTTGTCAATATAGGTGTTAAACTTCTGTAAAGACAATAGAGTTATTTTGCTGCCTTTCCCTTCCCATATCTCTCACCGCCTCCAGCCCCATGACATATATGTTTATGGATCATTCAAGAAATACTACTTTACAGCTGTAGACAACTGGCTAATTAGTAGCCCTGGAAGAACTGTAACAATTTATGACATTCCTAATCTTGTAAATGGTGCCTTTGGAAATACTATGACACCAAATGATATTGTGGCAGGATTCAAAACTTCATCATAGGCCTGTTTAAAGTCTATAAAGAGATGCTCTAACCTTACATTACATTCGTTAGTCTTCTCCAGCATCATACGTACTGTAAAGATATGGTCAGCTGCAGACCTCCCAGCTCTCAGACCTGCCTGGTACTCGCCTAGAATCTTTTCTGCTCTTCTTCTTATTTTCCTTGTTATAGCCGTAGAAAGGATTTTATAGACGGTACTAAGCAGAGATATTCCTCGGTAGTTCTTACACTGCATGCGTGATCCTTTCTTATGTACTAATTTATACAGGTTACCAATTAATGATAAGATATACGAATGCGGCGCCCCATAATGTCAGTATTGGCGTTTGAGCAGAAAAGTTCGACCACCACAGCTTCAGCTGTTCTACTAAGCCTCCCCCACTTAAGTAAAACGCACAGAACTTTTATATAGCCATGTGAAACGGTAAAGGAAGTCGTCCTCTGAGATGTTGTTCAGCTCGCTAGTCACATTGGCTTGAATGTCGGTCATATAGTCACCTGAATTTCTAGACTTTGTCATTTCGTGGTAGATTCATATCGATAACACAGTCTCATCAACGTGTAGAGTTTTTACAGAAAAGAACAGTCCGCGTATTGCATTTCAATCAAGTCGCGGGATGCGTCTACGCGCCGTAATTTTCGTTCGGTAGTCAAATGGTGCGGAACAAACTTCGCACACGCTATTCTGTTCTTGACGGCATTCTGGAGAATGCCTTGAACACTTGATGTACAGATGTTATTTCACAACGATTTCTGACCCAACAACGCTGACATACGACGGCCGCAGGTCCACTACTTAACGCTGCCTGCTCACAACTGACTGCTCCAATGCACATCTGCCGTCTACAGTTGCTGTTAGTTCAAGCTACCACCGTAGTTACTGTGTCCATCTTGCTTATACGCCAGGAATAAAATCAGTCTCGGAACTTTTTGGATGTCCGGTGTACTTACAGTCCGCCGGCTGTCACCATCCGACGTAGCGTGCTTTAGACGCTGGTCCATAGAGCACGAGTCACGTCGCATACTCCACCACCCTACCGTATTCCTGCAGAATGGACATTCCGAACGGGAGATTTGCTGTGCCTTACGATCGGCGCGTGATAAGACTCTCTCACGAGCTGGAAGTGAGTGAAAAACATACAGAAATGGTCCCCTTGCCACATGTCGACAGTGTTTCTTAGAAAATAGGAAGATTACTGAAGAAATAACATGCTCAGTGGGTACTCCGTCCACCAAAGAATCTCCAGCTTTTCTAAGCTCAGTGAAGGAAAATACTGGTGTGAGAAGTTTCGGTGTTTACAAGATTATTTGTAGAGTGGGAAAGTCATACAATGGGCAGACTTGTCGCACCGTGGAAGACAGATGCGTTGAACATCGACGACACACACGTCTGGACCAACTAGAGACATCTACAGTGGCCGAGAACTGTCTCAGTACGGGGCTCAAAAATACTAAAATTCTCATAGACATCTTCATACGTAACAATGTAATTAAAGAAGTGGGGGAAATTCGCAGCTAAACAAATCTTGCGAACGGAGACACTGAATTCCAACTTAGCTCAACTTGGGATCCAATGCTGGCAATAGTATGTCTCAGGGACCACAAAGGACATTTACTGGCAATGCAAGGGATGACGCTTCGGTGGCGATTCAAATATTCGGAAGTTTCACCGTTCGGTATTGGTCTAAGCAAAGTGATGTGTTCAAGTTTCGTCCAGCGTGAGCACACGGCCGTTCGTCGATTATGTTCCAGTGTGAACCAACTCTAACACAATGTACGATAGAACACCACCACAAGCGTTCTCTTCATTGGGACAGACAAAAATCAGAAACACATACCTGCCATTAGCTACAAACGTAACCCCCCGTCCGGACCCCACGACGTAATCCATTACGTACCGAATTCTGCAGAAAGCTCTACACGGGTTTCCACACAAGATACTACCTTAGCGGGCCGAACCCATTCGCGATCCCTCAAAGACAGAAGTACTCCAAATTGAAGCCTGTTTCGCCCTAAAGGAGTGATGGAGACAGCCAGTTATGTTGATAGCTAAGTTCAAAATACTTTACTTTTGGCGAGAAGAAATGGTACCATTTCTAACCCCCTCCCCCGTTTCTCTCTCTCTCTCTCTCTCTCTCTCTCTCTCTCTCTCTATCGTTTGGATACAAAGCTTGGGTCCACCACACAATGTGACATTGCAAGGGAGGCACCACCTTATACCTCATCGAATATTGGACCCTATTTACAGAATTCAAAACGTCGCAGCTACATTCCTAGAACTGCTCGGTCATCCATCTTCACTTTGTGAAAATGAATACAGGAATAATGTTAAACGTTGTTGGAATGTCATCCAACGTCATTCTAAGATTTTGCCATCACGATAACTTCAACGACTGCAGAATTTTCTCGAGTCGGTACCCGGTCTCATCAGCCATAGCATTCAATTTATTTGCAGATTTGTGATTCCATTCCATTGTCTCCTGCGGCACATTTTCGTATCTTCACTAAATGAAAGTCGAATAACGGAGCCTATTATCCGCTGGAAGTGCGTCAGCCATCCCTAGTATTTCTGCTCGTGTTTGTGCACTTTTTGGTTTCTCATGCTATTTGTCTTCCGGCACATTATTCTGAATATGGTTGCCATGAACATATCTAAAGCATTTGAAAAGAAGTAATGAATACATTAAGTTCTGTATGTATGACATTAATGAACCTACACATAATTTAATGTACAACTATTCCGTAAGAAATGTTGTTTTCATGCTTTATTTTCCAAGTAATTGGAAAACGTGCATTTAGGGGAAAAAAGGAGAACGCCGAGACACAGTTTCTCAGTAACTCAGACACAGGAACATTGGCAATGAATACTCTATGCATGAACAAAAGCATGTTATACCTTGATAATTATGCTCCTGAAATAGTTTTTCATGTTGTTTAGTTGGCTAGATTCCCTTCGTATTTATTTCGCTTCTCTACTACCGCTAGCATAACAACGGCGAGGTTCTTTCATCCGTTGCTATTTGTCGAGAAAGGGGAAAGTGAGTAGACTAAAAATGTTAAAATGAGGCCACAGACTGATTTGAAAAACAATTCGGATTTTGTCATAGGTATTCATTTATTCATGGCGCTCGTGACGAATTTGTCTCAAGCCAGAGAGGCGGCTGTGCCTATCACAGAACAGCAGCGAATCTCTTCCTCCCCTCCCGCATCACACACACACACACACACACACACACACACACACACTCACTCACAAACACACACACACACACACACACACACACACACACAAGCAGATGGTGAAAGGAGACCGGGATGGAGGGCCCGCCGTTTTTCTCCTCTTTTTGCTTTTTCTTTCGCTCGCTGATGAAGTTCGCTCTTGAAACTCAGCCCCACACCCCTTGCCATTAGCGCTGCGCGAGGAAATTTCTGCTCGTGACACGATGGGGACTCCCCCGTTCGCTGTAACAAACAACACACACACACACACACACACACACACACACACACTTTTTTGTTCACTAAGCTGCAGAGACAATCATCTACAAACCTAAAGAGTTTCTTTCTGCAGGTGGTGATTACAAGTACGTGAATCGGTGTTCTTTCAGCACCTCAGTTGCTTCAGCTGGTGATCGACTATCACCGTACTTCCAGGATGATCCGTCATATCTTCACACCAACCTATGGTTGTGCTACGCACGGAAAGTAACAAATGACTTTTGTAGAACAATTCCTATCACTAACAGCGATACGGAAGAACATTTTTTCTTCACGCCTTTTAACAGTACCTAAAACTAGTGCGTGTTGTTAAGAAGCCTTCGTTCTGTTTACGTACAAGCTAGGCAAACATTTCATGGAACCTCATGGACACTGGATCGTTAAGCTATGGAAGGAACGTTTCAAGACACGAAGAAAAACACTAAAAGTGTCGAGGTTATATTATGACATGACCCGGTCTGGCAACACGTCTCCCCCCGCTCTCTTGTCACCTAACACGACAGTAGTGAACCCTACATCTTCCCACATCACATACAAACTCCACAAGACACCCTGAGGTGTGTGGTGAAGGGTGCCATGTACTTCTGCTATTCGCTGCCTTGTCTGTTCCACTTGCAAATGAACGAGGGAAAAACGACTGTCTATATGCTTGCGTACGTGCACTAATTTCTCTTACCGTATCTTTGCGGCTTTATGCGAAATGTAGCTTGGCGGCAGTAGAATCGTTCTGCAGTTACCTTCAAATGCTGGTTCACCAAATTTTCTCAGTAGTGTTCCGCAAAAGGTAAGTCTTCCTTTTAGGGACGCCCATTTGAGTTCACGAAGCATCTCCGTAGTACACGCATGTTGATCGAATCTACCGGTAACACATTTAGCAGCACATTCCTGAATGATGCCTTACTTTAATCTCACCAGGTGGGCATCCCACACACTCACTTAACAGAGCATCATATAGGCAGTCTCCTTTGTGGATCAGCTAGAACTCTCCTAATATACCGATGCTGGACATTCGTGTTCCCTGCTACCGTCCTTACGTGCTCGCATCATTTCACATCGCTTTGCAACGTTTCAAAAAAAATGGATCAAATGGCTCTGAGCACTATGGGGCTTAACTTCTGAGGTCATCAGTCCCCTAGAACTTAGAACTACTTAAACCTAACTAACATAAGGACATCACACACATCCATGCCCGAGGCAGGATTCGAACCTGCGACCGTAGCGGTCGCGCGGTTCCAGACTGAAGCGCCTAGAACCGCTCGGCCACCCCGGCCGGCTGCAACGTTTCGCCTAGGTATCATGGTGACATAAGGAATGCATAGTTTATGAAGGAAATGGTGAATTTTCTTTGACTACATGTCACACACACTCACCAGAAGATGCGGCTAAGAATACGAACTAGCAGTGTCTTACATAGGTTGACATTTAAAGTCTGTGTTAAAAGTTAGGCAGTTGTAACTGATATATGTTGTTCATAAATAAACCAGCAATAATTTTTTATAAAAATGTTTGTTTTAACGTTCTCATCTACTACATATGAGCGGTTAAATACTAAGTGCGTTCTCTATTCCGACCTTTCCCTACCAGTTTGAAATGTAAGCCCGGGAATGGCTTGCCATGAAGAGCAATGGAACGAGGCGTGGAATATCGTCGACGTACCGCTGTGCTGCAAGGCTGTCGCACATGACAACCAAAAAGGACCTCCTACAAAATGAAATGGCCATACGGCGGGGGACAGTCAGCTTGGTATTAAACCGCTGTCCGAGGCGTCTCAAAACATGTCTTCGCTGCTCATAGGGCCTCAGTTCGAAGCGGGACTCATCAAAGATGGGCTTACACTTCAGCAAGATATTGCCCGCTCGCGCCTCTGAAAACGTTTGGAGCATTATGTAAGGGGCCTCCAACCAGCTCGGGATTTTGTCCATACAATGCGCCAATTAGGCAGAATTTTGCACTTTATCCATCATGAGGACATCCAACAACTCTGTCAGTCATTGCCAAATCGAATAACTGCTTACCTAAGGGCCAGACGTGGTCCAATGCGTTACTGACTTGCTCAGTTTGTGAAGTCTTTTCTCTTGAATATATCACCCACTATTTTTGGAATTGTAATCATTTGCATGTCCGTATATGTACATCGCATCTAACGATTTCAGTCCCATTCGGATAATTCGTTTGTGGACGGTCTCTTTTTTTTTGTCCTAGGGTAATGTTCCCCCCATGAACCATGCACCTTGCCGTTGGTGGGGAGGCTTGCGTGCCTCAGCGATACAGATAGCCATACCGTAGGTGCAACCACAACGGAGGGGTATCTGTTGAGAGGCCAGACAAACGCGTGGTTGCTGATGAGGGGCAGCAGCCTTTTCAGTAGTTGCAGGGGCAACAGTCTGGATGATTGACTGATCTGGCCTTGCAACACTAACCAAAACGGTCATGCTGTGCTGGTACTGCGAACGGCTGAAAGGAAGGGGAAACTACGGCCGTAATTTTTCCCGAGGGCATGCAGCTTTATTGTATGGTTAAATGATGATGTTGTCCTCTTGAGTAAAATATTCCGGAGGTAAAATAGTTCCCCATTCGGATCTCCGGGCGGGGACTAGTCAAGAGGACGTCGTTATCAGGAGAAAGAAAACTGGCGTTCTACGGATCGGAGCGTGGAATGTCAGATCCCTTAATCGGACAGGTAGCTTAGAAAATTTGAAAAGGGAAATGGATAGGTTAAAGTTAGATATAGTGGGAATTAGTGAACTTCGGTGGCACGAGGAACAAGACTACGGGTCAGGTGAATACAGGGTAATAAATACAAAATCAAATAGGGGTAATGCAGGAGTAGGTTTAATAATGAATAAAAAAATAGGAGTGCGGGTAAACTACTACAAACAGCATAGTGAACGCATTATTGTGGCCAAGATAGACACGAAGCCCATGCCTACTACAGTAGTACAAGTTTATATGCCAACTAGCTCTGCAGATAATGAAGAAATTGATGAAATGTATGATGAGATAAAAGAAATTATTCAGATAGCGAAGGGAGACGAAAATTTAATAGTCATGGGTGACTGGCATTCGAGAGTAGGAAAAGGGAGAGAAGGAAACATAGTAGGTGAATATGGACTGGGGCTAAGAAATGAAAGAGGAAGCCGCCTGGTAGAGTTTTGCACAGAGCATAACTTAATCATAACTAACACTTGGTTCAAGAATCATGAAAGAAGGTTGTATACATGAATTTAATTGATGAAAGGAGAAAATATAAAAATGCAGTAAATGAAGCAGGCAAAAAGGAATACAAACGTCTCAAAAATGAGATCGACATCAAGTGCAAAATGGCTAAGCAGGGATGGCTAGAGGACAAATGTAAGGATGTAGAGGCTTATCTCATGAGGGGTAAGATAGATACTGCCTACAGGAAAATTAAAGAGGCCTTTGGAGAAAAGAGAACCACTTGTATGAATATCAAGAGCTCAGATGGAAACCCAGTTCTAAGCAAAGAAGGGAAAGAAGAAAGGTGGAAGGAGTATATAGGGGATCTTATACAAGGGCGATGTACTTGAGGACAATATTATGAAAATGGAAGGGGATGTAGATGAAGATGAAATGAGAGATAAGATACTGCGTGAAGAGTTTGATAGAGCACTGAAAGACCTGAGTCGAAACAAGGCCCCCGGAGTAGACAATATTCCATTGGAACTACTGACAGCCTTGGGAGAGCCAGTCCTGACAAAACTCTACCATCTGGTGAGCAGGATGTATGAGACAGGCGAAATACCCTCAGACTTCAAGAAGAATATAATAATTCCAATCCCAAAGAAAGCAGGTGTTGACAGATGTGAAAATTACCGAACTATCAGTTTAATAAGTCACAGCTGCAAAATACTAACGCGAATTCTTTACAGACGAATGGAAAAACTGGTAGAAGCCGACCTCGGGGAAGATCAGTCTGGATTCCGTAGAAATATTGGAACACGTGAGGCAATACTGACCTTACGACTTATCTTAGAAGAAAGATTAAGGAAAGGCATTTATAACGTTTGTAGACTTAGAGAAAGCTTTTGACAATGTTGACTGGAACACGCTCTTTCAAATTCTGAAGGTGGCAGGAGTAAAATACAGGGAGCGAAAGGCTATTTACAATGTGTACAGAAACCAGATGGCAGTTATAAGAGTCGAGGGACATGAAAGGGAAGCAGTGGTTGGGAAGGGAGTGAGACAGGGTTGTAGCCTCTCCCCGATGTTATTCAATCTGTATATTGAGCAAGCAGTAAAGGAAACAAAAGAAAAATTCGGAGTAGGTATTAAAATCCATGGAGAAGAAATAAAAACTTTCAGGTTCGCCGACGACATTGTAATTCTATCAGAGACAGCAAAGGACTTGGACGAGCAGTTGAACGGAATGGACAGAGTCTTGAAAGGAGGATATAAGATGAACATCAACAAAAGTAAACGAGGATAATGGAATGTAGTCGAATTAAGTCGGGTAATGCTGAGGGAATTAGATTAGGAAATGAGACACTTAAAGTAGTAAAGGAGTTTCGCTATTTGGGGAGCAAAGTAACTGATGATGGTCTAAGTAGAGAAGATATAAAATGTAGACTGGCAATGGCAAGGAAAGCGTTTCTGAAGAAGAGGAATTTGTTAACATCGAGTATAGATTTAAGTGTCAGGAAGTCGTTTCTGAAAGTGTTTGTATGGAGTGTAGCCATGTATGGAAGTGAAACATGGACGATAAATAGTTTGGACAAGAAGAGAATAGAAGCTTTCGAAATGTGGTGCTACAGAAGAATGCTGAAGATTAGATGGGTAGATCACATAACTAATGATGAAGTATTGAATAGAATTGGGGAGAAGAGGAGTTTGTGGCACAACTTGACAAAAAGAAGGGACCGGTTAGTAGGACATGTTCTGAGGCATCAAGAAATCACAAATTTAGCATTGGAGGGCAGCATGGAGGGTAAAAATCGTAGAGGGAGACCAAGAGATGAATACGCTAAGCAGATTCAGAAGGATGTAGGTTGCAGTAAGTACTGGGAGATGAAGAAGCTTTCACAGAACAGGGTAGCATGGAGAGCTGCATCAAACCAGTCTCAGGACTGAAGACCACAACAACAACAACAACAGGGTAATGGTTTAAAACATGCACACCTTTTCGGTCCATCAGCTTCCAGAGGAGGACGTAGGCTCTTCAATTGACCATTACTGCCAATGCTCAAAACACTGGTTGTAGGGTGCCATTTCTTGCCTACGAAAGATTATTTGAAAACAGCGGTCATCCTGTGGAAAGAACTCGCCTTTGAAAACAGCAGAGTCAGGACAGATCACCGCCGTTTAGCTGGCCTAAGGGAAGGCTGAACCACTGTCTCCAGTCTGGATGATACGAACAGTCTCCGTTCCTCGGAAACCGGGAAACCGGCGCTGGCGTTGACAATGGCAATAGCCACTATCCGACAAGTGCGGCGACGAACTGATGTGTTGTGGTTT
Source organism: Schistocerca americana (assembly GCF_021461395.2). Classification (NCBI taxonomy): domain Eukaryota; kingdom Metazoa; phylum Arthropoda; class Insecta; order Orthoptera; family Acrididae; genus Schistocerca; species Schistocerca americana. Next base: position 533,889,347 of record NC_060119.1, on the reverse strand, counting down.
CTCCACCATTACTCTATCACTCAGTTGCGTTTACTCTCGTAAATGAATTGCTTAGTGTCCTCTTGCTCACATGATGACGAGCTCTCTGTGACCGTCTTTATCGACGGTTATTACGTGATTACAATAATTTTCACCCTAATTGCATGTATTTCAAAGCCTATTTTAGTGGATTGCAGAAGTCATCCAAAGTTCTTTATACATCTCTTGTGTCCTAAACTGCGATCGATCAATAATGTATGCAACAAACCTGTGTTATTTAACAGCAGTGAGTCATCCAGAATGGCCTGCGGTGCAGTACTGTTCAAGAAAACTTTCCTATGACAAATTTCTTGACATATTTCGTTCGTCAGAAATTTCTCAGCAACAGGATATGTTTTGGAGAGCTCTTGTCCAAGAAGAGATAACATGAGTTTGACACGGCTGATAAATATTGCGCACTCCAAAAACACTTACACAACAACAAAGTGAAAGACCCGATGGATATCTGTAAAATCCAATATATTTCACAGAAGTGCTTTTTATCTTCGAGTGGCACTTTCTTATCTGAAAAGAGAATTTATTTCTAGTAGGTCACGCTTGACATTAAGTTCTATCCAGGTTAGTACATGTTTTTTCCTTTTTAAAAAAGTAGTAGCGTACATCACTTCCTTCAATAGTGCTCACTTCTTTCCATCAGTTCAGATGTTTCGCTGTTCTAGAAACACAGCTTAGTAAAAAATCATACGGTGTGAATACTGAATTATGTAAGTACATTTGGGGCAGCTTGAAAATTATCATGGAAAATCAAGTCTAATGAAAAAAAAGTCCTGGAAAGATGTGTCACACACATCACCGACGAGAATATATGAAAATGGCCACCGACCGAAAGTGGCCATATACATGCATGACCATTATATATATATAAGATGCAATAGACATCATCTTCCGTAATGGAAATTTACAGATTACGGTGGTTTTTAAAAATGGTTTCATTATTCAGAAAATACCAAGGAAATTATTGGACGCATTTTAAAATTGGCTATTGGCTAAGATTGAATGTGATATCATTATAGTAGATTTCCGAAAGGAACGTAGAAACGCAGTTTAAGCACGGCGGAGCAGGTTAAAGGCCTGCGGTTTCGTTCGAGGCACACGTTGTATTGGAAGAAGAATGGACTTATCTATCGAATTAGAAAAAAAGAATGCAGTCGCGGATGCTAAATGCACCTGTCAAAATATCTCTTTGGAAAAATAACAAATGCGTTGGACTTCCTTACCAGCTAAAAGTTAGGAGAAATGTGCTCCACAAATCCTCATCTTTATGTGCTACTGCCCTGAGCAACTCCATTGTGTTATGTCCTTTCGACCTGGCAAATACTTTGGATACCACGGTCGCAGCGTAACAGAAGCCACAGATCGGCTACTGAGAGACAAAGTCACGTGACTGATGCACGAATAAGGCGTATGTATCCCAGAAAATCAGCCTATGCTGGTTACAAGCCTTGCAGAAGGGCTCGCAAAAGGAGCGGTACGGCCATGAGGTCTACGGGACAGCTACCGAAGTCGCCGCGGTCGCCGGTTTTTCGTACAGTGCGGCTTAATAAATGGACAGTGGGTCGGCTTTTTCCAAGCTGCGCGAGGTACGGGGAAGGGGTTGTGGCACAGTATGGTCGACGTGTTGTTATACAAGACGTTTTGGCGGGAAGGTGGGCTTATAAAAAGATATTCCGACAACTTTGTTGCTCCCTATATCTAGACAGGTTCTGGGAAAAAAACTAAAAAAACAGTTATGCATCGCCAACGTTGAATAAATAACTAGATAGCAGCGGCACTAAAGTGAAGTTACTAAACGCGGTTTTCCGAAATTCCTTCACCAAAGAAGATGCAGTAAACATTCCACAATTCGAGTCAAAAACAGCTGCCAACATGAGTAATGTAGAAGTAGCGAAGCAACTTTAGCCACTTAATAAAGGCAAGTCTTTCAGTACAAGTTGTGTACCAATTAAGTTTTTGTCGGAATATAGTGTAAAATAACCCCATTTTTAGCAGTCGTATACAACCGCTCGCTCTTCGAAACGTCCGTGCCTAAGAAATGAAAAGCTCCACGGGTTACACCAATGCACAAGACAGGCAACGTAATTCACTGAATTACAGAACTATATCATTGGTATCGATTGGTAGTGTAATTTTTAACATATACTGTTGTTACGTACCGACTCTGTATCAGGCAACTGGCCGCAGAACTCTATAATTGCGGGACCTCGTTCATTTTGTGTTCCTTAGGGGAGTGTCAACAAGCGCGACACGGAACGACAGCGTTTCACCACGTTAGCAGGTCAGGCAGAAAGCAGGACATCGGCACTTTGCGCGAAGTGGGCAGCTAGCATCAGCAGGAGCTTAGTGAAGAAATTCGACTGAGAAGTATCACGTCACCTTGTTACGTGCAGTACGAAGCCGCGTCGCTAACGCAGAAGGCGTACTGAATATTGTTACAGACCGTCTGTTGGTATAACAAATGTGTTAAGCAAATAGGGCGCGATATGACTCGCTGATACATTCGTATTAGGAAAGTGACGTAAGGTCACCACCAGTCGACATTTCGCACTATAAATACTCCAGCATGTAAGTTCAGGGGGGAGCTGGTCAGAAGGATCAGTGCGGTACAGAACGCGCGTACTCGATTGCTTAACACGGTATTAACGCTGGATCTAAGTCTGTTGTAGATTTACTGCTCGTGCGCAACACCGCCAACAGCCGCCGGAGCACCAGTCACGAGTTCGGCGCTGCCGACAGCTTCCAACGCAGATGGGAGGGCCTGGGGTCTTGGGCCAGGACATCAGCGTTCCTGACACTTCAACGAAGCCACGGGGCCTACCTGCCCGGCAGGTCAGGGTTGGCACACTCCTCGACCACACGACAACCGTCATCGCGGTTCAGAGAGCAGAGATGAGCCACAGTTACGGGAGGATATCGAGGACCTCCTAGGCCGACGTGTGTAGGCCACATACGCAAGTGCCACCTTTTCCGAGTGCAGAAGGTAACGACGCAGCATCCACTTCCTGAGTAGCTGCTGGGCGCTGGCAGCGCACCCTGATAAGCGGTGGCAGAGGACCGCCGAAGCATCACAAAAGGAGAGATGTATTTGCAGAAATAAATGGTTAAAAGTCACTCTTCTTTTATTGCGCCCACCGGCGTACACAGGTTACAACCACCTCCTGTTCCCCGAGGAACCACCAAGTAGCGAACTGGGAGTGCCTCCTGTGACGCACCATACATCTGCCACGCCTCCCAGTAGTTCATACATTATGACAAAGAAAAAGAACCTACTGCCACACAAACGGAACGAATTCAAAAAATATCATTCTTGTGAAACACAAATGAATCTTTATTCATTCGAAGTAATGAGTGCTATCGCCAGGATATCTCTCGTTGACTTCATATTTATAGTTTTCCAGAAGACTTTTGTCATCGTTCCTCTGAAGCAGCATCTAGACAAATCGTCTTGCTATGGAGTATCTTCTCAGTTGTGCGACTAGATTCGTTATTTTCTATAAAAAAGGGCACAGTTCGTAGTAATGGACTACGAGTCATCGAGTGAAAAGAAGCGATATCTCGGGTTCTCCAGCGCGAAGAACTCGCTGTTCTCAATGTTTATAAACATTTAACAGACAATCTGAACAGCCGTCCTAGATTGTTTTCAGACGATGCTGTCACTAACCGTCCAGTGAAGTGATCATAAAAAGAGGACAATGATTTAGAAAATATATGTTTATGATTCGAAAAGTGGTAACTGTCTCTAAACAATGAAAAGCGCGAGGTCCTCCATATGGACACTAAAAAATGCGAAATTTCGGTTATACGCTAAATCAGACAAATTTAAAAGTTGTTGATCCAATTAAATACCCAGCTATTACAATTAAGAACAGCTTAAATTGGAACGATCACACAAAAAATTTTGTGTGGAAGGCGAGCCAAATACTGCGTTTTATTGGCAAAACACTTAGAAAAGCAACAAATCGACTAAGCGTACACTATCATTGTTCGTCCACTTACGGCGTTTGTGGACGGTATGAGATCATTGCCTGATAGGATTGGTGGAGGACGTCAAATAAGTTCAAGCAAGGGTAGCTCGTTTCATATAACGGCGAGGTAGGGGAGAGAGAGAGAGAGATAGAGAGAGAGAGAGAGAGCGAGAGAGTCACGGATACGACACCCGAGTTTGGGTGGCAATCATTAAAGCAAAAGAGTTTTCCATTGCGGCGAGATCTTTTCACGAAATTTCAATCACCAACTTTGTCTCCCGAATGTGAAATTATTATGTAGATTCTCAGTTAGATAGGGAGAAATGACCATCTTAACAAAACAAGAGAAATCAGAGCTCGCACGGGAGAATGTATGTGTTAATTCTTCACACATGTTGTTCGAGAATGGAACGGTTGAGAAATAATCTGAAAGTGGTTCACCACATTAGGATAGGCAACAATTTCGAGAGAAACCTTTCGCTTTGCGAAAACAGGTATACCTGCAGAAGTGGAGACTATCAAATTAAAGGGTGAAGAGTGACCCAATTCTGTAACAGAAACCACGACATAATTAGAGATCCTGGGTTAAAATCCAAATAACCTAACGTATGCATCATCGTCTCGTAGACGGTATGTCCAATTTTTCTGTCGGTTAAATTTTCTTTCACTTGTTGAAATTCGTTCTACGCATATAACAAACAACTGTAACCTTTACGTATCTAAGCACGTTTCAAAACCGATTTTTGGGTGTGTTAACGCTGCAATTGAATATAATTACCAGTGCACATCTGTTTCTTTCTTTGTAGAATAATCACGGAAAACATTTACAATCGTTACCAGTTTCGGCCACAGGCCATCTTCAGGATCCACACGTCATCGGCATGAAAACGTATTTCATAGGTGCTTTGTTCGTCGTTCGAATCTCGGGTACTGGTAAATCACATAAAGCATGAAGACTGTGCCTTCTAGCTTATCCACATTCGCGTATTCCACAAACGACTCGCGAATGGAACAAGAGAGGAAACGTGGGCAGGATAATAGTGGTACATGATACAGTCACACGCCTTAAGTCAGATTCAGAGTATAGGCTGTATGCAAATATAGAGGGATAAAAGGCATTACTCAAAATGGTTCAAATGGCTCTGAGCACTATGGGACTTAACAAAAGGCATTACTACTTTACTCAGTTGCTGCTACGACAAACAGCAGCCGGCCGTTGTGGCCGAGCGGTTCTAGGCGCTTCAGTCTGGAATCGTGCGACCGCTACGGTCGCAGGTTCGAATCCTGCCTCGGGCATGGCTGTGTGTCATGTCCTTAGATTAGTTAGGTGTAAGTAGCTCTACGTTCTAGGGGACTGATGACCTCAGATAGTAAGTCCCATAGTGCTCAGAGCTATTTGAACCATTTTGACAAGCAGCAACGAGTAACTGCAGTATACTAAGAGTGTAACGAATAGTAAAAAATGTAATAATGTACTAATGTATTTGTATAACTATGCTATTTTCTGCATGTTTTCGATTAAAAAAAAAAAAAGATCCATTGATGATGGTGATATTTGTCGTCGAAACTAGTTTGGCAGAATAAAGTAATAAACGAATAACATGGTGTTTTGCATCAAGGCGGACTCAGTTTCTGATATAACTGTTTGACGTCAACCGTTTCACATTCTGACTGTTTACAGTGCCATATTTTCACCTGTTGCAGAAAGTGGAACTGTTATTTTTCTCAGTATACTCCGCGAGCGCAACGATTCATGAACGTAACCTACAATGTTTCAGCGTCCTGCAGCCCGCACTACAGCATACGGAACACCACCAGTTTAATTATAAGCACTCGGTACGTCGTACGAGCCTGGCGACAGACATTTGCTCAATCTTCGTGGAGCAATTTATTGCCCGAGTAACTTGAAAAGTAATGACGCTGCTTGCCGGCGCAGAAAGAAACGGCTGCCTTTGGTGGCACAGCACGTTCCGTAAATTACCATCTAAATGACGAGAGGGCCTTTTACAGGACTGGTGCCGGTGTCCGTGTCTGTGTCTGTGTCGGTGTCCGCTAACGAGAGCGACGACGGGCTCGCCGGTCGCAATTACCGCGCCTCGTTAATACGGCCGGCGCGCCGCGCTCTCTGCCAGCTCCGCCGCTGCTGTGTCGGAACCCGGGCACACAGGCGCGGAGGCCGTGTACCGGCACACTTCAACATCTACAACGATTATACGCCAGACACATAGGTTTTCCTCTTTCCTTTATTTGGTCCACGACTGTATATAAGGACATGTGAGAAAAATGTTGTTTGAGTTATAATACTGTTTTTCAATGTAATTGTGTACAATCTCTGGGCATTTTTGGTAGCTTCGGCTCGGTAGGAGACATGTTACGATGGTTGTTGACTAAAGACTGGCACTAACGCTCATACAAAAATTTATTGCAAAAAAATCGCTCATACAGACTTCTTGTCCACATCACAATACTCCAAACTGTTCCCCAATTCCTCTACGCTCTGTCAGGAAACATGGGACTTCATTTCCATTCCATTCCGCAATGCAATGTACTTGTCCGACCTGCTTTGCCATTTCTGGCGAACGGGCAAGAAGCCGTTCCTTCACACTCTCTCCAGGGCCGCCTCTAAAGCTTTCCTGGCCTTGGTCTCGTTGTCTAAGTTCGTTTTTGGCAATCGGGTTAACAAAAGACACGGAGCCAGGTCGGTACTATAAGGCGGACTGGGTGCCTCGAGATGCATTTTTACGCCAGGAACTGAAGAACAGAGTTAGTAACATGTGGTCTGTCTTTGGGACGTTCTTATAGTTATCTGCTGTGACGGTAGCGTGTCTTGCAACTGTATAAGTGTACACCATCCCGTGGTAAGAATAAAAAAAAGATGACCATGGCCTTATCAACACTCAAGTGAAAGAGCTATAGCTGAAATTTGTAGATACTAGTGACCAGAGTACGTAGTTTAACGGCGCACGGATGACGTCGCTAGAAGGTACTTAACGGAAGGAAAAAAATTTAGAGTCAGTCTTTATAGAACGTCAATGCTGCCTATACAGAAAATTGTGTGTCCGTAAGTGACGGCTGAGAGCGGGCCTGAAAGATGCTTGGAATGTCGGACGCGAGCGCGGAGTCAATTCCGCAAAAATTAGTTAGCTTATTGAGGGGCAACAGTTTTAGTGGTGGCACAAGGTGGAGGAACCTGGAAGAGCTCACGGACAATGTACTGAGGCGGAGAACGCTGTAATTTACAAGGAGAGACTAGGTGAACTCGGAAGTTTCTGGAAACCACTGCTTCAATATTGTAGCAGTAACTTACTAATATATCGAGGAGAAGATTTCATACCGAATATCGACGCAGAAGAGGAAGTCCAAGAGCCGGAGACCAAAGACGAAAAGAATAATTACACGTGAGAATATTTACTTCAAGTGCATCGCAACAGACGCGATGAAGAAGAAACTGAGAATATATGAACAATCTAGAACAGTAAGCTATAAATTTAAGAGAACGTAGTTACTCAGTGACGTCTCCGGGCAGCAAACAGAACTTCTTTTTTTGGGTAACATTAGATAGAAAAGAGGCAGTGAATTTTACTGTTCTACGGTCGATGAAAGTTGAGACCGACCGACTCTATTTTGTGCATTGAACTGCGAATTACCTTAAAAGGTTATAATAAACAATGTGCGGGTCCAAGTTTCCGATCATTCCGATTGATTTCAGAATTAATAAAAGGACGATCTGCTAGTTAAAACTCAGTCACGCAGTCCTCATTGTTCGAAGTGCAAAATCGTCATTTGCTAAATTTACTAACTCGACGTATCCCGTGCCGAATACTGCTCGGAAACAGTTAATAGTTATTTTACAGTGGGCCGGCCGGTGTGGCCGTGCGGTTCTAGGCGCTTCAGTCTGGAACCGCGTGACCGCTACGGTCGCAGGTTCGAATCCTGCCTCGGCCATGGATGTGTGTGATGTCCTTAGGTTAGTTAGGTTTAATTAGTTCTAAGTTCTGGGCGACTGATGACCTCAGAAGTTAAGTCGCATAGTGCTCAGAGCCATTTGAACCATTTTGTTTTACAGTGGGCATTCGACCACAGAGCACATGCCAGAGCAGCTGCTGGGAGTTTATTTGAATTTTTGGTAGTTAATTTTCTGATCGGCGAGCCAGCCACAGCCGTTTTGCTGTGGTCCACCGTTCTTACAGAAACAGTAGTATCGCGACAGCACCAAAGAACTTCCTCCTCTACAGCATATCTCCAGGTGAGCCATATTTGCGATTCACCGATTACACCGTATCAGCTCGTTGTTATATCGTGCGAAAAACTGAAATTCTGTGAACTGGTAGAGTAATCTGAACAAACACCAGATAGCACAGATGGTGTTTTCTGAGGAAAGCAAAAAATTGTATACTACAGCATATCAATAACATTAACAATAATAGAATTTTCTTCCGCAGTTATAATTTACGATAATACACTATTCGTACAATCGGAACTCTGTGTTTACATCAGAGAATGCATATGATTTAACACTGTGTGGATCTATAATGTGACAATATAACGAGATTCAATAATGTTTTCACTTTAAAAAAAGTTGAGATAGGATTCAGTGTGAAATATGACAATAGATTACATTCAAGCGACAGCAATCTTGATTTTAGATTTCATGCAGACGTGATACTGTCATCACTGCACTATGCATTTTTCTGTTCTATGATAACTCTGGTTAGGCTACGAGATCGATCTTTACAGTAGTCAAAATTGAGCTATTACGTACGATCCGAATGTCTTAGGCAACACCGAACAGCTAATACGCATCAGTAGAGCGTTTCCCTTGGCGTAACAACTACATCAAACTTCATACTTGTAAATGGATGCTTGGACAAGAATACAACAGCAAACAGTTAACTTCTCAGCAATCAATCTTCTTCTGGTAGACGTATTTTAATATCTATTTATGTATATATTTGTATCTATCGTTTGCTAAGGGTGAGTGTGTGTTGCCTTACTTATCTGGCTCAGATGTAAGCGGAAAGACACTCACAAGATGACCTCGTAATGAATTACACTGGCTGAAACTGAATCACAAGACGATCACTGTAACTTGAAAACGCTTTCGTTACTCAGTGTCCGCAAACAACAATACGGGATTATGGGTTCGCCTTGATGCAAAACACTTGCTTATTTTCAACCCAAATTAGTTGCAGCGAAATACCGTCAGTGGATTTCTTTTTACTTTATATTTCTATGTTTGTTGCGGTTTTTACGGCAAACAGCATGTCATCTCCAAGGTTTGAGCGGCTGTTATTAACAAATATGAAAGTGTGAGCTTACACACTAATTTATTTAGTCAGATTTGGTGCATTCTGCGGTAAGCTGAGTCTGTCAAAGGAGCGTAATACTTGAAGTTAAATTTGGCCAGGAAGATGATGTTGCGACTACATTGTGTGCTTAATTACTTGTGAGAGCATAGTGAACTCCCGCGGAACATTATACACAGTGTGGGGAGAGAGTACCGGGTTTCTCATAGTTACATTTACAGTAAGAGGCACTGTGGTTTACAACACGGTATTCATACTTAATTAAAATTTTGTAATGCTGTCTTAACTAATCCAATGGCCGTAGAAGCAGTGATATCTCGATCAAGTCGGAAGAGTCAAAGAAGTTAGGACAGTTTGAGCCGTACGCTGCTGGCGTCTACAACGCAGCACCCGTCACATCTACCAATCTGTACGTACTGAAACACGATAAGCTTTCGGTCTGGTTTTATGCCTGCCTTTATTTCTTTTCCATTTTATCTCTGCATCCAACTAGCGCCCGTCTCGGCTTCGGATGGTAGCACTTAGTATCCAAAGTCGGACGATTTGTGAATTATATATGCAAACCTTCCTCGTCAATTAGTCTGTCTATTAGCAAAAATCGCTTCAAAATCTTTTCAGTAGTTTCTGAGATTAGGTTTCACACACAAACAGAAAAACGCGGTGGGGACTTTAAATTATAATTTGTAGTAAGGTAACTGGGATAAAAAACAGACAGCGAAAGACTGTTGACAACTTGTATAGAAACAAGACTGGAGCTACAAGAGTCGATGGAAATGAAAGGGGAACTGTAGCTGGAATGAGGCAGGGTTGTAGCCCGTCCCCTAAGTTACTCGATCTGTACACTGAGCAACGACGGAGAAATTTGGAGCAGGAATTAAAGTTCAGGGAGAAGAAATAAAAACTTTAAGATTTGCCGATGACATATAGTTATTTCAGAGTCGCAAGGATTTTGAAGAGCAGTTGCACGGCGTGGAAAATTCATAGAAAAAAAGACTACAACATGAAATCAAAAGAAAAACAAGAATTATGGAGCATAACCGAATTAAATCAGGCGGTGCTGAGGGATTTAGATTGGAATATGCGAAACTGCAAGTAGAAGATAAGTTTTGCTACTTGGGTAGTAAAATAACTGATCTTGGCTGAAGTAGAAGATATAAAATGCAGATTGGCAACAGCAAGAAAAATTATTTCTGGGAAGCAAAGGAATTTGTTAACATGTAATATAAATTTAAGGGTTAGGTGGTTTTTCAAAGAAATTACGAAACCGTCGAAGCTGCGCAGGAGTTTGCTTTTATTTTAATGGCGACCAGTTCCGGAGCTTACTCCATTATCAAGCCTTCCACATAAGAGCTACCATAATGTGTGTACGCTGCCCAGATAGCTTGTGTGAGTGGCTAAGTGGAAGGTACTATTTGCATACGACTGTCCAGGGCTGCGAATCGTCAGTTTGGTAATAGAAGGAAATGCGGGCCGTAAAAATTCTAGAGGGAGACCAAGACTTGAATACAGTAAGCAGCTTCAAATGGATTTACGTTGCGGTAGTTTTGCAGAGATGAAGAGGTTTGGACAGGATAGACTAGCACTGAGAGCTGCATCAAACCAGCCTTCGGGCTAAACGCACCACCACCACCAGCACCAGCACCACCACCACCACCACCAGCACCACCAGCAACAACAGTTATTACGAATGGTAACATTATCACTTCGAAAAAGTGAAGTTTTTCGTGGAGGTTTGTTCTGTCTATGCAACTAATTGATGGTATACCTCCACGAATTTTGAAGCAACTAAGGAACGACGGAAAACAGAAAAATGACGATAATTTTTGTTTGCAGATAAATATACGCAATCCTTGAACACACTGAAATCACCTCACCAAAGAACCGTAGCATGTCGGTCGTTACAAGAGCCAAAACAAAGGCAGCACAGTCCACTGGTAAAGTGAAGCGCGGTGCGGTAATTGGTTTCTGCGTATGAAGGGGAACAACGTTACAATAGTCCATGAAAAGTTAGCCGAAGTGTGCGGCAACAGAAATCCCATCATATTGCATAGCCGCCTTCTGTGTGGTCACAAATGTGTCATTGACGAAGAACCGCGTGCCAGGCAAGCTCTCTGTGAATGATCACGAAGTGGGGTCTCTGACGCTCGAAGACCGTTGTTTCACGAAAAAGTGAAAATCAGTCATTGATTAGTTTACAACGTTTTGCACGAAATCTCGAATAAGACAAAGGGCGCCGCCAGCTGGCTTTCGTGACTGAGCACGCCCATTCAGAAATCCCTACAAATCGAGGCAGCAGGGGAAACGTTGTAGCTGTGTCACGTCATTCCAAGTGACTCCTTGAGCCGCCTGATCACCATTGACAAATGCTGGGTGCCTCACTATGATCCCGAGGTACAGCAGTATAGAGTGCAGCGGAGACGCGTGGACTGAACACCACTCGAAAAAGGCAGGAGCTAAACATCATCGGACAAAGTAATTCTGTGTGTTTTCAGGGACGGCACGCCGTGGTACACACAGATCACGCTGGTATGCGGTAAACTCTCACAGGAGCACACTAATGAAATCTCCTGACCACGATACGGATAGCTGCCCACATTAGGTGTTTCTGTTCGATGAAAGTGCTTGAGTTCATCTTTTACAGGAGAGCGCTTGTCTGTGTTATTGTACACTCCTGGAAATTGAAATAAGAACACCGTGAATTCATTGTCCCAGGAAGGGGAAACTTTATTGACACATTCCTGGGGTCAGATACATCACATGATCACACTGACAGAACCACAGGCACATAGACACAGGCAACAGAGCATGCACAATGTCGGCACTAGTACAGTGTATATCCACCTTTCGCAGCAATGCAGGCTGCTATTCTCCCATGGAGACGATCGTAGAGATGCTGGATGTAGTCCTGTGGAACGGCTTGCCATGCCATTTCCACCTGGCGCCTCAGTTGGACCAGCGTTCGTGCTGGACGTGCAGACCGCGTGAGACGACGCTTCATCCAGTCCCAAACATGCTCAATGGGGGACAGATCCGGAGATCTTGCTGGCCAGGGTAGTTGACTTACACCTTCTAGAGCACGTTGGGTGGCACGGGATACATGCGGACGTGCATTGTCCTGTTGGAACAGCAAGTTCCCTTGCCGGTCTAGGAATGGTAGAACGATGGGTTCGATGACGGTTTGGATGTACCGTGCACTATTCAGTGTCCCCTCGACGATCACCAGTGGTGTACGGCAAGTGTAGGAGATCGCTCCCCACACCATGATGCCGGGTGTTGGCCCTGTGTGCCTCGGTCGTATGCAGTCCTGATTGTGGCGCTCACCTGCACGGCGCCAAACACGCATACGACCATCATTGGCACCAAGGCAGAAGCGACTCTCATCGCTGAAGACGACACGTCTCCATTCGTCCCTCCATTCACGCCTGTCGCGACACCACTGGAGGCGGGCTGCACGATGTTGGGACGTGAGCGGAAGACGGCCTAACGGTGTGCGGGACCGTAGCCCAGCTTCATGGAGACGGTTGCGAATGGTCCTCGCCGATACCCCAGGAGCAACAGTGTCCCTAATTTGCTGGGAAGTGGCGGTGCGGTCCCCTACGGCACTGCGTAGGATCCTACGGTCTTGGCGTGCACCCGTGCGTCGCTGCGGTCCGGTCCCAGGTCGACGGGCACGTGCACCTTCCGCCGACCACTGGCGACGACATCGATGTACTGTGGAGACCTCACGCCCCACGTGTTGAGCAATTCGGCGGTACGTCCACCCGGCCTCCCGCATGCCCACTATACGCCCTCGCTCAAAGTCCGTCAACTGCACATACGGTTCACGTCCACGCTGTCGCGGCATGCTACCAGTGTTAAAGACTGCGATGGAGCTCCGTATGCCACGGCAAACTGGCTGACACTGACGGCGGCGGTGCACAAATGCTGCGCAGCTAGCGCCATTCGACGGCCAACACCGCGGTTCCTGGTGTGTCCGCTGTGCCGTGCGTGTGATCATTGCTTGTACAGCCCTCTCGCAGTGTCCGGAGCAAGTATGGTGGGTCTGACACACCGGTGTCAATGTGTTCTTTTTTCCATTTCCAGGGGTGTATTTTACCTCCCTACTCCTCTCTCTCCTCTCCAATATTCTCCGGACATGGCACCCATTGACTACTACTTTCCTTGGATGAAGGAATTTACAAAATGTCGACAACGTGATTTCCGGTTTGGATGGTTGCCTGAACAGTCTCCTCGAAATACGAGGGCCTTTTTCTTAGGTGATTATTAAAGCCTTATGACTATCTTCCTTATTGAAACAGCATTTTCGATTTCCAATCCATGAACGTGCAACACGTCTGGAAAAAAATAAGACAAAAAATAATACACAACAGCTAATAGTCAAAGTACTTGACACGAGACACTTCAAATGTTTCAAAACAGAAGTAATTTCGAGTCTTGCAGTAAATCTCATTGAGGGCCATATTTTTAGAATTGTGGAGGGAAAACGGACCAATGACTGACGAAAGAAAACTAATCTCAATAATGAAATTTTTAAATATGTTCCATTAAAAGATAAATTTCTGCATAATAAAAGCACAGTATTGGACAGAATATTTAACTCAGAAAGATCGGCGGGTGATCTGCTTCTCGATCTTTAGTGAGTTTAAGAGGCTTTGTACTGTCGTCTTTTATTCGTAGACTTCCTGGAACGATCTGTATCGCAACTGTTAACGCATTTCGATAGCTTGTACTGTCACATACTCGACAAACGGTGAAGTACATTCGATTTCGGTACATTTCTTCTGCTTCATATTCTTCATGTAATGTCTTAAATGCACTGAAGTGAAATGAATGAACCCGCTATGATTCAATGGATCGTACTTTCACGATATGCTGAATCTGGAACGTAATGCGTATGCCGCGACTCCCACTTTTGTAACTCTCACATAACCAGCGGAGACAATCTCTGGTAGGAGTGCTCCGAAATCATAGGTGGAAACTTTGGTGCTAACGAAATTTTGAGTCTGGCTCACAGGTGTACCGAGAGAGCGTAACTGTTACGGCAATGGTTCTTGATAAGCAGGAGGGTTCCGATCTGACATCGATTTTTTATTTTCACTGCGAATTTGAAACTAATTTCCTCGCATGACGGTGATTTTAGATATCCAAGCTATGCATCTTTCACATTTTGTGCTCCACTGACTCCGCAGTCAAACTCTGTCAGTCGTTTACCTATTTTGCGGCTCACCTGACATCAACCGTACCAGTAACTGGGTCTACTGCGCTATCACACATTTTAATAGCGGACATAAGACAGTACTCACCTCTAGCTGATAGCTTCTTTGTGTTGATGATCTTTGCTGCGAACTCCAGGCCCGTCGATTTCTGAACGCATCTCCGCACGACTGAAAATGCGCCCCTGAAACAGATAACAAAAATAAGTTTACAATCATCATGGCAAAAATTAGACACTGGATGTAAAATTAATAAAAAGAAAGCGAAGTCGAATTTTCTCTAGAACAAAGTTTACTAGGGGACTCACTAAATCACTTCTGTTCCTGAAAAATGTATCCGAAAAATTAGTGAACAGCAAAAAAGATTCTCTTTCACTGTCTAACACTGTAATATCACGAAATGATGACAAACGCTCTTGGTCTCGTCCTAAACCAAGTGCACAAGCACCACCACAATAATTGTTTTCACGTATAGCTTACATCAGTAAATACTCTGCATTAGAAGTTTGTATTTTATTCGATAATCGAAGGCATAAATTTCTTCCTGCATTCGACAAAGCGATGTGCGAACAAGATGATGAATCTCAACCAATTTATAACACTAAGTGACGGAATAACATCGCAAGTTCGATGATGCTTTTCGCGGATAATGCTGAGAAAACAGCAGCGAAATCAAGGAAGACCTGCGAAGGGTCGACGCTTGGTGCAACAATTGGTAGTTGACTCTGACCATATAGAAATGTGACGCGTATAGCTTAAAAAGGCAGGAAGACCCATTATTGCACGATTACACGATTGCAGGACAATCACTAGAAGCGTTTATCCGTAAAGTGTATAGGAGTATGCGTACATAGCGACATAAAGTGGAACGTCCACACGAACGTAATCGGAGGTAAGGCACATTCAGACAGATACAACGGAAGAATCCTCATTAAATCTAGTCCACCCACAAAGGAGATAGCTTATAGAATCCTAGTTCGACAAACACTTGACTATTACTTGTAAGTCTCGGATACGTACCAGATAGGATTGACACAAGAAATACAGAAGCTGCGATGGAGAGGAGAGTGTTTTGTTACAGGTTAATTTCGTAAGCACCAAAGCATCACGGGTATGCTCAACGAACTCCAGTAATCACTATGTGGTCCAACGTGAAAATTCCGTAAGCGTACACTTTTAGAAGAATCACACAATATACTGGCGCTCCTACGTATATGTCGCAAAAAGATCACGAAAGTAAAATTATAGAGATTCGAGCTCACATGGAGGATTATCAACAATCCTTCTTCACGTGAACCATTCGCGACTGGAAGGGATAAAATGGCAATGTAACACGAAGTACCCTCCGCAACGCTCCATTAGGTGGCTTGCGGAGTACACATGTAGGTGTAGATACACTACTGGCCATTAAAATTGCTACACCACGAAGATGACGTGCTACAGACGCGAAATTTAAACGACAGTAAGAAGATGTTGTGATATGCAAATGATTAGCTTTTCAGAGCATTCACGCAAGGCTGGCGCCGGTGGCGACACCTACGAAGTGCTGACATGAGGAAAATTTCCAACAGATTTCTCGTACACAAGCAGCAGTTGACCGTCGTTGGCTGATGAAACGTTGTTGTGATGCCTCGTGTAAGGAGGAGAAATGCGTACCATCACGTTTCCGACTTTGATAAAGGTCGGATTGTAGCCTATCGCGATTGCGGTTTCTCGTACCGCGACATTGCTGCTCGCGTTGGTCGAGATCCAATGACTGTTAGCAGAATATGGAATCGGTGCGTTCAGGAGGGTAATACGGAACGCCGTGCTGGATCCCAACGGCCTCGTATCACTAGCAGTCGAGATGACAGGAAACTTATCCGCATGGCTGTAACGAATCCTGCAGCCACGTCTCCATCCCTGAGTCAACAGACGGTGGCGTTTGCAAGACAACAACCATCTGCACGAACAGTTCGACGACGTTTGCAGCAGCATGGACTATCAGCTCGGAGACCACGGCTGCGGTTACCCTTGACGCTACATCACAGACAGGAGCGTCTGCGATGGTGTACTCAACGACGACGAACCTGGGTGCACGAATGGCAAAACGTCATTTTTTCGGATGAATCCAGGTTGTGTTTACAGCATCATGATGGTCGCATCCGTGGTTCGCGACATCGCGGTGAACGCACATTGGAAGCGTGTATTCGTCATCGCCATACTGGCGTATCACCGGGCATGATGGTATGGGGTGCCATTGGTTACACGTCTCGGTCACCTCTTGTTCGCATTGACGGCACTTTGAACAGTGGACGTTACAGAAGTTTTACGACCCGTGGCTCTACCCTTCATTCGATCCCTGCGAAACCCTACATTTCAGGAGGAAAATGCACGACCGCATGTTGCAGGTTCTGTATGGGCCTTTCTGGATACAAAAAATGTTCGACTGCTGCCCTGGCCAGCACATTCTCCAGATCTCTCAGCAATTGAAAACGTCTGGTCAATGGTGGCCGAGCAGATGGCTCGTCACAATACGCCAGTCACTACTCTTGATGAACTGTGGTATCGTGTTGAAGCTGCATGGGCAGCTGTACCTGTACACGCCATCCAAGCTCTGTTTGACTCAATGCCCAGGCCAATCAAGGCCATTATTACGGCCGGAAGTGGTTGTTCTGGATACTGATTTCTCAGGATCTATGCACGCAAATTGCGTGAAAATGTAATCACATGTCAGTTCTAGTATAATATATTTTTCCAATGAATACGTGTTTATCATCTGCATTTCTTCTTGATGTAGCAATTTTAATGGCCAGTAGTGTATTTAAGAATAAAGAACTGGGCGGAAAAAAATAATATTTGAAGTTTCAGTAAGAGGAAGTGACGAAGAGTCTCTCAATAGAATTAAAAAGAAATGTGTACATGTTCACTGAATGTTAAATAAAACATAAATTATTTATTGAGATATTTCAATAAAATGAAGTAACACCATAATGCAATTCACAGCCGTTATGTGAAACATTTTTGTATATAAACTAGATACGGTGCTGGAATAATTACAAATTTGAGAATTGGATGATACAATCTTCAGAACATTCAGCTATACAAAAGCGGATATGCGAAAGAGATGAGTTTCATTTTTTTATTGCATGTAATTAGAAATACGACGGATTGAAAAGAACGGTTTATATACAAATGATTCAGAAACAGGATACTGTGTGCTACGAAAAAAGGTGAAAAATATTTTCCTTGCAGCTTCATGAACCAACAGTGTATACACCGTCTGGAAAAAAATCGCAACACCAAATAATAATTAATGTAGAGTACCGTAATTTCAGGAATACATTTTTCCAGGTAACATACTTCGTGATTAACATTGCAAGAGCACACGTTAATGTAAGCTCGAGGTAAGCCATTGCAAATGTAAAATGCTGGTACATTAATAATCGAAGTAACTGCCAGAATATTGAATGCAAGCATGTAAACGTATATACCGGATGTCAATTGGCTCTAAGCACTATGGGACTTAACATCTGAGGTCATCAGTCCCCTAGACTTAGAACTACTTAAACCTAGCTAACCTAAGGACAGCACACACATCCATGATCGAGGCAGGATTCGAACCTGCGACCATAGCTACCGGATGTCAGTTTGTAGGATGGAATTCCATGCCTGATGCACTTCGTCGGTCAACGCAGGGACGGTTAGTGCTGTTTTTGGATGACGCTGAAGTTGTCGTCCTGTGATGTCCCATATATGCTCGATTGGGGACAGATCTGATGACCGAGCAGGACAACAAAACGTGTCGACACTCGGTAGATCATACAGGTAACGCTGCACATCATGTTGGTCTACAATAGAGGTATGTGGGCTAGAGTTATCCTGTTGGAAAACACCCTCCTGGAATGCAGACCATGAATGGCAGCACAACAGGTCGAATCACCAGACTGACGTACATATTTGCTGCCATGGTGCTTGGGATAACCAGGAGAGTGCTCCCGCTGTCGTAGACAAACGCAGCCCAGACCGTAAATCCAGGTGTAGGCTCTGTGTGTCTAGCACGCAGGTTAAGTTGGTTGCAGGCCCGCAAATGCCTCCTCCTAACCATCACACGGTCATGAGTGGCAACGAGGCAGTCAGCTTTCATCACAAAACACAACAAACCTCCACTTGACACCACTGTTGGTGTTTGGGGTCAGTGGGATGCACACCACAGGGTCTCTGGTTCGGGGCTCTCCTTGAAGTAACCGATTTGTAACAATTGGTTGTGTCACGGTGGTGCCAACTGCTGCTCAAATTGCTGTTGCGCATGTAGTGAGATGCGCCACAGCTATACGCCGAGCACGATGGTCTTCCCTTTCGGTCGTCGGCAGCCCCGTCTTCTTGCGACCGTACATTCACGTGACCACCGCTGCAGCAATCACGTACGGTGGGTACAGTCTTGCCAAATCTTTCTGCAGTATTGCAAAAGGCATATCCAGCTTATCGTAGTCCTATTACACGATCTCATTCGACCTCAGTGTCGTGTTTCTCGTCT
Source organism: Schistocerca americana (assembly GCF_021461395.2). Lineage (NCBI taxonomy): Eukaryota > Metazoa > Arthropoda > Insecta > Orthoptera > Acrididae > Schistocerca > Schistocerca americana. The sequence goes on along the minus strand of NC_060119.1, from coordinate 533,870,311 downwards.
TAAAGTTACTTCTGACTAGCATTAACTTACCACGCCCAATCTCATAGGTAACTAACGCTCACGACTGTTACAGCGTGTGTTTAAAAAGAAAACCTGTTCTGCATCCTCGTGGTGGCGTTAGTAGCGCCACTCTTATACGACTGGCTCGAACTATGAACAGATATCATCTTTCAGACGTAGAAGCACGTCTACCAACATTCGTTCAGATGGCACAACTCCTTATTGTCGCCATTTCTTTCCGTCAGTGTAACTTAGCGCTTCTAATAAGTAAGTAAACTTAGAGAGACTATTACACTACTGGCCATTAAAATTGCTACACCACGAAGATGGCGTGCTACAGACGCGAAATTTAACTGACAGGAAGAAGATGCTGCGATATGCAAATGATTAGCCTTTCAGAGCATTCACGCAAGGTTGGCGCCGGGGGCAACACCTACAACGTACTAACATGAGGAAAGTTTCCAACCGATTTCTCATACACAAACAGCAGTTGATCGGCGTTGCCTGATGAAACGTTGTTGTGATGCCTCGTGTAAGGCGGAGAAATGCGTACCATCACGTTTCCTTCTTTGATAAAGGTCGGATTGTAGCCTATCGCGATTGCGGTTTATCGTATCGCGACATTGCTGCTCGCGTTGGTCGAGATCCAATGACTGTTAGCAGAATTCGGAATCAGTGGGTTCAGGAGGGTAATACGGAACGCCGTGCTGGATCCCAACGGCCTCGTATCACTAGCAGTGGAGATGACAGCCATCTTATCCGCATGGCTGTAAAAGATCGTGCAGCCACGTCTCGATCCCTGAGTCAACAGATGGGGACATTTGCAAGACAACGACCATCTGCACGAACAGTTCGACGACGTTTGGTTCAAATGGTTCAAATGGCTGTGAGCACTATGGGACTTAACTACTGTGGTCATCAGTCCCCTAGAACTTAGAACTACTTAAACCTAACTAACCTAAGGACATCACACACATCCATGCCCGAGGCAGGATTCGAACCTGCGACCGTAGCAGTCGCGCGGTTCCGGACTGCGCGCCTAGAACCGCTAGATCGACGACGTTTGCAGCAGCATGGACTATCAGCTCGGAGACCATGGCTGCGGTTACCTTTGACGCTGCACCACAGACAGGAGCGCCTGCGATGGTGTACTCAACGACGAACCTGGGTGCACGAATGGCAAAACGTCATTTTTTCGGATGAATCCAGGTTCTCTTTATAGCATCATGATGGTCGCAGTCGTGTTTGGCGACATCGCGGTGAACGCACATTGGAAGCGTGTATACGTCATTGCCATACTGGTGCATCACCCGGCGTGAGGGTATGGGGTGCCATTGGTTACACGTCTCGGTCACCTCTTGTTCGCATTGACGGCACTTTGAACAGTGGACGTTGCATTTCAGATGTGTTACGACCCATGGCTCTACCCTTCATTCGATCCCTGCGAAACCCTACATTTCTGCAGGATAACGCACGACCGCATGTTGCAGATCCTGTATGGGCCGTTCTGGATACAGAAAATGTTCGACTGCTGCCCTGGCCAGCACATTCTCCGGATCTCTCACCAAATGAAAACGTTTGCTCAATGGTGGCCGAGCAAGGGGCTCGTCACAATACGCCAGTCACTACTCTTGATGAACTGTGGTATCGTGTTGAAGCTGCCTGGGCAGCTGTACCTGTACATGCCATCCAGGCTCTGTTTGACTCAATGCCAGGGCGTATCAAGACCATCAATACGGCCAGGGGTGGTTGTTCTGGGTATTGGGTTCTCATGATCTATGCACCCACAGTGCGTGAAAATGTAATCACATGTGAATTCTAGTATAATATATTAGCCCAATGAATACCCGTTTATCATCTGCATTTCTTCTTGGTCTAGCAATTTTAATGGCCAGTAGTGTATACAGGTTTTTATTAATTCAGAAGCTCTGGCTTGATGTCTGGCTACTATAAAAATTCGTTTAAGAGACAGTTCAGCAAGTCGAGTGGTAGCGGCTAACTGATAGTCATTCGTCCTCGCGTTGTTTGTTTCGCAGCTGTATGCAGAGCCTCGGCAAGCATGGAAGGCTTCAAGGTTGGCGACGCTGCTCGTCCTACATTCTATCAATCATAACTTTATTTTTTTTTATTGTAACTATGATGAAGCGAACGTTTGACTCATGTTTGACTTCAGCTATTCGTGATTTATGCAAGAATAGAACATGGGTGAGGCGCTACGCGAGAGGCGTTCTGGACCAATCACAGCGTCTTTTACTATTAATATTCAGAGAAGGTATTTTCTTAGTACAGTCATCCAGTGTGTGGAAGGGGGGGGGGGGGGGGGGAGAAGAATTTTCGAATGTTGCTTCCATTTCCTAGCGTGCTCTACTTAGTACCGGGTGCAAGTTCGAGAGGAACCCAAAAGCAGTTGTGAATTGAGCTGCGATCTCATGATCACATCACAAACATCGCTACCAAATCGCGTCAGTAACAACAGGTTTGCAACGGGAGTCCCAATACACAGAAATATTCATGCACTTGTAGCGAGAAAGTGTATGCACGGCGTGTAAAACGTCCTTCTCCTCCATATACTCAGTCTATTAATTACTCTCGGACTCAGTACTGTATTAAATATGCGTTCCAAACCTTGCGAGCATTGCTTTTAATAATTGCTGGCGGACTTCAAATTTATTCCGGGGCCGGGAGCGGATTGGCTGTCAGCTGCAGCTGCGAAATTCCACTAAAGCCTTCCCACCTGCGCCCCGCGCGCTGTTATTGCGAGAGAATTAATAATTTCCCGCGTTTTAATAATTACGCCGGCAAACTCTCCGCTCGCGGCGGTGGCTACAGATTTAAAAGGACAAAAGGGCGCCTCAGCATTTCATTACTCCAGTTCTCAACGTAGCCGCTGCGCGCTGTAGTTACAGAGTTTGAGCTTTCCCTAAAACAGCGGGTAACATTATACCGGATGAAATTTTACGCTGCCAGTTTTAGCTTATTCATTTCCTTTCCACTTGTCGGTATCGTTTTCATGCTTGCACGAAAGAGTACATATTAATTTCCTAGCACCAATACACAGCTCTAAAATTCTTCTTCAACAAAACATATACCACATATTTACTGAGGGGTCATGTAAAAGAAGTAAACAATGGAGCTGGAGACGAGATATACGTAAACAGATAACGGCATAAGCGAACCGTACAGCCGCATTAACTGCAGGTTAAAGTTGTAACTTACGTTTTCCTATCTTTTGGGATTTATCTTCTCCTCAAAGACACTACCTGATCAAAAATTTTTGTACGTTCAACATTGCAGCACAGTCAGCAATCGTGATAATCTAATATATAAGAAACTATCAACCTCGATTGAGGTAATGAAACCAACCTTTACCTAGGTTTCAGCCCAAATAATCGAGCCGTCTTCAGAAGATATACCTTAATCTATAATTTGTCTAAGAGGGCATGGTCTAGAAATAAAACTAAAACAGCCTGAATAGGCGTAGCCACATTTTAAAAATGCGGTACATAAGTTTGGGCTGTTGTGGAGCATGGGAAACAACTGAAGTGATCTGTCTTAGGAACGTCATTATTACAATTTTGGATCCATTTTTATTGCCATAATTCATTTTTGGGACCGTTTTACAATTGGTGGTGTAATTTTTAATTTGCTCGCAGTCAGTCTTGTGCACGTAGAACGTCAGCCTGCTCTCGCTATTCACTGCGTCATCGTAGCTAAGCCACGCACGGAACAAGGAGGTGGGAAGCTCTCGTGTGGGCGTGTGTGGGTGAAGATTGGCGGAGGCCACTTTGATCCTGGCCCTCGCCTACTAATATGCGCACAGCGTTGTGTGTCGGGCGCCTTACCCGCCACTCACCTTGCAAATGTCGGCCTTGCGCCGTAGGCAGGCCGCGGGGGCGTACGGAACAAGTGCACGTGGGGCCGCCAGGGATTAGCGAGCGCGCTACAGAGGGGCTTAGTGCTAACGAGCTAAAGCCCGAGGAGTACGCTCCGACCTCCCCCTTCGTAGGCGCTGGACCAAGCCCGGGAGAGAGCGCACGGTAAGTGGTTACAACGCAGGTCGCTGAACACCGTCTATTTCTCAGGCTTGTAAACGCAGCGGGCTGTTCAATAAAAAGAAAAAAAAGCTTCCGCGTCAGCTAAGCTCTTAATGCTTCAATGATCGTCTTGCATGAAAAGAAGGTTAGTTTAGATTGATTGGGAGGATACTGTGAGACTGTAGATGCTCTACAAAGAAGATCGCTCTGAGAACATCTCTACGACAGATACTGGAATACTAATCAAGAAGCGTTTTCAGTTTGGTTCACAGTAGACACCGTGCATGCATGTAATTGAAGGGCAGCACGGAAGGCCATAGGTTAGTTTGCCAAGAGGGAGAGTTCACACAAACGCTTAGATATCTCAACTGTCAGACACTCGGAGAAAGACTCTTAACATGAAAACCTTCATAAATGATCCCGTCACCCATCTCCTGCTAATATTACTCTGATCTATATATCTCACTTTCACACAGATCGTGAAGACAACAGCAGCATTTCATCCAAGAAGTAGAAGTAAAACTATTCATAAGACATAGTTTAATATTTTACGGAAAAGCCACTTTAAATCGAAAAGTTGCTACAAGGGACTCAGGAAACATGTCAGAATTTCAAAGAGATAACCCTTGGGAACTGTGTCCATACCGCTGTCCTGCGAGCCAATTTTGTTGCTTATTTATATGAGCAACTTTTCATTTGACTCCACTGCGGTTGATGAGCTCGATGAATCTCTCCCATCCTCTTTCCCTAAAAATCCGTATGTCGTTTAAGAAAAAAAAAATTGAATTTATAATAACGATCTCTGCATAAAAAATATACGGGTTTCTATAAACTGGGGAAAATTGAACAGTCAGTAACATGGGTATACAAAATAACTGCAGTACACAAACAAGGTGCAATGCAACACACACAGTCCCACCACCTGCACATAGCAGACGACGGCGCAACGCGAGAACGCATGAGAGAGGGAGAGGAGAGAGAGAGAGAGAGAGAGAGAGAGAGAGAGAGAGAGAGAGAGAGAGAGAGAGGAGAGCGCGAAAGGAGCATAGGCTGCGGTGATGGGGGGGGCGGGAGGGGAGGAGGCAAAGTCAAACATTTAATATTTAACTGATTAGCAACAACGACGGTTTCCAGACTGGAGATCTAGAAACATCAAGGACTTTATGTAACACAAGAATCCATTGACGTGAATTCCGACAATCACGTTATTTACGGGCACGACATCTCCGTCCAGTCTAAGAGGGATCTGTTATTCATGGGTACTTCTATCGAAAGAAGGGAGCGGGGGGGGGGGGGGGGGGCGCATTCGTACCGAAATCCTTTCGATGACAACAAAAGGTAGCATCTCTAACAAGTGTAGCAGCACATTTCACCAGATGATATACACGATTCAAATGCTGAAGGGAAAAACTAAGGTACTACAACGTGATCTTGTACAATTACAACCCACAAGTTGTTGGTATTCTGGCATATGGATTTTCACTTCTAATGCAGCTTTGTGGCAGCTGGGAGCATCCGAGATATTTGTTATAACGCGTATCGATACACCGTCGAAAATTGTAAATAATGGTGAACACATATTATTACGTAGCGTTTCTCAACGTAGCACCACCAACGTCATGGCAGCTGTTTAGTATGAAATGAACGCAATCTATAAATTAAATACAAGCCTCACATGCATTGCTCATTCAAGACTTCGTGCAAGCTGAAATATTCATTTACGAAACTGTTCTCAGGTAAAAGATGCACTACTATCTGCATAATTCTTACCTTAAAAGTTTCGGACACCCTGTATAGTACGCTCAGGATTGCAGGTAACAGAAAAAATTTATTGCCGAAAAACTATGAAGCAATGTTCGTGTACAGCAGTTAACATTTTTTGAGGAACCGGATGAGATCTAGCATCACAGAAAGGAAGAAACAACACTAATTTTCAAAGTTCCAAAATAAATCAGTGACTAACAGTTGCGAGGAAACGGCGATTTTATTCGCGATTACGAACTTTCCGGCATGGCCGAATAACTCTGCAAGATATACGACTGGTGGCCAAAGCCTTCGATTACCTTTCACTGATTTGTGGTTTGTTTCCGCCCTTCTGCGAACCCTATTTCCTAACTTTGTCGCGAGGGAAGCAAACTTCTTCCCTCTGTCCTTCCGTTGGCAGTCAGATATACCTTCCAACTTCCCTCACATTTCTTTGTGGTGGTTACGAGATGACGCAAGCTATATACTCAATATGAATGGTCGGTATCAATTAAAAGACAGTGACGAAAAATCATGCGGTCGAAGAGAAAAAGGCAGCATCAGTATTAGTGGTAAATCACTGAATGATGACAGTAATGGTCAAATTTCATAAACTCATCTTGCAACATCATTACGGTTACGCTGTAGTTTATTACGCGAAGGATGGACGAACTTTAAGGCGCGTTTTCGACCGATAGACTACAATAAAAAGTGACCGCTCAAATGGCGAAATACCGACGCTGTACATCAGGCGGAAAAGGAAACATTATAAATGCCAATGGCGAACAGTGATAAACCTAAGTGAATTACGCGCGGTCACTATATTTTAGACTTAAGCGACAAAAATGAAATAAGCTAGCACTGTTTTCTATGTATACCGATTTATATACAGATTAAATTGAAAGCTGGGGAAACAACCTAGGGAAAGCTAGATATCGAATCTTTTAGATACTTTTGCGCAGAACCACAAGCGAAATTGTAATTTAACTAACTAACATTTGTAGGGAACGCATAAACTTAGCTTGAGAAGAAGCAAAACGAATCGCTGTTTTTAAAATGTTAACGACGAAGACTTAACAACAGAGTAGTAGTAACAGGCAGAAACTTCTGGTGGCGCTAACTGCGAGGTGTCACTACTACACACTTTGCTGAGATTCTCCCGACAGAGATGACCGACTTTATAAGGCCGGGCGTTGTGACCGAGCGGTTCTAGGCGCTTCAGTCCGGAACCGCGCTGCTGCTACGGTCGCAGGTTCGAGTCCTGCCTCGGGCATGGATGTGTGTGATGTCCTTAGGTTAGTTAGGTTTAAATAGTTCTAAGACTAGGGGACTGATGACCTCAGATGTTAAGTCCCATAGTGCTAATAGCCATTTGAACCATTTGAACTTTTTAAGGCACTGAACTAGTGCCTGGAAAGAGCGAATTTCAGATTTTCTTTAAGCCGTATTTACGTTTTCTTTGTTTCTGAAACGATTTCTTGAACAAGAACAATCCTTATTTTCTCCAGTATCCTTGCGTAATTGATCTAGTAGTTCGACTTTCAAGAATTCGACATCGACAAGACTTTATACTCCACCCTAGCTCCTTTCTCTCCTGTTGGTATACCTGTCGCATACATGACGCGCATTCAAATGGAAACAAACCGTCTCTGTAAAGAGTTACTGCAGTTTTATCACATAAAAATTAATTTCTTTCCACGGCCAAAAGTCTTAAAACGTTGTCTATATTGCGCGATATCTCTCAGCAGCGGCACCACGTCTTCGTTCGTGTACAACAATATTTAACATCCTTATCAACACTCAACAGCTGATAGGTTCTATATTTTTCCATGTCTACAACTCCTCCTTTTATGAAGTTCAGAAACCTGTTCTTCCTTCTTGAACGAGTTTCTCCTAGAATTTTTAGGATACATGGAAATGTTAAACTGAAGATTTTTTTCACCAGTAACGAAACGAGTAGTAGCTCTTTTCCGTTACACTTGCGTGGATTTGTATAGCCTAGTAAACTGGAGATTCAATTCATTCATCACAGTTTATAGCTGGTTTTGTCATTTACCTGTTTTTCTTTTTATTTTGGTACATGTCGAGCAGTGTGAGGAACTATCGTATTAACAGTAAACTAAAGCAATAAAGCAAATGCTTATCTTCTATGCTCGATTTAGAAACTCGATATTAAGTAAGTGATCACTGCTTGTAACACTTACTTACTAGGATCACGCAAAAAGGAATGCACACCATAATTTCAAAGATCCAACTTTTGTTCTACGCCATTGCTATTCACGGGGGTCGTAGAAACATTCTCCCAGCTATAACCTCCTATTAAGAGTGCCTTTGTTGTAAGGACGAGACAGTGATAAACATCCACATGTGGCTGAATAATGTGTATATAGATGAAGTTGGTGATCGCAGTGCAGTTAGTCGTTGGTGAAAGAGCTTACCTTGTAAAAGTAGGCACTGACTGACAAACGTACAACAGTGGACGCTCTGTCAGTCCGGGTGAGCAAACGAGAAGCGAGTGTCTGCAGAATATTGACAGAGTTGCAGTTGAAAATGGTTTGCGGCACGTGGTTTCGGAGATCACTGGGTGTATAACATTGAACCACCTACACCACAGACCTTATCTGACGCCGCATGATTATAGTCTCTTCGGTACAATGAAAGAATCGCTTCGTAGAACGAGATTTGGAGATGACGACTAAGGCTGCTAAACTGTGGCTCAGACGTACTGGTTCTGGCTTCTACTGTGCAGGTACACAGGCCGTAATTCGACGTGGTCTACAGCAGTTGAAAGGGTTGTGGAAAAAGTGTAATTTTTCGCACGAATGTGTCAACATACTGTAAAAACATGAAAGCTATGGAAAATAAATTCAGTGTTCAAAAACAAACAATATGCATTTCTTTTGGAGTGATCCTCGTAGTTTTAAAAAAAATGCTGCTTGTGTACCTCAAAGCATATATCAACGTCTCTTTTCCACCATGGTCGGAAAATATTCAAGGAGCTTCTACCGAAGATTACTGCTGTATACCTTTCGAATAAACTTGTAAGCTACAGAGCTAAATCAGGTATTTCACCAAGAGAAAATCATCGCAGAAACATCCGGCTGGATTTTCTGTGCGAGGTGGGGAAGGGGAGGGAGAGAGAGAGAGAGAGAGAGAGAGAGAGAGAGAGAGAGAGAGAGAGAGAGAGAGAGAGAAATTATGAATGTATCACTGGCTCGAAGCAAATCGCCACAATGTCTTCTCCTCATTCCATAGTAGTTCTTGTACCCAACGTTCCAAGTTATTACTTCCATATTGGGTGAATCACCTGAAACTTGCAGCGCAAATATTGTGGAAATGAAAAGTGCTATTGATGTGTGGATTTGACATACTGAATTGGTAGTCATGGGCTCGCATTGTTAGTCAATCAACAGATTGTAATAAAACCTAGAAAGTTTATTTTTTGTGCAGACTTACACTTTTTGAAATGGAACAATGAATATTGATAGTAACAAACTAAAAGTAGGATAAATTAGAATGCCAGTGGTATTTGTTGCAGGATCATCTAAAATCAACTGACTGACAGGCATGATAGATACAGGCGTTCAAACATATGTGGACATCAACACGTAGTCAACATGCTATTGTCCTGTAAATCTGACATTAGGCACAACACACACTTTGTACATGTGCTAATGTTTCAGTTTTATCTCCAGTAATTTTCAAATAAACTAACAATTTATGAGACTTTATGTAAGACGATATATTTCGATTTATGCCTTGAAAATGATCTAAGAAGAACTTGTACTATCACGAAAGAGACAAACAGTCAAACGTGGTTTCTTGGCCGCCATCAGAACTCTAACTACAAGTTTACAACTGCTGGTGCCATCTAGTGTGGAATCTTGGAACTGAAAGACGTTCCACGATTCAAAACCCTTCAACCACGATGAACGAAAGAACGGACATCACGCGTTCATATATGTGGTCAAATTGTTGGTACCATTAAACTCTGGCTGCACGCGACGATACACCTGCTCCACATACCGCCAGAACTTTACGGTGAATCTGTACGAAATTTAGACGTTTTGCCCACAGGAATCTTACAGTCTAGCGGACGTTTCCTGTTGCCGCACCATTTCACTCTCACCCTGTACTGCACCCGTTGTCTGCACCGCAGTAGAACTGTCTCTGAAGGGAACTCAGAACATGTACTCTCTTCGACAATGTACCACATTTGTTGTGCGGTGTCTTAGCTGGCAAGACAAGTATACCTTGCTTTCTGAAGTCCCTAAGTAAAAGACGGCATTACACAGTCGTGGAGACACCACAGTGATCTCTATATCCTAACTGTCTGAAGACAGCCTAGATCGCAGTATTTATTTAGATAACCGGTTTCGATCAGTACAGGTCCCGAGCACCCCCAATGTCCTTCTTTAACACCCACAAGTTTCGGGTGAAGTTTGGCTACGCACGGTGCATGTAGTATGAATGAGCGTGCTGTCCTTGTGTACAATGGGGAAGGCGCGCGATCTGAATTTGATCGAGGGAGAATTGAGATGGTGCGGAAGCTTGGCACGAGCATTCCAGAAACTGCATGACTTTTCGGCTGTTCGAGGAGTGCTGTGGTATCTTTAACACGTGGCGACACCAAGATGAAACCACGTCCAGTTGTGGTGGGCTTGTGCGGCCACCCCTCAGTAGATATGTCGGACGTCGCAGGATGAGCAGACTGGTAAAACAGGATAGGCGGCGAACTGTGGTGGAACTAACATGAGACTTTAATGCTGGGCGGAGTACAAGTGAGTCTGAACACGTAGTGCACAGAACACTACTAAGCTGGGCTTCAGCAGCCGCTGACCCATGTGACAAAGTTAACACCACGACATCACAACTATAACTGAAGTGGGCATGTGACCATCGACACTCTACGTTGGCGCAGTGGCAGAGCGTTGCATGGTTTTATGAATCCAGATATCTTCTTCATCATGCCGGAGGGAGACGCAAATCCGTCGTCTTCCAGGGGAACAGCTCGTTGACATCGTTACTACGGAACGGAGAGTATCTAGCAGCGGCTCTGTTACGTTCTGTGGAACATTCGTGTGGGCATCCACAGGTCCAGTGGAGCTCGTGCAAGGCACCTTGACGGCCAAGAAGTATCGGACACTCGTTGCAGACCACGCACAATCCTCCATGATGATCATGTTTCCCGACAGCAGTGGTACTTTTCAACACGACAATGCGCCATGTCAGAAGGCGAGGAGTGTGATGGAGTGGTTCGAGGAACACAGTGGCGAGTTCCAATTGATGTGCTGCCCCTCCCCTCCCCCAACTCGCCAGATCGTAACCCGATCCAACACACGTGGGATGTGACTGAATGTGGCCTCAGAGCTCATCGCCTCCCTCGGCGGAATTTACGGGAATTAGGTGACCTGGGAGTGCAGACGTGGTGCCACCTCACTGCAGTCAAGACGCCTCACCGATGGTATCCGTGCCAAAGGTGTACATTCCGGCCATTTTACCAATTTTATTCGGTAGGTATTTCAGACTGACGAGCAATATGAGTATTGGTAGAACGATGGGTTTTTGTAAGCTGCCTTCTTTGTCAGTTCCCGAGAATTGTTCTAATGGACCTCATTCTGACATCCGCCTTACCAGTGATTAGTTTTACATGGTCGTTCCAAATTAAATCGCTCCGTTCGCATACTCCTAATGTTTTATGGGTGTAACTGCTTCCAGTGATTGTTTTTCAAATGTGTACGCATACAATAATGGGTCTTTCTGCCTATATGTGCGCAAGAGATTACATTTGTTTATACGGAGGGCCAACTGCCAATGCGTGCACAAAGCGTCGATCCTCTGCAGGTGTCCATGCACTGAGCTACAGTTTTCTAGCGTTGCGACTTCTCTGAATACAACAGCAGCATCCGCGAAAAGCCTGATGGAACTTTCGACGTTATCCGCTAAGCCGTTTATATGTATCTTGTAATGGTCGTACAACACTCCCTTGGGATATCCCCCACATTCTTTTACGTCTGAAGATTTCTTTCCGCAGAGAACGACAGGCTATCTTCTGTTTACTACAAACAGTTGGCAGAGCTGATCTGATAATTCCAACGCTTGAATGTTGTCCTTTGGACGGCAGTGCGGAATTGTATCGAGCGCATTCTGGAAATCGAGGAACAGAGCATAAGAAGGGCGCCGGTTTTTTCTGCTTTAAGGCGAACGGTGCGAGCTGGGTTTCACACGATCGTTGTTTTTCGAAACCACCTTAATTCCTACAGAGGAGTTTTTTTGGCCACCAGATATGATATAACTGACGAGCATACAACATTTTCCAAAATTCTGCAGACAGACATCAGAAGTATGGGCCTACAGCTTTGTCCGTCTGTCTGATGACCCTTCCTGGAAACGGTAATGACCTGCGCTTTTCTTCAGTCATTAGAAATTTCTCGTCTCTTTCAGTACACTGTTGCCAGAAGACGGTCAAGTTCTCTGACACACACTATGTAGAATCGTATTGGTATCCCGTTATGTCCAATGGCCTTCCATTTCTAGAGCGATTTCACTTGCTTTCCTATCCCATCTGACATTTTGACATTCGTATGACAACCTAACGGGGAACTAAAGCGCGCTATTTCTCAGTGAAACAGTTTAGGAAAATGATGTTTAGTATTCGAGCCTTCTCTGTGTCATCCTCCGTTTTGGAACGTGTACTGATTTGATCTTATGACCAAAATTTTTAAGGTTTTCTGTGACGTCGGTGAGTAGAATTTTACTTTAGAACTGTAGACAAACAGAAAAAAATAGATGAGACACGGTTCCAGAGATCAGCGCGTCACAGTCGTAAATTCAGTGCGTCGTTCGGCCCTCGTCGCCACATTAGAAGTACGCCACGACAGATGAGTGGTGGTGTCCCCGCCAGGGCAGGGCAGCCAGACTTTCTGGACGCGGCGCTCAGTATATTTAGCGGTGACGCCACCGCAGATACATCGCGGCAGCCAGCCTGGCCCACGTCCGCCCCTCGATTGCCTCTACACGGGACAACGCGGTACTTCAAATGTACAGGGATCACGCTCCGTACTGCATACTCATAGCATTAATATACTCCTAGCAACTCCGCATCGCTTTCTCCAATTTTGATACAAGATTTTTGGGTCATCCGTTCACTACCTGAAGGCTAGTGATCACAAGTATCAGACAGAAATCGAAAAAGGAAGGATGGCCGTGGGTCGATTTTCGATACTGCCAAGAAGTTTTGTTAGACGACTAGAATGGAGTGTAGTCAGCGTCGTTAAGATGATACAGAAGCAGAGAAGTGAAAGACTATATTAACGAACGGAATAGCGGAGTGCTCAATGTATGTCCCTCCGGAGGGACATCCCATGACGCACTACGCGGCGATGACACAGAAGCTGTTGGGCAGGCTGTGGTCCACGAAGTCTGATCGTGGAGTTCCTTTCATTGCCTGTAATTTTGCCTATCACCATGCCATTAGTAAGTTATTATGTTCCACTTAGGCTCCATCTTTCTGGTGGCCATGACAACAAGGCTGGATAGTTAAAACACGTTGAAGTGTTTACATCGTGCAAACTTAATGCACAGATTACTTTTTCGTGGATATAGGCATCTAATTGATAAATTCAGAGTGTTGTAAAAGTCTCTTAAATAAGAAGGAATCCTGAACTCGAAATCAACAGCCAATAAGCTTATTGTGAGAAATGAATTTGCAAAATCCTACCTCTAATCATCGCCCTAAATGCATCGTCGCCAACGGCCTTGCCGCAGTGGTTCAAAATGGTTCAAATGGCTCTGAGCACTATGGGACTTAACATTTGAGGTCATCAGTCCCGTAGAACTACTTAAACCTAACTAACCTAAGGACATCACACACATCCATGCCCGAGGCAGGATTCGAATCTAAAGCGCCTAGAACCGCTCTGTCACTGCGGCCGGCGCCGCAGTGGTAGCACCGGTTCCCGTCAGATCACCGAAGTTAAGCGCTTTCGGGCTGGGCTAGCACTTGGATGGGCGACCATCCGGTCTGCCGAGCGCTGTTGGCAAGCGGGGGCACTCAGCCCTTGGGAGGCAAACTGAGGAGCTACTTGATTGAGAAGCAGCGGTTCCGGTCTCGGAAACTGACATACGGCCGGGAGAGCGGTGTGCTGACCACGTGCCCATCAATATCCGCATCCGGTGACGCCTGTGGGCTGAGGATGACACGGCGGCCGGTCAGAACCGTTGGGCCTTCAAGGCCTGTCCGGGAGGAATTTTAAATTCATTATCAATGTGATGAATACATGGGTCAGAAAAAGTCTGAAAAGCTTGTAACGGTGTTGGGGGGTAGGTTGTTCTCGGAAATAATTGTTAAGAAAAAAAATCGGTACGTTGCGCGGTTTCAGAGTTAATTGGCACTGAAGTTAGCCAATCAGGCCGTTCCACGCGCAAGTTCAAGCGACCCGCCAGAGACAATGCCGCGATACGCCAGATACGATTAGTGGCTTGGTTGGTTCGTTGATTGATTTGGGGGACGTGATCAAACAGCGAGGTCTTCGGTCCTATCGGATTAAGAAAGCATGGGATAGGAAATCAACCGCGCTCTTTCAAAGGAACCATCCCTGCATTTACCTGAAGCGATTTACGAAAATCACGGAAGACTTAATTCAGGATGGCCTGATGCAGATTTGAACCGTCTTCCTCCCGAATGCGAGTTCAGTGTGCTAACCACTGCGCCACCTCGCTCCGACAATAAATGACAGTTGTTCTCATAGCGTAGACGACTGCGCACGAGACCGCTCAGCCCTTGGCTCAGCGGTCTCGAGCGCAATTTCCGTATCGCTCTTGTTTGGTTTCAGGAAACCAAACGAAGAACATGCTTCGCGACACCGTCTCTGGCGGGCCGCTTAAATTTGTGCGCGCCGCGACCTGATTTCCTAATTTCAGTGCTAATGAATTCGGAAATGGCGCACCACATGGGACATTTTTCCTAACAATTATACGTATCTCAGCACAAAAAACCCTGCAACACCATCATAAGCTTTTCAAGCTGTTTCTGATCAGCCTATATAATGTGACATATCTTTTCCTGGACACCCACCTGTGTCAGTTTGTTTAGTTTTGTAGTCACCTCAGCCAGTTTCCGCTCGCAGTGGAAAGGGGGATTTTGATCGCGTGAAAATGATGGCTCGGGCTGTGGACTGATCAATGAAAGTGCCTGTGTTTCAGGCTGTGATTCTCTCTAAAAATAAGATGTCAATCCAAAGGTCCTTTAGCTTATCTGACAGTCTTTATGATCATTTTTTCATGTTCAGATATTCTACTGAGAATTGTGTGTCTAGAGGGTGTAGAAATTCTGTGCTGCCACGACAGAAATGTATCCATGTTCTGGCGAACGGATGAGTGAAGCGATTTAATATGCGACTGATTTCATTGCAACCATGAGTGTAGGCATCCTACACGATTGAGTTTCAGTACGTATGAAAAGAAGCCATACCGGTACGTGAAAAAGCTTTTGGTGGGTTTGGCAGACCTTAATAACCTCCACTCTAAACACGCGACTGGAAAACAGCGATTCGATGATATGTTGATCGTCGGAGAAAGTTGTTCCCTCAAGACTTGAAATAAGGGGTAGCCGGTATGAAAACTCCGAATGTACAATGTTTCTGTGGGAATTTATTATACATATGCACAAAGTGGCACTGAGGTGACTTCGTGCGAACCCACCAGAGGAACCAGTGACGGTAAGCCAACAAAAAGAAGTGAAGGCGCAGGAGAACTCTTTGCATTGAAGTGCAGTTCGTTGGAGTCTTGGAGGAGAACACCTGGCACATGTTGTTCTGTTAGAGTCTTGGGGAAGTCAAGATGGCTGCTTCTTCCAGGTAATACCCTTGCCAATGACTGTCACTGCATTCTAGTACAGATTCTGCTGTTGACAGCGTTCTTCTCCAATATTACTTACTGAGAAATTAACAAGACACGTTATTGTTGACACAGTAGGAAACAGCTCCAAAGTAAAGAGCCCGAAAATAACCAATAACTAGCGTTTAAATCGCGAGGTATTGACCAAGATAAAACTGAAATTTCTTCGTAAACTGCTTCCAAAGAAATGAGATACATAGGTACACAGAAATTGTTATTTATTACAACTAATAAGAAAGGCAATACTCATTTGAACAGCACAATGCTTTACACGGCGCCGAACTAATGAACAGAAAATGCATTCCTGCCGTCGGTTATAGTGAGATATAATGTCTGAGACGTGATCGCCTCTCTTGTCCTATCCCCTTTCCCCATCCCCCCGCCACGACCGCTGCCCACTACCAACCCAATTCACAATGATTCAACTATGGTGATTCAAATTTCAACCATTATGGGATTTCGCACGCCACCAGCGTGCATTATAGACATCGGTAGCAATAAGCAGTGTTCCACTGGTTTATGTATATTAAAAAATCTTAGGATCAAACGGAGATTTAAATCTTAGATATTGTCGTAACACTAAATGAACATACAGAAGGATAGATTAGCGTTTCATATTCCGACGCTGAGGGGATCATCAGAGATGGATCACAAATTCGTACAGAAAAAGGCTGAGAAATTGAATCGGTCAAGTCCTTTATAAGGAACCTACTGTCACTTGGATAAGGCGTTTCAAAGTAATCGTGAAACACTTGAGTCTGTTCGGAGAGACGAGGAACGAGAGCTCTGGAATGCAAGCCCACTTACCTTAAGCACTGCGCCATTTAACAGAGACAGAAACCACGTGAAAGTACTATTTCACCCCCTTGCCTTGGACCGCACCATCAGAACGCAGCGCTTTCACTATCAGGGTTGGCACGAGTCTTGCAGCAGCTCCGAGAGAACGCGTTAGCGGTGACATACGGTGAGGACCGGTGCTGCTGGAGGTGCGTCGAGGCAATCGCCATAAAACGCGACCCGCGCTCCGGGCAGGGCCGGTATATTTAGGGCTGACGGATCGGCTGTCCGGGCTGGAGACCGATCGCTCGCAGGGCGGCCGGGACGCCGGAAGCCTGCCTCGTTGCTGAGCGTCCATCTTGTGCAACCGCGCTCTTTACGTCCGTCTCTCTCTCTCTCTCTCTCTCTCTCTCTCTCTCTCACACACACACACACACACACACACACACACACACACACACAATCTCCATCTATCTCCAACTCTGTACCGCGCTCTACTTTCAATAACCCAGGGCAGAAGTAAGTTACGACGAGTGACCACTTTTCCCTCTATAGTGTTGCACGGCAGAATAGTATAGCTGGAGCAGCCAGAAAAATTTCCTTTCCTAGCACTGACGGATGCAGAGCAAGATGGGTCGACAGTGAGACAGGATTCCAGCGACGAAGTCTTGCTGATAGTGCTGCAGACGGCATGGAAGCTACTGTGACACCCTGAATGGCCTGAGAACCCGAGTGAGCAATGTACCAAAATGACATCATGGCGATGGAGGGAATTGTCATAACGGTGACCGTGCAAAGTGTCACACGAAACCTTAAGTCGGACGCACGAGTAACTATTCAGTTTCCTGATTTGGCCAAATAGAGCGTCTGAGAGGCAAAGTTGTGAAATCCTGAGGCGAGCAAGAGAGTGGACCAAACGTGAAAACTAGAATGAATTACGTCATTATTACCTCACCGCTGCAAAGTACAGGAGCTCGTCTTGCGTAAATGCAACTTCTATTCTGGAGTTCTATTCGGTTTCCAGTTCTCCCGTCGAGAGGGGAAGCCTATGACGGTCGACTCTCTGCTTATCTAGTCGCCTTCAATCTTCTACGGAGAATCACTTGCGTTCTGGAGGGGCGTGGTCGGTGTGATCTGCAACACCAGCTACCGAATCAGGACTGATAGAGAGCTGTGCCTGTCACTGTCCGGCAGGCAATCTGGAGGCCTAACCAGCAAGGCCTGGGAGCAGATCATCTGTCATTGTGTCGGTGTCGATGCTGCCGCCCGCCTGCGTTCCTTCGTCAGACTTCGCTTTGCCGCCCGGTGTGGCCGAGTGTTTCTAGGTGCTTCAGTCTGGAACCGCGCGACCACTACGGTCGCAAGTTCGAATCCTGCCTCGGGCATGGATGTGTGTGATGTCCTTTGGTTCGTTAGGTTTAAGTAGTTCTAAGTCCTAGGCGACCGATGACCTTAGAAGTTAAGTCGCATAGTGCTCAAAGCCATTTGAACCATTTTGAACAACAGCATGTGGTTCACGAATTGTTTCCAGACCGTTGACTGGGCGCCTGTAGACTTTCTTTTTTTTCTGTGGGGAAAGCTGAAACACGCTGTCAACAAATACGTACCAACTATACCTGCAGTCTGCTCGGACATCTTCGCTGAAATGCTAGCACGAGTGCAGCAGTCGTTCCGTAGCAGACCGTGAAGTGTTGGTGTGGTAAATTTTCAAAATATGGTATCTCGTAAACGACACGCACGAGAATGCAGCAAAAAACGTCACTGACCTTCTAATTTACCCTACTTTTAGTCTGTTAATGTCAACAGACATCGTTCGATTTAAACAAAATTGTATGTTAGCACAAAAGATACACTTTGTAAGTATTACTACGATCTGTTGATTGCCTAGCAATACGAACCCCTGATTACCAATCCATTCGGTGAAAACCGCACATCAATAGCACTTTTCATTTCCGCAATATCTGCAGTGTAAGTTTTAGGTGATTCACCCTGTGTATTGTTTCCATGTGTTAGACAAACTGTTGTTTGAGGAAACGTTTTGATTAAATTTGCGCACGAACAAGTATTGCTTGCTTGTGTAAATTAGAAACCAGCCGTTATAGCAAATAAATAAGTAATGTTTTAGATACATTATATTATTTTCGCTGAGCAACTTACTGCTCCTAGATACCAGCTCCCTAATAGTTTAAATGGAAGCAAGGTTTAAGAAAAATCAAGACACCTTCATAGGATTTGTCAACCTATAAAAAGCGGATGTCAATGTAAACTGGTGCAAGCTTTTCGAAATTTTCGGGAAAATAGGTGTAACATACAGAGAAACGGGGCAATATGTAATACGCAGGCCTACAAGAACAAACACGGAAAAATACAGCTGTTAAGTCCCATAGTGCTCAGAGTCATTTTTTCATCAGTCCCCTTGAACTTGTTGTTGTTGTTGTTGTGGTCTTCAGTCCTGAGACTGGTTTGATGCAGCTCTCCATGCTACTCTATCCTGTGCAAGCTTCTTCATCTCCCAGTACTTACTGCAACCTACATCCTTCCGAATATGCTTAGTGTATTCATCTCTTGGTCTCCCTCTACGATTTTTACCCTCCACGCTGCCCTCCAATACTAAATTGGTGATGTCTCAGAACATGTCTTACCAACCGATCCCTTCTTCTAGTCAAGTTGTGCCACAAACTCCTCTTCTCCCCAATTCTATTCAATACCTCCTCATTAGTTATGTGATCTACCCATCTAATCTTCAGCATTCTTCTGTAGCACCACATTTCGAAAGCTTCTATTCTCTTCTTGTCCAAACTATTTATTGTCCATGTTTCACTTCCATACATGGCTACACTTAAATCTATACTAGATGTTAACAAATTTCTCTTCTTCAGAAACGCTTTCCTTGCCATTGCCAGTCTACATTTTATATCCTCTCTACTTCGACCATCATCAGTTATTTTGCTCCCCAAATAGCAAAACTCCTTTACTACTTTAAGTGTCTCATTTCCTAATCTAATTCCCTCAGCATCACCCGACTTAATTCGACTACATTCCATTATCCTCGTTTTGCTTTTATTGATGTTCATCTTATATCCTTCTTTCAAGACACTGTCCATTCCGTTCAACTGCTCTTCCAAGTCCTTTGCTGTCTCTGACAGAATTACGTCATCGGCGAACCTCAACGTTTTTATTTCTTCTCCATGGATTTTAATACCTACTCCGAATTTTTCTTAGAACTACTTAAACCTAACTAACCTAAGGATATCACACACATCCATGCCCGAGTCAGGATTCGAACCTGCGACCGTAGCGGTCGCGCGGTTCCAGACTGAAGCGCCTAGAGCGGCTTGGCCACTCCAGCGGCTCAGAAGTGGGATTAAAATTTAGGATGAAAGATACCACCGAAGAGATTGGCTGATAACATTGATGATTACAGGAAAGAATCGTAGGACATACTGAATGGAATGAACTGTCTACTGGGCAAAGAATATGGATTACTAGAAAACCATAGAAGAATGTAATGACGAATAATGTAAATGAGATTTGCGATGAACATCCAAATCGGGGGGCGCACAGCGCACGAGGTGAAGAATTTTGCTATCTTGGAAGCAAAACTATAGACAACAGTCGATACACTGAAACAACAAGTTCTACCAAACCTAGTTGGTATGTCAGCGGCGATTGAACATTTCATACTGGTATCCCTGTTACGTAAATTACTTATTACAATTCAGAAGTAGTCTAAACAGTGTAATTTATAGCTGAATATGCAAACGACGACGTACAGCTTACAGATCACTCTTTTACGGAACTCTACGTATTTCGAAATGCTTCCGACATGCAGCACCGGAAAAAAACCGGTTCACTTCCACCGGATGTGAACAGCAGTTACAATGACGTATGGATTCATTTTTCTGTTCGGCTTTGTTTTCCAAAAACAATGAGTATTCTTTCCTCTTACTGATTTGCCGCATTGTGCACTCTGAAATTAATCGCATTCCTTGCGATGCTCTGTTACAGAGCGCAGCTTAAGAAATCAAGCACCAATGATGTAACAGCTGTTGTTTTTAAATACTAATGCACGCGCATAGACAAGTCATACGAGTGGGTAATAACTATGGCAACACTAAAATGTGCTAGGATGGTACACGTAGAGTAAGTTGGAGATGAGTTGCGTCTGAGTTCTAGCATAGCTTTTAGCCATCAGTCTGCCAGGTCTCAGCTACGCGTGTTTAGTAAATTTCTAAAGTTTCGACGTTCTTTGTTTACATTACTGTGCCCGTAGTAGTGTCGAAGGTCGTTTTTATTCTGAAAGTTTTCTAATTCATCTTTAGATCGCAACAGCCATGGTGCCAATATGTTTTTTAGTTGCATGCTGTATTTTTTGGGCGAGTGAAGTCGTTATTTGATTGTCTCTCGTATGGTGAAAACAGATTAGGGAGAAAACATTCACAACATGTCAAAATCTTTGAAAAAATTCATTTTTTGCATTTTACTAGACTATTCCTCTCCTTAGCTCACTTTTTTCTATCAGATAACAAATATTGCTCTACTGTGGGGACACCACGAGACAGACAAAGATTGCACAGCTTAGGTCAAGGCTGTAAAGAACGATTTCAACATCGTGTGAATTGCTGTAACATATTTTTGTAGCCTGAAGGTTAAGTTTGTACCCTGAAACATGTTGCTTTATTACATAATTTAAATAAACCAACAAAATTTTGTGACCGTTAGTAGAGTCTAAATAAAACTTTATCTTTTTGAAACAATCCTGGCCTATTAACAGTCAATATTTCTTTAAAGTGGTCTTTTTAACGTCGAGCCTTATGCAGTTGTTCTATGTGTGCATTACGAATTTATTAAGCCGTTGTCTTCCCGAAAATCTTAGTGCAACTGGTTCGTATGTATAAAATAGCAAGCCTGTCACGAGACACGAAACAGATTATGGCACGGTTGCTGAGGGCAGGCAGTCTTAAAAGCGGCGGGTGTGATCCTGGATGTGACGGGTCCAATTTTCGAGAGCGCTACAACTCTGGAAGGGGACACTGGCAACTTGTCGACGCTTCAAAGGGCGTCAAACATCGAGTTTGAAAGACACTCTCTACGCTGTCAGCTAAAATTCAGTGTGGACGCTTGCAGCAGAGTTGACGGCTTTTGTGAATTTCTATGTAACTTCGAATGACGTGAACGGTAAACAAAACTGAGAGAATAATGCTCTAGTGTATTAACGTAAATCAGGCGTTTGTAATGTTTTTCAATCAGCTATGTCTGCAGCAGCTGGCTCTTACGAAAAGCATAAGGGCTTCGTTGAATCTTTGATCATTTATTAAGATATGCGTGAAGAGTAAGAAGAAGGCAGTGTAATGTATTATACGTACTTTTTTAAATTAATAGATGTTAATGATATTTGCTGTAGTTACAAAGCAAAATTACTATGTGAGATACGTTAGTTAACAGCAACATAGGTGTTGTCTTTCTCCAACTTCATTTATCAAGTTATCTTAAGTACCTTAATTTGTTTTAGGAGTATTTCAAGATATGTTTTCAGATTACGCCGCGGTTACATTCGCAAGGTATACGTAATTCAAGGTAAAGGATGCTGATCTGAAGGAAAAATTGGCGGATAATTTCAGACGTTTCCGACTCACACACTAAGTTCAACGACACTTAATAGACTGACGATTACCACTGAGCCCCCATTGACTGTGAATGTATCATCTGAAGCACGCGGTTATTCTTTAGTGTTCCACTGCCCGCTTGACATACCTTGCGAACAAGCCAGCAGTCTAATAAAGTAACACGTCACAAGGATGACCTGAAAGATAGATGGGGTTGCCTACGTTAAGGGCCAAGTTGCATCAATGGCGGACATGCAGAAGGATGGGAGAAGCGGTGCAGCTGGAAGGGTGGTCTTCGCAGCAGACGGGGCCGAGGGAGAAACCCCGTCGGCCGTAACAGCATTACTGGCTGGGAAGCCGTGCCGCGGCAGACATGCAGCCGTTTCTGCTAGCCGACCGCATCTGCCAGCCGGTTTCCCGTCTTACTTTACAAGATGAAGTAGATTTTAGGTGCCGGGAAACAGAGCTCATTGAGACAACACCCCGCATGCTCACTGCATTTTCTGCATAATATGCAATACAAAAGTGTGCAAACATTTTATAGTCCAATAACTACAATGCTCCATATTCACAGTAATACGTTATTTAGCCAATTATCTTTGCTTCTTTCACGCACCATCACGATAGCTCGGTTATGTTGGCTGGTTATAATTAAAGGGCAGCTCCTCACAGAGGTTCGCTGGGGGCTTTATTTATCGTATGGCAGTGAAACTTGGTAGACATCCTAGCGGACCCGATTTTCGCTGGGGAAAATAAATTCTGGCCATCAGGTGCAAATCGGGCACTGTGAATGCAAGAAAGACGTACGGAAGTGGGACGTGGGCAGAAAACAAGTGAGAATTGAGAAGCGTTATTATTAACGCCACTTACACAGTTTGTTCTATATGAGCACCGGAGACTTCGACGATATGTGCAACTCTAGATTTGTACCTGGCGACTAGAACTAGTTTTTTTGCAGTGTAAATCTGTTCTGCATTAACGCATTAGCATATCTACCTCCGTGAACAGCTGCACTTTAATTACAACCATTCGGTATTTTAATCGGACCAGTTTTGGCCATACCCTGATTACCTCCAGAAAATGCAGCGGAGAAAAAGAGACATAAATCTACATTAAAATATTTAATAAGCAATTTTGGAAAGCTTTTGCTTGTTCTACAAAAGGAAAACGGAAGGTATTTGCAGTCAATACTGATAAATCTTAAGCGACATTTGGCAGACGGAATGTACGCGACGTGTGCTAACGTACTGAAACATGCCCATTGAATTCCACTGGCAAACTGAGCAGCGCCTGTACGTCATGGCAAAACCTTTAAATGTGAATGCACGTCGTGTGCACTCCGTTCACGACACGCTGCTTAATATTTATGGAGAGTTTTATTTTAAGTCAGCTGTAAGTAAAAATGGCAAAAATTTTCTTTTTTGTACATTTCTTCCTTTTTTTATGGTTCTGTACCTCAGCTGGTTATAATGGGACCCAAATTAGCGTTCCGCACCTCAGTTGCTTAAAACGGAACCGTTATAGGATCACTTTGTTGTCCATCTATCTGTCTGTCTGTCGGATCGTTAAAAACCCTTTTCCTCAGGAACCGGTAGACGTATCAAGTCTAAATTTGTCACATGCTGAGGTCTATGGTGCCTTGGCAGTGTACAACATTGAAGCTTCTAAGTCAATGCAATCAAAAGATATGGCCATTTATGTCACATGTTTTAACACTCACAAATTCAGGCAACAAAACCTGTAGGGTAATTCCCGTTGACTTAGAATCATGCAGTTCGGCAAGAAACAAGGTTTCAGAATACAAGTAAAGGACAAAAAATCAGAAAATTATGAATTTGTAATTAAATGACACGATACGTCTCTAGACTGTAGACCACAACAACAACAACAACAACAACAACATGACTCGAAAAATATTTCTTTCATCATTTGTCATCTGTCATCAGACATTAAATTCAAACAATCAACAGTTCTCCATTTAGGCTGACTGAGTCGCAATGACGTGTTTCAGAGTTTATCCACCATCAAATATCCAGGAGCGATTCCTGCACGGCCAGCCGGAGTGGCCGAGCGGTTAAAGGCGCTACAGTCTGGAACCGCACGACCGCTACGGTCGCAGGTTCGAATCCTGCCTCGGGCATGGATGTGTGTGATGTCCTTAGGTTAGTTAGGTTTAAGTAGTTCTAAGTTCTAGGGGACTCATGACCACAGCAGTTGAGTCCCCTAGTGCTCAGAGACATTTGAACCATTTTTTGATTCCTGCACGTAGATACGGTGTTTCAAGTTGCGTGTGAAGCAAACATCCGCAGACCAGTCTCCCTGACATCTGATGACCGGTAAATCCCGAAACGCGCCATATGAGCAATAAAGTCATTCCTTGCCTGATGTTTGACTTTTATCATTGCGTTCCAGTCAGCCTGAATAGAGAACTGCTGGTTGTTGTCACAATTATCACCTGCCTCCTGCATGACTTTGTGTCGCATTATATTATTGGACTTAAAACATTCTCGACAATCTTGGAATCCCTGGGACCAATGTCTTACCAGTAGCAATATCGGTAACAGCCAAAAATGGCCTAGATTCTCAATTCCCGGACTGGATGAACTGTCTGTACACAAAATTAAGTTTGTACGGCACCCTCAGTGTCCGAGTCCTACTCGCATACGGACAATTTTTTTTCTATTCCAGTTTCTGAAGAAGATTGACGTGACCGTGTAAAATAATTGTCTAATAAGTGTCGTTCAAATGGTTCTGAACACTATGGGACTTAACTGCTGTGGTCATCAGTCCCATAGAACTTAGAACTACTTAAACCTAACTAACATAAGGACATCACAAACATCCATGCCCGAGGCAGGATTCGAACCTGCGACCGTAGCGGTCGCGCGGTTCCAGACTGTAGCGCCTAGAACCGCTCGGCCACTCCGGCTGGCCAAGTGTCAACCACATTTCAGCACTGGCAGAAAGTAGTTTTTACAATACTTTATCACCAACCAATGTGTTGCTTCAACCATTGCAATTCCGCCGAAGTTTTCCTTGGACGTAATGTACTACAGCCCGTGTTTGAAGAGACTAGCGCGGAAATGAAAATAAAATAAAATCAATAAAATGCACAACACTACATCGTTAAATGACCATTTCCAGACATTCACTTTTTTTAGTAGACACGTTCACCTTTTAGGTAAGCGTATGTACAAACTGCACTGCAGATAAAATTATTCGCTAATACCCTAAGTCCACTTTAGTTTGCAACATTTCTGTGGGGACTTCAAAAAGTAACTGATATATTATTATGATAGGCCAAGTACATAATATTGAATGCTACACTACACTTCAAAATGACGCAGATATATGACAGTATTTTTCAACACAAGTCACACAGTCTCTGTACACAAATGTCGAAACGTTCTACCAATCGTTCAGTTTCTCGACGGTAGAAGGCTGATCCGTCGCGGAGGGATTCTAGAACCGCTGTGTGAACGTCATCATAGTTAAAAACTCAGTTTCCGCCTCAGATATTCTTTCAGCTTGTCGAAAATATGGAAGTCGCATAGTGCAATATCTGGACTTCCGGATCAGCATCGGCCACATCTGTGCGGCTTCGGCCAAATTATAGGTACCATTTCCCAACGGCTGGACGCAATATCGAATGTGGAGCTTCTTCAGAAGGCAGTGATATTAAACTATTGCATTTCACAGTTTAGTGTCACTGGCTTCCGAAGAAGGCCAAATTATTTTGGCTCAACCATGGTAAAGATTGCCTTCTATTTGCAACTCAGGCTGACGTGTTCAATTATCACAGTTGCTGACAGGGCTGCACGATGTTAAAAAATTTATGTGTTGTATTCTATGATTTTCCTTCCTCGTTGTAAAATCCTGTAGTCTGGTGAGCAAGGGGAATGATGCTCTCCACAGTTGACACAGATGGGAGGCGGGGCACATTGAATATTGGGATGGGATGGACGTCCACAATCTGGACATGTGATGCTGGAAGTACAGCAGGAAGACATATGACCGAACTTCCAGCACTTCCAGCACTGCATTGGGGGATGGATATTTGGCTTGACATCACAGTGGTAGACCATCACATTGATCTTTTCGGGTAATGTGTCACCCTCGAAGGCCAAGATGAACGCACCGGTGGCAACCTGATTATCCTTCGGACCCCGATTGATGCGCCGGACGAAATGAACTCTTCGTCGCTCTAAGTTGGTGCGCAGATAGACTGCAAAAGAAGGTCACTGTGAATATAATACCCTGTACCATATTTAAGGTCTGTGGCGTGATGGTAACGGAAACATCCCCCAGCATGTCACAAGCGCGTAATGCCTGTGACTAAGCAGATGATGCCGTTTTTGACTGACCCTCACCACATTTTGGACAAGCCCTTCACCTCCTCAAACTTGTCCTCTGAAAGCTCTACAAAAAACTGAGGCTTCATTGAGACAAAGGAGTCCCCTTCAACTCTCGTACATACGAGGTACCGGGGCGAATAAGGTATGCTGCCATCCTTAGCCTGGCGTTCCTCCCATGGTGTGGCCAGGGAGGGGAATGGTTTAGGATCATACTTTCTTGCATTGTACTGAGACTTGGAACGTTTGATCACCAGCAAGTGATGACGTAGTACGCTTCATCACACATCATCCGCCCTGATGCCACCCAACCCGAACAGGGGCCTTCCCCACGGGCGCCACCCAGCCGCAGCAAAGGCCACCTGGCAGGATGGCCATTGCCCAGAGTCCTGATGCCCAAGAGTGACGGGCATCTACACCTTGGCATATGTGAGGAGTTAATGGCGCAGGCATCAGCACAGCGATCCCTGTATGGTCAGGGGGCTACAATCAACAGGGTACATGGCGGCCCCACCGCAACAGACTGGCTACCGTGCTGGATATGAGGTGTAAAGAATTCCGTGGTCATCGTCGGCGCAGATAACGACACTGCATAGTGTGTGGAGGAGAACGCACCCAGGAAGGTGTCCTCGCCCAAAAGATGGAGGATGAGTGGGACTGCAATGCGACGACGAGAAAGTGGGCTAAATATCTCAATGCACGATGGACACAATGCACCATGTAAGGCGCCCTTCCCCAATTGGCTCGTTCTTCGGGAAAATTTTGAAAAGTGGAGGTCAAACCCTACAGGGGACCATCACATAAAGGCTGAAAGGTGAGAGACACCTTTTACTCGCCTCTTACGACAGGCAGGAATACCTCGGGCCTATTCTAATCCCTGGGCCCGCAGGGGGAGATGGGAGTGTGGATCGGCTGTGAAGTGAGCCGACATAGTCCATGCAATGACGATAACACTGTGCCCCGGGTGGCGCAGTGGTAGCGCACCCGCCTAGTAAGAAGGCGATCACGGGTTCGATCCCGGTCTGATACACATTTTCACTCGTCGCCGCCGATTGTGCGTAACGCCCCAGTGCAACTAACAGAAGTGATCCCTCCCCTTTCCTTTCCTTTCTTCCCCTCTCGACCTTCAATTTACATGTAACTAACACTATTAGCTTTGGACCCCATATTATATTAACAAAAATATCCGTTTTTAGACTATCTTTCGATATATAGTACTGAAAATAGGATTTTCCGGCATCAGCTTTGACCTCGATATTGTACCAAAAACTAGGAACATGTGTGAGTCTGTTTTTCAACATAGAACGACCTTGCAAAACTTGATCAAAATCGATGATCCACATGTCAGACCCTCCCCTTGTGAGATGAGTTAGTTTAAATGCACACACTTCGAAGCTTGTCGCTGAATGGCTGTAGTTCTATGTCGTGGCTCCTCAACGGTGCAGTTCTGCCCTATGGTTGTATGGACAATTTTGCTCGAGCCGACGTCGCCTAACCTTTACATCAGGTTGCTTTTCTCCACTTGTACACTGCTCTGAGACAAATCGGTATATGAGACAACATTGGAGAACGTACATTAATGTGGCTATATTGTTGCTGCACCAAAACAACTATGGCAGCGATTTAATCTTTATCTCGTACGTACAAGTTGAGTCAATGAGTCCATACTGCAGGTGATACCACAGGTAACAGGACAGAGCGATGATAATAGCCACCTCTCAGCTACTTATTGTCGTTCCAGGTGGAGAAATGGGTTCCGGCACAGTGCGGGTCTCGCCGTGTACCTGACTTGCAACGGCTGGCTCTGGAAGGGACAGTCCTCCCTCTGTTCACTTGCCGACCAAGTGGGCCGCAGAAGAGCTGACCTCGCTGCAAGCAACGAAGCCCGACAACGACCGCACCGGCCTCGGTCAGCTGCTACACGGATTCTCCCCCCACACACAGTGATCCTTCCCAAGCGTCTCGTCTCGCGGGAAATCGGGTCAAAGAATGTGCGATCTGTTATCTTGTAACCAATCGGAATTGGCGACATTGCAGCTCTACTTATCTTTAACATGGTTCTAGACACTCATCCGATAAGAGGAAAAGCAACTGAAAATTCGAAACTACTGGAAAATAATAAAATTAGAACGACAGAGGTGATATCAAAATCGTATGCTGCTCCTTTCGAGACGACGCTCCCACACTAACGAATGACGAAACGACTGCAATTAAGACAGAAACCCACAAAGGATTTGCTGAAAAAGATAGCTTACATATTTCCTTCCGAAAAGTCAAATAATATGCACAAAACACTACACTCAAAAACTGTCAACAAAGTTTGGTCAAGTCGAGAGAACCTCGTACTTCACGTATCGACAGCGGAAGAAAAAATAACACAGAAAATTTGCCCATATAAACTGAAGAGATCCATACTGATAAATATTTCTCCACACACGCGAAAGATGGCACAGTAACACAGTTATAGTGTCAGAAACCCTGTATGCCAGTGCAACTCTCACAAATTACGTAAAATGCGACACTCAAGATATCATAAAAGATGAACACAAAATTGTAAGAATCAAACAGAAATGAAATTGGCTGCGATCTAGAAACCACGGAAAGAACAGATAAATCGCTCAATCTCGCCCTAGATGTCAGGAAAAAGATTGAAATTACATGGAGAGATTAAGGACTTCCAGCTAAAAGACTTACCAATAAAATTTTAACATGCGTGGAACGACTGTAAAGTTTACCCCGGAATCAACACGTCGAAAATGATCTGGAAAGAGCTCAGATAAATTCCTACAACGTTTAGGACAGAACCGCGTACAGACATCAAGCTGTAGTTCGCAAAAGTCTGATCGGAACGAATAATGATACTAATTTATGGATTAGTAATAAATTTTGCAACATGAAGTCACCCAAGCAATTAATTCTACTCACAATTGGAATGCCCCTGGAAAAGATAAAATAGCAAATTTCTGGCTAAAGAAGTTCACCTCAACACATTCACA
This sequence comes from Schistocerca americana, assembly GCF_021461395.2. Taxonomy (NCBI): domain Eukaryota; kingdom Metazoa; phylum Arthropoda; class Insecta; order Orthoptera; family Acrididae; genus Schistocerca; species Schistocerca americana. The sequence continues at coordinate 533,840,906 of NC_060119.1, read as the reverse complement.
TCTAACTAAATTATTTAACAGTTACATTGCAGACCCATACACATTCCCTGATACACTTACACATGGAATAACTTATCTGAAACCTAAAGATCAAGCAGACACAGCAAACCCAGCTAAATATCGCCCCATAACATGCCTAGCAACAATATACAAAATATTAACTTCAGTCAATACACAGAAATTAATGACACAAACAACACAGAACAAAATTATAAATGAAGAACAAAAAGGCTGTTGCAAAGGAGCACGAGGATGTAAAGAGCAACTGATAATAGATGCAGAGGTGATATATCAAGCTAAAACTAAACAAAGGTCGCTACACTGCGCATACATTGATTACCAAAAAGCTTCTGATAGTGTACCCCACTCATGGTTACTACAAATATTGGAAATATACAAAGTAGATCCTAAATTGATACAGTTCCTAAACATAGTAATGAAAAACTGGAAAACCACACTTAATACCCAAACAAATTCAAATAATATCACATCACGGCCAATACAGATTAAGCGTGGAATATACCAAGGGCACTCATTAAGTCCTTTCTGGTTCTGCCTTGCTCTGAACCCACTATCCAACATGCTAAATAATACAAATTATGGATACAATATTACTGGAACATACCCACACAAAATCACACATTTGCTATACATGGATGATCTAAAACTACTGGCAGCAACAAATCAACAACTCAACCAATTACTAAAGATAACAGAAGTATTCAGCAATGATATAAATATGGCTTTTGGAACAGACAAATGTAAGAAAAATAGCATAGTCAAGGGAAAACACACTAAACAGGAAGATTACATATTGGATAACCACAGAGACTGCATAGAAGCGATGGAAAAGAACAGATGCCTATAAATATCTAGGTTACAGACAAAAAATAGGAATAGATAATAAAAATATTAAAGAAGAACTAAAAGAAAAATATAGACAAAGACTAACAAAAATACTGAAAACAGAATTGACAGCAAGAAACAAGACAAAAGCTATAAATACTTATGCTATACCAATATTGACCTACTCATTTGGAGTAGTGAAATGGAGTAACACAGACCTAGACGCACTCAATACACTTACACGATCACAATGCCACAAATATAGAATACATCACATACATTCAGCAACTGAAAGATTCACATTAAGCAGAAAGGAAGGAGGAAGGGGATTTATCGACATAAAAAACCTACATTATGGACAGGTAGACAATTTAAGAAAATTCTTTCTAGAACGAGCAGAAACTAGCAAAATACACAAAGCAATCACTCATATAAATGCATCGGCTACACCACTGCAATTTCATAACCACTTCTACAACCCTTTAGATCACATAACATCAACAGATACGAAGAAAGTAAATTGGAAAAAGAAAACACTACATGGCAAGCACCCGTATCGTCTAACACAGCCACACATCGATCAAGACGCATCCAACACATGGCTAAGGAAAGGCAATATATACAGTGAGACGGAAGGATTCATGATTGCAATACAGGATCAAACAATAAAAACCAGATATTACAGTAAGCATATTATTAAAGATCCCAATACCACAACAGATAAATGCAGACTTTGCAAACAACAAATAGAAACGGTAGATCACATCACAAGCGGTTGTACAATACTAGCAAATACAGAATACCCCAGAAAACATGACAATGTAGCGAAAATAATATATGAACAGCTTGCCTTACAACATAAACTTATAAGACAACACGTTCCCACATACAAGTATGCACCACAAAATGTACTGGAGAATGATGAATACAAATTATACTGGAACAGAACCATTATAACAGATAAAACAACACCACATAACAAACCTGACATCATACTCACCAATAAAAAGAAGAAATCAACACAACTAATCGAAATATCCATACCCAATACAACAAATATACAAAAGAAAACAGGAGAAAAAATTGAAAAATACATCCAACTGGCTGAGGAAGTCAAGGACATGTGGCATCAGGATAAAGTTGACATTATAGTAATTATACTATCAACTACAGGAGTCATACCACACAATATCCACCAGTACATCAATGCAATACAGCTACATCCAAACATATATACAACTACAGAAATCCGTAATTATTGATACATGTTCAATTACCCGAAAGCTCCTAAATGCAATGTAACATATACCGTACAGTTCAAAGGAAGTCACGCTTGATCAAGGTCGGCGTCACTGTCCATTTTTGACCAGACATAACGTCTGAGAAAAGAAAAAAAGAATAATAATAATAATTTAAACAACTGTGAATACCTAATCAAACATTAGCTTACTTTATTCTTTCTGTATAGATGGTCCCTATATGCTGAAACGGGTAATGTTCATCAGAATTACCCATACTATGGAATGAGTAAGATAATCCCTGGAAACGCTGCCATGAAGAAGCGCCGGTGGATGCTAGCTCGCAACATGCAGATGATCGCTCTTTTCGGCCCGCTGGTCGGATAAGGAGCGTGGCTGCTGGTAGCGGGAGAGAGAGAGAGAGAGAGAGAGAGAGAGAGAGAGAGAGAGAGAGAGAGCCTGCCGCCGCTTGTTAGCTCGAGTTGTCGCTGCTGCCGGCGACCCGTCGTTAACTTGGCTGCTCCTCGAACGCGGCTCAGCGGGCGAGTTTTCCGAGCGTGCCAGATAGCATTCCTCAACTTCGCTCTCCGCCGGCGCACGCCTCGTTAGAGCCACTCGCCACCAGCAGGGCGCTGCAGGGATGAATTTCCGGCGGCCTGGGCTGCCACTCGAGGCGGCTGCAAAGCGCGTTACCTGGCATCGTACGACATTAGGCGGATGCTGCAGCTCTCGGAACAGTTTGCCGGCTGTTCGCTGCTACACTCGGACGTGAGTGACTTGTTGACATTTAAGCAAAGCAATGATGACGGCACAAGCTCTTCCTTACAACGGTCGTCATTATATGGAATATTCGCCACAAATGTCTACCACTCAAACTTACATTAATATATCTCTTTATTTGATAGAGGGGTGTTTTTTTTTTATAAACTTGTGGCGTTTATGTCTCTCTGTGTGTCTCTTGATTTAATCTCAATACAGTTACCATCACTGCTACAGCTATGTGTATCAGAAGAGAGGCAGGTTACCCACTCGACTACGGCAGGTGGTCAAGCACCTAAACCCGGAGCCGGTGAAAATTTCTCTCCGTAGGAGACTGTCTTTGAGTTACGACGAACTGTAGGAACTCTCATACAAAACTGGTGGCAAGATTTATAATGTCAGGTAACAATAATTGATAAATAACTTATTAAGATACCAATCTGACCGTTCTGGAATCTTTACGAATACTGACGTGTATTAAAAAATAATCTTCCGGCAGTCTAGCTCGTTGCTCTGTGATATGAACACGTAACTGATTACAGAACGAATCATTTACGGTTTTATTGTTGAGAGTGATACAATTGTTGAAAGTGCATGAAAAAGTTATTTGGGCAAAATTTGATTTTATGTTAAATTTTGCGCTGCAGTCATGGACTGTGCGGCTGGACCCGGCGGAGGTTCGAGTACTCCCTCGGGCATGTGTGTGTGTGTGTTTGTCCTTAGGATAATTTAGGTTAAGTAGTGTGTAAGCTTAGGAACTGATGACCTAAGCAATTAAGTCCCATAAGATTTCACACACATTTGAAGATTTTTTTTTTTTTGTTAAATTTTTCAAGAATCGACACTGATTTTACGTACAGTTACTGTACTCGATGCTATCATGAGATATCGACACCGTTATACTGATTTACAGATTTTCACTGGCTCACATGAGACAGATACAACCGTTGCGTATTTCACTCGGGCAATGCTTTTTTAAATCAGCGACTTTGAACATTACTATAGTGTCAGTAGCAGCGATCTCAGTGACCGCAATGACTTCCTATGTTCAAAATAGCTGTTACAAGCCACACAAGAGAAGAGTTCCAGTAAGGACAACAACACAACTTTACAAGGAAGACATGAGGCAAGCAAGCCTCTCTTAAAATGATCAGCGAAACATCGACGGTTTGCCGGCCGAAGTGGCCGAGCGGTTCTAGGCGCTACAGTCTGGAACCGCGCGACCGCTACGGTCGCAGGTTCGAATCCTACCTCGGGCATGACGTCCTTAGGTTAGTTAGGTTTAGGTAGTTCTAAGTTATAGGGGACTGATGACCTCAGCAGTCAAGTCCCATAGTGCTCAGAGCCATTTGAACCATCGACGGTTCACAGGATTTACTGCCACAGTTTAACCAACGTACCCCTCGAAATGCAGCGTTAGGTGAGGGACAACATACGATGTTAGTATAATCTATCACTGCAAGAAGATTCTGTCTCTCTCTTAATACAAGACGTAAGCAATCGCTGTAAAGCGCGTCCTGAGAAAGAGGAGAGATGGGACATGCTGGTGAAAATCCTTCTCCTCTAGGTGGTCAAAGCGCACTCTGATTTCGGTTGTAATGGTGCGATTGAACCAAGAATGACAGTGTCGGTGAAAGCACTTTACGACTGGATCATTACTTTAAAAAAATAAATAAAAATAACGTCCGGTCTGACTGCAAGCAGAGTCCAGCCTTTCTTCGCCATGGCACTAAGAGGAGGAAGGCTATTGGCCATTAGCCCCGGCCGCCTTTTTCCCCCGGGAAAGATTCCCAGTACTCATTTCAAAGCGGACTGAGTGGATCTGGGGTCGTCCTGGAGGATTTCCGGCCAAGGTCGAAGCATTTTCGAAAAGGCTAATTTTGTGAACTGTTCGCGTGCATGGTAAAATGGCACTATCCAAAACTGGCGCCAAGGCAACTCTTATGCACCACGGGCCATAGAGTACAGTGGTGAACGATGGCTGCAGAGACGCGTGCGGGAGAATAGGCGAGTAACTGTTAAGCAACTGAACGCCCAAATTAACGAAGGGCGTACCAACAGTGTCTCCTCCACGACCAATCGGCGAACTTCGCTGTTTATGGGCCTCCGGAGCAGGTGCCAGGTTTATGCAGCCATGCTGACTGCTATTCAACGGCGACGCAGGCTGGAACTTCCACGTCAGCACCGCAACTGAACGTCCACTGAATGGGGACAAGTGGGCTTTTCGGATGAATCACGTTTTATGCTCCATCGAACAGACGGCCGTTGGCGTATACGGCGTGAAACGTCTGAAAACAAACACTCTGCAACAATCGTCGGAAGGGTCCAGGCCGGAGGAGGTAGCCTTACGGTCTAAGGAATACTTTCGTGGCGTTCCCTGGGTAATCTCGTCATTCTTGAAGGCACTATGGATTAACATAAGTATGCGTGTACCACTGGGGACCTCGTCCACACCTATATGCAGTTTGTTTTCCTCGGAACTATGGCATCTACCAGCTGGACAATGCAACGCGTTACACAACTCTCAGTGTACGTGCTTGGTTCTAAGAGCACCAGGATGAGCTTACCGCACTTCCCGGACACCGAACTCCCTGGATTTAAATCCAATCTAGAATCTTTGGGACAATTTCGATCGATCTGTTTGTGCACTGTATCCTCAACCATGAAACCTAGCACACCTGGGCCGGCACTGGAGTCGGCGTGGATCCATTATCCTTGCCGCTACCATCCAAAACCTCATTAACTCTTTTCCCGCGCCTCTCGCAGCGGTGTGCGCTGCAAAAGGTGGTTAGTCAGGCCGCGCACATTAATGTGACAGGACAGTGTATTTTAGCACACGTTGCCAAGGCAGAAGTGTTGTCAAAAGCAGTAAATACTAAATTGTCATGTGGAGGCACTCTATCGCATACCTACTAAAATTAAAAGCGTGCGACCACTATTAAGCAACGCGAACATCACTATCGCATCAACAGCAGTTTTCCTCTCCCAGTACTGCGCCGTTAGGTGCAATGAGGTGCGTGCAATTTTTTTCACGTCTTTGTCAGGCCATCTCATTAATCACTATTTTACCCAACCCGACTTCCGAATGACTAAATTCTACTAGGAAGAGGTCATTATTCCATCAGGCTGTACTTTATTGTACACTAACGGTTTAGGGCATGGGCCGTTCAAGCGCATATAAGAGCATAATACTTCAGAATGGGCTTGCCCAAAACAGGCAGTACACAGTAAAGTAGTATGAAATACAGCCTCATGGAACTATGTCCTCCTTGAGATTTCTTGAGCCTGTTGTGCCCACCCAAAGCTGTCTGGTTTCCGATACAGAAGCCAACTGCCATTGGGAAACACTACAGCAGCTACCACACAGCAGCGAGTGACCATGTGATCTACTGTCGTTTTCCGAGCATTCACATACCACATCAGTGCATTTCACATTGGAGGCGCAAGTTTTGTCTAAGGAAGCTTTACTGTCAGCTTCGACACGTTATATGATTTTTTTTCCAGCGTTATTATGTACAAAGCCCAATTGGGGTGACTTTGCCTGTTTCTTGGCCAAATCACATGGCGTTCGTCAGTTTCATTCTTTCTTTTTTTTTAACGTGTGTGATAAACGTGTGATAGTATGACAATTCTGTTCTCTATCACTCCCTGTCAAACTTGACATCTTGCTCTACAACGAAAATTTCTACATTTTTTTTCGGCAGTAGACATGTCCTCCCCCACAACGACACAACTTCTCATATACGGTTTCCAGGTAAGGTCAGAATCTACACTATCCTTTGAGTGACATCATCTCTGTCTTCTTGGTTGAACTCAACGACCTCGCTCTCAATTCCTGTCCCAAGTAGCTGCCATTGTGTAACATCATCCCAAGTCCACCTGTTCCTTTGTTACCTCCTTCACTTACGTCACTGACTGTTTTAAAACTATAAATAGCGATCAAAAAGTCTCCATTTGAGGATATATATATATATATATATATATATATATATATATAGAGAGAGAGAGAGAGAGAGAGAGAGAGAGAGAGAGAGAGAGAGAATGAGAATTTTTCTTGGGCTCTCCTCACGAAATGGTGAATCGATTTCAACCAATACTGGCATACACACAGCAGGTCTGCAGGTCTCATAAGTATCAACACTGTTGGGTTTAGCCACCTAACACCCATAGGATCAGAGATACAGAAAAACAACTTTTTTTTCACCCCTGACTTACAGGCTGCCCTGCATGACAGGCATGTTGAGTGGGAACAGAAAAGCCCTGCCAAATCAACCTGCTCTGCAGGGCAGCCTAAATATCACACACAAGAAACAGTTTTCCAGGCCCCAAACAGGTGTATTGTGATAGTAGTATTGGACTGCTTTACTGAAATGTATTGCAGGCTGAACTGAGAACAGGTTGATATGGGTAGAGCACGTGATGAACAGAGCTAGTGAAGGAGGATGTGGACAGAGAGCAGGGATTAGGGTGAGATGCTTGAGGCAGGTGGAAGGTGTAGAAGGGTAGAGGGCAGACGGTTCAAAAAACGGCTCTGAGCACTATGGGACTTAACACCTGTGGTAATCAGTCCCCTAGAACTTAGAACTACTTAAACCTAACTAACCTAAGGACATCACACACATCCATGCCCGAGGCAGGATTCGAACCTGCGACTGTAGCGGTCACGCGGTTCCAGACTGAAGCGCCTAGAACCGCACGGCCACACCGGCCGGCAGAGGGCAGATGGAAAAGGAAGAGTGGGAGGAGGATATGGTCAGAGGGAGTGGGGAGGAAGATATCACCAGAGATAGGATTGGAAGATATGGGCAAAGAGAGTGGGAAAAGAAGATGAAGAGACAGGGGAGGGAAAGATAGACAGAGAGAGATGGGAGGATGAGGTGGACAGAGGCAGTTTGTGTGGAATGCATATGTGGGCAAAGGTATAGGGGGAGGACTAGTATATTTTTACATAGGTAATATTGACTCATGGCAAAGTGCCCAGCTGTGTGCTTACACTTCTTGATGTTTGTATCGCTACAAAGTACTGAATAATCTGGATATTTGCGGATGTCTCTACAGTAGTGCGTATCATAGCGAATTTTATTCGTAACGGTACTGCTTGAATACCGAGAAAAGTTTATTCATGAGGTGGCATGTTTAGAGCTGCATACTACTGGATTAGGAAGGTTGATATCGGATGTACAACGTACTGCATTCCCAAAGTTACTGTTACACGGAGGAAGCAGCAAAAGTGGAATACCACTGCTAGGTGCTAGGATGGGCTGGGCTACGCGAGTGAGTGCACACACGTAGCGCGACACCTCGCGCTAGCCGGAGGCAGCGCGGGGGAGGCAGCGGGAATTAATTTGCGCGCCCCCAGCTCCGCGCCTGGCGGCATTAATATTCCACGACGCAATTCCGCCGCCGCTCCTCGTCGGTAATGAACGGACCGCTCAGTCCCTCCCCCGCTTTTCCGGCCCTCCCTTCTGCGCACGTTTACTTTCAGTTCCCCGCTGCTGCCGATAAGAGAATAACAAAGGTAGGTTAGGGATTAACGTCCCGGAGGTAAATCGGCCGTGCTCTCTCCAGAAGGAACTACTATGCATTCCAATTAAGTAATTTGGAGAAACCATCTAAAACTTAAAGAATCTGAATGGTCGATGGGGATTCGAACGCTGCAAGTCAAGAATATGAATTCAAGGAAGTACTGCGTTGCTGTGAAAGTTTGGTATCCGTCGATATTACACTCTTTACCAATTAGATCGACTTATTTGTATGTGAGCTTTTCTAGAAAGTTTTTACGCTAGTCACGAGACATTGTCTTTTTAATGGGGAACTGCGAACTTTATTCGAGAACGAGCAGGAGTGTTTTGGCTGTAAGAGGGTTCCACAGGGAGACACGTGTGGTCGGCTGTCGTGATTGGTCACGTGTGAAGCACGTGGACGCGAGGAAGTGGTTTCAGGAAGAATTGAAGTAGGTGTTTAAAAACTGAGGGAAAAGATATGAATCATACGAACTACGATTTAAGGAAATCTACAAGTTTCTAAATGCAGGAAGGAAGACGAAAAAAAAAATTAGAGATGGAAACAAAGCACGTATTGGGGAAGAATGAGGAAGGATGTAGGACGCGGTCTTGCAAAGGAACCATCCCATCATTTCACTTACACGTTTTTGGGAAATCTGGGAAAACCGGACGGGGATTTGAAAACAGGTAAAAACAAAAAAGTCGGAACTCTGGTATCACAGAAAGTAATGACACGCCTGACACCGAAAATAACAGCTGAATTACTGTTACGTTACAGAAGTACCGTGTCTCCACACGAAAAATTGCGACTTTCAATCTGTTTCCCACGTGGGGAAATCTCTATATTCTTAAAGTTGTTTATTGTTAGTACCTTAAATTTTTCTAGAAAACATTTACGCGAACTGCTTTAAACCTGAAAACCAATATGTGAAAACGATAAACATTTTAACATTCTATGATACCCACTGATGATGCCGTGTTAAAATACTAAAACGCGGAAGGATGTGTAAATAAAATTCACGTGCCGCATGCAAAAAGGCGTTTTCTTGCTAACTGCTTAAGTTTGTCTGTAGTTGCTGCGAAAAATGGCCACCACAACAAACTTGGTCATATCCTGTGTCTAGTACTAGAGCATCGATAGGGGATGTGTGTCAGTCTTAGATTCATTCAATTTTTAGTAAACTTTATGCGTTACTCCATAGCATCAAACTTCTCACACTCACAATGTACGATTGGCCGCAGCAGAGAAACTTGATGCGCCGTGCGGCGCTTTTCGACATGAATGTGTGTGTGAAATCTTATGAGACTTAACTGCTAAGGTTATCAGTCCCTAAGCTTACACACTACTTAACCTAAATTATCCTAAGGACAAACACACACACCCATGCCCGAGGGAAGACTCCAACCTCCGCCGGGACCAGCCGCACAGTCCATGACTGCAGCGCCTAGACCGCTCGGCTAATCCCGCGCGGCTTTTCGACATGTCAAATGTACTTGCGCATACACGTGTGTCAATACATTGTTAACAACGCTATTACAAAGTAAAGCTGTTGAGTCAATTGTCATATACGCCACCGGACAATTTTGTTTAAAGGTGATTTCTGTGGCCCGGGCGCAAAGTTTAGTGCGTTATACAAGCGCTCTACAAATTCACTGTCTTTTATCTGTGCTAGAAAATCATGGCGCGTAGGGAAATTTTCCTATGAAAACAAGCGCAGATTATTACAGCCGTAGGTAGCCTCCACTAATACATTCGAATATATTTAAATACACTTTATGAACACAGTGGTAAGTAAAGTGGATCTACAATGAAAAGAACGGTAGCAGCTTTTTCCAACACCTCAGCTGATCTGCTACCACCGGACTACGTAAGGCAAGGACATAGTGAAAATTCATAGGCCTGAAAGTGACAATTGGTTCCTAGCAGAAAATGATCACAGTCGCATGACATTTCTTTTTGGTCGCGGCACCTCGCGCAACGTTTTATTAATTGATTAGATTCCATGTGTGAAATGCGATTCTGACAGATGTGCTAAACATACGTTCAGCTGCTGTAACCCCTTCAGTGGACTCAAACCTTTTGCGAGTCGCTAATTTCTTTAGACGTGGGAACAGATCAAAGTGACACACACTCTGAAAATGTGTTTTTACCAATAATTCCAATATCAAATGCCTTAGCTTCGGCATCACTAATTTCATATTCCTTGTCCTGTTGAAGAGGGTTTCTTTGTTTTGCAGTCCAGGCCTCTCCCCGCGTACGTTTTCCCCCTATTAGTCCAGGAGATTTGCGTAATATTCACCTCTATCGATTACTCCTACGCACCGGAAGCAATAAGAGAAAAAATTCTTTGTCCATCCCAGCGAACTCTGCTCATATCCTTCACCACATGCACTGGACTTCGTCCTTCTTGGTGCAGAGCCATCGACTCCCATCCATTTATTTGTAATTTCATTTCCGGTGTGACATGGTGCGTCCACATTTTACGCATGGTAACAAGTCACCGCCGGCCGTGAGCATTATATTTGCATTCCCCTTTTGCAAGAGGCCGACAAATGTGGCACTTATTTAATTTAGCTAAAGGCTTTTTCGTAATCAGTCTTTCGTGGGCACTGCGCAGTACTGTTTCTTCTACAACGCGGTGGCGTTTGCTGTTCCAGACAATTTCAGTTATCGAAAGTTCAAATTCTCGATGTTTTCATCCGCGATTGCTGTCTTGGGATGTCATATACGTAAATCATTTTCAAGGAAAGTAAGGCTACTTTGAATTCACTCACCCATTTCGTAACAAGAAGAGGAAGAAAAATTGCTTCAAAACCTTCAGCTACTCTGGACCAAATTCTGTTAACTAGAAATCTCACGTTCTAATACTAATACAGTATGTGCATTTGTGTGAAACACTACATCAAGGACCAAACTTTTTCTCTCATCTTTTCTAACTATAAAAGATGTGTCAGTGCCAGCAATCTATGGCCTCCCAGATGGAATATTAACACAGTTAGAGAAAAGTTTTATCATAATCTTCTACTTAGTCTTGCTATCTAGGGCAGATGTTTCAAAATACTGTATCTGTATTGCGATTTACTTTAATAGCTACTGGTTACAACAGGGTTACTGTGAAATGCAGCATAAACTAAGCTGTTCTGCAAATCAAGTTGAGACATTCTTGAGTACAGCACAATCACGTTGACCCCAATGACATGTCTGTGCCAGGCCACAAACTTTCCATTTTCCTCTTGTGCCGTGTCGAACGGCAGAGTCATTTTCCCCGCGTCAATAGAGAGGTTTAGAGCGGACTGTCGTGCTGGAACAATGAGAGAACGGAGAGCGTGGGCACGTGATTTTCGCGATCGCCGCTGGAGCCGTGCTGATAACAAGCATGGTCGGCGGAGTGAGTAGAACAGCTGTAACACATCTTTAAATCGTTCCCCATATCCTTTTCGAACGGTAAACGGTCCAGACAAGAAGAGAATAGATTTCGAAATGTGATGTTTCAGAAGAAAGCTGAAGATTAAACAGGTAAATTGAATAGTTAATGAAGAGATACTGAGTCGATTCGGTTAGAAATCTGCCTTATGGCACAACCTGACTAAAATAAGTGATAGACTAATAAGTAGACCGCGGATTTTAGGTAAAAACCTATTTTGTTCCTGAGTTCCTATTTGCATAAAAATTTGTACTTATGCGTTTCATGACTATTTACACTTAATAGCGTTAATTCTATAGCACCTAAAAAACCCTTTTCGACGTTAGTGCCTATTTTTGCCTATTTCGGCTTTAATGTCCTAAAAAGTGCCTATTTCATCATATAAGATAGTGGCTCCAAGTTTTTCCACACTATACGACAGGTGGAAAAAAATATTTTCTGCCCAGCGTGTAGCAAGGTGGCTAGTTGATAAGCGCTCATGCTTCGTATTTGCCTAACAGTTCGGTCTTTTTTTATTTTTTATATCGCTATCCCTGTTAATACCAAATACTCTTTATAGGTGTTTTATTATTCATATGTAAAAAATAGATCACGGATCTTTAGGTTAAAACCTATTTTTTTCCTAAGCTCCAATTTGCATATAAGTTGGTACTTATGCGTACCATGACTAACTAAACTGAATACCGTTAGTTCTATAGGACCTAAAATTGCTTATTTCGACGTTGACGCCTAATTTTGCCTATTTCGGCATCAAAATCCTAAAAAGTGCCTATTTCGTTTATCTGACACAGAGTTCTTGTGTTTTCAAAGATTAGAAAAAGGAAGTAAACTTAGGGCTTTACGTCTCGTCGAAGGCGAAGGTCGTTAGAAACTGTTTACAGTTCCTTTGCTTGGCTTACTACCAACAGCACTCGGCACGGTTGAATGGTCATCCATTCAAGTACACGCTGAGCGCGACAGTGCTTAACTTCGGTGAGCGAATGGGAACCGGTCAAAGATTTGAGTTACACATTAGAATCGAACGTGGGAGTACTAAGTGTTATATCTGAAAATATTTCGTTCGTAGGATTCTGGCCAGCTGTGTATTTTCGCAAAGAAACGGTTTCATAGGCCTTAAGCTGAGCACGGGTTAAAAAATCACAATGTTAATCGTAGACGCCATCTATAGCTAAATTACTGCCCTTCGCGCATTTTCTCGCTGCTGTCTACAGGCAGTCCTATCAAACTACTCTGTTTCCTGAAAGGTATTATACGTGAATTTTCCGGTTCGAAAAATAATTTGCCAGTAGTGAGATGTTTTCATCTGAAGCACCGGTAGATTCAATTCGCTTGTTCAGAGGGTGCGGCCATCTGTTGTTAGGTGCCATATGTCCAGCAACGAGTACGGTACTTCCCCTACCGCTCCCATGCACCGCAGTAAAAGGAAAAAAACAAGTCATCGTTCACTTTTTTCCAGCGAAAACAAATCAGTACATTGTGTTGCGACCGACGTGTTGAGTGTTACTGACGTTCTAAGTGCAAAATAAATTATAGTTTCTGTGTGAGAATACTACGCCATGCCGTAAACAGCTAGTTCAAAGTCTACTCATATAAGGCAGTGGCTGCAAGATTTTCCGCATTATACAACAGATGGGAAAATTATTTTCTGCCAAGCAAGCAACAAGGAGGTTACTTGAAGGCTTTATTAGACTTCTTATTTTCCTGTCACTTCGGATTCTTTTTTATCGCTATCCTTTAGTAATACGAATTACTCTTTATATGGGATTCTAAACTGCATTTCCCTTTTCTCTCGTATTAGGTTTCGAGTGTTAAGAAATCTCACTTAACTCAGCATGCAGATGGAATCGCACATAAAGCTAATGTTGAATGAAAGTCAAAATTGAAGCAAACTCTTTTAACCAATAAATCTGGTGAATCCTCCGAAAAAAACAAGTTCTGCAGTGATTTGTGTCATGCACTTGTGGCAGCAAACATCCCCTTTCGGAAACTAGATAACCCTATTTTCAGAGGTTTTCTTGAGAAGTACTGCCATCAGTCTATTCCTGCAGTGTCAACTTTACGTAAGAATTATGTGGATTCAGCTTGCAATGCTGCATTGCAGAGAATCCGAGAAGATGTTGGAGAATCTTGTATATGGATTTCTGTGGATGAAACTACTGTCTTGGCCGTTACATTGCAAATCTGATTATTGGCAAGCTAGATCCAGATGCTCCATCCAGGGCTCATTTGATTTACTCAAAACAGCTGGCAAAAACTAACCAACAAACAATAGCAAAGTTTGTGAACAATGGGCTTAAGGTGCTATACCCAAACGGAGTGGCTGAGAATAAGGTGCTTCTGGCCGTCACTGATGCTGCTGCATATATGATAGCAGCATTTCAACTATTAAAAGAATTCTACCCATTGATGCTGCAGGTAACTTGTGTAGTGCATGGGATCAACCGCATAGCAGAGCAAGTAAGGCTACAATTTCCTAAAGTAAATAAAGTAATATCTATGGTGAAGAAAATTTTTGTTAAGGCACCATCAAGAATACAGGCGTTCAAAGAACAGCTTCCAGATGTCCCATTGCCGCCAGAGCCTATTGTCACCCGGTGGGGCACGTGGCTGATAGCAGCAGAATACTATAGTACGCATCTCTCAGCTGTCCAGAAGGTCGTTGAAAATATACCGGAGGATGTTGCATCCGTAACACCAGCAATGGAGTTACTCAAAGATTCTTCTTTAAAACGGGACTTATCTTACATTAGGGCTCACTACACATTTATGGCAAGAATAATTTCACAATTAGAAGGCTCAGGGAGTCCTATCTACGACAATATTTCTTTGCTTGAAGAAGTCAAAATGAAAATTAATGAAGAGCCAGGTGAAGTAGGGGAAAAAGTACCGGCAAAAATGCAAACGGTTTTGCAGAAGAACACTGGCCTGAAGGAGTTGTGTGCAGCTGCCGACATACCTAGTGGAAAATCCAGCACTCCTGACTGTAGCATTCCTGTCCAACATGTGCCGAAAATGAAGTACGCCCCTGTCACATCTGCCGGCCGCGGTGGTCTAGCGGTTCTAGGCGCGCAGTCCGGAACCGCGCGACTGCTACGGTCGCAGGTTCGAATCCTGCCTCGGGCATGGATGTGTGTGATGTCCTTAGGTTAGTTAGGTTTAAGTAGTTCTAAGTTCTAGGGGACTGATGACCACAGTAGTTAAGTCCCATAGTGCTCAGAGCCTTTTTGAACCTGTCACATCTGTTGATGTGTATCTTTTTCAGCGTATAAATTGATTCCGACTGACAAGCGCCACAGTTTTTCACTAGAACACCTAGAAAAGATTTTGGTTATTTATTGTGAAGCCAATTATGGTCATAATATGTGAAACTACGAATGTATTAATTAAACGATTGCCACATCTTTTTTTACGGAGATCTTTATCTTGCAGGAACTAAAAAATATTTGGAGTTATGTTCAACATTAATGTTGTAGATTGCTGTGTAAATATTCATTCTCCTTGTTTTAATGACTAATAAGATGTTCATACTGTCAACACTGTGTATTTTAATTTATTTTTATTTTCTCTGCATCATTTTATTAGAGCCTATTTTAGGTTTTATATAGCCTAAATGAACTACTGAAGGAGCCTATTTTAGGTGCCTAAAACACACTTTTTACGACCTAAAAATCCGTGGTCTACTAATAAGGAATCAAGGGATCAGTCGCAAATGGATGTATGTTTCAGTAGCTATGCAGACGTGAAGACACATAGGATACGCTAGTGTGGACGTCAACAGACCGGTCTTTGGTCTGAAGACACTACAACTACAAATAAACAATAACTATTACTACTATTATACATAAAATGGTATTGCTTTTATATTCAGCGCTTAATTCTTTTGTTTCACACGTCTTCCAATGTGCTACGTCGACAGTGAGCAACAGTTACACTCAAGTTGTATTATTCATGACCGGGTGCCCCGCACGTGGCCTCATGTGTCTGTGCATAATGAGAGGATCAGTGTTCGGGATTACCGCCTGGAGCGCGGCTGGAATTTTAATGTGGCTGCCGTGCCCTTTGCGATGACCGGTCCGTGTTTTCCTGGCTGCTGGCGCTCGCGGTGTTGGCCGCTTTGCCTAGTCCGCCCACCCTGCGTCAATGTTTGGACGGCTCCGAAGGTAATCAAGCGACCGAACAAGGCCTTCGGGCTATCGCTGTGTGGTGGAGTGCAAATGGAGGCCTATTATCAGAACTAATTACCAAACTCTGACTGTCAACATTGGTGTTGTGGCCTTGCAAGAAACTGTAAATGAATAAACACGAGATAAATTGTATAGTCTCATCTTAATCGTTGTAGTGAAGCTACCGAAAACACATGGTGTTGCTTCAGAATTACTAACCTATTTAACAACACCATGCCGCGCAATACACCTCCACAGCCTTCGTGTTTTGGCCATTCTAGGCATCCTCCTCATTCATTACTAAACACAGATTATTCGTTGAGAAAAATACTAGTCTCCGACGATGCAACTTTCACAGTAGCAAGTGTCTCTTAGCAGGCATTACCAGCCAAGGCAGTCCAGCGTAGGGTTTAGATGGTGTGGGGTTCGGGTTGGCAGTTGTGCAGACCTAGGCCTCAGTTTAAAGATTATTTTATTTAAAATCAAAATACTTGTGACCACAGAACAGTATTTATTTTCAATAAAACAAAATATTTTTGTAGGCCTTAAAGATCCTTAAACAGAACTCCACACAATCAGTATATGTCCTACATTAAATTAAATAAATAAAATCCAATCTTTCTCCAAAACACAGGCAACCGGGCACCACATTAACAACTTACAATGTTTAGCCCTCGGTCTTAACCAATAATTATATCACAAACATCTTTAGCAGTAAAATATGAGATCGAGGAACAAATCTTCGGTCTAACTACGATCATAACATACAACTACGCATTGCTGTCTTACTACCTTCATCAGCAGACAGCTGTTACAACAAGTTGCGCGCAACGCTCTACCAAACTAAAAAAAAAAAATCACGTCAAACGAGCAACGACGTAAATTCTCAGCCTTCCGGTCACGGCGTAGTTCAAACCGAACACTTTAGGGTTACTGCGATTAATCACGCTCAAAGCATGTAGTACAGCTGCTCTCGTTCACAGCGCATTCCTGTGTTCCGCCAAGCCGCAGCAAATTGTCGCACGACAACCTCGGACTCGCATTCAGGAATTCTGGCTAGCAAACACAACCAGTGCACCACTCGTTTACCCCACACTGCATTGTATCAACCATGAAAGCACTAGCGAGAAACAGTCAGATGCAGAAGGACTCCGGGTAGTGCTCCTCTTGACATGCATGCCGTTTTCTCTGCCTCCACTCGAATCGCGGTCCGTCCTGCCGCGAAGGCACGCCAACCGCTCTCCAAGGCAGTTGCATCCCCAGAGTGGCCACGCCCCACGCAGACCGTAGCGGCCTCCAGCTGACAGAACAACAGCACACCGGATTATCGAGGACCTCGCTTACGTCTCTGGCCAGAATTCAGTCGTTCGACTCCGTGCAGCGACTGACGACAGTTTCAGACCCAGCCCCCAGTTAAGGGCACTTACACCGCTACGTCAATACAGCCCAACGTGGCACGACGCTCTCCCATCTATCGCTTCCACCGCGGTAACACCCCTGGCTTCCGGACCATGGTGCTGGTTTCACTTGTAGCAACTAATTGCTCATACTCATAAGCCGGTAAGCCACCAACACAACTTTCTTGTTTCCCAACAATGTTTCACTATAATACATTTTATTTTTATAGCTATACATTATATATAGGAAGCAGTTCCTCACATACTAGCAATACAAAAATGTCTCTCACTAAATTTCGTCCTGCGCATATTTCAGGCAGTAAATGTACGTTAAAGATTGGTAATCTGGCAACACTGTAATCACGTCCACAGTTTGCGTTGGCACGCAGGAGGCCGAGGGTTCGAGTCTGGGTCGATGGTTATTTGTTTTTATTTGCTACAAATAGTCTGCGTGGCACGGTATCTAGCGTCTTAATCGTCAAACAGAGATTACAGTGGGTCTTCTACAAAACATTTGCAGTTACGTACAACGTAAACAGAAATGAAAGTACAATCGTTTTCATTGGTCAGCTTTTAAAGAAACCTTTCGCACGTCGTGGACGCGCATTGTTTCGTGCTACTGCATCTACTAGATTCCAGACCTGTTTTCTATGTACGCTCCCACAAGGATAAAAAAAATGGCTCTGAGCACTATGGGACTTAACATCTATGGTCATCAGTCCCCTAGAACTTAGAACTACTTAAACCGAACTAACCTACGGACATCACACAACATCCAGCCATCACGAAGCAGAGAAAATACCAGACCCCGCCGGGAATCGAACCCGGGAACCCGGGCGTGGGAAGCGAGAACGCTACCGCACGACCACGAGATGTGGGCCCACAAGAATCCCATCGAAATTATTTGCTAAGACGTTGCTAGCCCTACTGGTAACGTAAGCCCCAAACGAAATGTAATGGATCTGAACGTGGCAAGAATAATATTTGGTATTAGTTGATGACACCACTGGGGGAAGATACACACGAGAAAATTTTGGAATCTAGTAGATGAAGTAGTGAGAATTCGCGTCCATGACCTGAAAAAGGTTTCTTTAAAAGATGATCAATGAAAACGAGTGTATTCCCATTTCTGTGTTCGTAGTACGTAACTGAAATTGTTTTCTGGAAGACCCACTGCAATCGCTGTATGACGATTAAGACGCCAGATACCGTACCACACAGACTACTTTTAGCAAACAAAAACAAATAACCCTCGAAGTCCTGCTTGCTAACCCAAAACACTATCCACTGCACCATCTGCACAGCGATGCTACTACGTACCAACACAGGTAGTTAGCGTGCACGCGATTACAGTGTTGCCAGATTGCCAACCTTTAATGTCCATTTACTGCCCGAAATATGCGCAGGACGAAATTCTCTGAGAGACACTTTTGTACTGCTAGTATCTGAGGAATCGCGCTGCAAAGTCCGAGTGCGCAAATTTTCCTTCACCCTGTGTTTTAAAAATATATAGTCTCTTGGGAAAGTGTGCCCAATTTGAAATAAATCACTCAAGAACTTTCCGAGATTCTCGATAACTAAGTTTCCCCTTTATGAATTACATTTACAGGGTGAAGAAAAACTGCCGCACCTGGAGGCGGCATGCAATTTCTCACCAAGCTTCAAGACAAAAGTTTATCTAGTGAAACCGGATCGGGCGCATTATGAAAACACATGTATGAAAACGAGGAGCTGGCAAAACTGTCTCATTGTGCAGCGCATCGCAATGTACAGAGGAACGTGTATCACCCTGCACTCCCACAGCAACCGCCGTAGCTCACTGAGTGGAATGACAGTGGGATCCATTAATCAGCCTGCGTGTATATACTAACCGCGCGGTGCACAACCATAACTGATTCTACATGAAGATGGTATCTGTTCTTTCGGACATGTCAAAAGAACAGATACCATTGCTGATCTTGCAGCTCTCGAAGAATGAAATTACAATGCAATCCAGACTATTAGCTGCTTCATTTATTTTATCGTATGGTTAGGGTTCCCCGTCGGGCAGACGCCATTTCGGCGACCTGCAGTCGAAGAGGATGAAAGGACAGCACAACACCCAGTCCCTGGACGGAGAAAATTCCCCGACCCAGCCGGGAATCGAACCCGGGCCCAGAGGAGTGACAATCCATCGCGCTGACCATTCAGCTACCGGGGCCGGACATTAGCTGCTTACAGGCGTTGATAAATATCAATGGGGATAGCTGAAAATGTGTGCCCCAACCGAGACTCGAACCCGGGATCTCCTGCTTATCCGAGTGAGCCATCGAGGGCACAGAGGACAGTGCGACTGCAGGGACCTCTCTGGCACGCTCCTCGTGAGACCCACATTTTCAACTTACTGTCCGCACACTACAGCTTACGGGAAACGGTAGACTGACTGCCGCGAGTAATGAGTATAGTGGGCAGGGGCACTACAAATGTAGTGTGTGGACGGTAAGTTGAAAATACGGGTCTGACGGGGAATGTGCCAGAGTTCCTGCAGTCGCACTATCCTCTGTGACCTAGATGGCTCAGTGGGATAGAGCGTCTGCCATGTAAGCAGGACGTCCCGGGTTCGAGTCGCGGTTGGGACACACATTTACAACTGTCCCCGTCGATATTTATGAATGCCTGTAAGCAGCTAATGGTCTGGATTTCATTGTAATTTCACAACTGATTCTGTCTCGTTCATGTAGAGCGGCTTCCGGGTGAGTACACAAACGATGAATACGTAAATATGCTTTCGGTTCTTGGTGCATTCGATAACCAAGCTGTTGATTTTGGTCGTACGTATGTTGCACGGTACCCTAAGAGGCGCCATCCTGATAAGAATGTTTCTCGTCGCCCAGAGCAACGCCTTCGGAAAGCTGGTATTTTCGTCCACAAGTAATAGACAGTGGTCGTCCAGGGACTAGACGTACACCACAAACAGAAGAAGCGACTCTTGAAACCGTTCACTAATTATTTCGACAAAATACTCGTCATATTTCAAGGCTGTTCCATGTACCTCAAAGATGGTTGTTCAAGTGACGCACGACGAAGAACTGCATCTATGTCATTGCACGTTAACACAATACACGCGCCCAGAAGACTGCATTCGACGAGTACAGTTTTGTGTATGGCCTTTACACACAGTGGGAGATGAATCTATCCTCACTCGTAAAGGTATTTTCAACCTCCACAACAGCCATTATTGGGCAGAACAAAACCCACATGTCACCCGTGAACATGGCTTTCGGGCACGCTTTGGCATAAGCCTGTGGGTTGGAACCACGGGAGCATAGCGTTTAAGCCGTTAGCTGTTGCCGGACAAGCTGAATGTGTCCTGTATCGTACGTTTCTTTGCAATAGTTTTGCCTGACCCATGAGAAAACGTTCGACTTGGCGTTCGGCATCAGATATGTTTTCGGCATGACTTTGCACCGCATTTGCGTAACTATATAAATGAAGTGTTTCCAGGGAAATGGATTGATTATGGAGGTCCACTGTTCTGGCCTCCGTGTTCCCTGGTCTGTAATCAACTAAATTTTTCTTTGTGGGGACACTCGAAGGAACAAGTTTATAGTACTCCATCCATGGATGTATAGCTCGCGTGCATGCCGCTTCGGCAACGGTCGACGCAGGTATGTTACGTAGGGCCTAGTATGATCCAGTGAGTGGCGAATTGTTTGCAAACACAAGGCGGTCGCTTTGGACATCTCTGAATTGAATTACTGTGCTTAGCATAATGTGCAGTCTTGTGCAGCCTACCTAATGCGTTTCTTGTACCTCATCGGATAAAGATGATTATATTGTATCCGCTATTACTTTCTATTGGCTTTATTTCTGCCGTGGACGAAGCAAAGTGTCGTTTATGTCTGTAAGAGGTTCATATTACGTCTTAATAATCAAATAAACAGGCCCACCGCACCACTCGGAAGGCCACAATTCCACCCCTTTCAAACTCGCTCAGTAGGCTGTAGGCAGCACGAGTGTGTCTCCGTGGCACTAGGGACCCACACTCAGCCTTTTGACTGTGAGCATTCGCTACTGGAGACACAAATGGCGCTCTGATAGCTACGCCACTACGCTATCTGTTGGCAGACGATGTCGAAACCATATTTCTACATCTACTACCCCCTAGGTGGATACTGCCATCAGCGGATCAAAATCTACGTTGTCTTTCTAGCTGTACTAATTTTTTTTTCCGGCATGCGCATGACGATATCGACAAATAATTGTCTTAACTAGAAGTACTAAAGACAAGGAGTACGAGACACTTTTAGATCCAGTAAGTAGGCAAGAAGTTGGCAATTAAGACGAAATTATGAAATATATCAGAGAATTTGAAACAGTAAGGAAGAAGTTTTTTGGGCATTTATACATGATTAATTGTAATAGGGTAAGAGCATATATCTCTGAATATCCTTGGTGAATGAGATTAACATGAAGCTGGGTCTGATAGGTTAAAATATATTTGGAAATATATAACATAAAAAAGAAGTAGCAAAAAGATACATTTTCAAAAAGAAAGGATTCCAATGTAGAAGCAATAAAACATGAAGTGCGAAATCGTCTGAAGAAAGGGAAAAAATAGTGAAAAACTAGAAACATGGAAAGAGAAGAAAACACGAGAAGGGACTGAAATTAGCACATGGCCCCAGATTGGCCAAAACGGAAGCAAAACTAAAACGTTCATTTCATCACGATTCCTCATTAATGTGATGTACATTGTCGATGAACATACTCCAGTGAAGTCGTTCCGGCCTATTCCTGCTCTGAATAATGTACACTATATTTGCGAGACTCACTTGTATTCATCGAGAAATAGATGTGCATTTCAGCACCAATACCTATTACTTCTCGCCCGGAGTGTACCACAATAATTATTTTTGTTATTACTCTTCTTTTCCAAAGAAACATGATTCGCTGAGTGATCCGACTGTTTTGAGGAGGCAGAAAGGAACGATAAAACTCGAATGCAGAATGAGGAGACTTCCATGCCGCCGCTTTAGCCGGTAGGGCTAACGCCGCTGCTTAACGCCTCGTGAAGTTCGATTTTTCGAAAACAGTTGAGAAATACAGCGTACTAGAGCAGTGTCTCTTGAGTGTAAGTATGTATTATAATAGTGTGAAAAATCAGCACAATCGGTGAGACGCCGGATGTATGCATCACTTGTTAGACGGGATTGATACTATGAATGTGTATCGGTATCATTAGTTGATGTTGTTGTTGTGGTCTTCAGTCCTGAGACTGGTTTGATGCAACTCTCCATGCTACTCTATCCTGTGCAAGCTTCTTCATCTCCCAGTACCTACTGCAGCCTACATCCTTCTGAATCTGCTTAGTGTATTCATCTCTTGGTCTCCCTCTACGATTTTTACCCTCCACGCTGCCCTCCAATACTAAATTGGTGATGCCTCAGAACATGTCTTTCCAACCGATCCCTTCTTCTAGTCAAGTTGTGCCACAAGCTCCTCATCTTCCCAATTCTATTCAATACCTCCTCATTAGTTATGTGATCTACCCTCCTAATCTTCAGCATTCTTCTGTAGCACCACATTTCGAAAGCTTCTATTCTCTTCTTGTCTAAACTATTTATCGTCCACGTTTCACTTCCATACATGGCTACACTCCATACAAATACTTTCAGAAACGACTTCCTGCCATTTAAATCTATACTCGATGTTAACAAATTTTTCTTCTTCAGAAACTCTTTCCTTACCATTGCCAGTCTACATTTTATATCCTCTCTACTTCGACCATCATCAGTTATTTTGCTCCCCAAATAGCAAAACTCCTTTACTACTTTAAGTGTCTCATTTCCTACTCTAATTCCCTCAGCATCACCCGACTTATTTCGACTACATTCCATTATCTTCGTTTTGCTTTTGTTGATGTTCATCTTATATCCTCCTTTCAAGACACTGTCCATTCCATTCAACTGCTCTTCCAAGTCCTTTGCTGTCTCTGACAGAATTACAATGTCATCGGCGCGCCTCAAAGTTTTTATTTCTTCTCCATGGATTTTAATACCTACTCCGAACTTTTCTTTTGTTTCCTTTATTGCTTGCTCAATATACAGATTGAATAACATCGGGGATAGGCTGCAAATGTTAGAAACGTAGGTTTGCCTTTCCTTAATCTTTCTTCTAAGATAAGTCGTAAGGTCAGTATTGCCTCAAGTGTTCCAACATTTCTACGGAATCCAAATTGATCTTCCCCGAGGTCGGATTCTCTCAGTTTTTCCATTCGTCTGTAAAGAATTCGCGTTAGTATCTTGCAGCTGTGACTTATTAAACTGATAGTTCGGAAATTTTCACATCTGTCCACACCTACTTTCTTTGGGATTGGAATTATTATATTCTTCTTAAAGTCTGAGGGAATTTCGTCTATCTCATACATCTTGCTCACCAGATGGTAGAGTTTTGTCAGGACTGGCTCTCCCAAGGCTGTCAGTAGTTCTAAAGGAATGTTGTCTACTACGGGGGCCTTGTTTCGACTCAGGTCTTTCAGTGCTCTGTCAAACTCTTCACGCAGCATCATATCTCCCATTTCATTTTCATCTACATCTTCTTCCATTTCCATAATATTGTCCTCAAGTACATCGCCCTTGTATAGACCCTCTATATACTCCTTCCACCTTTCTGCTTTCCCTTCTTTGCTTAGAACTGGGTTTCCATCAAAGCTCTTGATATTCATGCAAGTGGCTCTCCTTTCTCCAAAGGTCTCTCTAATTTTCCTGTAGGCAGTATCTATCTTACCCCTAGTGAGATAGGCCTCTACATCCTTACATTTGTCCTCTAGCCATCCCTGCTTAGCCATTTTGCACTTCCTGTCGATATCATTTTTGAGACGTTTGTATTCCTTTTTGCCTGCTTCACTTACTGTATTTTTATATTTTCTCCTTTCATCAATTAAATTCAATATTTCATCTGTTACCCAAAGGTTTCTACTAGCCCTCGTCTTTCTACCTATTTGATCCTCTGCTGCCTTCACTACTTCATCCCTCAAAGCTACCCATTCTTCCTCTACTGTATTTCTTTCCCCCATTCCTGTCAATTGTTCCCTTATGCTTTCCGTGAAACTCTGTACAACCTCTGGTTCTTTCAATTTATCCAGGTCCCATCTCCTTAAATTCCGCCCTTTTTGCAATTTCTTCAGTTTTAATCTACAGTTCATAACCAATAGATTGTGGTCAGAGTCCACATCTGTCCCTGGAAATGTCTTACAATTTAAAACCTGGTTCCTAAATCTCTGTCTTACCATTATATAATCTATCTGATACCTTCTAGTATCTCCAGGGTTCTTCCATGTATACAACCTTCTTTCATGATTCTTGAACCAAGTGTTAGCTATGATTAAGTTATGCTCTGCACAAAATTCTACCAGCCGGCTTCCTCTTTCATTTCTTAGCCCCACTCCATATTCACCTACTATATTTCCTTCTTTCCCTTTTTCTACTCTCGAATTCCAGTCACCCATGACTATTAAATTTTCGTCTTCCTTCACTACCTGAATAATTTCTTTTATCTCATCATACATTTCATCAATTTTTTCGTCATCTGCAGAGCTAGTTGGCATATAAACTTGTACTACTGTAGTAGGCATGGGCTTCGTGTCTAACTTGGCCACAATAACGCGTTCACTATGCTGTTTGTGGTAGCTTACCCGTACTCCTATTTTCTTATTGATTATTAAACCTACTCCTGTCTTACCCCTATTTGATTTTGTATTTATAACCCTGTATTCACGTGACCAAAAGTCTTGTTCCTCCTGCCACCGAACTTCACTAATTCCCACTATATCTAACTTTAACCTATCCATTTCCCTTTTTAAATTTTCTAACCTACCTGGCCGATTAAGGGATCTGACATTGCACGCTCCTATCCGTAGAACGCCAGTTTTCTTTCTCCTGATAACGACGTCCTCTTGAGTAGTCCCCACCCGGAGATCAGAATGTGGGACTATTTTACCTCCGGAATATTTTACCCCAGAGGACGCCATCATCAGTTAATCATACAGTAAAGCTGCATGCCCTCGGGAAAAATTACGGCTGTAGTTTCCCCTTGCTTGCAGCCGTTCGCAGTTCCAGAACAGCAAGGCCATTTTGGTTAGTGTTAGAAGGGCAGATCAGTCAATCAAGCAGACTGTCGCTCCTACAACTACTGAAAAGGCTGCTGCCCCTCTTCAGGAACTACACGTTTGTCTGGCTTCTCAACACATACCCCTCCGTTGTGGTTGCACCTACAGTACGGCTATCTTTATCACTGAGGCACGCAAGGCTACCCTCCTACGGCAAGGTCCATGGTTCATCGCAATATTGCGATCTTTCCGACCGCCGAGCCTGAGAACAGTTGCAGTGATGTAAACCTCCTCACTATAATCTGGAGGGTTAAGTACGCAAGTGAATCGATTCTGCACATGTGAATGAACTGGACCGCCGACTAGGGTCTTTCGCCGCGCTCGTAAATTATCTTGAAACCATAAAAGTACCTCAGAAGCGAACGTTTGGCAAATCGAAGGAGGGGAGCAACTGAAATAAACAGCCGAACCAGAAAGTGGAGTCTTTTGTGCAGGAGGTAATTGAAATTTGGTGAAAGAAAGAAACTCGTTAACTCAATCAATGCTGTTTCTGCAGAACCGTTCTGCTCGGGCGAAGTCAACAGAATTACACGGGTGGAATGAAGTTATAGGTGTCCGGGGGTGAGGAGTGGAGCGAAGGGGGGGGGGGGGGGGGGGAGGACTCTGCTCTCAGTCGAGGCTGCCGCCGCCTGTGACGCACAACAGACCGCGTCCCAGGGCGCGCGCCGCGCCTTCATTACCAGCTGAGGACGGCTGTTTATTTCAGAAACACTACCTCTGCCAGCTGCAGTATATAGTCAGCTACTGGCTTTCTATGTACTGCACAGAAACTGATTATACGGCAGAAGCCAAAACAGCGTGTACATTCTGTAGTGCCTAATGATTTGGCCAATCAACGCATTGGCTGCATCAAATAAAAAGTTACTAATCAAAAATTATAAGTGTACCTATAAAAATATGAAGATATATAGAAAGAAATCTGTAGGAATTTCGTTGAAAAATACACCAGATTATGCGGAGTCCATTGAAGTTGCAATTTCTGTGGTTTGAAGACTCCCTGACGCAGTTATATTGCACATCAAAAGAAGTGGTACAAACATACGTACTCAATAATAGAATCACGGAGTAAGATATACGCGTGAGGAATACGACCAACGACGAAACCGTTTCGACAGGGAGAAACGGTTTATACTCGTTTCAAATGCTTCGAGCAGCACTAGCAGGAAGTCCAGCTTCGAACCCAAAGAACTCTTATAAACATGACTCGGGATCAACATGCGTCGAAGCAAAAACAGTGAAAATAAGAACGCTGCCTCCGCGGCTAAATCAAAAAGCATGGAATGCGAAGAGCTGGAAGACGGCTGCTGCTGTCAGCGTGGAAACTGCGGTCGGCCTACAGTTCCATGCTGCTGCTGCTGCTGCTGCTGCTGTACGCTTAACACAGCGAGAGGCCAGTTGCCAATTGAAAACCATTTTAGTTCGAAATTCGCGCCATGCTAATTTGTTCCACTGCAGTTCCGCACGCAAAATATGCAAACGAAATCATAAATATTCACCGGAGAATGAATATGTAGAGGCCTGCTAGGGACGGGCCATGTCTCCACATCGAAATCACCGGTGCCATTTTTCGACGGTATTGTCTGACGCACACAATTTTTCCGGCCCATTAAATCGAATAGTACTGTTCTCTTGTGACACGAAAGCATACAAGACAGAGTTCCCTCTCTTCCCTAATTCCGATCAGCCAAGCCTGCTGCGGCACCCCCGTGTAGGGCGATTTCGCATACGGACACTTTACAGCGGAAGCTATTGCGTAACAGCAACTACTATGTGTACTCGTAGACTGTTAGCTGGGTTCTGTTAGCTGCTCGCGTTGAACAGTAGGCTTAATGCCCATTTGAGACACCAACAGAGAAACTAGGTCTTATACTGAGGTGACAATTGTCATGGGATGGAAATATGCACATAAACAGATGACGGTAGTGTCGCGTATACAAGGTACAAAAGAGCAGTGCATTGGCGTAGCTCTCATTTCTATACAAGTGATTCATGTGAAAAGGTTTCTGACCGCGCGACGGGAACTAACAGCCTTTAAAAGTAGAATGGTAGTTGGAGCTAGAAGCATGGGGGCATTCCATTCGGAAATCGTTAGGGAATTCAGTACACCGGATCGACAGTATCAAGAGTGTGCTACGAATACGAAATTCAGGCATTACCTCTCACCACGAACAACGCAGTGACGCCCAGCGTAACGACCGAGAGCAGCAGCGTTTGCGCTGGGTTGTCAGTGCTAACAGAGACTAAACGCAGAAATCAGTGTGACACGTACGGCGAGCGTACCCTAAAGGACAGTGTGGCGTAAGCCTGCGTTAACTGCCTGTGGCAGCAAACGACCGACGGAGTGTCTTTGCTAACAGTACGACATTGCCTACAACGCCTCTCATGGCCCCGAGACCATATCGGTTGGACCCTAGACGACTGGAAAACCGTGGCCTTGTCAGATGTGTCCCAATGTCAGTTTGTAGGAGCTAATGATAGGATTCGAGTGAGGCGCTAACTCCACCAAAGCTATGGACCCAAGTTGTCAACAAGGCACTGTGCAAGCTGTTGGTGGCTGCATAATGGTGTGGGCTGTGTTTACATGAAATGGAGTGGATCCTCTGGTCCAACTGAACCTATAATTAACTGTAAATGGTTACATTCGGCTACTTGTAGACATTTGCAGCCAGTCACGTACTTCACGTTCCCGAACAACCCAAGAGGGCATTTCGTGCTCAAAATCCTGCACCGGCAACACTTTCGCAATTGTGGACGGCTATAAGGCAGCATGACTCAATTTTTATGCGAGAAATTTCCAACGACTTGAGTTCATACTTGGGTTGCTGCACTACGCGGGCAAAAGGAGGTCCGACGACATATTAGGACGAACCTCACGACTTTTGTCGCCTCAGACTATATTTCCTGACATTGAGGCGAAGTTGCAAAATAGGCTGTTACCAAGCCGCCCCATCTCCCTCCCTCCCAAAAAAAGAAAAAAGAGCTGGAAATTCGACAAATCAGTCCATGAAGACGAATCCCTAACAAATTTGCTGCCGATATGGTTGCACTATCGGTCGGAGGATGGCATTCACGTATCGTACAGCCATTACGGCGCCTTCCATGCCACCCCAAAACAGCAGGGACCTCCACCTTGCTGCACTCGCTGGGCAGTGTGTCTAAGGCGTTCAGCCTGACCGGGTTCCTGCAAACACGTCTCCGACCATCGTCTGTTTGAAGGCATACGTGACACTCATCGGTGAAGAGAAATGATGCCAATCCTGAGTCGTCCATTCGGCATGTTGTTGAGCACATCTGTACCGCGCTGCATGGTGTCGTGGTTGCAAAGATGGACCTCGCCATGGATGTCGGGAGTGAAGTACGCGTCATGCGGGATATTGCGCACAGTTTGAGCCGTAACACTATGTCCTGTGGCTGCACGAAAAGCATTATTCAACATGGTGGCGTTGCTGTCAGGGTTCCTCCGAGCCATAATCCGTAGGTAGTGGTCAGCCCTTGGGCGGCCTGAGCGAAGCATGTCATCGACAGTTCTTGTCTCTCTATATCTCCTACATGTCCGAACAACATCGCTTTGTTTCACTCCGAGCGCCTGGGCACTTCCCTTGCTGAGAGCCCTTCTTAGCAGAAAGTAACAATGTGGACGCGATAGAACCGCGGTTTTGACCGTCTAAGCATGGTTGAACTACAGACAACACGAGCCGTGTACCTCCTTCCTGATGGAATGACAAACTAATGAGCTGTAGGACCCCTCCGACTAATAGGCGCTGCTCATGCATGGTTGTTTACATCTTTGGGCGGGTTTAGTGAAATCTCTGAACGATCAAATTCAAATGGTTCAAATGGCTCTGAGCACTATGGGACTTAACATCTGTGGTCATCAGTCCCCTAGAACTTAGAACTACTTAAACTTAAGTAAACTAAGGACATCACACACACGCATTCCCGAGGGAGGACTCGAACCTCCGACGGGGTGAGCCGCACGGACCGTGACAAGGCGCCCCAGACCACGCGGCAGGCCTAATCCTTGAAGACAGTTATGTTGATATGACCACTGCAGATTACGTACCTATAGCTTCTGGACATATACCCAATCTTTGTGCTGATAGACTGCAGGAGACGTTGCTGCATGGCGTGTACTGATTACAGTGAAACTCGCTAGAAATTAATTATATGAATTCCAGGTCTTAAGGACAAGACCGTCTGGGCCACTAATTTTTGGAGTGTGTTATTTCTAAACTTACGTTTCCGTGAGAGAGCCACTACAGTACACTTACTATACAAGTGTCATCTCGTAATGACTTGGAACCTTGTTAACAATGTGTCTCGTGGACTTCGGATTCGAGCGATTGCTGTTTCATCTCCAGACACTGGATATTGTGAACAGCTTTTAATCCAAAGCAACTTTAAATATACACTCCTGGAAATGGAAAAAAGAACACATTGACACCGGTGTGTCAGACCCACCATACTTGCTCCGGACACTGCTAGAGGGCTGTACAAGCAATGATCACACGCACGGCACAGCGGACACACCAGGAACCGCGGTGTTGGCCGTCGAATGGCGCTAGCTGCGCAGCATTTGTGCACCGCCGCCGTCAGTGTCAGCCAGTTTGCCGTGGCATACGGAGCTCCATCGCAGTCTTTAACACTGGTAGCATGCCGCGACAGCGTGGACGTGAACCGTATGTGCAGTTGACGGACTTTGAGCGAGGGCGTATAGTGGGCATGCGGGAGGCCCGGTGGACGTACCGCCGAATTGCTCAACACGTGGGGCGTAAGGTCTCCACAGTACATCGATGTTGTCGCCAGTGGTCGGCGGAAGGTGCACGTGCCCGTCGACCTGGGACCGGACCGCAGCGACGCACGGATGCACGCCAAGACCGTAGGATCCTACGCAGTCCCGTAGGGGACCGCACCGCCACTTCCCAGCAAATTAGGGACACTGTTGCTCCTGGGGTATCGGCGAGGACCATTCGCAACCGTCTCCATGAAGCTGGGCTACGGTCCCGCACACCGTTAGGCCGTCTTCCGCTCACGCCCCAACATCGTGCAGCCCGCCTCCAGTGGTGTCGCGACAGGCGTGAATGGAGGGACGAATGGAGACGTGTCGTCTTCAGCGATGAGAGTCGCTTCTGCCTTGGTGCCAATGATGGTCGTATGCGTGTTTGGCGCCGTGCAGGTGAGCGCCACAATCAGGACTGCATACGACCGAGGCACACAGGGCCAACACCCGGCATCATGGTGTGGGGAGCGATCTCCTACACTGGCCGTACACCACTGGTGATCGTCGAGGGGACACTGAATACTGCACGGTACATCCAAACCGTCATCGAACCCATCGTTCTACCATTCCTAGACCGGCAAAAGAACTTGCTGTTCCAACAGGACAATGCACGTCCGCATGTATCCCGTGCCACCCAACATGCTCTAGAAGGTGTAAGTCAACTACCCTGGCCAGCAAGATCTCCGGATCTGTCCCCCATTGAGCATGTTTGGGACTGGATGAAGCGTCGTCTCACGCGGTCTGCACGTCCAGCACGAACGCTGGTCCAACTGAGGCGCCAGTTGGAAATGGCATGGCAAGCCGTTCCACAGGACTACATCCAGCATCTCTACGATCGTCTCCATGGGAGAATAGCAGCCTGCATTGCTGCGAAAGGTGGATATACACTGTACTAGTGCCGACATTGTGCATGCTCTGTTGCCTGTGTCTATGTGCCTGTGGTTCTGTCAGTGTGATCATGTGATGTATCTGACCCCAGGAATGTGTCAATAAAGTTTCCCCTTCCTGGGACAATGAATTCACGGTGTTCTTATTTCAATTTCCAGGAGTGTATCTTGTCCTAGATTGACTCCGTGCCATTAAAAGAAAAATTAGCACGGTAAGAGCCATACACGTAGTAGGAAAACCTACATTTTACAAGCATTTTCTACAATTAAAAGCGAATTCTCGTTTGGAGCTAGCTGCTTAGTATTAAGTGAAAGAATGATTCCAGAGTGTGGAAGAACGAAATGAATCAAAACGCAATAGGTTTTAGTATTAAGAGGCAAAAGTGAACATTTTGTCCTTTTTTTCTTCCTTCGGAGATACTTGGTTTTAACCGTCCCATGAGGCTAATCGTAGCTGAAAGTGAATAGTACCTCAAGGGGTGTAGAGAGTGCAGCGCAGTATGCACAAGTAAGAGGAACCGAGACTGCTGCCAGTCTACGTCTGCCTGACTTGAAGGATCCCTACGATATCCAAACACTTGCAAGGCAGAAATTGTGCTATTGTTGACATTCCCACTGCACCACAGACGACGGTATTGCCTTCTTCTATGGCTTGATCTCGATGGACTTCTTACAAAATCTGAACTGAGATATATGCCTATCGAGTCTATATGCGTATGAAACAATAAACATATCGATTGCAATGCGGTTCAGAAGGTGGGTAGAGCGTTGCTTGCGCAGCAGTTACCATTCACGCACTGCAGCTCTTTCGAATGCATTTCGATTATTTGAGGTGCCATTGCACTTTTCAAACTGTCTGAAGTATGCTTTTGGGCTCATGTCTGGAATCCTGGTATGGCGTTCCTCTGGGCGCACAAACTATTTCCCGAAGGAAATTGTTCACCCCCAAAGAGTGGTCAACGCGTGTCTTCCACAAGCAACACACTAGCTACGCATTGGTGGTAACAATAAAAGGGCTGCAGTAGTCTGTACGCATACAGCGTAACACTCTAAGTGGCCTCCATGACGAAGGAAGATGTCAGATGTTTTTTCATGATGGGAACCGGAAACGTGTCATTGTTCGTACACGAACAAGAGTACCGATGCGTCTGGAAGTAAATGTACGGATGACCTTTATTGGCGAACTGACTACAGTGTGGGATTTCAGACGTAGCGATACGAGGGCAACGCGATAACCTCGCCTCAGTAAACAATTTAAAAAAAAGATATCATTAAACTCCATTCATTCGAGCTAAACATACACAGTACGTCTTCTTTTGAAAGTTGTGCGAACAGTACTACTGAACAGTTTAAGTTTACACTTGATTTTTACTTTATTTGAAACAACTACCAGTACGACAGAAACAAAAATGATTTTAAATAGGTTAGGTCAGATTAGATTAGATTAGTTTAGGTTAGGTTACCTCTATGTAGCATCGATAAATTTACTCCTTGCCTACGAATGAGAGTGGCGAAAAACTGTTGCGAGATGACTTACTTTCATCAGAAAATAGAGTTGTAGGCTTCTAAGTGCGGGGGAAGGGTAAAAGGCAGGTGGAGGCGACTGACGTAAGCCCGCTCGGCTGTGCCGCTTGCTGTGGCAAATATGAGCGAACAGAACGCAGCAATAAAAAAGGAGAGAACGAAAGAAACATGCAGAGGCGGGCAGGATAGTGCAATTGCTTCGGACGTAATAAAGCACAATAATTACAGCGGCGAAGAGGTCGCGATTCGGAAATACTCGATCGGCCAGTGCGCTGCTGGTGCATTCTACAGCCGGATGCCGTGAAAAAGCTGCAATCAACTCGCCAGCCAGTCACGTGACCTGTCTCCGCTCCGTCTACAGCGCTGCCGTTACAAAATCGATACGCTGTCACAGCTCGAGGCTTCAATTTTCATTGTGCTGAACGGACGTACTACTCTACAAACGGAAGAACACTATACCCTTTCTTCGGGAGAGACAACGCGCCTAAGAAGTTGACATACGATGAAGCTCCTTAGATCACACATTACGCGGAGGGAAAGGGAATACAAGCAATCTTAGTTTCTGCATATATTGTGTTGTTATAACCAAATACATTTACTCCCGTATATTCTGGTGATACGAAAAAAGGACAAAAAAAGAGCGATATCCATCAGAATAAGCAAGGCTAATTTAAGTATACGTTAAGCTCTGTTATTTGCCTTTTAGCTTAAAAAGAGGGGGAGGGGGCGCTAGGAACAGAGGAAGCTCCACCAACGTACTAACGAGAAAAGGGGGGGGGGGAGAGGGACGGTCCCCCACGAGGCATGCATGTTGCTGAAGCGGCATCCATTTGAACGACTTGCACTGTGCCGTTGAGCCATAGAACCTTTGCCTGTTTTGGCCTTCCTCATGCATTGCTCCCGTAAGACAAATGGGACTCTTATTTAGTACGTCCCATACAGGTTGGTTTACACGGTAGTAAACTGCATGAAAAGCTTTTAAGTTGTGCTGAGAAATATTTGTTAAGAAAAAAATCGATACCTAGTGCCGTTTCCCTGTCATTTAGCACTGAAGCTAGCCAATCAGGTCGTTGCGCGCGCAAATTCAAGCGCCTGGACACACTAAAATGTGGTAATACACAGACATTTTTTTATCCGTGAGTTAACAATTGTTCAACAATGATGATTACCAGTTAAAAATGTGCCTTGAAGCTAGGTTAGTAGAAGTTACGTTTTTTCGGTTTGGAGCAGCCAAACGAAGAACGAGTTTGGCGACACTGTGTCTGACAGGCAGCTTGAATTTGCGCACGCCACAGTCTGATAGCCTAACTTCATTGTTAAATAACTTGGAAACGACGCGATGTCTCGAATTTTTTTTAATCATTTATTTCCCAGTACAATATACCTGCAACATTCTTACAAGCTTTTCAGACTGTTTCTGTCCTCCATATATATAGGTAATAAACGTTTCATATTTCAGGGATGCACATATCAGTTCTACATCTACTACGCCATAAGTCAACTTACGGTGTGAGGCGGAGGATACTTTTGATACCACCATCTTTTCGTCTCCCCTTCTCCGTCCCTTGCAAGAAGGGCACGTGGCAGAAGTTACTGCATGTCAAGCTGTAAGATATCCAATTTCTCTAGTTTTCTCATGCTGCCATCATTCCGCTGGACTATGTTGGCCTATCCTTCTTGGGAAAAAGGCTCGCGAAATTTCAACGGTAAACCATTCGGTCATGCACAACGCCACTCTTGCAGCGTCTGCCACTGGATTCACTGAGCATCTGAGTAACGTTCATCCGACGAGGAAACGATTCCGTTCCGTTTCATTGGATTGCAGCTTGTTGGGAAAGACTGACAGCGAAATAACACTACCGTCCCAAACTGTACTGATTCACAATGATACAGATGAAGGATGAGGACAAGCTCAACGCAGGGCCTCTGTTCACTCTGCGGAGGAACCAAGAGTAAACTTTCACAGTTAGATGAATAACGCTGCTTATAAACTTAAGATGGGGTAACACGTTAGAACGTCTGCAGATATTATTTCAAATGTAAGATGTCATATAGAATAATAAAGATGTATACAGCAGCATGCAAAAGAGAGAATACGTTTATTAAAAACATATTCACAAATACTTTATTTATTTGTCGCTTCAGTGGTTCTGTAAACAACCTGAAAGTACAAGTGGATGCAGGGCAACAGGCAGATTTCATATTCCTAGATTTTCGAAAAGCACTTGACACGGTGCCCCACAGCAGACTGTTAACGAAGGTATGAGTATACGGGTTAGGTTCTCAGATATGTGAGTGGCTTCAAGACTTCTTAAGTAACAGAACCCAGTACGTTATCCTCGGCGGCAAGCGTTCATCAGAGACGGGGGTACCGTCAGTGATGTCTCAGGGAAGTGTGACGAGACCGCTCTGTTCTCTAAATACATAAAAGATCTGACGGACAGGGCGAGCAGCGGTAGTTGGGAACGCGGAGGTCGACTTCGGTTTATCAGGAGAGTTTTACATAAGTGTAGACCATCTACAAAGGAGACAGCGTATACAACACTTGTGCAATCCATTCTTGAGTACTGCTCCCACCAGGTCGCATGAAAGGCAGATATCTAAGCAATTCAGAAGCGTGCCGCTAAATTTGTTACCGGTAGATAATATTATCACGTGACTGCTACAGAGATGCTTTGTGAGCTCAGACGCGAATCCTAGGACGAAGACGACGACCTTTTCGAAGAACACTATTCAAAAAAATTAGAGGACCGGCATTAGCAGCTGACTGCAGAATGATTGTACTGCCATCATGGTACATTTCGCGTAAAGACCACGAGATAAGAGAAAGTAGGGTTATTATGGAGGCGTAGAAAGTAGCTTTTGCTAGCTCTATCTGCGAGTGGGACAGGAAAGGAAATGAGCAGTAGTGGTACAGGGTAAACTCCGCCACTTCCCATACGGTAGCTCGTGGAGTATGTATGTAGACGTAGAAATACACACACAAACAGGACTGATTTATACTCACTTTCTGATATGAGCCATGGAAACGATATTGTACGTCTTACAGCTTTATCCAGCATACCGTTTTTCTATCATGTAATTTACTTTGCATTTAATGCTTCGTACACACACTCAGAAACTTGGCGGTTTACGGTCCTTGAAGCTCAAAGATTTTCATGTCTGTTAACGAGTATGTGTTTCATCTAAAAACAAAAACGTGATGTAAACATATGTGTCCTAACTTTTTCTGTAATGAGATTAAAGTGACCAATACTGCTTCCATTCAATCGTAAACCTGAACAAGGCAGGAATGCCTTAGCCTTCACAGCACAACTCTGTATACAATTACCAACTTTTACCACTTTACTTTTTGTTCTTTAAACACCAATGGCCACTCGGGGTACTTTTACACTACACACAATTACGTGCTCAGTGGCGCGGGTTCATTTACATTACGCATCGTGTTTATGACGTGCACCGGTTGAGTATTCGCAGCTGTCTGTCCCTCGCGAAGCAGCGATCTTGTTCGAATTAAATTTTGCATAACGCTTATTTATTTGACAACGAATACAACTCACTACTCGTGCAGATGAGACTACAAGCTGCTCTCGTGTCACCATCAGCTAATCGCACTATTGTTATGCTGTTGACATCTTAGAAGAAGGTAATGTTCTCAGCAAACTTACGATGAAGGTGTAGAAATAAACATCCTACATGAAGTTCACGGTAACCTGAATGAGTAGGCCGAAGTCATGGTATGACGAACACCCCCAAAACACAAAAGCATCAACTCCGCCCTCAACTACACGCTCCACATAATGCGGGTTAAACGCAGGAGCACTCAATACCGTTCATCATTTGCAAAGAGGCAAAAATTGCGACTCGTCGAAGCACATTACGGGCCTCAAGTCAGCCACTGCCCTGTTTTTGTTGTTTGACCCACTGAAGACATGCAGTTGACAAGGCCTGACAATCGTCTCTGTCTGTTAGGATATTTGTACGATCACTGTTCGTACGGTGTGGTGCATGGCTGCGAAAGGTACACCGTTCCTTGTAGGCACGTTGGGCAGTGCATGATGAATGTAGACTTAGAAATCGGGAAAATTCATTTACGGAGTGGTGATGGCCATGTCGATACACGACAGCTGCTTCCTGGATTTCCGTAACATCTCCACATCGGCCTGTATTACTGCGCTGATTTTATGCAATCGATTGACCACTTCACTACTACGACGTACGTCAGCGGTGATGTATCTTACGACCGGCTGGGACCAGCGTTAAAATATCTACAGCCCTCCAAAGCGACCAGTGCGATCTTTTAAGATGATGACCAATACTTTAGCCGGTATGCTTATCATTACAAGGTCGCGGGGAATGAGAGAGCCATTAATCGAAAACGGTAAAACGGTCGCTATTTGTTCCCCATTCCTTATTCAATCCAAGATCTCCAACCGTAATTTTTCCTTGCACTTTGAGACAGCATAGAGGTTCGAAAGTGCGTTGCAATTAAACAAATAATGTGGTAACACATCTCTGGACAGTTTCATCGGGTGTTATTAATGGCAAAAACCGCAATAAAACACAGTTACGTTTAAAGACTAATGCCCTACTTAGTAAGCTCAGATGATCGTGTGGACAAGGGAGATAGCGAGCTGGCACATGTGAAATATACGATTTATTAAACTGTTGAGTTGAATTCTGTTCCTATTCGGGCCTCATAGCCGGAACGCTGCAACAAAAGTTGGGCCTGAGACGCGTTGCGTGTAAACACGTGCAGGGCAGCGGAGCACGGTTTTTCCACAGGCAGGGAGTTGCGCGCTACCCGCCAGGGCACTAGGCGGCCTATTGCTGGTGACGTCAGCGACACGGCAAAGCTCTCAGCCCGTCCGCAGGGAGCGCGACACTTCGGGGGCGCTCGCGGCGTTTATTTGCCCGCCGCCTCCTGTGCGCGTCTCCAGGGGCGACAGAGCCCGCCGCCTGACGAGTTTGATTACCGGGCCCTACCGCGCTCGCCTCTTTCACCGGGGCTTGAATCGCTGAAAGCCGACTGGTACTTCCAAAAGACGTAGGAAGGCAACAGGGGAACGTATCTCTGATAAAAAAAATAAAAAAAAAACTTCAAGTGTCAGTAAATGTGCCTGCACTTCACCACCCTATTTTCTGGCGGGAGGGCGGGGAAAGGGGAGGGGGGCGGTGAGGAGAGTTTATTATATATAATCAGTCTCCTGACTGGCTCGACGGTGCCCCGCCACCATTTCTTCCCTCCTGATGGTTCCCACTCAGGCACGGATTCAGGATCGGGTTCAGTTTTCTACTGTCTCACTCACTGAACCTGGAATTGAAAAGCTTGAGAAAGTCAGCACTGCGAACGTTTTAAGAATTCACGTAGGGAGCCAACAAATTTTTTTCGAACTGTATGAGAACGAACTAGGGCAATTTACCAATTTTTTTTCGTGTATGGCAGAAAACGGAAATAAATTTGCACAGTCTCTCTCGTGTTCATATGAATAACCGTCGGCCATATTTCTCCACTCCAGCAATAAGAGCGCGGACAGGATGGTAAGACACGATAAGAACAATTTTCCACGTGCGAATTTGGAATAAACCGTACTTTACATGTGCCACTGCCACACTTTATACATAAATTAAGGTTTGTTGCAGTTGCAATATAATCCTACCAGTTCTTCGTGTCATTGTTAAACACACATTCTTTTCCTCGCTGCTTCTGCACAGAACCTTCTCACACCTCACTTTATCATTCCACTTAATTTTCAGCGCGCCCTTTTAAAACCACTTCTCAAACGCTTCTACTGTCTCCTTTTCTGGTTATAATTCTGTGACATATAGTGGTTTTCATAAATCGGGTAAAATTGGAGATTAAATTAGTGAGTGGTCCCATAGATGGACAGTCTCATTTAAATTCGTCCACTTACTGAACAAGAAAGACAATTTCCACTCAAAACAATTGAGGAAATAATCATCTTACTTTTTTGTACAATTTATCGTTACGAAAACGAGTGATGACTGATGTACACGTTTGTTATGGAAGTAGTTCTTTCAGCGAGTGAATTTTACAACTCGTCGCAATAACAAGCGGAATTTTCAGTACACTGTATTCGCATCGTCAATATAAAGTAGTACCTAGAGGTTACCCGATCTACTACGTAGACTACTATTATGTACTACTGCTTGTTGCAGCTCGCAGATTGCACAGTGGTGAGTAAGATTTTCTGCGTGAAGGGAACACCACAAGTATCGATAGTTTAAAGTTAACCTCTAGTCGCCTTCGACAAAATCAGAGACGACATACTGGAAGGAAAACGAGAATGAGACATGGGACTGAAAAAGCAGGGTAAAATTTAACCCAAGAGAGTTGATTTGTAACATGAAGATAATTCCTCCGGAAAAAGGGTCCAGACTAAAAAAGGTCGACGGTTTATAGTCCAGCTCTCACCATTTCCATCACCTGACGAAGAAAATTTAAGACAGCGAGTCTATACTAGGTGCAGTATTCCTCGACGGCGCGGTTGTATACAGACATACTGCATCATTAGAAAATGCAGGAAAAGCATCAGATGAATATCTGTTGTCTTAGACTGGCAGCTGACCTCCAAATCAGACGTTATGTCATGTACGTAAATAGACACAAAGAAACCATGTTTTCTTCAATCACACCATCGCCGACCAGTCTGAGGGTTCAAATGGTTCAAATGGCTCTGAGCACGATGGGACTTAACATCTGTGGTCATCAGTCCCCTAGAACTTAGAACTACCTAAAGCTAACTCATCTAAGGACATCACACACATCCATGCCCGAGGCAGGATTCGAACCTGCGACCGTAGCGGTCACGCGGTTCCAGACTGTAGTGCCTAGAACCGCACAGCCACACCGGCCGCAGTCTGAGGGAATCAGCTGCTGCTAGAATAGACTTATGACAAAATCACATGAACCTTGCTGTGGAAAAGACTTGTAGCCTGAGAGTAATAGGAAAAGTATAATCCATCTGCGCAGATGGCCTCTAACAAAACAGTTGTTCCAATACTTTGGTTACAACAGGGTTCACAACCGCCACAAACTGTCTGAGCGATAATATTGTATCCTTACTGGAAGCCGTTGAATGCCTTGAATACCTCTTTATTTCGTTCTCAGTTACGGAGTAGTTTCGGCGGTGAAGCTGTTTTCTAATGTTTGTGTAGCGTAGCTCATCAGAATATACGTACAATCGTTAGAATCCAAGCACTTGTTGTATCACACAATGGTATAAACGGATGGAATTGGCGATTTGAAATTGGCTTCATAGACAAAACTGCGCAGTAATGAAAGAAAAACAAAGGGATATTTTTATCCATCCGAAGGAAACTAATGTACAATAATGTTATCTTTCAGACAAAACTCTCGCTAGGAATTCGTTATCATGGAATCTTACCAACACTGGATTAAAGAAAAAAAGCTAAAGACAATTTCATTTCAATCCCACATATAACGGGTGGTTACGTGTTAATATTTTATTTCCAGAGACACATGTACTACGGCTGCAAACATGTACCTGCAAAAAATACAAAAAAATCAAGTAACCTTATTTTTCGAGATGATAATTACTACTTTATGACTACCCTTTGCATATCATTTCTCTAATTGTCGTTACGCTGAGCTATATGCATGCAAAAGTAATTTTCTCAGTTTGTTAAGGTAGTTACACAACTAAGGAGTGACAGAAATGAAAGTAACAATACTTATTGCGCCAACCCGTCTAGCTGTGCGGTCTCACGCGCTGCTTCCGAGCGGGAATGCGTGCCGGTCCCGGAATGCGGGCTGGTTCCCCTTATTCCGCCTCAGTTACACTGTGACGGCGATGGCTGCACAAACACAGTCTCCACGTATGCGTACACCATAATTACTTTAACACGGAAACATTTGGGGACACATCTGGTTGGGGGGGGGGGGGGGGAGGGTTTCCACTGGGACCGAACCGCCCAATAATCCTGGGTTCGGTGTGCGGTGGTGGGGTGGGTGGACTGCTGTGGTCTGTTGTGAACCACTGAGGGCTACGGCGGGACGAAGCCTTGCCATCGTTTCTAGGTCCCCGGTTTAATACACAATATACACACACACACACACACACACACACACACACACACACACACACACGCACACACACACACACACACACACACACACATTATTTATTGCACATCCAGTAAACACAGTTCTCTTACGAAAAGTATCGACGTGAGACAGGCAGGTGCACTACTGATCACTTGGCATAATGCTACACAAAACAGTTTACTCGTTCTAGATTCCAAGTCCATTCGAGGGGAGCTGACCTAAGGAACGTCGTTGAGAAAGGCCACTTTACTAGACCAGTTTAGAGCTATCGGTGATAATTCGCTGATACCTCTAAGACAAGTCGCTATTGTTGGCCTCTGCTGCCCTCAAAATACCCAAGTGGAAGGATACTGTCCCGCTGTAGTTCAGTGAACGTGGCTGGCGTTGTAGAGTAGTGCAGCACCCTCGGTACCCGCAAGCAGACTTGGTGCCCACCCGCGAACTTGACCGGAGCTATGTTGTGGTTACTCTGTCGAGCAGGCAACCCTGCCGACACGACTGTACCGCAGTAGGTGCAGTGTTGGTTGGTTGGTTGATTTGGAGGAGGGAACCGAACAGTGACGCCATCGATTAGGGAAGGATTGGGAAAGGAGTCGGTTGTGGCCCTTCAAAGCAACTATCCCGGAATTTGTCTGAAGCGATTTAGCGGAATCATGGAACACCTGAATCAGGATGGACGGACGCAGGTTTGAACAGTCGTCCTCCCGAATGAGAGTCCAATGTGGACGCACTGTATCTCTAGGATACAGCAGTCATGCTTAATGACCAGAATAAAAATCAGATCAATTCGATTTTACACAGAAATGTAGTTCCAATTTCTCTCCTGTCGCACATTTCA
This sequence comes from Schistocerca americana, assembly GCF_021461395.2. Taxonomy (NCBI): domain Eukaryota; kingdom Metazoa; phylum Arthropoda; class Insecta; order Orthoptera; family Acrididae; genus Schistocerca; species Schistocerca americana. Next base: position 533,799,307 of record NC_060119.1, on the reverse strand, counting down.
CGACTAGAATACGGGTAGTGTGGAATAATGATGGTGCTCTCCGCCACATACATTTGTATGTGGAAGTAAACATACTACCAGTAGTTTAATTGATTTGTTTTAAATTTTACGCTAATTACTTGTATTATACGTAGCTGAGAGTAGAAGATGTCTTATTTATTTAACCAATTATTCTCCACATGGAAATGGAGCGGGAAGAAGCCCTCCTACGTGATCCACTGCTCTGCAAAACTGAAAGCCGAGATAGATGAAGTATCGTAACATATTAACTACTCGGTAGAATTGAATGTAAGGGCGGGAGGATGTTTCCGGATGTTCCGCAGCCGAACACAGAAAATTGGCGTGAGGCCGGCGTGACTATTGCGCCAAATGCGGCTGACCCACCAACACGGGGCAACTGAAGGAACAGGGAATGACAGTGTCAGGCTATCAGCATAACGGTGCATTGTGGAGGTGGTCTTCACTACTTGATGGCCTGGAAACAACTGATTTCACACGGAAAAGATTTATCGGCAAAGTGGAAGAGGATGAAGTGTGATGAGTGGGAGCCAGGATCTCTCGTAGCACTGTTTGAAGTGCCGGGGAGCGTTCCGAACCACAGGCCCTGCTACCTGAAGGAGAGCAGGTGCCTAGACCGAGGTCAACCATGGCAGCCGTTAACCGTCACACTGTGCCACAGGCAAGAGGAGACCCACTTCAAATAGCAGGTGCAATTGCAAACACATTTAACAGGACTGCAAGGCTTGCAATCTCAAGCTCTACAGTGGATCGCTGACTTCCTGGGGATGGTCTCTTTGCCCGACGTGCAGTACGTTGTGCTACGTTGACACCCACACATCGGCGGCACAATTTTCGATGGTGCCAAGAGCACAGAGACTGGACCAGCGGAAAGTGAGGCGAATGCTCTTCTTCGGATGAGAGCTGATTCCGTCTGAATAATGATTCTGAACGCAACCTCATTTGGCGAGAGTGGGAATACTTAATGCACCTAGGAACGTTGCCGAACACCATCGCTTTGGTGGTCCATGTGTTAAGATGTGGGGACACATAATGTTGCATGGGCGTTAGGACTTACAAATCTCTGACACGGTACGCTCACCGGTAAACCTTATTGTGACACTGAACTGTTAACCGTATTCGCGCCCTTTCAGGTGTGCATTCGGCAATGACTACCTTTTTAAGGATGGCAATGAGCCACCGTGTCGAACAGCGTATGTGGTGAAACTCTTCGAAGGAGAGCATATTCGACGAACGGACTTACCCGACTTACGTCTCACCGAGTACATGTGGGATGCGTTGGGGAGACACATTGCAGCACGTTCATATGCACTACCAATCATCCAGCAGACGTCAGCCGAGCTGGTGCAAGAATGGAGCGGTAAGAACCCCTTACCAATCCTGTCGACAGCGTGGGAACTCGTTGAACAGCATGCAATTCTGTTCGTGGCGTTCACACAACTTGTTATGAACCATCTCCCGCCATTTGTAATGTCCAGGGAACCATCATAAAAGACAGTGGTTTCAGCGCAATTATTGCTTTGAATAAAAGTATCATTTCAGTTTTCTCACTGTGTATTTCTTTTACCTTCTGTACCATACTATGTCGTATCATCGAGCTACACTATGTGATGAAAAGTATACGGACACCTGGCTGAAAATGACTTACAAGTTCGTGGCGCCCTCCATCGGCAATGCTGGAATCCAGTGTGGTGTTGGCCCACCCTTAGCCTCGATGACAGCTTCCACTCTCGCAGGCATACGTTCAATCAGGTGCTGGAAGGTTTCTTGGGGAATGGCAGCCAATTCTTCAAGGAGTGCTGCACTAAGGAGAGGTATCGATGTCGGTCGGTGAGATCTGGCACAAAGTCGGCGTTCCAAAACATCCCAAAGGTGTTCTATAGGGCTGTGCTGTGACAGTGCCACGCAAAACAACAAAGGGTGCAAGCCTCCACCTTGAAAAACAGGACCACACCATTACACCACGACTCCGAATTTTACTGTTGGCACTACACACGCTGGCAAATGACGTTCAGCAGCCTTTCACCACACCCACACCCTGCCATCGGATCACCACATTGTGTACCGTGATTCGTCACTCCACACAACGTTTTTCCACTGTTCAATCGTCCAATGTTTACGCTCCTCACACTAAGCGAGGCGTCGTTTGGCATTTACCAGCGTGATGTGCGGCTTATGAGCAGCCGCTCGACCATGAAATCCCAGTTTTCTCAGCTCCCACCTAACTGTCGTAGTACTTGCAGTGGATCCTGATGCAGTTTGGAATTCCTGTGTGATGGTATGGATAGTTGTCTGCCTACTATATCTTACGACCCTCTTCGACTGTCGGCAGCCTCTGTCAGCCAACGGACGAGGTCGGCCGGCAGGCTTTTGTTCTGTACGTGTCCTTTCAGGTTTCCACTTCATTATCACATCGTAGACAGTGGAGCTACGGATGTGTAGGAGTGTGGAAACCTCGCGTACAGTCGTATGACGTAAGTGACACTCAAACACCCGACCACGTTCGAAGTGCGTGGTTTCCATGGAGCACCCCTTCTGATCTCTCACGATGTCTAATGATTACTGAGGTCGCTGGTGTGGAGTACCTGGCAGTATGTGGCGACACAATGCACCTGATATGTAAAAAAGTATGTTTTTGGGAGTGTCCGGATACTTTTGATCACATAGTGTATGTTACTTGGCAGTGACACGTCATGCGAAAGTTACTTACGCCTTTAGGTTTTGCACACGTGTGCAATGGGAAGTATGTAATACACTGGGAGATGCCATGCACTTTGCAGTGGTTGTCACAGTATAGATTGTACGATATTTTATACACTGTTACAGGCAGTAACACTTCGGGAGGAATTATTCTTATGAGGGCAGTGATGAATTCAAGACGTAGGTAGAATTTGCAACACCTGCAAACTTCAAAGGGAATAATAAAGTGTGGATTCGGAAAGGTAATATCGTGTTCGGCAGTGTGTAAATTTGTGTTCCGCCTGGAGATATTGCGAATTTCTGGGTCAGTGAACAGGGAGGTACATTCCGGACTGGAAGTAATAGAGCGGCTATGGTCGGTATGTCCTGCGTCTCGCCGTGAAGGAAGTGAGGCAGAAGCAGCAGCAGGAGCAGGGCCGAGGCGGAAGTGGAGGTGGATCCAATCTGGCTGTCAGGCGAAGGCGAGCGGCCGCGCTGCCTGCTGGGCGGGTGCGGCCGCCTGGAAGCGCGCGACGCGACGCGAAGGAGGTGAAGCGAAGCGAAGCGACGGCTGCGAAACAAGCAGCCCGTGTTCGCCCCGTCCTGCAAGCCTGACCGCACATCCAGTTACAGGACTCTGCGTAATATGGACGTCAAGTTTCCCCACATAGGTCGTACGCAAATTTCAAAGCATGTCACCAGTAAGTGAAAAAACTAAATAGACAGGGCGAACCCGAATTTAACCGACAAACTTTCGGAGGTTGTTCATCAGTCTTCTCAGTGGTTTGATGTCGCGCCCCACAAACTCCTCTCCCGTGCAAACCTCTTCATCTCAATGTAGCACTTGCACAAAATGTCCTCAATTTCAATATCTGGTCTTCCCATTCAGTTTTTCCACTCTGCAGCTCCCCCTAGTACCAACGAAGTTATACTGTGATATCTTAGCACACGCCCCATCTTCCTGTTCCGTCTTACTGTCAGTGTTACCCATGTGTGTGTGTCTTCGCCGTTTCCGCCTTATACAGTTTGATGTCAGAAATCGATTACAGTTCGAAAACAGTAACATTCTGGCGTTAGCGACATATTAAAAAAATGTTCCCTTTTATGCGCATGAATATCTATGTAAAGACAGCGTTACTATATCCAGATGAATATCTATTTAATGACAGCGTTAAGTACGCGTGACTAAAATAATATGTAATTCACTGGTAATTCGTAGTCTGTGAAATGCAGCAGCATGTGATCTTTGTGACCATTATCGAACGTAAAAGACAAAGATAGTAGTGTTAATTAATTTATATACGACAAATCAACGCAAAAACGACACGTTCACTTCCATATCGCTTAATCGATGTCTGTTTCAGCTGAACTGTGCTATACAAGATGAATCTTACTTTCGAATGTAGATCAAGTACGCATTAAAAGTCTCAAAATATTTCTTGCATCACGACTGCGTCACTTAAAAGCCTTTTCAATGTCCATCGGAATAGAAGTTACCTATTGTGGTAAAAGTGAAATGATTAAATACGGAAGATTTTCGTTTGGTTCATTATCATATCAAACGCCACTTTGAGCGTAATTATCATTTACTTATTGCTGTATTTTTCAGTTGTAAAATAAATGAAAGTTAACAGTATTATTAATCACTGTTGTTTTGTTTTTACAAAACTACCTAAGAATAAATCAGATTATATATATATATATATATTAGCTCTAGTTTTCATGTATCGTCACTATCACAGACAGAGCCGTAATAAATAACTTTGAATTTTACCTGATAGTCAGCGTTTTTGATTACCGGATTCTGAATTAAGAGTCAATATCGCTACAGCTGTAGGTGGCAATAATATAACATCTATAGATATAACACAGATATGGAAATTAACTATCTTTTCCATTACAGACTCTTAATTTGACATAGAAGGATATGAGCTATTCAGTCGTAAAAACAATCTGCCCAGTGATGCAAGGAATTTAATAGAAAATACGAAGTAAGAAAACTGCTCATTATTTCGCTTGCCATGTTGCCAAGTCTGTTTCGATTACGCTGCCTTTACACACCGTCATACAGCCCCGATCTCTCCCCACGCGGTTTTTCTATTTTTGCAGTCGTAAGGAAAAACATTCGTTGGCGTCGATTTGCTTCGGACGATGGAGTGTACGCTTGAGTACAATCATGGTTGCCTAGGCAACCGGAAACATTTTTCCATGCAGGCATTAACCATTATGCGTCATAGGGGAATACATACGGTAACAGTTATGACGATCACTTTTGAAATAATTAACAGTGTACATATTGTTTTTCCATCTGTCTCGATTTCATTTCATTATCCCTTAAATATTTAATGTGATATTCTCTGGTCAATACTTGACTATCATGTAAGAGATGAGCCAAGACATTTTGACCCTCTGCTTAATACCGTGTTGGATGACTTTTGGAACGCAGTTCTGCGTGCCATGAATGCAACAAGTGCTTGCTAGGTTTCCAGAGGTGTGTGGCAGCATATGTCTACGCACAAGTCACGCAGTTCCTGTAAATTACGGGCCGGTGGTCTGTGGGCGCGGAGCTAGCGCCCGATAGCGACAGAGATGTGCTCCGTCGGTTCCACATCAGGCGAATTTGGTGACCAAAGATCTCAGTGCGAGTTCACTATAGCAATTCTCAAATTGTATCAAGATTCTGGTCTCGTGAGACAGACCGTTATACTATTGGAAGGTGCCATCGCCGTCAGGAGAAGACGTCAAGCATGAAGGGATGCAGACGTTCCGCAATAATCTTCACATAGACCACAGCTGTTGTGATATCTTCAGTTACTACCACAGGTCCTACTGAACTCCAAGATGAACGTTCCTTATAGCATACTGCGCTCCAGCCCGTGTCCGTCGTGCGGAGCATGTTTCGAGCAGCCGCTAACCCGGACGCGACCATCGACCAGGAACACGAAAAGTGACTCATTCCACTAGGCAACACGTTTCCACTGATGCAAGATCCAGTCTCGATGATCCCACGCCCACGACAATATCTGATGGTGTCGCTGGCTGAATACTGGGCTCCACAGCAGACGACGACCCCATGTTCAATGACGTGGGCTGAGTGGTGACTTTAGCTTTCCTAAAGCCAAACTGATCGTCTCCCAGCACATAGTCAGTTTTCTTTTCCACTCTTCTGTATATTATTCTACGTCCTCCAAATCGACATCTGTTTCTTCTTCTGTCACATCAGACAAATCTTACCCCTCACAGAGGCTTTCAATGTATTCTTTCCACCTATTTGCTCTCTCCTCTGCATTTAACAGTGGAATTTCCATTGCACACTCAATCTTATCACCTTTGCTTTTAATGTCACCGAAGGTTCTTTTTACTTTAGTGTATAGTGAGTCTGTCCCTCCGACAATCATTTCTTTTTCGATTTCTTCACATTCTTCCTGCAGCCACTTCGTCTTAGCTTCCCTGCACTTCCTATTTATTTCATTCCTCAGCGACTTGTATTTCTGTAGTCCTGAGTTTCCCGGAAAATTTTCTTCCTCCTTTCATCGATCAATTGAAGTATTTCTTCTGTTACCCAAGGTTTCTTCGCAGTTACCTTCTTTGTGCCTATGTTTTCCTTCCCAGCTTCTGTGATGGCCCTTCTTAGAGATGTCCAATCCTCTTCAACAGTACTGTCTACTGAGCTATTCCTTATTGCTGTATCTACAGCCTTAGCGAACTTCAACGATATCTCGTGATTCCTTAGTAATTCCGTATTCCATTTCTTTGCGTATTGGTTCTTCCTGACTAATGTCTTAAACTTCAGCCTACTCTTCATGACCACTATATTGTGACCTGAGTCTGTACCTGCTCATGCGTACACCTTACAATCCAGTATCTCATTTCGGAGTCTCTGTCTGACCATGATGTAATCCAACTGAAATCTTTCCGTATCACCGGGCCTTTTCCAAGTATACCTCCTCCTCTTGTGATTCTTCAACAGGGTATTCGCTATTACTAGCTGAAACTGGTTAGAGAACTCAATTAGTTTTCTCCTCTCTCATTTCTTGTCCCAAGCCCATATTCTCATGTAACCCTTTCTTCTACTCCTTTCCCTACATCTGCAGTCGAGTCCCCCATGAGTACTAGATTTTTATCCACCTTTACATACTGTATTACCCTTTCATTATTTTCATACACTTCACCCTCACCTTCAGGTTGCGACGTCGGCATGTATACCTGAAATATAGTTGTCGGTGTTGGTTTGCTGTCGATTCTGATAAGAATAACTCTGCCACCGAACTGTTCACAGTAACACACTCTCTGCCCTACCTTCCTATTCATAACTAATCCTATTCCCATTATACCATTTTCTGCTGCAGCTGATATTAACCTATACTCATCTGACCAGAAATCCTTGTCTTCTTTCGACTACACTTCATTGACCCCCTACTATATCTAAAGTGAGTCTTTGCAATTCCCTTTTCCGATTTTCTAGTTTCCCTACGACGTTCGAGCTTCTGACATTCCACGCCCCGATTCATAGGACGTTATCCTTTCGTTGATTATTCAATCTTTTTCTCATGGTAACCTCTCTCTTGGCAGTCCCCTCCCGGAGATCCGAATGGGGGACTATTCCGGAATCTTTTTCCAAAGGAGACATCATCAAAACACTTCTTTAATTACAGGCCACATGTCCTGTGGATACACCTTACGTGTCTTTAATGCAGTGGTTTCCATTGCCTTCTGCATCCTCATGCCGTTGATCATTGCTAATTCTTCGCCTTTAGGGGTAGTTTCTCACCCCTAGGACAAGAGAGTGCCCTGAACCTCTTTCCGCTCCTCTGCCCTCTTTGACAAGGCCGTTGGCACAATGATGATGACTTCTTACGCCGAAAGTCTTCGGACGCCAATGCTGATTATTATTTAAAATTTCAGCAGGGGTGGGATTCGAACGGGGCCCTAAGACGTTTTGAATATGGATCATAGACGCTACCCCTTTTTTTTTCCTCTTAATTTTGTCCGGTGCTGCTCGTTGCGTTTGGTCTTGGCGGACGTCACATGACAACCGGTCAAGTTGATCGTTGATTCATTTACTCAGCTTTTTCTTATTACAGATCGAACACGCTGAGCTACCGTGCCGGCATCCTAGACCACGGGTTGCTTCCCGCACTTCACTAAGCGTAATTTACTTCGACGAACGGGCCGTCGTGTGGCGTCGTGTGGTGTGGACGCTGGAGTGTATCGGCTGAGGGGGCTGGCGTGTCACCCCGCCCGCTGCAGGAGCCAGAAGCCGCGCCGGGCACTCTAGTGGGTACACAGGCCTGGGAGCGTTTGCTCTGCTAGCAGACTCGGTCCAGCGGGCTTTTCTCACCGTCTCAGCCAAACGACTCGCAGATACACTGCGCACACGCCGCTTGCGGAGCAGTCTCTCTGAAAAGGCTACAGGGGTGAGCGGCTTCAGGGTTTCCGAGATCGAAGTCATGTCCAAGACGATATTACTCGGAAACGTGAGGTGGCTGTTCGGTCCGAAGGTGGGGCTGATGCTACACGCCACGGCATCATGTGGAAGCCATGTAACTGCTGCGACATACATTCACTCGAAACTCATTCCTGCAGTCAAGCTTTTGTCTCCTTCCATCATTTTTACTCCCACAGTTCCTTCTCCCACATACTGTTTGACTGTCTCGTCCAAGCTGCTCAATGGTTCATATCAATATGAATTTCTCCCAGGGAAATAAACAACAGATCAGAGCTTCACCCTAAGGAAAATTTTAGGAAAGGCAGTTGAATTCAGGATTGGCATCCATCACCGTTTCATAGACTTGAAATCAACGTTTGTTAGCATAGGCAGACAGCAACGGTGCTAATGATTTTGAGATTGAAGCTCCTCTATCCGCGTTTGCTTACAATCAGACTTGCTTTTGGAGAGGGTCCGTTTTGAGTAAAACATACGAGTTATTTTTATTTCTCTTTCATTAGAGAGACACGTTTCACTGAAGTTTCAGCATCATCAGTGGATTTTTGCTGTCTTCTATAAAACAGAAAAATGCTTCTTGCTACTTGCACACTTGTAAATTTGAGTTTTTAAGACTGTATTTGCATACTTGAAAAACTGTCAACATTTTCTACTATATTATATATACCATGTTACCATACGCTATGAATTTCCTGGTCCTTTATATAATTTAATGCAGTTGTTTTTCTCTCTTTTGCATTAAAAAACTATTTTTCTCAACGCGCTTAACTTATTAACAAATTAATGATTTTATAAAAAAAGTTATAAACCAGTGCTTTCATTAATCACTAACATCAAAAGATATTGTAATGCTAGATGCCTTTGAAGGAAAGGTACTTTGAAAAATCGTTCTACATCTACATGGTTACTCTGCAAATCACACTTAAGTGCCTCGCAGAGGGTTCATCGAACCACCGTCACGATAGTTGTCTATTATTCGAATCTCGAACAGCGCAGGGGAAAAAGCGAACATCTATATCTTCCCGCGCGAGCTCTGGTCTCCCTTATTTTATTACGATGATCATCTCTCCCTATGTATGTCGGCGTCAACGAAATATTTTCGCATTCGGAGGAGAAGTTTGGTGACTAAAATTTCGTCAGAAGATTACGCCGCAACGAAAAATGCCTTTCTTTTAATGGTGTCCATCCCAAAAAAATGGTTCAAATGGCTCTGAGCACTATGGGACTTAACATCTATGGTCATCAGTCCCCTAGAACTTAGAACTACTTAAACCTAACTAACCTAAGGACATCACACAACACCCAGTCATCACGACGCAGAGAAAATCCCTGACCCCGCCGGGAATCGAACCCGGGAACCCGGGCGCGGGGGTGTCCATCCCAAATCCAGTATCATGATCGTGGCATTATCTCCCCTATTTCGCGATAGTACAAAACGTGCTGCCCTTCTTTCAACCTTCTCGATATACGCCGTTAGTCCTATCTGATACGGATCCCACACCGCGCAACAGTACTCCAAAAAGAGGACGGACAAGCGTAGTGTAGACCGTTTCTTTAGTAGATCTGCTGCACCTTCTAAATGTTCTGCCGATAAAACGGAGTCTTTGGTTCACCTTCCCCACAACATTCTCTATGTTTCCTTTCCAATGTAAGTTGTTCGTAACTGTAATCACTAGGTATTTAATTGACTCTACGGCCTTTAGATTTGACTGATTTATCGTGTAACCGAAGTTTAATGAATTTAACTCATGTGGATGATCTCTTATTTTTCATTATTTAAGCTCAATTTCCAATTCTCGCACCATACAGACATCTTACGAAAATCTTTTTGCAACTGGTTTTGATTCTCTGATGACTTCAATAGACGACGAACGACAGCATCATCTGCAAGCAACCTAATACGCTCAGATTGTCTCCTATATCGTTTATATATATATATATATATATATATAAAAGAAACAACAGAGGGCCAATAACACTACTTTAGGGAACGCCAGGATTCACTTCTGTTTTACTCGATGACTTTCCGTCAGTGACCTCTCTGACAGGAAACAACGAATCCAGTCACATAACAGACGAAATTCCATAAACACGCAATTTCACTACAAGCCGCTTGTGAGGTGCAGTGTCAAAAGCTTTCTGGAAATCTAGAAATATGGAATCAATTTGGAATCCGTTGTCCATAGCACTCAACAGTTCGTGTGAGTAAAGAGCTAGTTGTGTTTCACAAGAATGACCGTTCACTTCGAGGTAATTCATAATGTTCGAACATAATATATGTTCCAAAATCCTGCTGCATGTCGACTTAATTGATATGGGTCTGTAATTAAGTGGATTACTCCTACTACCTTTCTTGAATATTGTTGTGACCTGCGCAACTTTCCAGGATTTGGGTACGGAGCTTCCGTCGAGCGAGCGGTTGAATATGATGACGTATGGAGCTATTTCATCAGCATACTCCGACAGGAACCTAATTGGTATACAGTGTGGACCAGAAGACTTGCTTTTATTAAGTGATTTAAGTTGCTTCATTATTCCGAGGATATCTACTTCTAAGTTGGCAGCTGTTCTTGATTCGAATTCTGAAATATTTACTTCGTCTTCTTTGGTGAAGGAATTTCGAGAGGGTACGTTCAGTAACTCTGATTTCGCAGCACTGTCGTCGATAGTATTTCCATTGCTATCGCGCAGAGAAGGCATTGATTGCGTCTTGCCGCTAGCATACTTTACATACGCCCAGAATCTCTTTGGATTTTCTGCCAGGTTTCGAGACAAAGTTTCCTTGTGGAAACTATTATAAGAGGAGGAGGAGGAGTTTGTGTTTAACGCCCCGTCAACGACGAGGTCATTAGAAACCGAGCACAAGCTCGGATTTGAGTAGGACAGGAAAGGAAATTGGCCGTGCCATTTCAAAGGAACCATCCCGGCATTTGCCTGAAACGATTTAGGGAAATTACGGAAAACCTAAATTAGGATGGCCGTAGATGGGTTTGAACAGTGGTCCTCCTTTATGCGAGTCCAGTGAGCTCGGTAAACTATTATAATAATCTCGCACTGAAATCACCACTAAATTTCAAGGTTCTATAAAAGATCTCCAATCTTGGAGCTTTAGCGTCTTTTAAATTTGGCACGCTTTTTTCATTGTTTCTGCAATAGTTTTCTGACCCGTTTTGTGCACCAAGGAGGATCAGCTCTGTCGTTTGTTAATTTATTTGGCATAAATCTCTCAATTGCTGTCGATACTATTTCTTTGAATTGAAGCCTCATCTGATCTACAGTTACCGGTACACTGTTAATTTGGAAGGAGTGGAGAATATCTCTCAGGTAGGCCTCTAGTGAACAATTATCTGCTTTCTTGAATAGGTATTTTTTTTCGTTTACTTTTTTGAGGATTTGGGAGTTACAGTATTCAGTCTCGCTTCGACAGCCCTGAGTTGACTAATCTCTCTATGCTCGTTATTAGCTCAGGATTATTTGATGCTAAGAGGTCAAGTGTGTTTTCACAAACGTTTACTATTCGCGTGGGCTCATGAACTAACTGTTCAAAATAATTTTTGGAGAAAGCGTTTAGCACAATTTCGGATGACGTTTTATGCGTACGTCCGGATTTAAACATGTCTTTTCGCCAGCATGTCATGGTAAATTATAAGTCACAACCAAATGTAATTTGATGAGTGAAGTACATGTTTGAAATTAAACTCAAGTTTTCTTCGAACCTTTCAGCAATTGCGTCACCCGAGTTGGGAAGTCGGTAAAAGGAGCGAATTATTTTATTCCGGTTGCCAAGGATGACCTCCATCCACACTAAATCACAGGAACCATCTACTTCAATTTCGCTGCAAGGTAAACTATTACAAACAGCAACAATCACGCCACCGCCAACTATGTTTAGCCCATTCTTTGTAACACCGTTAAGGCCTTCGCAAAAATTTGAGCTCAACTTATCTCCAGCATCAGCCACTTTTCAGCGCCGTTAACGATTTGAGCATCAGTGCTTTCTATTAGCGCTTGGAGCTCTACTTTCCCAACACAGCTAGGACAATTTACAACTGTTATACCGATGGTTCCTGGATTTACGATCTTGCTGTGTTCGATCTGTACTCTTTCAGACTGAAGCCCTTTTTGTCTTTCCCTGAGACCCTGTAACCTTGACCCAACCTGTGGGAAAGAGGAAGACGGAGGAGGAAGATTACAATCATGAAGTGTACACTACAAACACTGCGAGACACAATTAAAAGATCGCTTTTTCGAAACCCTGTAATTGTCTTCCATTGCTATGCATATGTTTGGAATTTTTGGAATTTGGCTAAAAGATGTCTGCAACCGTCCTCTGTAACGGTGCAAAAGCGTGACGTCACCCTCGGGCTCGACAATGCTTCCAACAGCGAGGGGTCGACACATGCGAAAAAAAGTCAACAGCTCAGAAGGTCATGTGACGTTTAAGGTGGGTTAACGACGTCACATTGGCACCAAATTCCACTACAAATCTGCCCAACGCCATCGTGGACGCTTTATATGATCGGAGAGTTGTCACAGCCCCTCCTACCCACATTTCACCCGTACTTTCGACGACTCTGTGAGGTTGGTCAGAACCACGACGCCCAGCATTGAAACCACGCGGTTTTCTTACGAGTGGCCGAGGAAAACATTTCAGACACATCGACACTCGGAATCGGCAAGAGAAAGCGTCAAGGAGAGGAATAAAGGGCGTCAATGAAACCCCTTTGCTCGGGGTGTTGATTCCCACGCTTTTCGCAGTCGAAAACGACATCTTGCACAGCAAAGAGCAACAGGAAGACGTTCTAGACAATCTTAGATACTGCTGACATCCTTCTCACGCTTCAACGCTTTTCAAAGGACATCGTGGGCTAGCAACTCCCTTGAACGTGATTTCACCCTCGTGGAATGGACTGTGACCGCAGTATTTGCTCTGGTGTACAGGACGGAACCACTAGCAACAGTTCAAAACCGTACGACGAAATTTGAACGTGATCCGAAGCAGCCAAAGGTGCTTACACTTTTTCCAGCCCTCTTGTTTCACGCCCTCCTGTCGCGTGGTCACGGAGGCGTGCTACACTGACATAAGCGTGAATAAAACGGCAAAGGATCGCTCTAAGATCCCCACGTTTGGAAAAACCATCGGTGGCACCCGCCCACACTTATTGAAAATTTTAAAAATGTACCTTTACAGAGGAAACCTCCGCAGGAGCCCTAGGCACCCGGAGGCACATTACCACTTGACACACTTCCGACGGCATTTGTCTTGAAATTTGGTGCCAATACGACATCATCAACCCACTTTACACGTCGTATGAACTTCTGAGCTGTGGCGCTTTCCTCGCATGGGTCGACACATTGCTGTTGGGAGCATCGTCTATCCCGAGGCTGATGTCGCAAAGCGCAACGCTTTTGCATCATCACAGAGGGGAGTTGTACGCCCCTCTGAGCCAAATTTCAAAATTTCAAACTTATGCGTCGCAATAGGAGACAATTAATTACTAGGTTTTGAAAATGTGATGCTTTAAATACGTTATGCATAGATATATTATATGTGGCGGGAGGGTCCACTTATTAGCAGAATACTGAAATCAGCCCTACTGATATGAGTGGGACACTGATTAAGAAATTCATAAGATCGCTTTTCTCTTTTCTGGTCCTGTCTGGTATTATTAATAACTAAAAGGATATTGCATGAAAACCCAAGGGACGAAATAAGATTTGGTCAACCGACAATTATATGGATACAGGGAGCCAAGGAAGACCTGCAGAAAATGGGCTGTAGGTGAAGAAAAACTCTAGCAATATAATCGTGATAAATGGTGGAAAATTGTTGAAGAGACCAAAGTTTATAATCAACCGCAGAGCCATACAAGAAGAAGAGGAGGAGGAGGAGGAGGAGGAAGAAGAAGAAGAAGCAGAAGAAGAAGGCAGTTCCTAACTGAAGTTGCCTCAACACGTGTGTCATCAACGAATCCCTTCTTTTAATCTAGTTGTGCCATGATTTCCCCCGCCCAAATCTATTCAGGACATCCTCATTAGTTATCCAATCTTCCTAACATTTAAATTTATATTCGATATTAACAAAAATTTTCAGAAACCTAAAGATGAGAGAGCGGGGCAGGGATTTCAACCTAGTCTTCCCGGGAGCGGGAGCAGCGTTTTAGAACACTCTGCCTCCTCTTTTGGTTCTCATCCATGTAACAAACGGTACAGGAGACACACCCCTACCCATCGAGTGAAGCATTCAGTGTGAACTCGGTCGGTTAACGATCTACAAATGATTGAAGCGATTTAATAAATGCACTGTAGCTCCATTCATTGACATATGGTCACGACACACTACAGATACGTAGAAAAACTCATAAAGTTTTGTTCGGCTGAAGCCGCACTTCAGGTTTCTGCCGCCAGAGCGCTCGAGAGCGCAGTGAGACAAAATGGCGACAGGAGCCAAGAAAGTGTATGTCATGCTTGAAATGCACTCACATCAGTCAGTCATAACAGTGCAACGACACTTCAGGACGAAGTTCAACAAAGATCCACCAACTGCTAACTCCATTCGGCGATGGTATGCACAGTTTAAAGCTTCTGGATGCCTCTGTAAGGGGAAATCAACGGGTAGGCCTGCAGTGAGCGAAGAAACGGTTGAACGTGTGCGGGCAAGTTTCATGCGTAGCCCGCGGAAGTCGACGAATAAAGCAAGCAGGGAGCTAAACATACCACAGCCGACAGTTTGGAAAATCTTACGGAAAAGGCTAAAGCAGAAGCCTTACTGTTTACAATTGCTACAAGCCCTGACACCCGATGACAAAGTCAAACGCTTTGAATTTTCGGTGCGGTTGCAACAGCTCATGGAAGAGGATGCGTTCAGTGCGAAACTTGTTTTCAGTGATGAAGCAACATTTTTTCTTAATGGTGAAGTGAACAGACACAATGTGCGAATCTGGGCGGTAGAGAATCCTCACGCATTCGTGCAGCAAATTCGCAATTCACCAAAAGTTAACGTGTTTTGTGCAATCTCACGGTTTAAAGTTTACGGCCCCTTTTTCTTCTGCGAAAAAGACGTTACAGGACACGTGTATCTGGACATGCTGGAAAATTGGCTCAGGCCACAACTGGAGACCGACAGCGCCAACTTCATCTTTCAACAGGATGGTGCTCCACCGCACTTCCATCATGATGTTCGGCATTTCTTAAACAGGAGATTGGAAAACCGATGGATCGGTCGTGGTGGAGATCATGATCAGCAATTCATGTCATGGCCTCCACGCTCTCCCGACTTAACCCCATGTGATTTCTTTCTGTGGGGTTATGTGAAAGATTCAGTGTTTAAACCTCCTCTACCAAGAAACGCGCCAGAACTGCGAGCTCGCATCAACGATGCTTTCGAACTCATTGATGGGGACTTGCTGCGCCGAGTGTGGGAGGAACTTGATTATCGGCTTGATGTCTGCCGAATCACTAAGGGGGCACATATCGAACATTTGTGAATGCCTAAAAAAACTTTTTGAGTTTTTGTATGTGTGTGCAAAGCATTGTGAAAATATCTCAAATAATAAAGTTATTGTAGAGCTGTGAAATCGCTTCAATCATTTGTAATAACCCTGTAACACAGAAACTAGCAAATAATTTCGCCTGCAAGACAAATGTATCAAGTGGCTATCACTAAAATGCAGCTACTCGCAGACCGATGTGCGTTGTAATCATCGTATGGCAGCGAAACATGATAGATATTCTAATGCGTTAATGGGGAACCGATTTGCGTTGGGAAAAACTTATTTCCAATTTCAGCTACTAGGTGCAGATCTGGCCATATGAACGCAAGTAAGACGTATAGAAATGTCTCCATATGTAATGGATTAGGAACGGGTCGTGGGCAGGAAAGGTCAAACAAGCGAGAAAAGGCATACTGATTTTATTATTAACCTCTGCTTACATAATTTGTTCAATATGAGCACTGGATACATCTACGACATGCTGTATAGGGCCAGATTTGTACCTGGTGACCAAAATTGGGACTAACTGTTTTTCCGGTGTAAATCGATTCCGCGTTAACGCATCAACCTATCTATGAAATTTCGATGCCACACTGGACCGCCATCAGTAGCTGCAATGTAATTATAACCACCCAGTAGTACTCCCTTAGTCAATGAAAGAAGTGGTGAGTGGTGTGAGTAATACAGAACCACTGGTTTAACAAACCACCGTTGTGAAATACTAACTCATTTTCAGAAGAATAGGAGGTTTGGTACAACTGAACACAGTGAAGATCCGTTTGAGTTCCGGGAACAAAGAACACGCGACGCAGTACTAACATTACGGTTTATATTAAAAGATAAACTAAAAGGGTAGCCCAACGCACAGCACTTTTAGATTTAGAGTGAACTCTTGACAACGTTGACTGGAACACGCTCTTTGAAAGTCTGAAGGTGGTAGGAATAAAATAAAGGGTGCCAAAATTTATCTCCAAGAGGAACAACAGGATATATTACTGGAAAAAAGACTTAAACGTGTACTGGGTAGATATCACATTTTATCAGTTAAGATGACAGATGGCACAGTAACCAACAGCAGGGAAAAAACTGTACAATGAAAAATTTAATACGTGTTATCCAGCGCAAGCGAGGACTCAGAAACACAATTAACAATATACAGATAGAAATATTTGGATCATGAAGAAAGAAAAGGCTTCGGAAGATGGTTGTCTTCCGTCTTTCCACGCAAACTTTTAGAGCTGGAGGCTAAGTAATGCAAAAGTAATTTGCCAGTTTGCAACTTTCTATACAACCGACTGCGATTAATGCAAATTTTTTTCGAGAGTATACATTCTCAGAGAGTTTCTGCTTTCAACGCGAAGAATTAGAATTTTTGCCCCAGGTTGGAGATCGCACTCTGCAAGGAAACAATAAAATTTTCTTAATCTTCCTACTAAAGGTGACCAAACGACTGCACTTCTTACAACCGAACCAGAGGTGAGCAAACATCATTGAAAGCAGCCCCCTCGTTTCTTGACTTTAAATGCCACGTCAAATGCTATGAAAGCGACCACCCTGGTATTTATAACATTCATTTTTTTTAACCTGTAATGTTGAGGTTTATGAAGATATTTTTTTTAATCCACCATCATTTCTCAATGTGAAAATGTACCTTTTTCTCAGTAAGTCTTTTTTTTTTTTTTTTTACTTTGAACGTCATATTTACTACAAAAGTCATTATTACTGAAGTGTTTCGACTACTCAAAAAATGATAAACAATGAAAGAGAGGGATTTTGATGCTATGTGCCCAAAATTGTTCGGATGCCAGTTACTGATCCTCATAAACCTTGGAAGCACTGATTGGTGGAGGGAAACTGCCAGTGACATTTTCAAAGGAACACTGCAGCACTTGCCTTACGCGACTTGGAGAAAACACGTCAAATTTAGATTTCAACGACTGAAGGAGAATTTGAACAGTCTTCTTCTTCGTACCTTATCCAGTACACCACCTCGATGCGTGTGATTATAGAAAGCAGCATTCACTATGGGAATAATAAGTGACAAGCGTCCTTGTTACACAGAGCTCTCTCTCTCTCTCTCTCTCTCTCTCTCTCTCTCTCTCTCTCTCTCTCTCTCACACACACACACACACACACACACACACGACTAGGACTTCAATCTTTCTAATCGTCACTAGAATCATGGACCCCACACATGGATTCATGAAACCTACCTGGCCCTATGATTCGTATATGCTACGGCTAGCTGCACAGCGACAGAATCACGTACGTGTGTGCCACGTCATGATGTAGACACTAATTTTAGGTTACTTCGTCAACGCAAATTCCACGTCGGTGGTTATCGGCAATATCGACCCCCACTTGCTAAGAGCCTGTCTGTCGTGTCAGCATCTAGAGAAATAGGTTTTACACTGATAGGTAACACAGAAATTATTAATATGTACTTTAACAAACGACGAGAACATTTCAAAGGAGACTGTTACAGGGACCCAGTAGCTGGTGGTTATCCTCTAACTAGCCGTATGACGTAACGCGGCCTTAATGAGCCAAGTTTGGCTGTTACACAGAAGCGAGTTACGCCACTCACTGATCACCTCCTTTGCCGGTATTTCCAGAAGTCAAAGCACCAATTACAGGCACCAGTTAACTTAATAATTAGCTGTGGCTGCCTTTGCCCGGATCCGCTTGTAATTGGTCACCTCCATCCTTTGCTGGCGCCACTGTCAATTTATTTAAAAAAAATCTCGGCGAGGTAATTACTGTCGCCCCAGGCGGCTTTCTTCCGTCTTTGCGTTCAAAGCTGCCATTTGTCTCAGTTATCAACTAGTGGCAGGTTAAGTCAGCGCTACTGCACGTTTCTAGAATTCCAATTTAGCAGGTACAAACTTAACGGATTTATTGTAAACTTCTTTTCGATTCTCGCTTCCCTTCATCAATAGTTTCAGCGTTCTACTTGACTATCTTCCACAGACCTTTTTAACTACACAATTTAAAATTCTACCCTTAAACTGGAAAACAGGTTCAGAAAATATCGTCGTTGTGAAACACAACAGGCTCTTTATTAACGCGAAGTAATAATGAGTGATACTGACAATGGATCTAAAAGTTCATTCCATATTTCTAGATTTCCGGAAAGCCTTAGAGCCCTCCTCTCAAATGCCTTCAAATAAAATTGCGTGAATCGGCGGTTGTCGACGACGTCAGCCGACTCCATTCCCTGAAGTTATTTGGACATTGCATACGCCTCGGGAGAAATTCAGGTCACACATCGTCTCAGTTACGCGACTGCCGGCCGAAGTGGCCGTGCGGTTAAAGGCGCTGCAGTCTGGAACCGCAAGACCGCTACGGTCGCAGGTTCGAATCATGCCTCGGGCATGGATGTTTGTGATGTCCTTAGGTTAGTTAGGTTTAACTAGTTCTAAGTTCTAGGGGACTAATGACCTCAGCAGTTCAGTCCCATAGTGCTCAGAGCCAACATTTCAACATTTCAGTTACGCGACTGGATTCGTGATTTCTTGACAGAAAGATGCGAGTTCATAGTGAATGACGGGAAATTATCTAGTGAAAACGAAATTATGTCTGAGGTTCCCAAGGAATAGTTACAGGTTCTCTCCTGGTCTTAGTCTGTCAGTTTTGTTCATATGTTCAAATGTGTGTGAATTTCTATGGACCAAACTGTTGTTGTCATCGGTCCCTAGACTTACACACTACTAAAACTAACTTATACTAAGAACAACACACACACCCATGCCCGACGGAGGACTCGAACCTCCTACTGGAGAGGTTGCGCAATATGTGACATGGCGCCTCAAACCACGGGGCCACTCTATAAGTTTTAAACATGACTGTGAGACAGTAACGTTATGGGAGTACGATGTGTATAATACAGCCAACCGGTTGCAGCCAGATTTTACATTAACCTGGTTTCGACAACGACAACGGGTGACTTCGTCAGAAAATCCCAACAATTATAAATAGATAAACATATTTACCAGCAAAATGCTCTCGTCATGTAAAGTATTCCATAAGAAGGTAATATTTAAACCATATAAAATTGCAGACCTTGGAACTGATATAAAATTGGTAACAATCAGTAAAATTATTGCTACATGGCGTAGCGCACCGTACGCTGCTAAGGGCTGTAAGAGGAAACATGCACTGAAGGTGACATCAAACTGACAATTACGAGTTTAATGTTAGTTCCAATGTCTATAATTTTTATAAGGCTTAAATATTAGCTTCTTATGAAGGACTCTGTACGACTCGAGCATTTTGTTCGCAAATCTGTTAATACATATAATTGTTTGGATTTTCTGATGAAGACTCCCACAGACGGTGTGGAAACCAGGTTTAAGTAAAATCTTGTTGCAACCGGTTGGCTCTATTATACAAATCACGTTCTTAATATACCGGGTGGTTATAATTAAACTTTCCCTATTTAACACGTTATAACACGGAAACTAATTACCGTACGACGATCAAACTTGGTAGCATTAATGTCAAGGACATGGGGAAGAAAAATAACCCAGAATCAATTCAGTTGAAACACTTTTAATGTACTGCCACTGTAGTCATACCATTACATACCGGTACCATTACTGCTGCAAAAGGGGGTAAATATGGCGCTCATCAGTGTCCAGAAGAGTCTGAAAGCGCAGGATTGAATTCTGCACAGCATAATAAAGTATGTCCTTAGCTATGCTGGCTACCTATCTTGATATGCTACGCTTCAGATCAGCACATATGTGAATCCCTGGTAAACCCTGTCCTTCAGGTAGTACCACAACAAAAAATCACAGAGAACGAGATCAGGTGCCGGCCAAGCATTTGGAAACGATTGGCTAGTAATTCGATCGTTTCCAAACGTGTTTCGGAAAAGCAAGTGTCTGTCTCTTGTAGGGCGAGCATGACATGCTGGCGAAGCATATCGCAGTAACGCTGGCCAGTCACACTGCACGTCTTTGGCACCTGAGCTCCAGTCTGTTCAAAAACGAATGGGTCAATGATGAACGTAGCCGTGAAGTCACACCATACGGTGACACTTCATGTACTGTGACTGGAGGTGAAGATCCCCACACTCGGCAGTTGTGTGTGTTCACCTCTCCCGGTAGAGAAAAATAAGCTTCGTCTGTCCATAGGATGGACCAGGGCCAACCCTCGTAAACTTCAATCCTTGCTAGAAAGTGGAGAGCAAAGTCAACACGTCAATGTGTGTCCTGTAGTGGAAGCTGCTGTACGATATGGGTCTTTTACGGATACCATTTGAGAATGGTCGAAGCATCTTCCGTACAGTGAACCACGAGATGTTCAACAGTCGTGTCACAGCACGCGCACTGCCTGACAATCGGGAACTGCGCGTAACGTTGTTTGCCACAGCAACAGCGATTTCATCAACCACCTGCGGTACAACCAGTAGTCGGCCTCTTCTCAGAGCGACGCCTAGTTCTCCAGTTGATTCGAAGTACTTCATCATGCTCTGCGCAGCAGATAGAGATAGAGGACCCTTCCTCAATCCTTTCAGCTGGCAATATTCTCGAAGTGCAGCTGCAGCATTACTGTTGTTTTGATAATAAAGCTTCACCAGTAATGCCACGCTCCTTTTGTCCAAGCTCATGTTGACACTTCAGCGAGTGCACTGCGCCTGTTCAGGTGCGTGTGAGACTATGCCTTACGGTGACTGATCACGGCACCTGGTGGCCATAGTTGGAACAGGACGGTTGCGCTGTGACGCATGGAAATCGTACACCCCATACAGTTTGGTCCTCATACGGTAATTTAGTTTCCTTGTTATAACGTGTTAAATAGGGAAAGCTCAGTTACAGCCACCCGGTATAATAACAATTTTCGATAGAATCTACTGAAATGTCGTTTTTGCCAGTTTATTGGTGATACAATTTGCAAATTAAGGTTCTAAGAGTCACCTCTCTTTCGTTAATGCTTACATGACTCGTTATGCGTCTGAAGGTACTTCAGGGGATCCATAGATCGTTATTAATTAATCAGATAGTCTCCCTGGAGAGTTGGAAGTGCATGTAATGTGTATCCTAAGTGAAGATCATCCATCGCTCCTCTGTGTCACTCCTCGAGTGTGTGTGTGTGTGTGTGTGTGTGTGTGTGTGTGTGCGCGCGCGCACGAGAGAGAGAGAGAGAGAGAGAAATTACGAAGCATGGAGAAGATGGCGGCGGCTTCGTAGCAGTCGGAGGACACAAAATGCGCAGGACACGAAGCCGGAGAGTAATGAGTACAGGACAGAAACGGACAACCGCAGCGAGCATTTCCACGTAGTCTGCTACGTGTAATTGCGATGGGACCCAGGTTGCAGAGACGTCACTAAATAAACAATTTCGTGCGCTGCGAAATTACTTTCGAATTTCCTGCCGACTCTGAGAAGTAAGGCCCGTCCGCCCGTCTCGGCAATTCGCCGGGCGCAGCCACCCCACCGTCTATCCGCTTCCGCCCCCCGCCGCCGCCGCCGCCGCCACCCGCCAAAGGTCTTGGAGGTCGCCTCGCAAAGTAGCTTCGGTGTCTTCTTTTTCCGCCCATTGCGTGCCTCTCTTCTCCCCTTCACTGCTGCTTCCAGTACCCGCAGCAGCGAAAGGCATTCCGAAGTTGTAGCTAATTAAATTGCTGGGCACGGACTCGCCCAATGCCCTTCTACTTTGAGACTTCTCCCTCCCCCCCCCCCCTCCCTCTTTTCCCCTCTGCTTCCTAAGACTGATCCTGTTCGCCTCGCCTGCCGCCCTTGTGCAGAGAGTTAGTAAGAGGATAAAACGGACGGTGGTGACGAGTGGTTTTAGAGTCCTGACCCGCGGATTTAGCGTTAAGGTGCGACGCGGCCTAAATACAGGCTTACGCAGCGAGGCGGGAAAGCACGTTACCTGATTAACACAAGCCATTTAGCACCTTCTACGACCGCATCCCACCTTAAGTCGGAAATCCACCCTTATGGACAATCAATCAGCGACGACTGCGTCAAAATGTGTGCATCCAAATTAATTTGCCCCGTCTAATACGTTAAGCTAAAGATGGCAGTTGCTAACTGAATTAGCTGAAAATAATGGTTACAGCTACACTACCCTATCCTCGGCTGGTTACCTTAAACAGAAATTTTCCGTTATGTGCACTGGGTAAAGCGCAACTATTAAATCAGCAATCCGTCCTCAGAGCCGACGTGACTATCGCAAAGCTATCTAGTGTCGCTCGACGTGGAGGTAAGTCGCTTCGAATACTAGTGGTGGATCAAAGTTTCACTCCAAGTATTTGATCGGCAAGTGAAGGAGTTGGCGTGAAGCTTTTGATCACTAGTCTTTACGTCCATGTCCTGGATTACATTCGAAACCACTCCGCAGTCTCTTCTGAAGTGAGGGCATGTGACCCTGATGATAGTGATCTGACCGCCGTGTGGGGACGCTACTCTCGTCCGTCCCTTGGTGCTTTTTCGATAGGGATAGCCTATACACCGGTACATCCTTTCTCTCGTTATCATCATCAGAATCATCCCAGTCCTCATACTACACGAATCCGTTACACTCACTTACGCTCTACAAATACACCTATGACGCAGCTCTTACAGATCCGTAAGAAACGTGGCCAATCTGTGCTGAAGATGAAGATCCATTTTGACAGGTTGCTGAATCCATCCAGTGTGATACTGCAGCCAGTTTTGATATGCGACATTTACATTTCATTTGTTAGGATAATAAGCTGTGCTGAAGAAACAATATTCCACTAACTTTACCTCGTATTTTAAGGAGAAAAAAGCACACTTGTAAGACATCACTCCAGCTATCGAAACCGCGCGAAATTTTGGGTCATAATTTTAGCAAGCAATTATGACCCTCTCAAGTACAGCTTTTAAACGTGAGCGCACTCCGATTGTCATTTGCTCCGCCCCGCTGCAGCCGACTAATGGCCTAGCGCGAAGTAAAGTACCCTGGAGTAAGAGCTTTGCAACATACTGTTTTGACACTGGTAACATGATTCGTGCATTGTGTTCGAATGCGCGTGTTCTAGCCTGCAGGTGGCGCAAGAAATCTCTTTATGCTGCGATTCACAGATGCAGTATAAATGAATGAGTGTGCCATTAAAGACGTAGCGTAGCGCTACGTAATTATTAACATCACTGTTGTGCGTTATTTATTTTATTTTTTATTCTAAAGCTGGCACCGTTAAAGTACAGTAGATTTTCAGGAGATGAGCAGTTCTTCAGTGTGACTGCCGTGATTATAAATGAAAAAAAATGAATTTCACGTCATTATAATTCTTCAGTTGTTTACATTCATCCATTTTCACCTTAAGCCACATATTTAAGTGCAAAATATCAATAACATAATATAATTAAAAAAATATTAAATGTATACATGTCTGAGATTGACTTATTACAAACTCATATTACTTACTGTTTTTCGTGTAGAATAATGTGTGGTATCGAACAATATTTCAAAACACATTCGGCTGATGTGTCCACCCGCCCCCTACTCTTCTCCCGCCTTCAACACCCCACGAGTAGTGAGGCGCTGTTTGCCGCTCCGCTGTACAATACTTTGCACTCTGTTATTAGGCAGCTGGAGTGTGGTGGAGCGAGTGACAAACAACAATTGTGCAGAGATGTTTAAAAGCTGTACATTCGAAAGCCCATAACTGTGTGCTAGCAGAATTAAGGCATAAATTTTCACTAATGATCGATTGATGTGGCTGATATTCGTAAGCGTGCTTTCTTTCTGCTCAAAATATGAGGTCAAGTTGCTGATGTTTTCTTGTATGATAGTCGACATGTGGCACAGTAGGGTGCAATGTTATTAGTAACGAAATCTGAAATTCACATGTTACAATTTTTAGAGAATTAATTTTTTCTAAAGAGTATTAATTTAACTAGGATCACATTTTACAGTAATTTCCCAAAATTCCTGCACCCAAGTCGCTACAGAGTTGATACTGTCAAAGAAGTGATTGTCGCTCCATTTCGAAAATTCCTGGTATGTTGTAAACAGTTGTCACAGCCTCGAAAGTAATTGGGACCAGTTCTTCACTGTTGTTGACTAGTTTTTGGGGGATGAGGTCTTTCATAAAACTGCACACCATAAATGTCTCCAATGTGTTACAGCACATGGCACAAAGTGCACCCGCCCGCATCTCGTGGTCGTGCGGTAGCGTTCTCGCTTCCCACGCCCGGGTTCCCGGGTTCGATTCCCGGCGGGGTCAGGGATTTTCTCTGCCTCGTGATGGCTGGGTGTTGTGTGCTGTCCTTAGGTTAGTTAGGTTTAAGTAGTTCTAAGTTCTAGGGGACTTATGACCACAGCAGTTGAGTCCCATAGTGCTCAGAGCCATTTGAACAAAGTGCACCACAATAGCGTCAGCTGTTCTAACGTGTCTGCATGTTTGGGTTAAGAGAAACAGTACAGCTTAAATTACACACATCTGATTAAGTTTTAAAACTATATGATGCATTTTTAACACCAATATAGCTCACACAGCGGAAAAATGTGACAAGTCCATAACATATTGCATGCAGCTACAAGATTTCAAAGACTTTACCCTTATTTAAATTCTAATTATAACAAATTATCTAATTTACTCTCATAATAACACACTATGAAATGTTCTGCCATTTTTCAGTGGGTGGAACTAATGCCAAAGACAATAGAAATATACTTGCACTTCACTATAAAATGGATCTGAGCACTACGGGGCTTAACATCTGAGGTCATCAGTCCCCTAGAACTTAGAACTACTTAAACCTAACTAACCTAAGAACGTCACACACATCCATGCCCGAGACAGGATTCGAACCTGCGACCGTAGCGTTCGCGCGGTTCCAGACTGTAGCGCCTAGAACCGCTCGGCCACTCCGGCCGGCCTGCACTTCACTATAGAACATTTTTTAAGTCCTGCAAATCTCTGTAGTTCTTAGTAGGTGTTTTAAGATCTGCAAAGTTAATCAAACACCTAAACTCAAACATTTATATGCCCAATACTAAAAAAACTTTTTTTAAACAACACACAACACATTGTTGTAACGGAATTACCATACCTTTTTGTCGCGTACACAGGAGGTAGAATTCGCCATCTTTCAGTTTGGTAACTCTCCATTTCTTTCCTGGAAGAAGTAACGAAGCTTTCTCATACGCTCCATTGTAGCTGCTTCTAAACTTAACCAGTGCTGTATCTTCTCGCGTGACTTCCAATTCTCTTATTGAGATTGATTGGAAAGGAGGTTTCTTCTTGTACATAGTGTTATCCAGATACACTGTCCAGACTTTGATTATTTCTGGCTGCTCCTCAACATCAATGATAACAAATGGCGAAGCACGTGTGCATAAATTTTGGAAAACCTGACGCCCGTCCTTTGGCATTTGACATTCCTGAACGTTTTCAATAACACGAATATTTTTGGTCGCATTCGAGGAACGAATGACCCCTTATGCGGAAAGTCATCTTTACAAAGTCTAATCGTTTTTCTAAATGGACTTGATGGTGAAAGAATCTGAACACATTGGCATTCTTGACTTGCCCTCCACAGGATTCACAAGAGATCTAGAAACTGTGTATAAAATAAAGAAGGAACGATGAAACTTCGTCTACTACCCCTTTTCAGACTGTGGTCTCTGGATCATATAAAAATAATTAACCCCTGTTGCCAAAACATGAATACTGAAAATAAATACAGACTAGATACGTTTGTAATAAACTTCAGTTGTCTTTATATTTGCTCAAGGGAAATTTTTGCTGTAGTTAATCTTTATTGTAGCCTTTGATGAATCTTTTTGACACTGCTTCTTTGCTGTTTCCTGCCTGTCAAGGAACACTTCCTGCTTTCTTAGATGCAATTCATGAGCTGCTTCATTGAATCGAAGTTTAGAATGAACCCTTAATGTTTTCTGTAGACGATGTTTTTCTTGGCTAGATACCGATCGCAGGAACGAGAAGTACCAGATCGTGCATATCCAAAACTTATACTGAAATCGGAACTGCATGTAGTGCGGTATGTTACATACAACACAATCTGATCCTTAAGCATTTCCTTAAGCATACTGAATCTTTTTTATATTATAAGACTATGGTAGGTATATTTTTTCTGTCTTCGTCAAACTGTGGTGGCTGTTGCGACTTTTAAATGATTTATGGTGCCCTCTTATTGTTTCACGTGTTTCATCCGTTAAAGCCTGTCGACGGGTTTTATGTTTTTCGCGGCCTTCTCGCAGAGATTGATCTCCAGATTTAAGTTCATTGAGAACATGTTCTACCTTACCCTTCTTTATTCTATGTAATGACATAAATGCTTGCTTGAACACATGTATTTCTTGGACAGTTCCATTAAGGGTAATGCTAACGCAGAATTTATAAGATGCATCCCGAAACTGTCTCCTGCTCTTGTCTTCTCAGAAGCGTGCGCTGTACAGGGATCACTGTGATTAAACGACTTAAACCCAGGTTAATTTCGTCATTATTTCCAAATTGGTTCATATTATTAATAAGATTCCTTTTATTTTCATCGCTGACGATATTAAAACTGTTTTTGCACTTACATGGTTCTTCTGTTTCATGTGACTACGTCTTAAAAGTTTTGGGGTGTCACTAATGCGACCAAACTTCTTCGTTTTCTATCAGCTTCACCGATGACATTCTATATTTTTCGTCATGAATAGACGAGTCTCTATCGTCTTTATTCAGATTACATTGACACAACACAACGCGTGGTCGAACTTCTTTCACAATCTCCAAAATGCTAATTACAATAGTCAAATTATACACAACACTGACTGTGACGACAATGATAATATTAGCGGAAACAGATCTACGCACATCATAACATTTCGTTATTTCATTCCCTGGACTTGTCAGGATATTCCCTCGCTTTGCATGGACCTGTAAGATTTCTCCTCTACACATGTTTACAGGATATTGAAATATCCCCCGATTTGTCAGATTTTTGACCAGTTGTGCAAAATCACCTTAAATTACACAGGCTGAAATATTAAATTATGAAAAAAAAACAGAAAATCTGGAATTACTTATCAGGTTTTTCCCCTGGACTCTTTTAATGCTTTGAGGTGTGGTTATATTTGTCGTAGATAACTGCAAAATTTACTCTAATTTATCATTCGTCAGCTGGTTCCTGTTTTTTCGTTTATTAATGTTCATTATGGAAAAATTTCACATATGTAAGTTCTCCCAAAGAAACTAGCGCATTTTAAAGCACTGTTGTTTCTGTCTACACAGAGAGAGAAATTCAAGATTTGCTTCAAGGAATGTAATGCGCAATGTCTCAACATGTTTACATGTCGGTGCGTTGCAGCTGCATTGGTTCTGATGCATTTTGGAGGGAGGGAATGAAAGATGAGTAAAATTTAAAAAATATATATATATATTACACCACCTAATGGTGAATGGCGGGCCGCATGCTACACGTACGCTGCGGTCTACGCACGTCTGCTCTAGACTGACAAAAACTTCTAGAAGGGCGTTCCTGTCACAGATCATATATTCAGTCACATGTTCTCAGACAGAGTAACAGTGCCAGTGACGCAGCATATCTAACGAAAAGACAATGGAAACATAAACACAAGGCCGGCCGTTGTTAGGTTTAAGTAGTTCTAAGTACTAGGGGCTGATGACCTCAGATGTTAAGTCCCTTAGTGCTCAGAGCCATTTGAACCATAAACACAATTTCTATATTTGAGACTATACGACAAGATGAGCAACCAATAACAAGCGCTCGTTCTCAGACTTTCACAGATCATTAGAAAACCGGAACTACAGGTATCTCTACAAAAGAGCATGAATTTTACTCCAATGTTCAGGTGTCGATGGACGACAGTTCCTCTTTTCACGGTTCTGGGGTTTTGTGACAGACGGAATGAAATTCTTAGTTAGGTAGTCAAACAAGAACACCCTTAAACAGAGGTAGCACGACGGAGATTTTTGATGCTCTGACACCAAACATAATGGTGCTCTACGTATCTCAGAAAAGAAGGTTAATTTATGTATTAAGGTCTAGAAAATTGAGTGCCGAACAGCTGCAGAATGCTTTTAATAAAAGCATTTCAAAATTAATCACAAAAGCTTACCTGAAGGAACTTCCAGATGAAATGATGAGATTTTCCCATTTCTCCTGAGTATTACAGTGGTTAATATTTGAGACGGACATTTCATCGGGTAGAGGGAGGGGGGAGAGAGAGAGAGAGAGAGAGAGAGAGAGAGAGAGAGAGAGAGAGAGAGAGAGAGAGAGAAGGGGGGGGGGGGAAGAGGGGGGGGGGGGGAGAGAGAGAAGTTGTTGAGAAAGAGGAGAGCAATCAGAACGTGGCTTACAAGGCAATGAATGGAGGCAATGATAGGAAGGTCTACGAGAGCCCGTGTAACGACCTCACAGAAACAGAGCAGGCGCAGACATGGTCTCTGAAGACTCATACATAGGCAGACAACCTCCAGAGCCGCTGCGACTAACGCAGTAATTACTGTTTACAGAGTTACGACAGCAATAGTCGCAGATTTATGTAATGATCTTACCACCTGAAGTCTGCAGAAATGGCATTATCTATGATCTTGAAGCCAAATAAAAAGAAAAAAAAATATAGCAATCACACTAGACGAGATACGAAACAGCAAGCAAAACAAAGCACAAAAGACGGGTGTCTGACATAGTAAAACGAAGCATATAAAATTAACAAATTGCAAACGAACGTTCCTTTCAATGAAGAAAACAGTTGTATACATGGCTACGGGAAATATTCGTATATTGCCTTGGGCATGCAACAACAAGAAATCCTAGACCCGTAGATGAAGGCAATGGATGTCTGGTCAAGCAACATAAAATACAGTTATAATGAGCCCATACACGCCAAAAACTGAACCACTGCACCACATACTACTGCCGCATCTGACAAAAAATTAAACAACATGCTGACAAAATAATTCTAGACTACAACAACGTATTAACCAAGAGGGCATAACGACCTACAGTCTAAACACACGTATCACTCTTCGGGCAGCGCAGTTACATCGCAGTTCAGTTACACTAGAAAAATCTGAGCCAGCCTGTGTGGCCGAGCGGTTCTAGGCACTTGAGTCTGGAACCGCGCGACCGCTACGGTCGCAGGTTCGAATCCTGCCTCGGGTATGGACGTGTGCGATGCCCTTAGGTTAGTTAGGTTTAAGTAGTTCTAAGTTCTAGGGGACTGATGACCTCGGATGTTGAGTCCCATAGTGCTCCGAGCCATTTGAACCAAAACTCTGATATGGAGACGCAAGTATTAGAAAAGACAATGCCACTTAACACCCTGCGTGACAAACATGGCAAAAAAATAAATAACTGAGGAAATTGTTGCCACAGAATTGGACTGACATCGCTAACCTATCTGGAGAATCCCTAAATTCCGTGATTCTTCTTGCTGTACCCTACCATGTTTTATGCAGAAGGAGCTTCAGGCGATTTGTGAAAGCTATCGCTGCAAACAATGCTGGACACATCTGCTTATGGAAATTTTTGGCGATTTTTCTCATAGCCGGCAATTGACACAGGTTTTCCATAGCATAAGTTACGTAATGAAAAATGCTCTTATCATAGCACAATTAGGCGAATATGTACTGAGCAGAGTTAGGGATGTAAAAGAAGGGAACTAGACTTTCGACTTATCTATCAGCTTCAAAGTTGTTTACTTGTTAATATTAGTACCCATGTCATGTAATATAACGCCTCGTGTCACGTAAGGTAACGTGATACTTTGTCTCATATCGTAACACAACACATGCCATAATGTCGTCCAACACGGCATTTGTCACTTCGTCCAATATTACACAACGTGTCATTAAAGTGGACGATGCATAAATTTCAAGATGCAAGTGTGTCATCATCTTGCCGCTAAGAGAGCTCACTGCACTTGGAAGTAGAGGTAATTTGGAAAAGCGCGATTATGTCACGAAGTTTTCAGCTGCGGGCCTATGGGGTATCGTCTCAGTTGTGCGACTGGATTCGTGATTTCCTGTCAGGAAGGTCGCAGTTCGTAGTAATAGACGGCAAATCATCGAGTAAAACTGAAGTGATATCAGGTGTTCCCCACGGAAGCGTCCTGGGACCTCTGCTGTTCCTGATCTATATAAATGACCTGGGTGACAATCTGAGCAGTTCTCTTAGGTTGTTCGCAGATGATGCTGTAATTTACCGTCTAGTACGGTCACCCGAAGACCAGTATCAGTTGCAAAGCGATTTAGAAAAGATTGCTGTATGGTGTGGCAGGTGGCAGTTGACGCTAAATAACGAAAAGTGTGAGGTGATCCACATGAGTTCCAAAAGAAATCCGTTGGAATTCGATTACTCGATAAATAGTACAATTCTCAAGGCTGTCAATTCAACTAAGTACCTGCGTGTTAAAATTACGAACAACTTCAGTTGGAAAGACCACGTAGATAATATTGTGGGGAAGGCGAGCCAAAGGTTGCGTTTCATTGGCAGGACACTTACAAGATGCAACAAGTCCACTAAAGAGACAGCTTACACTACACTCGTTCGTCCTCTGTTAGAATATTGCTGCGCGGTGTGGGATCCTTACCAGGTGGGATTGACGGAGGACATCGAAAGGGTGCAAAAAAGGGCAGTTCGTTTTGTATTATCACGTAATAGGGGAGTTGGGATGGAAGTCATTAAAGCAAAGACGTTTTTCGTCGCGGCGAGATCTATTTACGAAATTTCAGTCACCAACTTTCTCTTCCGAATGCGAAAATATTTTGTTGAGCCCAACCTACATAGGTAGGAATGATCATCAAAATAAAATAAGAGAAATCAGAGCTCGAACAGGAAGGTTTAGGTGTTCGTTTTTCCCGCGCGCATTTCGGGAGTGGAATGGTAGAGAGATAGTATGATTGTGATTCGATGAACCCTCTGCCAAGCACTTAAATGTGAATTGCAGAGTAATCACGTAGATGTAAATGTGTTTGAAGCTGCCAGGTAAATCGAACACCTAGTTCCCTTCTTTTACATCCTTAACTCTGCCAAGGACTTACTCACCTTTTTTGTGCTACGATAGGAGCATCCTTCATTTTGCTCATAACTTTCACTCTACAATAATTTTGACATTAGACCGCCATAGCTTGGCAACCGAGACAGATTTTTGTTGACGCGGCCGACGACTGATTGAGTATAGTTTTTTTATTGTCTTTCTAACAATGTTGCTTATATCGTTGCAACGGATAAATCTTTCACAAAACAACAGGACAGCCATTAATTACATGAAATTGTCTACCTTCTCACAAAATTTGTATCGATTCGCACAGGTGTGAAACACAAAAGTGGCGCGCATAAAAAAAAATTACCAAAAACTTGATTTTGCACTTAAAATCCGAATATATGTTCTTAAAGAGAGTTCTCAATTTTACCGTAAGAATGCATTTTTTATTTATATGTCTCACTTTAAGCCGTTTCCGTGTACTCAGTTCACGTAAGAACGGATTTTACGTGCTACATTTACTTCGACCTTAAACCGTCGGATAACGACAAAGGATAAAGATTATTGGATAAAAGAATTCCGCTTTGACTTTATCCACTTATCCGCCTTCGGTCAAAATTTGAACCGATTCGAACAAGTTTTAAATAAAAAAGAGGTGCTCTTCCAAAACCTCCCAAAAAGCGTGTTTTTTGCATGTAAAATCCAAACCAAGCAAGATTTTTTCAGATCGTTAAAACGGATCTTAGATCAAGGTTCGGTACACTGGTGGATCAAATCTGAATCACCGTCTCGCTCCAGCCAGGAGTTATTTAAGGGTGACAGTTTTTGCACATAAAATACGAAATTGCCGTAAGACGAACATTAGTTTCAGTCCAATTACCATCTTTTGTAAAGGGAATTAATCGAGTCGTGTAATTTTCCTGGGCGCCTACCCCGGTTCGTCGTTCAAAACTTGCTTAATATACTGTAACACAGCTACAGTACGACAGGGTTCGAATGACTATACAAATGTCCGCTCATCCGGGCTAAACTAAAAAAAATAAAAAAATTACCCTACTCTCGTAGCTCAAATAGGATCCGAGCACCAAGACCTCCCGAAACCGCGTTCCTGCGCGCGTCCTTTTCATCCTTGTTTGTTGCGGCGCTTCCATTCAGGGTGGTGATGATATTTGGTTTGAGTGCGCTCAGTTGCGCGGTTATCGGCGCCCGTGCAAAAGTCCCAACTTTTACACGGCCCAAGTACATTCTAGCCACTGTCACGAATGATGTGATGATGAAATGAGGAGGACAACACAGACACCCTGTCTCTGGACTGAGAAAAATCCCCAACCTGGCCGGGAATCGAACCCGGGACTCCGCTCAGGGTGTAGCGACAAGCTAGTAAGATAAGCAGCGACGGAGTGCAACCTCATACGTCTAGCTCAAAAGGAGATAGAAAACACGCGAATTAAGTTGTGACTATATTGTTGATTTTGAATGTAAACACGTTACCGTCGTCGTGAAATATGCATGGAGGTATTCCTTCATCTTAATGTCCCAGTTCCTGTTTCCTTAGTTAAACTGCCATTGATTAAACGTATGTTTGATTAGAATTATTAGGACAAGTTATAGGCGGACAACAAGTGGCACGATTTTTGATGCTGCTGGACATTAGTAACACAGTCGAGTGCACTTCAAGATGTGGTTAGATGGTTTGGACGTGTGTCTGTATTGCGACGCGCCTCGCTTGCGCAAGATAGCGCGAAATATCTACGGTAACCATCTAATTCGCATTGTAAAAGCGCATTAGGAACGATTTCGGTTTTCAGTGCTTCTATACTTTAAGAAAAGCATACATCATGTACTTTAAAACAGCACTGAACCACTGCTACTACCACGTAGCGCTCCAAGACTATGCGACGAACATGGAGCCACGAGATTATCTGCGGTAAGATGCCAGCTCAGTGCTGACCTGCTGAGATCCGTTACAGCGGTTTACGCGGATGACTGGCGTAGAGTCACGGGACGCCCACTGCAGATCACGTCCTAGTTACAATGTGAACGTACCTCTGCGGTTACTACACCTGCCACAAGCCGGGTAGGTTCTCAATGAAAGAACATAACATAATGGTTGAACCTATTCGAGTAAAATGCTCGAAGAGCATTTCTTCCTTCTAAATTTGTATGCCAGATACATCCATACTGAAGTACGATCGCCGGCCGGAGTGGCCGAGCGGTTCTAGGCGCTACAATCTGGAACCGGGCGACCGCTACGGTCGCAGGTTCGAATCCTGCCTCGGGCATGGATGTGTGTGATGTCCTTAGGTTAGTTAGGTTTAATTAGTTCTAAGTTCTAGGGGACTGATGACCTCAGAAGTTAAGTCCCATAGTGCTCAGAGCCATTTCAACCATTTGAAGTACGATCTTAACATGTCCTGGAACCGAAGTCTCAATATCATGGCAACGCTGTCAGATCTGTCGAGTTCGCATGATTCTGACCTGTTTTGCTGTAAATTTCATACTTAATTATTCTTTAGTACTGTCATTTGTTGTCCAACTCAAATATACGGTGTATATTTCTCCAATACGACCTTCTGTCTTCGTCTTCAAATGAATTGTCACTTGTTTACATATTTTATAACATCATTCCATCGCTTTCGAGAGGCTCCTCTTGGCTGTAAAACAACAGTGCAGGAACTTAGAATTAATCTTATCTCCCAAATGTTTTCACCCGATAAGACGCTTGACTCGTTTCCCGCTAACCTGGTAACGACTGAAATGTGGATGAGCATAATATGGGGGAAGGGTGACGTACAAAGCGACAATGAGAAGGAGGCGGTCTAACGTGGAATCATAAACTCGAATAAGGCAGATCTAAAATCGAAGTAGCACTCAAACAAGCTAAGGAAATCTGCAGAAGAACAGAAATACAGGAAACAAATAACCCACAGTACTTCTTCATACGTTCTTAAGCGGAGATAAGACCGGCATTTAACAACAAGGAAGTTAAATCCGAAGCCGAAGTCCATGAACTGCATAACCAATTACTTACGGCTACTGAGCGGAAACCTTCGCCTTTCAGAGATGAGAGAATACTCACCTGAAACAAACGAAAATACATGTCTCAGAATACTTCTACAATACCTGAGTGACAAATCAACATAGATGGGAAGTATGAGCTCTATGAATGATGAATGCAGACAACATTGAGCGCCTTTAAATAGTACTAGAATTTTTAAGAATAATAAACAGAAAAATTGCGCAAAGGAAATGAGGTGTGCAATAAGGAGATCCGTTATTGATATATAACAAAGGAGTAAAATATACGAAAAGATGCCGCCGAAAATGCCATTACAAATTTGCATCCCTGTAATTGATAAAAAAAAATGGCTCTGAGCACTATGGGACTCAACTGGTGAGGTCATTAGTCCCCTAGAACTTAGAACTAGTTAAACCTAACTAACCTAAGGACATCACAAACATCCATGCCCGAGGCAGGATTCGAACCTGCGACCGTAGCGGTCTTGCGGTTCCAGACTGCAGCGCCTTTAACCGCACGGCCACTTCGGCCGGCTAATTGATAAAATAAGAATCAGTTGCTTTTTCTACATTTAACGAGTACATCAGTAACTAATGGTAAAAATAAATCAGGCAGATCGGGGATTTATGTCCCAGGGAAAAAAATTAGTAGCAGAACATTTCTAAAATATGATCTTTAAGTACGTTTAGCTCCATAGAAAAGTTCATATTAAAATAGATTAACGAAATGAATCCAGAAAACGCTGTACGAGAGGACCGAAGTTAATTTACATTCTTCTTATCAAAAATACATTTTTTTTCAAGTAACTCAGAGAATCCAACAAGGCTGGACCACTTGAAACCCTCTGCAAGCTGACTCAAAACTGTACACACAACACAATTCTGCAACAATGAACACCAAAACATTCAAGTAATTACGCCAACAACTTTAATCTAGAAATAATAGGGCTATGCACAGCTTGCAGCACAAGTCACCATTCACAAATCGCATCACACTGGCAGCTCTTGCGATAGACTATTTCTTCTTCTTTGCTCGTTCGAAACGTGAAAACATCTCCACCAATGCCTGAGATTAAAATAATAGTGTTAATTCAGTGTTGGAATAGTTCAATTTTGGCACACTGTGATGGTGATTTTTGAGCGACGATAGTGTGCGAAACACCGCCTAGCCATGTGACTGTCTCCTTGTATAGACGCTACCGAATCAGAACCTGCCGGGCAGGCTAACGAACCACCAAGAACAGACGAAAGTCAAAGGACACCGCGTGTTCCTCAGACCGCAAATATAA
Source organism: Schistocerca americana (assembly GCF_021461395.2). Taxonomy (NCBI): domain Eukaryota; kingdom Metazoa; phylum Arthropoda; class Insecta; order Orthoptera; family Acrididae; genus Schistocerca; species Schistocerca americana. Next base: position 533,763,425 of record NC_060119.1, on the reverse strand, counting down.
TCAGCTGTACCTAACTGATTTAGTGTCTTTTGCACTGGCGCGGATTCAGGCTCGGGAGGGGGGGGAGGGGGGGGGGGGCGGCAGTTTGTTACAAGCTTCAATTCGCCCCTCCTGTAGAATTTTAACGTATCACAAACACCTACCGCTTTCATAACATAAGAATAAAGCATATAAAATTTTTCAACAACAACGACAATAACGACGTGAACAACGAGAATAATAATAATAATAACAATAATAATAACGTCTGAGACAAGAAAGAAATAATAATAATAATTAGATCAGTACTTAACACATCGCTGTAACACAACTTCCATGAAATTCCACTACGTCGGAATATACAATCTGGTTAGTATTTGTCCGAACTGATACTTACGAGGTGTGTGAGAAAAGTAAAGCGACTGGCAACTCCGCGAGCGATCTCGCAACGCTGTGTTGTTGTACTCGAATAAACCGGTCTGTTCATCCCTTCCAGATTCTCAGTCTGAGTTTTAGCTCCATACAGCCATCGTACGACTTCTGAGATTGCCGTCAGTGAAGTTGTGTTATGGTTGTGCGTTACGAAAATGGAACAGCGGAATTTAAAGCAACGTTATCGCATCAAGTTTTGTGTTTAACTTGGGGAATCCGCGATTGCGACCCACAAAAAGTTGAAACAGGCCTACGGGGAACATTCCACATCAAGAGCTCAAGATTTTCACTGGTACACATCATTTCTGGAGGGCAGAAACACGCTCAAGATGAACGTTGCTCAGAGAGGCAAACTTCAAAAACCTCCGAAAACGTCGAACGTGTGCGTGCTCTTGTGAGATAAGACCAACATTTAACAATAAGGATCACGTGTGACTTATTAAACATAAACGCTCACACATATACCAAATTTTGACTGAAGTTTTGCACATGGTAGAGAGTCCTGCTGCATCATGTTACGTGGTCACTTCCATCACGAAATTTTTCACCTCTATAGGCATTCCTGTCGTTCCACAGCCCCCCCCCCCCCCCCCCAATTAATCTGAGTCCTTGTGACTTTTTCTTTCCCTGAAATTGAAAAATGTTTTAAAAGGACGCCATTTAGGGAGAACATTCAAAAGAATATGGCCGAATACGTTAAAGGCCTTGCCATTTGAAGCCTTTCAGCGCTCCTACCAAAACTGGAAACAACGACATGCCAGCGTATGCGGAGGGGACAATATTGTTGTTCGAAAAAAAAAATTATAGCTTTGTTAGATAATAAAGTCGGTCTCACTCGTTTTCTCGAAGGCCTCATACATGTGTGAAGCAATTTATTTAAGAAGCATAGTAACAACAGACTGACATGTTGGACAATATAACAATTTAGCCGATGCAAAATAGAAGTGGAAATTCACCATGATCGGTACTGGTTATGAACAGAAGTCTGCAGACTATGTCTATGTGAGCGTGTAAATGGGACCACGGCTGACACGTGCAGCGTACTGAGGACAATGCACAGGAGACCTATATCATTGACCTATACCTATATCATTGACGTCGGTTTGCAGTGGGGTTTCGGAGCATATACTGTATTCAAACATTATGAATCACCTCGAAGGGAACGATCTATTGATACGTAATCAGCATGGTTTCAGAAAACATCGTTCTTGTGCAACGCAGCTAGCTCTTTATTCGCACGAAGTAATTGCCGCTATCGACAGGGGATCTCAAGTTGATTCCGTATTTCTAGATTTCCGGAAAGCTTTTGACACCGTTCCTCACAAGCGACTTCTAATCAAGCTGCGGGCCTATGGGGTATCGTCTCAGTTGTGCGACTGGATTCGTGATTTCCTGTCAGGAAGGTCGCAGTTCGTAGTAATAGACGGTAAATCATCGAGTAAAATTGAAGTGATATCAGTTGTTCCCCAGGGAAGCGTCCTGGGACCTCTGCTGTTCCTGATCTATATAAATGACCTGGGTGACAATCTGAGCAGTTCTCTTAGGTTGTTCGCAGATGATGCTGTAATTTACCGTCTAGTACGGTCACCCGAAGACCAGTATCAGTTGCAAAGCGATTTAGAAAAGATTGCTGTATGGTGTGGCAGGTGGCAGTTGACGCTAAATAACGAAAAGTGTGAGGTGATCCACATGAGTTCCTAAAGAAATCCGTTGGAATTCGATTACTCGATAAATAGTACAATTCTCAAGGCTGTCAATTCAACTAAGTACCTGGGTGTTAAAATTACGAACAACTTCAGTTGGAAAGACCACGTAGATAATATTGTGGGGAAGGCGAGCCAAAGGTTGCGTTTCATTGGCAGGACACTTAGAAGATGCAACAAGTCCACTAAAGAGACGGCTTACACTACACTCGTTCGTCCTCTGTTAGAATATTGCTGCGCGGTGTGGGATCCTTACCAGGTGGGATTGACGGAGGACATCGAAAGGGTGCAAAAAAGGGCAGCTCGTTTTGTATTATCACGTAATAGGGGAGAGAGTGTGGCGGATATGATACGCGAGTTGGGATGGCAGTCATTAAAGCAAAGACGTTTTTCGTCGCGGCGAGATCTATTTACGAAATTTCAGTCACCAACTTTCTCTTTCGAATGCGAAAATATTTTGTTGAGCCCAACCTACACAGGTAGGAATGATCATCAAAATAAAATAAGAGAAATCAGAGCTCGAACAGAAAGGTTTAGGTGTTCGTTTTTCCCGCGCGCAGTTCGGGAGTGGAATGGTAGAGAGATAGTATGATTGTGGTTCGATGAACCCTCTGCCAAGCACTTAAATGTGAATTGCAGAGTAATCATGTAGATGTAGATGGAGACGTGCGTGGTCAAATAAAACAGCACCACTGGAGGGGCTTGGCCTCAGCATTTATGTTATAGCATGCGTTTCCCAAGGTGTCTCCATATTTTTGTCCAACCCCCCATGAATTTCGTGTTGGCAGATACGCACCCCAATGAATAAATTTCCAACGTGTCAGCTGTCGCGTTTTCCGCTGCAATTCGTGCCAACTACTTCAGTGAATTACATTTTCATATTGAATGTGTCTCGTGAGAAACAGTATCCAGACTGAACACTATGATCTGAGTTACACTGGAAAAATTCTCTATGGTGGTTATCCATCGCATAATTCCCTCTAATGCCGCCCCCCTTCCGGTCCGAGGCGCGCCTGATGGCGCATATGACGAAGACTGGCAACAGCTCTTGCTCATGTGTGTGTGCGCGCGCGCACGCACGTACCCATTCACCCAATCACAAGCAGTTTCATTTGAATGGAAAAAAACCGAAATGTGATAGATTCAGCCCTGCGCACTTCGACAGGGAGAAGAGGGGGTAGAAACGAAACGTTGCGTCTCTTTCGACCACTTTGTTTGAACATCCTCGTTCCGTCAGCCGGGTACAGGGAAACGCGCTGGATCGATGGTGCGCCTCTCTCGGCGCTGGATGACGGAAGTCGATAGCAGAGTTGCGGCGGGCCCAGGGACGCCGGGACGCGCTGGAGTGGGCGCTGCGTAGCGGGCCCAGTCTGAGCCGCGGCCGCAGTGTGTATAATGAAACGGCGTGTTGGGGGATGCCAGGTGGGCCCTAACAGTCCCCTGCGAGCCGTGAATAATTCAGTTAAAACCGCCAGGCGCCCCCCAGGGAGGGCAGCGCTGACCTAATTCAGTTTTCACGGTCCGCCGGCACAGCGCCCGCCATCGACCCGGCGCGCCGTCGTTCAGGCTTGCCAACGCAATGCGAGCAGAGTGGTTGGTGGTACTGCAGACGTCTAGACAGCACACGACCGGTCGCGAGACGGCGGCTACTGTCGCGCCGATGACGTCACCGACGTGCTCCGATTCGGCGCTCAGCCAGGTGCCCGCCCCTGGGGGCTACAGAGCAGGCCACGGTTACGGCATCTCACGAGGCTACTACACAGTGCCGACTGTCAGTTGTCCGTAACGGAGCTGCACGTCACAGAAACAAGCAACAACTATCTCGCGTAGTATACACAAGAGAACATACCCACAAACGGAGGGGCAGTAGTTCTCGCTTCCCGCGCCCGGGTTCCCGGGTTCGATTCCCGGCGCGGTCAGGGATTTTCTCTGCCTCGTGATGACTGGGTGTTGTGTGATGTCCTTAGGTTAGTTAGGTTTAAGTAGTTCTAAGTTCGAGGGGACTGATGACCATAGATGTTAAGTCCCATAGTGCTCAGAGCCATTTTTTTTTTTTTAGGGGCAGTAGCCGCAACGCCCCACCAAGGCACTAAGCCGTTGCAGTTTAAATCTGTATAGCTGAAACTGTGGAAATTATTGAGATGCTACAGTTGATCTTACCTTTCAATTATTGTAAATTTTAAGATGAGATATACTCAAATCCAGAGGGTGTTGCAATGGGCAGCTGTATTGCCAACACACTGGCACATATTTTTATTAATTACATAGAGAACCAATTCTTTGAAAAATTTACTGGTACGAAAAGTATGAGTTCATATTACAAGAGATATGTAAACGGTACTCCCGTTCCCTTCAATGGCATAACAGCCGAATTCGAAAGTATGCTGGCACAACTTAATGGTGTACATCCAAAAATCGTTTTTAGAAGTAGAGAAACAATAGTCCATCAGTTTTTTAGATTTGAAGATAAAGAATGACAAAGGCGCCCACAAATTTGGAATATTTCGGAAACCAATCTCCACAGACAGCACAATCCACAACAGTTCATGCCACCCATAAATGCGTAAGAAATCCTTTTTTCACTGCATGGCCAACAGAATCACTGACATCCATTAGAACAGAACGAAATTACGGAAAAGTTGTGTATACTAAAACATATAGCAACAAATAGTGGCTACAATGAACATCACGTAGCCAAAATGTATACTACGAAATTACATAACAAAAGCAACAATATAGGTCAATAAATAACATCAACAGGAAGAGCAGAACAACAAAAGCTAAAATACATTGACTTACCTTATCATGGTGCAATATCATACAGAACAGCCGACAATTTTCGTAAAACAAATCAACAATAATCAACAATAATCAAACACACAAGCCATAAAATAAAATCATTTACATAATCACGGTTTTCTAAAATCAAATGCGGTGGATGTAAAAAATTTTATGAGGATCAGACACGTAGATGATTCTCCATCACATTCACAGAGTACACAAACATAAGCGAGAACTGCAAATCGTAATTTAGCGCACATCTACGAAATTATAATCGTAACACCAACAGCATCGAGGAATCTTAAAACGTACGACACAGGTATAGGAAGGCAGATTAATGGACGCTCTAAAGGAACTGAAATATATAGCGGCTTCAAAGAATAAGCTCAATACATACCCAGTGAATAAACGCGTCAGAAATAAAAATGTTCTCGACTCTAATGTATTGTAAGTACACACTCGTAGTTCTGTGCTATATAAATCCATTCAAAATCGCAGCACATAAAATGGAATATTGATTAGTATCGCTGAGTAATTGTTCTTTGATGTCTCATGGTGCATATACGTTGTTATCTCTGTATCTCAAAATCTTATAAGTACGGTATATGGATGTCAAAAAGCAACAAAACTGGTTGTAACTACTGTCAATCGCACTGTAAATTGTTCTCATTACGGTTTACTATGTTATGTAGATGATGAAAATGGCTTAATGCCGAACTTACAAACGTAGACTAACATTACACAGATGAAAGAAAGATAAAATACTTTAAAAATTTTTTAATGTGTAACATGTCATCACTGGATCGTCCACCTAGCTGTCGTGGGCGCCGGAGCTGGCTTTCCGTATTCAGGGTAAGGGGCCTTTCCCAGACCAGAGATGACGGGCCAGTCATTCTGGTAACCTAACTGAAACTTCCCAGCAGATTAGAACTGTGTACCGTACTGGGACTCGAAACTGCGGCCTTTGCCTTTCGCAAGCCGGTCCTATACCGACTCAGCGATCCTGAGCGGTCCCAGGTTCGTGTCACGGTAGACAGCAGGGTATCAAACCTACAAAGAAATTTCATATTAACACACTGCTGCAGATTGAGAATTCATTCTCGAAACCTAAACGGCTTTTTGATCAATGCCTAGTACATTGGCTGTAAGGGACTCTGTCTTGCCAATGATGGTAGGCGTTTTTCACCACTTGTTGGAAATAAACTTTTGGAAAAAGGAGGAAGCAGGCCTGTGCAGGGTAGTTATTAGTGGGAGCAGAAAGTAGCCGATGAAACTGCCTGCATTCTTCCTCCGAATTTGTTTTAGATCCAAGCCTTTCACCCAATTAGTTTCGTAGAGCTGCTAGAAGCTCGCGAAACCGAGAGGTCAGCTGACCTCTTTGTAGACGCGTTTTAGGCCCCATGGGGCAGAGGTGGTGCTTCAAGTGTGTTCTGCTCCTCAGGCTGGGAGGGAATGATTTTTCATTATTCACAAAGTTTCTTCTTTTTTTTTTTTTTTTTTTTTTTTACGAAGAAAGCTTAAAAGCGTCTAGAAGCGCATGAGTTGTAGAATTCTCATTACTCATTGTTCCATATATCTAAGCGAGACTTGCAGTCTTGTCAGTTGGCACATGCGTGGTCAGTAGACATGTCAGATCACAGAGCCTGACGATACAGGAAGTGGTGTTTAATGTATCTGCAGACATGTTCTGCAAGCCACCATGCGGTGCGTGGCGGAGGGTACCTCGTACTACTATTAGTCAGTCCCTAGCCTGTTACTCTCGCAAACCGAGGGAGTGAATAACGAGTACACAGGCCAACGATGTAAAAACTTTTTTTGCTGAAAATACCTTATTCTTATGGTTTTAGGGTCGGAAATTCAAATATGATACTTAAAAAAACTGTATCACCCACCATTGCTTCACATTTTACAGTTAAATTTATTAAATTAAGCGATTTTTTAAAGAGATTTAGTGTACTGCTCAGACATTCCCAGTCTGATGACTGAGTTTGGTATCGAACACAAAAAGGAAGACTGGAGGCTATTTATTGATTTATCAAAATGGTTCAAATGGCTCTGAGCACTATGGGACTTAACATCTATGGTCATCAGTCCCCTAGAACTTAGAACTACTTAAACCTAACTAACTTAAGGATATCACACAACACCCAGTCATCACGAGGCAGAGAAAATCCCTGACCCCGCCGTATTGATTTATCCAAAATTAGTGATGGAAAAACGCTACCAAGGCCGCTGGAACACGAACATGATGGGGCACTACTGTTGGTCACTTCACCGAGAAGTTCAGCAAGCGACACGTCGTAGAAAAATCTACACAAGAAGCTTCAAAGAAAAAAGAGAAGGAAAATACAAACCAATTCCAGCTGACAAGTGAAACCTCTGATATGTGTTAATAGTGTTTTAAGTAGCTTACTGTAAATACAAACCATGCGTATATTGTAACAAAGCATTTCATTAATTTCCCCGTTTACCTTATAGCATAGGATTTTTATACTATAATAAAATGCATAATGCTCGAAAACTATGGGAGATACAAAAAACTAAGGCTAGATTTGCATTCAGCTCATAAAAATGTGCCCTGCATTTCACTACACCCACTGGCGTTACAGAAAACGTGGGGTTAAGAATTCATTATGGCCTTCAAAGAAATACAAGGATAGTTCTGAAAGCATTTTGAGGACACTGCCAATGTTATATTTGTTTTCGAGTCCGTTTGCATTTGAAAGAGCTTCTATGTATGTGCAGATGGAAACGACTGATCTGCAATGTAATTCCCCTTTAAAAGACAAGTTCTTTTACGTTAAAACTGTCCAGAAACTCTACGTTGTTTATCTCAGGAAGTGTTCTCAGGTCTCCATAACGAGGTTGCAAACGTGATAAAATATTTCGATCAGCATCCGAGATGTGAGATAAAAGTACTGAGAGTGGCAACAGTGCGAGCGATCTGGCAACGCTGTGTGGTTCTGCTTGTGTAGAGCGGTGTGTTCATCCCTTCGCCGGCCGGTGTGGCCGTGCGGTCTAGGCGCTTCAGTCTGGAACCGCGTGACCGCTCCGGTCGCAGGTTCGAATCCTGCCTCGGGCATGGATGTGTGTGATGTCCTTAGGTTAGTTAGGTTTAAGTAGTTCTAAGTTCTAGGGGACTAATGACCACAGATGTGAAGTCCCATAGTGCTCAGAGCCATTTGAACCATTTTTATCATCCCTTCCACATGCTCAGTCCGAGTTTCAGCTCCGTACAGTCATCATGTTATTTTTGAGAGCGCCTTCAGTGAAGTTGTGTTTCTGTTGTGTGTTACGAAAATGAACAGCTGAATTTAGAGCAAAGTCAAGCCATCTAGCTTTGTATTAAACTTGGAGAATAAGCGAGTGTGACCCGTGAAAAGTTGAAACAGGCCTATGGGGATCATTCCTTATCAAGAGCACAAGTTTTTCACTGGGACAAATCATTTTCGGAAGGCCGAGAACACGCATAAGAGGAACCTCGCTCAGGGAGACCTTCAGTTTCAAAAACCGACGAAAACGTCGAATGTGTACGTGCTTTTGTGATATCAGGCGTTTGTTTAACAATCAGAATGATGGGAGACCTGATACACTTACTTTCACAGAATGTAAAGCTTTGGGCCCAAATGGTGCTGAAAAACCTCAGCTGTGCCGAAGCACATTCGAAGAACCATATGCGATGATCGACATGAGAAGACTCCCAACTACCACGAATGATTTCGTCGTGCGATCAAAGTGATGAATCCTGGAGTGTGAGAACGATCCCGAGACAAACCGGCAAAGTGAAGAGAGCCACACAGAGACAGCTCCGCGATCGAGAAAAAGCTCGAATTAACAAAGATAATCAAAACAACGCTGATAACGCTTTTTTGACAGTACAGGTATCGTGCATAAAGAATTTGTTCCTCCACGACAATCTGCGAACCACGTGTTTTACAGATGTGTCGTTCAAGGTTTTAGGAAAACATCGAATCGAGTAAGACCGGGCATTGCAGATAACTGGATGCTGCATAATGACAAGGCCCCATGTCACACGGTCACTTCATTACAAAATTTTTGACCTCAAAAGGCATTCCTTTTGATCCACAGCCCCGTGTTCACCTGAGACCCTGTGAAGTCCCTGTGACTTTTTCTTTTCTCGAAACAGAAAAATGTCTTAAAAGGACGTCATTGTGGGACTCTGGAAAAGATTCAAAAACTTTCAAAACTGAATGGGATGACAAAAGAGAAGGATGAGAATTTTCAATATCTATACGCAGAAAGTGACTGACATGTTAACTGTCCTACCAGCTGAAACCTTCCAGCGCTGCTACCAAGACTTGGAACAACAACTCCGCCGGTGTATAGCTGCCGAAGGGAACTACTTCGAAAGGGACAGTATTGTTGACCGAAAAAAATAAAAACTTTGATAAACAATCTCCTCACTTTGTCACACAAATCGTGTGTGTGTGTGTGTGTGTGTGTGTGTGTGTGTGTGTGTGTGTGGGTACACGGGTTTTTTCGATTATGAAACGGAATAAGTCATGATTACGAGGGAATCTGAGCGCAAAAATCTGTGACATTGTCTGCGTCTATCAGTATGCCAACAGTTTGTAGTAACTAATATTTATATTATGTCTTTAGAATGCCAAAAATAATTAAATAATACAGAAAATTTGTGTTGTTTGTAAGTATGGAATATACAGTCAAGTTTTATGCACTGCGACTGCGTTGCTATTTACATGTGCCGCGTTCACAGTTCCCCCATCTTCCCCCTCCTTATGCTCAGACAGTGTGCCTTGGCGGCGATGGAAGTATTTAACCAAGCAAGAAAGCTATCGGTCTCGAGCCAATGCACCGCTCTCGTGTCTAATTCTAGGCCGTCCCTGGTCTACATGCTTTTGTATTCCTGACTTCTGCTCATCTAATCTTCTTGGTCCTTACAAGATATGCACGTTGGGGTAGTAGAATCTTCCCGAAGTTGGTCTCAAATGCTGGCTCTGTGTAACGTTTCATTTGTTTCCGTGGGATCATGAAGTGCGAAGTTTAGTGCGTCTACTGACCAACGCCGGCCGGAGTGGCCGTGCGGTTCTAGGCGCTACAGTCTGGAGCCGAGCGACCGCTACGGTCGCAGGTTCGAATCCTGCCTCGGGCATGGATGTGTGTGATGTCCTTAGGTTAGTTAGGTATAATTAATTAGTTCTAAGTTCTAGGCGACTGATGACCTCAGAAGTTAAGTCGCATAGTGCTCATAGCCATTTGAACCATTTTACTGACCAACTGACTTTGAACGGTATTCGAGATTTGTTTATGTAGAGATTATCGGCGGAATACGCTCGGAACAAGCCGGAGACTGTGAATAACCTTTTAAGTCGCACATTTCAGTCCAGTGGTGGGACCTCGGAACCTTCCCCAAAATAGATCGACTGCTACTGGGCATTTATTAGCAATGTGCTAGTCACAGTAGGTCCCTGCAACATTATGTCTACCCACAACATAACAACTGCAGCAACATATCGATCATGTTCGACAATGTTCCTAGGTGCATTACGTTCTCCCACCTTTCGCCATATCATTATACGTCCAGAATCACTACTCAAACTAAAGTTGCACTCATTCGAGAAGAGCATTCGAACCCACTGCTTCTTAGTACAGTCTATATGCTCTTGGCACCATCGCAAAGGAAGCCATAGATGTACGGGTGTCACAGAAGGATGGTAACCTCAAACGACTTCGCTGAATGCGGAGTAAAAAGCGTATTTGTTACATCCATTTAGAGACACGATACTTCACACTCCGTCGGCTCCAATGTTTCCACTTCCGTTTTAAAAATCTAAGAAAGAGAGCGAGCGAGCGAACGAGCGAGCGAGAGAGAGAGAGAGAGAGAGAGAGAGAGAGAGAGAGAGTAATTTTCACAATTTTTAAATAAAATAATACAAGCGTTGAATCAAAAAAGTTTTATTTTCGGTATAGATTGTAATATCTAAAAATTTGGAATTGAAATATAAACTTACTGACCAGACTATTCCAAAAGCAGATGAATAGTACCCAAAAGTAAATGAAATCTTTCCTACACTTCCAATTCTCCGTACAGTCACTCGAAAATACCATTTTACCCGGTTGTTCCGCTGATACTCCGTGACTTCGACAACGGCTGCCTGCCTGGAGCGCACAGACGTCACTGGAACTGTCAGCTACTCGTTCGCAAGATATATAATTAGGAGAGTGAAAATTTCACTACTTCCGATGGCTCTAAGGTCTTTGTCTACGGTGGTGACACAGCTGTTGCTAAACGAAGATTCATTCGAAACGATACCTGTTATAAAGTACTGATATAACTATCAACTGCAAAATATCGAGTAAAATAATATCTGTACCGAGATTAAAATACATCACTTTTCCCATGTCAAAATAACTACCTCCCTCATTATTACGTAAATGTACGTCTGTCATTTTAATACTCAATTGCTGTCGTAGTAAACGCGAGCAAGAACAACTTTATGTATTTGCCAGGGTGATAAATGAAGTTTTAGTTCAATAAAATTTGTTGCTTTGGTACCCGAAATGAGAAACATTGATCAACATGTTGTTTGGATGTTTGTGATTACCACAGGTACGTCTGGTAACTTTCGTGCCTCCAGTAAGTTCTTTGAATGATACTGACGGTGTCACAGCACTGTGTGAGCACTAACTGAAAACCTTTGTAGCCAAATTTAGTGAGCTCACGGATGCTCTACCTCACAAATGGACAACATGAACCATCACCACCTCCTCCTCCTCCTCCTCCTCCTCGTCCTGTTCCCAGATCGAGGGCAGCGTCGATCAGATAGTGTTTATCTACAAATCATATAATGACACCGCATAAGTTTTGTGTAGACGATGGCATGACAGTTCCACGTGACCTACGAGAGATGAGGAGGGAGGCAATACATTTATACCACTGGCAATCAAATTTTTAAGTATGGTTGTCACAAATACACATTAGGACAAAAACAAAATATGCATCACCTCCGAAGGAATTATCCGAATGGGACGAAAACCTGCAGAAGCGATGTACATGTTCAGGCAACCAAAGGATTACAGTTTCAGAAAAAGTAGACGATTTATTCAAGAAAGAGAATTTCACTAATTGACACGTCAACAACGGGTTAGTCCACCTCTGGCCCTTATGCAAGCATTTATTCGGTTGAGCATTGATTGACGGAGTTGTTGGAATATCGTGCCAAATTCTGTCCAATATCCGCGTTAGATAGTCAGAATGCCGAGCTGGGTGGAGGGCCCTGTCCATAATGCTCCAACTCCAAACATTCTCAATTGGGAAGAGATCTGATGACTTTGCTGGCCAAGGCAGGGTTTGGCAAGCACGAAGTCAAGCATTAGAAACTCGCGTCATGTGTGGGCGTGCATTATTTTGGTGAAACGTAAGCCCAGGATGGCTTGCCATGAAGGGCAAAGAAACGGGGCGTAGAATATCGTCGATGACAACGAAAGGGGTCCTTCTAAGAAAAGAAATGGCAACCCAGACCATCACTCCTGACTGCCAGGCCGTGGAGTGAGCCAGTCAGGATGAAATCCCATCGCTGTCCGGCGTGTCTCCAGATACGTCTTCTACCTGAAATCTAAGTGACTGGAGTAGAATTGTCTTCAGTGATGAGTCCCGCTTCGAACCGAGCCTCAATGACCGACGAGCCGTGCCTGGAGATGCATCTGATAATGACGGGATACCAATATGACACTGCCCCCTATACGGCCAGACGCCGGCCGCGGTGGTCTAGCGGTTCTGGCGCTGCAGTCCGGAACCGCGGGACTGCTACGGTCGCAGGTTCGAATCCTGCCTCGGGCATGGGTGTGTGTGATGTCCTTAGGTTAGTTAGGTTTAAGTAGTTCTAAGTTCTAGGGGACTTATGACCTAAGATGTTGAGTCCCATAGTGCTCAGAGCCATTTGAACCATTTTTATACGGCCAGACACCCAGGAGTGTGTCATTTCACTTCATAGCAGGACCCTTCTGATCATCGTCCGCGGAACCCTTACAGCACAGCGGTACGTCAACGATATTCTGCGCCCCGTTTGATTGCCCTTCGCGTCGAGTCGAGTCTTCTAGTGTTACACCGAAGCAAGATAATGGCCGCCGGCACGTGGCGAGAGTATTGTTTGTCTTCGACCTTGCCAAACCCTACCTTGACCATCAGTGTCACTGAATCTCTACCCAACTGAGCATATTTGGAGCATTACTGGCAGGAGAATCCAACGAGCTCGAGATTTTGACAATTCACGCGCCAGTTGGACAGAATTTTGCACGATATCCCTCAGGAGGACATCCAACAACTATATGAATCAACGACAAGCCTAATAACTGCTTACATATCGACCATAGGTGGCCCAAGGTGGTATTAACTTGCTGATCTTCTGAGGCCCCTTCTCTTGAAACAAAAAAGAAAAAAAATCCTATTTTTCTGAAATTGTAATCCATTCTTTGTTTGTACATGTACATCATATCTTACCGAGTTCTGTGCTATACAGATAATTCCTTTATTCCTCCGTGAAGTGTCTTTGTCTTCATTCGGCATGTCACGCTTTCTGAGGTTGTGGTTAAAGCGAGAACTAAGAAAATAGCTGTTTTTGTCAGAATACGTAATAGATTTCGCATCTATTTTGACGAGAGAGTTCCTCCATTTGTTGCTTCAAATCACGTCGTCTATCCGCAGCTCTTTCACAGGCTGTGTATGATCAGCAGCTGACACATCCAGCTGCGTTCCGATGACATCACAAGGTGAGCGCTGACAAGAATGCTGTACGAAACACGTACGTACGCCACCGGAACCGATTTAGTCTTTTACCCCACATTGTGATGAGAGGAAGGGAAGGAACCATGCTATTGGTCGCTAGCTCGTAGCTAGCTGTTGCGACACGAAACGATGTGTGAGGCGAGGCGAGGTAAGGTAAGGTAAGGCAGAGCGGGCTGTCAACGACACGCCGGCAGCGGTAGCACGCTAGCGCGGTGGCGCTGATTAAAGCGCTGGCTGTGCCTGTGCCGCTGCCGCCGCTGTATCGACCGGCCCGCCGCGCAGGCTGGGGCTGCTGGTGGCCGCGGCTCAGGCGCTGCGAGGGGCGGCCCGGCCGCAGGTGGTCGCGCCTTTGATGTGGCGCCGCTCAGCCGAATCACCCCCCCCCCCCCCCCCCCCTGCCGGGCACTGCCAGCGCCACACACGCCGCCCCTCTCCGCTTCCCTCTCTGCATCTACAAGTGTGTACACAAATTTGCCGCTCGCCGGCACGGATTTTATCACTCGTTTCCCGAATTACTAATTCGTTCCCTTTGCTAGGGCTATTTTTCAGTCGTTAAAATTAAAGAAACACGTGGACTACCGTAAGAGGTGAATTTCACTTATAATCACAACTACACAGGCAGCGAAACCTGGGCTCCAACTCTCTTATAAGAAGACGCAATTTGACATCCGAGAGGCGTTCCGAAAATAAGTTTCACCTTTGTTTTTCGCACGGATCCAGGTACCAAGACACAACTGAGGAGACACTAGCACCAGCCATTCTTTCTTTTCTTTCTTTTCTTTCGCGTACGCCATAGTCCCGCAGCGATCGCAGGGTCGGCGAGGACAGAACGGATTTGGCAAGGTTAGTCTCAGGGGTGGCCGGATGCCCTTCCTGCCGCCACCCCGTACCCCCAGGGATGGGATCAGTGTACCCCAGCTGTCTGCATCTAGTGTAAATCGTCATATAGTGCGAACGTGTTTCAAATGTTCGCGATGCGTGTAACTGAGGCGGAACGTGGGGACCAGCCCGGTATTCACCTAGCTGGATGTGCAAAACCGCCTAAAAACCACATCCAGGCTGGGCGCCACACCGACCCTAGACGTTAATCCGCCATCCATAAGTTCACCTATGGTACAGGACTTTCCCATTACCTCCAACGCTGGGGTGCTGTTCCAATGCCGTAGAGCCCTGGCAGTACTGATAATGTCAGAGAAAATAAGCAGGAGATATGAACTGAAGTTTGTGTTGATGAGGACACTTAACTTGGGTAGTTCGTGCAGCAATGTTAATCATAGTGCTGTGGTGATGTAATGGTTAGCATTTATGCCAAGCAAGCAAGAAGACCCGCGTTCCAGTTGCACAAATTTTAATTCATTTCTTCTGCTTCAATCATTATTGTAGATTTTTATTGCAGTATGAACAGTTCATTCTAACTTAAGTTAATGACTACGTGAAGCACAACGACTCCCTTGTAGCGTTTGCCAATAGTTTGTTGAGCATCTCCGAAATGCTCTCGCGTCCACTAAACGAGCCCTATACAAAATGCGAAGCTCTTCCCTGACTCTTCTTTTTCTCTCTCTCTCTCTCTCTCTCTCTCTCTCTCTCTCTCTCTCTCTCTCTTCTCATAATCCTACTCAGCAGGGATCCCTAACTGACGAACAATAGCCAAGAATTGGTCAAACAAGTGTCTTATAAGCCACTTCTTTCGCGGATGCATTACATTTCTTTAAGATTCTTCCATCGCAATTTGTTTCATGCGGTAATTCCAATTTATGTCGCTCCGATGGATACCCTTAGGTATTTCACGAATCTGTACGTCTATTTACGGGAAATGTGTTTCATTTATTTACGTTCACGCTCAATTGCCATTGCATGCACTAATGATCAGCACTATCTGCAAAACGCTTCAGAGATCTTCCGACGCTAACCGCTATGTCGTTTGTATAGGATATAAACGATAACTGTTGACTGAGTGCCACAATGGTGTAGGATGTCGAGACGATACAGGCAATCACCATCAGTGATTCCCTGCTGTATATCACTACACTTCAGAAATAATGTTCAGCAAATCTTTTCTTCAGTTGGATTGGAATTCTTCTAGCTGTTTGTAAGCTTCCGTTCCATCTCAGTACAGAAAGGACTTTAACTGCCTGACTAAAGAAATTTCTGACTTTTGCTGCACTGTGGCACTGAAATAAATCAATGGCGACAGATGAAAGTCTTGGCCGGACTGGGGTTTGAACCCAGATTTCCTGCTTTACGCGAGTAGTCACCAACCGTTTCGGCTATCCGAGCACGTCTCCCGTCAGACCAGAATCTCCATACGCTGCACACTACAGAGTAGTGTCGGCTGTCCACTATTCGCTAGCAGTCCTACTGCGTAGCCATGAGAGGTACGACACTATTGTGTATCTGCACTGAAAGATCGATATGACGTCAAGCGCATATATCATATAGGTATGCATGTTCGAAAGAACAGACAACATACCTATATGAAGGGACTTGTTTCGCCTTTTTCCGTCCAATGATGTGTTAACTAGTAATTCCTCCTTGCTTATTCTTATCAATTTTGTCTTTCCTCCATTTTTCATTCCATACTGGGCGCCTCTTCTTGGAACTCTCTTTCTAGAACTGCTGTAGCTCCTCTTCTTATTCCACCAGTACTGCTTGATCACCCGTGTATTTTGTAGTTGTTATCCTTTCTCTACCAATCTGAATGCCTACTGTGTCCTCTATTGCCTTACGTATTAGTTGTTCTCCGTATATGTTAAACATCTTCTGTAACAGTAAGCATCCTTACACATCTCTTCCTCCGCTCATTTCTTCCGTCTCCTCAGTCCCTTTCAGCCACTTTCTACTTTGCGTACGTCTCCATCAATCTCCTGTCTTTCCAGCCTATTCTCTGGAAGTGCTGGAGAGACTTCGTTACTCAGTGGAAGGTAAGTCACTTCAAGTGGTAGAGAAAAAAAGTAAAATTCTATGGCATGAATGGCTGGTAGATCACGACGGACGGGTTCAGCTGTCTAATTGGAAAGGTTTGCTCTATTCTTCGTGCCTGCAGGCACCTTTCCTTCGTGAAGTGTGAACTGTGTTCGTGAGTGTATGGGAACGTAACGGGATTTGTGGAGTGTAGTGTAGTGTGATATTCACTTTGCAACATATAGATTACTCCTTTCGAAAAGCCCCAAGGAACCTTCCAGCTTCATACAATGGACGGATCACCACCAAAAGAGCCACATGTCCTCACCTCATGAGACACTGCGGAAAGGTTTGGAATTTAACCCAAGACATTGGCACGAAGATCCTCCCCCTGCAGGCCAAATACTGGACGTGAAAATTTCATCGAACACCAGGATTCGAACCGCCTTATCTCCGAGTCGAGTTCCACCACAAAGGCGTGGATGGAACGTGATAGCGAAGAGCCCATGTCTTACAAGCGGCTAACGTCGCAGCGACCGAATACCTCTACGGATAGAGAGATCTCTTTTCATAATTGCCAACAGCGTCCTCGAACAATGGATGAGCAGGTAGAAGGATCACTTTTGCTCTTGGAGCGGAAAACCACTCATAAAGGTTGATGAGCCTAGGAAGGCCAAGGGCACAGGATACGGAAGGCAATGGGGACCACCCAGTTAAAGACCCATATGGTATCGTGGTGCTATTGGATTGTACTCCCAAGTCAGTGATAGACTGCAACAGTTGCGAGTATCCGCTAAATAGCTCCACTACTTCTGCACCGAGCAGTCACACTGAAGTCGGACGTTTAGTATTAGAGTGAGTGGCCTAGCGTGCTAGGTGGCGAGATGCAGCGACGTAGCCTGGCGGTAGCTGCAATAGGGGCTTAGAGAGCGCGGCGCTGGTCCGCACCGCAACGTGTCGGACGCGCCGAGGTCGATAGCCGGCCGCGGTCGACCAGCCAGTAATGGCGGCGCCTGGCGCCGGAATTTACTCCCCTCCGGTGACGCCAACGCTAATGGATTAGTGGCCGCGTTACGAAAGCGCGTTCGACAGGCTGGCCGCGGTATGATGGAGGGGGATGGGAAGGGGGATGGAGAGGGAGATGGGGAGATGGCGGTGGAGGAGGAGGTGGCTGTGCTGGTCCCACAGGAGCCGCCGCTGCTGCTGCGCCAGCAGGAATGGACGGCCGTGCAGATAACGCGACGCGGGAATCGATGGCGCTCTGGTGGCCCGGCCGATAGCGGCGGCGGCTTCAATAGGCGCTGCATAATGGCCGCCCGACTGGAGCCGGGCACCGCCTTCTAGAAAATTAGACGACTGTCTCAGCTCACAAAAGGAAACTCGCATTTACCGCAGTTTGCTCGCCGACGACGGTAAATACCTGCTCCGATAAATATCGCCACCGGTGCAGCTGCGTGGCTATATTAAGAATTTTACTGATTCTTAAAAGTAACATTGTGATATGCACAATAGATTAATCTCTGATCAAAATCGCTATTGTGATTACCAATGAGGGACCGCTGGAGATTCAGCCGCCTCAATTGGCCAAGATTTTCATTCCTACCCGTTGCCAACCGGAGCGAAGTGTCTATTGTAGATTAAGAGTAATATTTTCGTATTGGTTCTGTGACGAGCGGAAACAGTGCAAATTGGAAATGTGTGGTAAGTTCCTAAGGGACCAAACTGCTGAGGTCATCGGTCCCTAGACTGACACACTACTTAAACTACCTTATGTTAAGAACAACACACACATACCCATGCCAGACGGAGGACTCCAACTTCCGGCGAGAGGGGCCGCGCAATCCGTGACATGGCGCCTCGAACCACGCGGCGACGCACTACTTAATCTAACTTAAACTAACTTACGCCAAGGAAAACACACACACACACACACACACACACACCCATTGCCGAGGGAGGAGTCGAACCACCGGCGGGGGGAAGAGGGAGGGGGGGGGGGGGGGAGGAGGAGCTGCGCGGACCGTGGCACGAAGCCCAAGACCACGCGGCTAGCGGAAACAGGGTGTACACTGGTACGCCTAAAAGTTATGACGACGGGCTCCATAACGTATTGGTCCTCTTTTCAACACAAAAACATGCGCACTGGATGGATACCACAAGTCCTTGCTAAGTTTCCGGAGGAATGCAGCATCAGGTATGTGCGCATAGGTCACGCAGTTCCCGTAAATTACGGGACGTTGGTTTGTCGGAGAGGAGCTGACACCCGATAGCGTCCCAGAAGTGTTGCACCCGCTTCAAATCAGGCGAATTTGATAGCCAAGGCATGAACACAAGTCATGTTCCTCAAACCGCGTTGCACGATTCTGGCCTTGTGACGAAGATAGTTATGTTGCTGGAACATGTTATCGCTGTAGGAGAAGACATTAAGTATCAAGGGATGCATTTGGTCTGCAATAATTTTCATTTACTCCACAGCTGTCGTGATGCTTTCGATGCTGCCTTAGGTCCCAAGAAGGCCCAGGTGGATGTCCATCATAACACAGCACTGCCCCATCGCGCTGCGTCCATGGCGTGTGCTTTTTCCGAGCAACCGTTCGACTATCTGATGTAACAGAAAACATGAGCCATCCAATCAGACGACAAGTTTCCGCTGAACCACTGTCCAATGTCGATAATCTTAAATTGTAATCCTCTCTGTGTCACTAGTTAACCCGATATATTTCGTAAGCTATAACGAGTGAAGGAAAGCTGCTTTTCCGGCAGCAGGTTTTATCACAAAAAAAGCTTGTAACTACCTGATAAAGAGGCTCTGAAATAATTCTACTGAACCCGCCACTATTTTTAAAGATCGATTTGTTACCCAAAGATTTTTCTGAGACGTATAACTCAAATGAATAAGCCTCGTCAGCTGTCCAGTCCAGTCCCATACAGAAAAAAGAATTTAATTAAATAATAATCAGATTTGCAATCGTAGATTTATATTTTATAAGTAACCTTGATCTAAATAATAGTAATCATGTGTCTATTAAATATTTAATTATAAACTCATAAAAATTAATTGGGTCATTCATGCATTAAAATCAATTTTATACGGACCTCGGAAACCACCGATGTCTTTCGTAAGAATGGAGCATAGAATGCAGTGGGGGGGGGGGGGGGGGTATTAATTTACATGTTCAATGATCAATTAAATTAGAAAAGCTACAATATGTCGAAAGACGGTAGAAGTTAGAGGCCGTTACGTTCACATTTCGGTTGCAGGGACGCAGTTGCGCGAACACTAGTTCCTCCCGCGTCCGTTGCCCTGGCGCCAGTACGGTCAGCCACCTCAAACGTTGGCGGAGTACGTCACCACCTCAGCCGGATGCAGGAGGAACTGTATTCACCGTCAACCCTATTAAAGTTGGTTGTAGGAATCATTTTCACATGGATGAGGCACACTGCGATGCTGCGACCGAGTGTACAAAACCACGAGTGATGCTCAGTCCATTCCATTGTGGACCACAGTCGGCTACCCATTCCGTTGCACTTCCTAGCCGGTATCACATCGTTACTGGACGAAGTGCGGAAGCTGCCGCTATCTCATTGCACATCACCTTGGAAGCAGCCTTGTGCGGACTCGGGCAGTTTTAGTTGGTACGAGTGTGTTTCGAGATAGACCGCTCGTAGCTACTTACATCGTATTTACTACGCGACTGTGCCGCTAGCAAAGCGATTTCTTCAGTGCTAGCGATTTCTTCAGTGTTAGCATGGTAGGCTTTGCCGCGCTGCCCTTGTCTTTCGTAACTCCTCATTACTACCACATTCTTTCGTGATATTCACCTCTGAGAACTCATGTCTAGGGACTGGACAAGTCATTTGTTTTTGTAGTTGTTCCAAGTATTTTTCTTGTCCTATACCAAGAGGGCTCCGTGCCAAATAATCCACTTTACTTCGTTCTGACTGTGAAACAAGACTAACTCGCTATTAAATTGTTTAAAAGATCAACATATTGATTTATTCAAATCTGCTGGCTATTCCTAGATTGTAGTTTGCCCGCCTCTGTGATTCAGTTTTTTTATGTTATTTGTATGTGTGTGTGTGTGTGTATTCCTAAGGGACAAAACAGCTGAGGTCATCGGTCCCCAGACTAACACGCTACTTAAACTAACTTATGCTAAGAACGACACACACACCCATGCCCGAAGGAGGACTCGGAACTTCCCGCGGGGGAGGCCGCGCAGTCCGTGATGACGCCTCAAACCACGCGGCCACTACGCGCGGCTTACGTTATTTATTCTGGCAATTGAAACACCTGTAGAAGGACAAGAGGTGTGATGTCTCCACAGTCAGCGGGCAGAAGATTGTCCGACAGGTGAGATTATTTTTATCTGCTAACAGGGAAATAGTGACAGCCACTACATCGACTTCTTTTATTAATTACGACAGGCTAGATGACGACCACCAACGCTACAGCAGCTACAAATTGCAACCATTCGATCTATTTCGCTTCGACTGCTTACGATCAAAACTGCTCCGTACATCAAAATTCTACGTAATGAAAGTAGGTTGTGATGTAACATGACAAGACGCTTTTGTGCACTGCGGAAAATGGCTTGAAATTATCCGTTCCTTTCCATAGGTCGTTGCCAGAATGAGGATGACTTCTTATGCCGGAAGTCTTCGGCCGCCAATGCTGATTATTAATCAAGATTTAAGAGGTGGCGAGTTTCGAACCCGGTACCGAGGACGTTTTGATTACTGATCGAAGACGCTATCTCTAAAACACGGGTGTAACGACATTTTCGTAATATACAAGAAAACCACAATTTCAGTGATGGCGCCCTCAAAAATGGTATGATGGCTGTATAGAGCTGAAATTCGGACTGAGCATTTGATAGGAATGGAAACACCGGTTTACACAAACAGAACAACACAGCGTTGCCAGATCGCTTGCAGTGATGCCAGTCTCATTACTTTTCCCACACACCTCGTAAAAGACTTATAAACATCGGTGAAAAAAAATTAAAAAAAAGAGGGAGAGAGAAAGAATAGGAAATTATGAGAATTTCACGTATTGTATCATTTGTTACATTGCTCTTGGTCATTTATGTGTATCGATTTTTTGAAACGTTTCATTACCTTTGCAATTTTCCTGCGCATCGGTAGTAGTTGTGATTTAGGGATTTTGCATTAATAATGGGGCCCTTATGCTAATACCACTTCAAACATAGATCTCGAGGCTCACTACAGAAAGTCAGCCAGATTTGGTTATACGAATAAAAACAAACACGCAATAACATTGATCACGTGCTGTGCTTGGCTCCCTCGCTCGCCCGTTTTGGCGTTCCCGAGGAGAATTGGCCGCGTTAGTTCCGTGTGATGTGGCTGATACAATTCCGGCCTGCAGCCGTCCGCGGTGCCGAGGAAAAGGCCGTCCCCGGAGAGCGCAAATCTAATCCCGGGCCGGACCGGACCGGCAGCTCGTGCACACCGGCACAAAAGGGCCAAATCCAGTTAGCCGCACCCCCCCCCCCCCCCCTGCCCCCTCCCAACCCTGCTGCAGGCGGCGACACGCGTTCCAATTAACGTGACGAGACGCCTATCCAGCGCTACCCTACCGATCTCTACCTGTCACGTCGCCCTACCGCGTTTGGTTTGCTCGCTGACAGCCGGGTGGAAATCCCTAAAAGAATTAGCGGCGCGGCGCGGAGCCCTTACTCCGGAAGAAAAAAGTTCCCCCTACTTCGGCGCTTCGACTCTGCACACTTGCCTGGGAATGCGGCATGTAACGAATTGTCCTGAAGTCTTATTCAGCTTCCCGTAGTTACAGTTATCTGTTGTGCACTTTATGACAACAGTCGCTAGTCAAAGGAGCCCATATGATATGCTGGACAATGCTGTAAAATCGTACCGGAAAAAGTGAAATAAACAGGATTTTTTAGATCTCTGAACAGGATAACCACTCGAAACAGTTACTGGCTTCAATAGAGAAATCTGGGAGTTACCAAAAGCACAGAAAATAGAAATAATCCAATAACAACATTGTGTAACTTCACGAACCTCCTGTCGACACTTATTCAGTAGTCTGGGAATTCTGGCATTGGCATCTCAATACACCTTTTCTTTAATGTCGTATGTTGTTAACAGTATCAGCTTATATCCAAGAGTTAGCAGCTTTCACAGTTAATACTAGGCAGAAATCCAATGTGCGTGTGGAACACATCTCCTTAACTCTTTTGCAGAAACGCATGCAGTATTCTGTAGCAACTGTTTTTAATATCCTGGCACAAGAATTTACACATCTTAGCAGTAAATTGAAGAGTTTCCTTATAGCTAAGTCCTTCTCTTCTGTCGAAGAAATCCTGATAAATTAAAAAAATTAAACTAATTCCTGTGTTACGTTACTGATTACATAATCAGTTCGTCGTCTGTGTAGAATTCATATGTTTCATTTTACCTTTTAATACTCTTCCGTTAAAATTTCATGTAATGACCATGGAGACTTGTGAAAATGGTTCAAATGGCTCTGAGCACTATGGGACTTAACATCTGAGGTCATCAGTCCCCTAGAACTTAGAACTACTTAAACCTATCTAACCTAAGGACATCACACACATCTATGCCCGAGGCAGGATTCGCACCTGCGACGTAGCGGTCACGCGGTTGGAGACTGAAGCGCCTAGAACCACTCGGCCACACAGGCTGGCGGAGACTTATCCCTCAGTTTGGTCCTACGGAACATGGCATACAAAATAAAAAACCTTAAGAGAATGTAAAAATGTCGGCAACTAAGGAAAGTGTCAAAAACAAATACTGAAACAAAACAATACCCAAAGTTTTCGTGAATACGAAACTATGCATATGCAACTACCACAGTTTTAGGATAGGCTCAGAAACGGAATATCGACCCTTTTCAAGCTTATAAATCAATAATTTGTCACGCACTGTTAAACGGAAAATCCACGAAACATTAATCGATTTGAAGAAAGATTCTGCTTCGGTAGACAGAGAAGCAATAGAAAAAACAATCTTAGAACTTAAGGGTATAATAAAATTAGGAAATGCTATTCGTGGCAACGTAAGAAAGAAAGTATTCGACTTGAAATGTGCGTCCACTTGAAATATAAACTACAGCGAAGCAGGAGGGTGGCTGTTGAACAATCAAACAACAAAACCCTGAATTGTCGAGGTCTCCAAAACCGAACATTTCGCAACTGATTATCTACTATCTTCTAATACCCGCATCATAGTGTTAAAATCGGCTCTATCGTCTGTGACAACACTAAACTCGCTACTTACTATTTTTATCGTTTGCCGTAGTGGCAAATAATCCTGTCAACCAGAAAGGAGCAGACAGACCCACCGATTTCTCTAACAAAGTAACAGATACGGTATACATTCGTCGAAGCAGTTTTCCGTTTTTTCAACGTTTGCCCGACAGCCCCAGAATAGAAGCAAAGTAGCCTCCACCAAGACTTTCAACAGGCTACGGGACTGCTCCCTTAACCAAAAAACTGTGTTTCTCACTAGTTATAAGGACCGTACAGACAGCAGTGTCCAAAATGTAGATCTGATAAGTACAGTGCTTCAAGGGTTTTGATGATAAAGCTTATACTACACAAAGATTTGCACTCTGTACGCTACTGTACGGCGTCTGGCAGAATCAGAACCATTTTCTTCCTCCTCTTTCCGATCGCGGATAGTACGCAGCGAGGAGGATGATAGGTGCCCCTCTATATGCGCTCAAATTTCACTAGCTTGCACTCATTACGCAAGTGTAAATTACAGGATGCAATATGCTCCGTTTAATTTTTTATTGATTTTACACGTCGAGTTCAGTGGGACAAAAACTGAATAGCAAGTCTCCATGATCATGGAACAAGTCATTTCATGAAGTTAGCATCAGGAAAGTTAATAGACAAAATAAAATTTACACGAGTGTTATAGAGACGACAACCTGAAGAATATACAGTATACTATCGTAAGTAACAATATAACACAGGCATTTGCATAATTTTTTCCCAGGAACTGGCCGACACAATAGAAAGAGTGAGGATATTCTCCATTTTACACTTGTAGTCTCGTGGATTACTGTTACGATTTTCTAGTCCTTGTGAAAGATTACTGAAAATGCATGCAACAGAATAACGCACGCCTTTTTGCAGACGAATCAAGGGCACGCGATCCAAATACAGACTGGATTTCTCCCTACTATCGATGTAATAAAAACTGATTATTTTTTGGAATACGCTCATATCGTTAACGATAAACGACATTCAAGAAAAAATATATTTCAGGACAATGCAAGAATTCCCGGACTCCTGAACCGGGATTGACACGAGCTTCCCAAAGTAGACCGCGTATTGCTCGAAATGGTGGCTCCTGAGCCAAAAATACCCTTTGTGTCGAGAAAAGTTATCTCAGGACATAATTCCGTATGTTATAAATGAATGAAAATGAGCAAAGTACGCTAATTTTCCATGTTGGACTACCACTTATTCCAGACATTGTTCTAATGGTAAGTCCGCAGTTCGTGGTCGTGCGGTAGCGTTCTCGCTTCCCGCGCCCGGGTTGCCGGGTTCTATTCCAGGCGGGGTCAGGGATTTTCTCTGTCTCGTGATGACTGGGTGTTGTGTGATGTCCTTGGGTTAGTTAGGTTTAAGTAGTTCTAAGTTCTAGGGGACTGATGACCATAGATGTTAAGTCCCATAGTGCTCAGAGCCATTTGAACCATTTTTTCTAATGGTAAACACAGACGCATTCAGTTCTTGGACAGAATTCTGAACATGGGCTTTCCATGACAGCTTACCGTGTATCCATTCGTTCGGACCACTTTCATTTGTATCTGAACACCCAGGAATGCGGACTGGTCAGACTCATTACTCATGTGCCCACTCTATGTAATCGGAATGTCGGTTGTAGTTGAATTGTATTTTATTAACTGTAAAAACTGACTATTACTGCGATTTAGCAAAAACCTATTTTCAACAAGCCATGAACTTATGTCTTGAACTGCACTAATGGACAGATTGTCCGTGTTGCACTCAGCATGCTTTACTAGCAAGCCAGTCTCACATCAGAATAGAATCACCTGTCATATGAGAAGGTTCTACTGTTTCTTAGACAGGTTGGGGCAAATAAAGATGGCCCGGACGAATGGATACGATTGTCAGCAATAACGGTGGAGGAAAATACCTAAGACCTACAGTTACTTTTAACAGGATGGAAATCTGGGGTAAGGTCTCATGGGACGAAACTGCTGAGGTCATCGGTACCTAAGCTTACGCACTACTTAATCTAACTTAAACTAACTTACGCTAAGGACAACGCACACACCCCTGCCCGAGGGAGGACTCGAACCTCCGACGGGGGGAGCCGTGCGGACCGTCACAAGGCGCCTTAGGCCGCGCGGCTAAACACGATGGAGAAACTGTCCATGCATCCGGCCGAACGTTGGAGCACATTCTGTAAAGAATCTTCACACCTGACAGAGTTGTTAGCAGAGGTCAGTCTGGTGGCGGCTCCAGCTGGCCTGCCAGGTCACCTGGTCTGTCAGTGTGCGATTGCTTTGTGTAGGGAGCCCTCAAGCCTACGGTGTGTCGCAACAACCCTCACGGTCTTCAAAACCTGCAGCAGAGTATTTCGGACGAGACTGCAGCAATTCCACAATTTCAGCTTCGATCTGCCATCAGCAACTTGCTGAGCAGGGTCCAGAAGTGCCAAGAGATGGTGGTCACTTTCGACAACTGCTATAGTCAGGTTAGCGCCTTATTTCCTCTCCTCTGTTGCGTTTCTTCATAGCCTGGAACTCTGTTCTTCGGGCCACTTTTATTTGCCCCACCATATATATAGTAGTTCTAGCACTGACCTCTGAGGAACCCCCGCCCCCTCCCCCTCTTCCCTCAACTATGTCGCAGTCACACTCCTTGTCACAGCCATCCTCTTTACTGTGGGAAATGACGTTTTGCTGTCAGTTCTTAAAGTTTGAGATGAAATGATTGTGATCTACTGCTCTTATTACATAATGGTCCAACTTCTACAGTAATATTTTGTGACAAAGACAACCAAGCACCTTTCTTAAATCAAAGAAGACACTTAGCATTTACAACTTTTTATTTAATCTGTCCGCTGTCTTACAGAGAAAAGAACTCAACGTGGACGCACTCAATTTTAAGAGTCCCAGACATATAATGAATTTTTAGCAATGTCTTCTACCGATTTCTTTTTCCGCAGTAGCCCTTCTACGACTTCTCTCTCTTCCGTCCTTTTAATCCACAACTGACGAACACTAGTTACGAACCACTCTTACGGAAGTTCTATGCAGATACATTTCCTTGGAAATTTTACGATTAATATCTTTCTGGTAAGATTTATATGGTCTTTGCGTCTTATACAGCTCGGAACGAATAGTCTCGGACATATGGCTACTGCCACTGATAGTTTAGCCACAGGATGTCATTTAATTTAATCAGCTATACGGAGTACACATCCATAGATTCATGGTTCCACTGCCAGTGGTTACTAGGATTTATTCTATCATATACCGCTTCTTTCAGCTTTGACAATAATTTGCATTTCAGAAAAATACCAAAATGCGCTGTGGTGACGCAGTTCCTATAACTGTAATCGAGACGTCGTAAGACAACTTGCAGCACCTTTGCAAGCGTTCAACTGCGAAGCGCATAAGGCTGCAGGTGAAAACAATAGTCATCTATAAAGTAGTGACAAGACAGGCGTTGCTACAGAGATGTTTGCAAACTCGCGGTACGTTACTGGTTTGGGCAGGCGCACGAAAGTGCCGCGCCTGACCCACTCCAGCTGTTAGGGATCGACTTACACCGATTCAACTATGGCTGGGCAAGATGGTTAAAGTGTAGGAGGAAGGTACAGATATGACAGTGACCAGTAGGAGGGCTACTCATAATGTTTCAATTATCACCCTGAAAAATAAAGTTACGTAATTGATTTGCTGCTTGTTTGAAAGTACGAGGGTCACTCCAAAAGAAATGCGCACTATTTTTTTTAATCCGTCTTTTATCCTACATGTTTGAAAGTTTTACAGTGTGTAGATACATCCTTTAGGAACAATATTTTCATTTCTCCACATAATTTCCATCCCTTCCAACTGCCTTACACCATCTTGGAACCAGCCTCTGTATACCCGCACGGTAAAATTCTGGACCAACCTGTTGGAGCCACTGTTTGGCAGCGTGCACAAGGGAGTCATCATCTTCAAACCTTGTTCCACGAAGAGAGTCTTTCAGTTTCCCAAAGAGATGATAGTCACATGGAGCCAGGTCAGGACTGTAAGGCCGGTGTTTCAGTGTTGTCCATCCGAGTTTTGTAATCGCTTCCATGGTTTTTTGACTGACGTGTGGCCGTGCATTGTCGTGCAACAGTAAAACATCCTGCTTTTGCCGATGTGGTCGAACACGACGCAATCGAGCTTGAAGTTTCTTCAGTGTCGTCACATATGCATCAGAATTTATAGTGGTTCCACTTGGCATGATGTCCACAAGCAAGAGTCCTTCGGAATCGAATAACACCGTAGCCATAACTTTTCCAGCAGAAGGTGTGGTTTTGAATTTTTTTCCTTGGGTGAATTTGCATGATGCCACTCCATTGATTGCCTCTTCCTCTCTGGTGAAGAATGATGGAGCCATGTTTCATAACCTGTCACAATTCTTCCAAGAAATTCATCTCCACCATTCTCGTACAGTTCCAAAAGTTCGCTGCATACCGTTTCTCTTGTTTCTTTGTGAGCCACTGTCAACATCCTGGGAACCCACCTTGCACAAACCTTTTTTAACGCCAACACTTTCAGTATTCTGCAAACACTTCCTTTCCCTATCCCAACGGAGCGTGACAATTCGTTCACTGTGATGCGTCTGTCAGGAGTCACCAATTCGGTAACTCTCTGCGCATTGCCTGGAGTGTGTGCAGTACGAGGCCTGCCGCTGCGAGGACAATCCTCAATATTTCCGTGCCCCTTTCATCACGTCACCTGCTTCCCCACCGACTAACTGTACTGTGATCGACAGCAGCATCTCCATACACCTTTTTCAACCTCTTGTGGATGTTTCCCGCTGTCTCGTTTTCACAGCATAGGAATTCTATGACAGCACGTTGCTTCTGACGAACGTCAAGTGTAGCAGCCATCTTGAAGACATGCTGTGACGGCGCCACTCACGGGAACAGGTTGAACTAAGCTCGGAAACAAGCGGAAAGGATGTATCTACACACTGTAAGACTTTCACACACGCAGAATGAAAACTGTAGTGTGCATTTCTTTTAGAGTGACCCTCGTACGTGTGTACGGTTCTGGTAGGAACTGGAATAATCGTGCCTGAGTACCGAAACACGCCACTAGAGAATCCGAAAGTAAATGGCGGGGCACACGCTCAAAGTTCAGTATCCTGCGGTAATTCGTTACCTGCATTTTAAGGAGAACAACGCTGCAAGAATACAATGCTGAGTTGGTTGGCGGTTACAGCAGCAACGCACCATCATGTGCCACAGCTCTCAGGTAACACAAACGCTTTCGGTGTCGTCAAAGAGTCTGAATTGCGGAGAAGGAAGCAACAGACCACCTCTCTGTTAAGAATCACGC
Source organism: Schistocerca americana (assembly GCF_021461395.2). Classification (NCBI taxonomy): domain Eukaryota; kingdom Metazoa; phylum Arthropoda; class Insecta; order Orthoptera; family Acrididae; genus Schistocerca; species Schistocerca americana. The sequence continues at coordinate 533,734,270 of NC_060119.1, read as the reverse complement.
ATCAGAGAAGTCGAGGGTCCTGGTGCCCACATAGGTGGTAACGGAAAAAGTGAAACTCACTCAAGGATTAGCTGTCAGTATCTTGAACAACATTTTGAATACAACAACCCATCCGCAGGGTTCCGCGGCTACTGACAACAAATCAAGAAACCCTCCAGACCGAAGCAGTATCGGAAATGATGAGTCTGTATCACACCATCGCAGGTGACTTATTTTGCGGCTTGATCACCAAGGACGTGTGACTGCTTTGTCACTGCGACCGTGAGACAAAGGAGCAAAGCAGCAGTGCAAATGTTGATTCACGACGGCCGAAAAGGCGCGAACTGACAAGTGAATAAACTGGCAAGTGAATAAAAAGCAATAGTTCGTGCGGCAAACATAAGTAATTTTAATATTTTTTTAAGAAATACTTGCAGTGCGTTTTAGCAGCTATAATTTCGGCAGTGCATTTCTTTAGGCGTACTTTTCCTGTGTGAAAAGTTTCAGGGTAGGTTTCGACATGTCTGATCGGACCTTTCCCTTGTCAGTCATCATCGGGCAAAGTGATGCTGAACGTTTTTGGGTACAGATACCTACTTGTTTTGAAGTACAAGTGCCTTTAGTATGAAACCACCAATGCTACTAAATCCCTGAATCAGAAAATGAATAAAATGGTTGCTGCGGCAGAAACCAATTGGGCTCAAAGAGTTAAACGGACATTCAGGTTCAGAACAGCTTTTCTTTATTTAGTTGTGAGGCAGGTAGAGCAGGACCTCTGTTCATCGTGCACTGCTTATTTTGCAGTGTTCTGCCGGAACGTGTAGGACGCTGCACGCAGGGTCGGCAGCATTTCGCCGCGACGCGGCGGTCGCCTGTTGTTTTACGACGCTTGGCGGACGTCGCGCTGAGCAGAAGCAGACGAGGTGGCGCGGCGCGCTTGTTCGCAATAAACGTCGCGACGCGCACAGGTCGTAAAGCGGCCGCCCGTCCGCCACGGCAGATAAACTCGGGGCTAGCATCGAACGGTCTGGGACCACTCCTCGCAGGCTCCCATTCCCTTTCTGATGCTTGGCAAACCTTGTCGGCAAATTTACTCTCTTTACACCAGATCGTGCCTCTGAGACTATTTGTCTTAACTAACGACTTTTCGTGACTGATAGTGTAAATTTGTGTCATTTTTCCTATAAAAATCATTGACAGGAACGGGAAGTTTTACACCGTAAACAGTCTGACTTAACACTACAAAATCGATAGCTCAGAATTTCCATGGCTGTGGGATATTATTGTCGTGTTTGGACTTCAGTCTGAACATTGGTTTTACGCTGCTATTCACGCTAGTCAATTCTGCGCGAGTCTTTTCATATTTACGTAACTACTTCAGCTACTACATCTACTAACCTGCTAACTTTACTCATCCATTGGCTACTGTCTACGATTTTTATCCCTCACACTTTCTTCCATTCCCAAAGTTACTATTTCTTCATGCCTCACGATGTGTCCTATTATTCGATCCCTTCTCTTCAAAAAATGGTTCAAATGGCTCTGAGCACTATGGTACTTAACTTCTGAGGTCGTCAGTCCCCTAGAACTTAGAACTACTTAAACCTAACTAATCTTAGGAGATCACACACATCCATACCCGAAGCAGGATTCGAACCTGCGACCGTAGCGGTCGCGTGGTTCCAGACGGTAGCGCCTAGAATCGCTCGGCCACTCCGGCCGGCCTCCTGGGAGAGCAATATGCATATATACTGATGGCGGTATTATCACGTGCACGAGGAATAAGAGAGCAGTGCATTAGCAAAGCTGTCATTTGTATTCAGATGATTCACGTGAAAAGGTTTCCTACGTGGTTATGGCCACACGATGGAAATAAACGGACTCTGAACGCGAAATGGTAGCTGGAGCTAGACGCATGGGACATTCCATTTCGGAAGTCGTTAGGGAATACACAGTGTCAAGATCGTGCAGAGAACAGTAAACTCAGGCATTACCTCTCACCAAGGACAACGCAGTGCCCGACGGCCTTCACTTAACAACCGAGAGGAGCGGGCTCTAGATAGTATGGCGGGAACTAACAGACTAGCAACACTGCGTGAAACAACCGCAGCAATGAATGTGGGAAGTACGGCGAACGTATTTGTTAGGGCACTGCGGCAAAATCTGGCGTTAATGGTCTATGGCAGCAGACTACAGACGCGAGTGTATTTTCTAACTGCACGCAATGCGTGCAGCTCTTCTGCAGGGCTCGTGACCATATCTGCTCGACCCTAGACGACTGGAAAACCGTGACCTGATCAGATGAGTCCCGATTTCAGTTGGTAAGAGCTGATGGTGGAGTTAGAGCGTGGCGCAAACGCCACGATGCCATGAACAGAAGATGTCAACGAGACACTGTACAAACTGGTGGTGGCTCCATAATGGTGTGGGCCGTGTTTACTTGGAACGGACTGGATCCTCTAGTCCACCTGAACAGATCATTGATTGGAAATTGGAAATGTTTATGTTCGGCTACTTGGAGATCATTTGCAGCCGTTCACGGACTTCATGTTCCCGAAAAACAGTCTGTTATCACCGTGCCACAATTGTTTTCGACTGGTTTGAAGAACATTCTGGACCGTTGGGGGAATGATCTGGCCACCCAGGTCGCCCGCCGTGAATGCCACCGATCAGTTTTGGCACATAATCGAGAGGTCAGCCTGTGCACAAAAACCTGCACCGGCAACACTGTCGCCATTATGGACGGCTATAGAGGCAGCATGGCCCAATATGTCTGCATGGGACTTCCAGTGTCTTACTGAGTCCATGCCATGTCGACCTCCTGCACTACGTCGGGTAAAAAGTGGCGCGACACTATATTGGGAGTACTCGCATAACTTATGTCACCTCAGAGTAATCAAAGATTGTTCAAAGATTCCAGAAGTAGATACTACGCTCAATGCCAGTTAAAATCGCAGGATCACGAGACAATCGAAACCGATCCTTTGAACTCGCAGTCAAGAGCTTACCCACGGAGCCAGGCAGCGGTGGGCCGGCTGTGACGTCAGGCTGCGGGGCGGAGGCCGCGCCTTCATTTCCTCGGGCTGGTGGCCGGGTGATGAGGAGCGCGCCAGCCAATAACCCGCCGGAAATACAGGCGGCTGGCGGCGCCGCTTCCGCCGCTCCCTAATCCGGCCATCCCCACCAGGAGGCCGCAAGGGGAGGGGCTCTGTCCCTGTAGCCACTCCTCCGGGCACAATGGTCTCTGGACCTCCGGGTCAATACGGCAATGGAGAGCCTATATAAGAAACCAGTGAGCACCAACCGGCGTGTGTTTCACCGCAAAATATTGGATGAATAATCACGTTCCCCATCTTGTGGTGGATCTCTAAACTATACGATTAAATCGAAACACCAGAAGCAGATGTTCCCTGAGATCACCTTGCTTCGAAAGAATGAATTTGGGAAAGTTGAACTGGGTTAAAAGACGAGACTATCAGTCAGTTTTTCCTTTAATAATCGAAGCTTACATCCAAACCTCGAGATGTCAGACACTCAGATCGGTAACAAACGTTGTATGTCGATAGAGTATCAACCAAAACTCCGATTTAGTTCGTACTATGTGCTTTTGTCTAGCGGAACGGGGGTGACGATAATTAGAAGTAACACTAGAACTACCGAGTACATCAAAAGAGCAACTGTCAAGTGCTGAAATATATTGCTTCCGTGCGGAAGTCGGTAGCGCGTTAGATCCTCGAATGAAGGGTCTCAGACTCAACCGCCAATAAAGACAAAGTCTTTTTACTGTATAATGCGTGAAAGTGTTAACTGGGACAATGTGTTTATGACACGTAAAAGGGCTGTTTGGAGACACCAATGTTCTCGTGACAGTCTGCTTTCACTTCGTTTCTTTAAAAATAGTACAAAGTACATTTTTAGTTTCACAGAATACACGATCAGGACAGAAAAATAAAGAAACAATTGCTACAAACGTGAGGAACTAGTAGTAATAACAACAATTAATAATAAACAAAATAATAAGATCAATAATAAGTACATAAAATTCAACTAACGAAGCGAAAGCAGACGGCCAAATGAACATCGCTACAAACTCCGAGAAGTCCATTTACATGTCAGGAAAATGTTCTCCCACATAATAATTTCACGGGTAAACAGTTTAAAAAAATGGTCATCAGTGGGGTTTGAACGCTCTACTGCAATACAGTCACTCTCAGATACGTTTTTCCTACGCTCCGTTGCTGTGGTGATACTTTTAATTATCGTTGAGGGATGTCCTACTGGACGACAGCACACATAGCGACCTAAATCAGTGTTTTGGTTGGTACTCTATCGACAGCCATCGTTTCTTACCGACCTGAGTGTCTGACTTCAGGAGGTTTCCGGGAGAAGAAAAGCAAGGAGTGCCAATTTAATCTTTCCAGTGTCGTCTGAGAGAGAGCCGTGAAAAAAGCGTAGTCTTTCGTAACATAAAAAAAGATCGAAAAGTAAGGGACTATAATGAGGATCAGGTAGAAGGGGTGCGCCCGTCTGAAGCAGCCGGAGACTGCCTGTTATCAGTCTTGGTATATCTCATTTTCACAAGCGCCGACGCTTGTAGTGTTGCCGCTTTCTACCCTTCAAATGGAACAGCGTCAAGGCTATATATACAAATACTTCGCTGAGTAGGATGCGAAGGCGCTTACTGACATACCACTATGTTTATCAACAAGTGGAAGAAGTGATCATTTCATTATCGCATTCTACATCAGCGTTTACGCTCGACTAACAATTGTATAGCGGTAGAAGTAAATAAATCGTTGTCTA